>NW_026575120.1:23456673-24100388 GCF_905146905.1 Nyctereutes procyonoides
ACACAGAGCATCTCTCATGGTCTTCCACACCGCAACCCCATGTGGCCCCAGAGCCCGGGAGTAAGTCGGCTTCCTTTCCCACTCGGGACAGCAGAGCCTGTGAGTATTCCTCAGTTTTCTTCTGTTGGACTGTTACCCCCACCTGGTCACCTGCGTGCCTAGGGCAGCTCCAGCTCTGGTTCTGGCAGCGTCCCCAGACTCCTTTACCTGCTCTTCATGTGTCACATGCTGGAGCCACGTCTACACTAAAGAACTCCCAATAGGCTTATTAAATATCCCTCTCAATGCTGTCCATGTATAACCACTGTGGTAGTAGGCCAACCAAAGAGAAAACCATTTTCTCCATCTCTGATCATCTGAGCCACCAGCAAACATGTCAGCCTCGAATCCTGCAAGTCGTCCAGTGCCATGCAGTCATATTTGCAGAAGTCTCCACAGCCCCCAGCTCCAGAGGAAAACATCATTATGCAACTGGCCTCCTAAGTTCCCCATGCTTGCATGCTAATGCGCGGAGACCCAGGTGTGTGCCAGACATGCACACGAGGCCCTGCAGCTGCCCTCGGCATCTGTTGTTGTGAAATGTCCTTGCAGAGATGACGTATAAGGAAAGGAAAGGATGTTTCCAGACAGACAACTCAATCGTGTTCTAGGTTAGCAGAGACAAGAGGGCACATAAAGAGACAAACATGCAGGGATGGGGATTCACGGAAAGATAAAAAAAGAAACTCAGAGGAGCTCTCAATGCACGCAGAGATTCATCGGCAGAGGAAAAAAGAAGAGAGTCACAGCCTGGGGAAAAAGTGTGAAGTCACTTCTGTTTTCACTGCCAATGGCTATGGACACTGACCACAGAAAGATGGGGGCGCTGAGCAAGGGGAAGAAGACATGTCCTCAACACTTTACATATATTTTCTCATTTAATTCTGTTAAATCTAGCCAAATCCATTTTTCTGTTTTCAGGCTCAGCAGGTACATCAAATTCTGAAAGCAACCATGTTTTCCATCATGAACAACTGAGCTCACAGACCAACACCATCCCAGACACCATCCCGGCAGAATGGAGGCATCCCCACGTCTGCGTTCCCCTTTCCTGTAACAGTGGGCCAACTGGGCAGGATTTATCACCTGTGATGTCATCTGCGGGTCCAACAGAAGTCACCCAAATGGGCAAAAGCCACTAACTGGAGGCCACAGAGAGGCACCAGGAAACATGCCGCTGGCCCAGTTCCTGGTGCTGCGTGCAGGGTCCCTGGGCTGACAGGGTCCCCCGGCCAAGTGCCTTGTTGAAGTCACTCCCTACGAGGAGGTGATGATGCTTGGAAAGCTCTCTGATGATCCCAAGCTGCAGCTGTGCTCTCTGCTCCCGAAGGAGAATTACTCATTTCAGTCTGACTCATTATAATTAGAGGAGATTTCCTTTGGGGAGCAGTATTTATTTTTTAAAATAAAATGTCAATGAGGATGCTGTTAGTGTTTGCATGGCCTGCTCAGGGGTTGCAGATTTCCTTTGACGAGAGAGTGAGCAGCAGGGGTCGCTGTGACCAGGGTGCGGGTCCCTAGGGTGAGGCTTTCCTGGGTGGGGGGAGGACAGTCAGGAGAGCACAGGATCCCCGGAGACACCGGTCAGCAGCCACAGCCCTCCAGCCAAAATACCCATTTTTGTAAATAGTTTTATCAGAATACAACCATGTCCACGTCTTTGTATATCACCTACACATGCTCTTGCTCTACAAAAGCAAAGTGGAGACATTGAGACCAAGGCCATGTGGGCTTGCAGAGCCTAAAGCATCTGCTACCTGACCCCTTTACAGAAAAAGTGTGCTGACCCCTGCTTGGGTACGGAGGACGCTTCAAGGGTGAGATACGTTGCCTGCTATACTCGGTACAAGATCTGTTAATAAAATCCCTAAAGTTAAAAAAAAAAAAGTTTAGAAACTCAAAACTTCCATGGGCACATTAGTACATTTTGGTACTAAGCCCAAATATTAGCAATTACCACTTGACTGAATGTTCATCTCCTTGGAGCAGAAAGGAAGCTGAACCTCCCGCACCATCAGTCACACAGACCCTGGCTACTTGCCTCCACCTGACTACATGGTGTTTAAGTGATTGAGGATCACAAAAATGTATTAGGTCATTAATCAATCCTCAACCGAGGAGAGACACATCAGTGGCAGCAAGACATCGCAGCAACAGGAGTTCGTGTCACTCCCGGGGAGATGAGCCCAGCCTCTCAGAGAAGCTGATGTGAACTCAGCTTTGTGGCCAGTTACTCTTTAAGGAGTTAAGTGTGATGACTCTGGAATCACTCACACCCACCCCAAACCCCCAGAAAGCGGGACACGAGTATAAACTCAATCATCCAAGAGGCAACAGGGCCTTCAGGCAGGGAAGGTAACTGGTCTGGAGGGTGAACAGTCTGGAGCCCCATCTGCCTCCGAAGTCCAGCCGCAGCCCTCATGTCATGCCTGCACACACATCCCCCCCCCCTTTGGCAAACTGTGGGGTGAGTTTTCTGTAAAGTGCACGCCGCTTCCAGAAGGTAGGATCAGGTTGTGCGGCCTCTGCTTCAAGGTCTGGCCTCTCCTGTGTGCCGATGTGAGGCGTGAGTCCCTAGGTTAGTGATAATCACTGGGTGACAAGGAGGGAGGCAGTGGGACTGTGGAAAGAGATACTAACCAGTGTGGGAGTCAGTGTCCTTCTCCTGATGTCTGTTAAGAAGGCTGCTTACCCTGAGCTCTTCCTCGAGCTGTGGGAGGAGGTTGGCGAGTGAGGCTGGCGCAGCAGATGCCCCAAGGATCACGGAGAGCAAGGGGAGCCTCTGCGGGGCAAGAGGTCACCTGTACAGAAGGACTTGGTGGATGTGGGTACCATTTGCTTCCCAGAAACAACTTCAGTCATGAGTGCAGAGGGATGTCGTCGGCTGCTGGAGACTAAGTCTTGAACACTCTGGGCTCCCTCCTGGAAGTTGCAGGTTCTCCCCGTGTAAGAGTTAGGTGCCTCTCAGGAAAGGTGAGCTTCATCTCCTCGCACTGACTGGGGATTGGTGTCTGCCTGCCACTGGGGATTGGAAGCCTCCTGACCTCCTTTCACTGGCTGACTCTTATTAGCTAAATCCCGATGGCTGCGTGTCTGGCGCCAGGGTCCTTTAGTAATAGCTAGGACAGTTCTGTGACCTAAATGCTCCTGTGTCTTTAGACCATTTCAAGGCAATGAAACTAATATGCAACCAAGGGAATATAATCATGTCACTGGGAAAAACAAGACTATTTTAATTTCTGAGACAGAACACAGACTGTCTAGTACAACCTCACCCCAAGCTTTTGAAAATAACCATTTTCTGTGTTATTTTAGGAAAAGAGTTTTTAAAATTCAGCTTCATGTAATCAGCATCAAAGACACGGTGAGCTGGACCCCGGCTGTGTCACCTGATCTCATGCTCCAGAGGCTTCCTGCAGAGGCCGCTACAATCTCCCGAAAGAAAGTGGAGCAGCACTGACATCTCTCACCCAGCTTTAAGTTAGGGTGAGGCTGGAGCCGAGACACACCCTAGAGATCATCCTATCCCAGCCTTTCACTCAACCTCTGGGCTCGCTGACTGCAGCCTGACAGCTGAGGGTTAGGATAACACCCAGGACCAGAACCCTCGTCTCTTAACTGTTGTTTGCTGTACACCAGCTTTGCCATTCACCGTTTCTTGAAACATCTTGGTTTCGCCAACCTAAGTGGGAATCCATGTGGGTGTCTGATCAGTGGAGCGAGCCATGAGGCTGTGCTTGCTTCATGCTGATGTCACTTACAGGAGCCTGGCCTCACAAGGGCCAACAAATCTACTTTCTCAAATAAAAGAACCCCCATAATCCTCCGAGGAACAGAGCCAGACTTCTGAGAGCAAAACAAAGAAGCTTTCAATAACGATTCTACTCATTTCTATTTATAATCCTTTTGACAAGACTTATCACCTTGACCTCACGGTAAGGCTGTCATCTACACAAGCTACACTCAGGGACCACTTTCAGGGCATTGGATCTGGGAACCAAAGCATGTGATGTTCCAACTTCAAAATAATTCCCCAACAAAAAAAAGAAATGTCCATTTTACATAAAATAATATTTTATGCAAATATTCTGTGTACTTTTCCCAAATTTCAGTGACACAAACACAGACATTGAGCATCACAGATTCAGCCCTGTGATGTGTGAACATCATCAAATTCAAACCCGGTCACTGAGCTTGATTGGCTTACCAGCTGCTGGCCTTTGGGACCCCAGCCTGCATATTGCAGTTTTGCATTGCTCACTTCTGGTGGGTCTAGACTTTGAGGATCCCTGTAAGAAAATAAATAATCAATCAATCAATCAATCAATCAACATAGTAGGAAACAAAAATGCTCTTACTCCCTTCTATATTATATGATTTTCAAGAGTTTGTGTTATTAAATAATGTCTCAGCCTCCATTAGATTTCTTCAGATGTACATAATTTACATGAAGCTGAAACAGGCCCATCACTGCTTAACCCAAATAGTAAATATTTATCAAGACAACACGCAGAGAGGTCTGTAGATCAATTATTAAAATATCCACACCAGTCAACATTAAAAATGGAAATGCATAGCTATGCAGTAACAAGTCCCCATGACTTCTAGCTCTATCTTGGGCTTTCCTGGTGGATCACTTTCTTTTTCTAGGCAGAATGCCAGGTCATCCTGACCTTCCAAAACCAGCAGCCTGTCCTTTGGTTTGTACTGTGGGGGAGGGAGGGAGAGAGGGAAAAAGGTAAGGGGAGAGGGAAGATTGAGGGAAAGTTTTTTTTTCCTTTCAAACATCACTTAGATTTTTCATTAATTTATTGATATTCAAAATACTATGCTAACAAAATCCTACTTTTTTTAAAAAAGATTTTATTTATTCACTCATGAGAGAGACACACAGAGAAAGAGAGAGAGAGAGAGACAGAGACAGAGACAGAGACACAGTCAGAGGGAGAAGCAGGCTCATGCAGGGAGCCCGACACGGGACTCGATCCTGGGACTCCAGAATTATGCCCTGAGCTGAAGGCAGGCACTTAATTGCTGATGGATCCCCAACAAAATCCTACTTATGTACTTAAATAAATGTCATAATGAATGAGTCATAATGAAAGAATGAGAAAACTTAACACTTATAAGTATAAAATATTTCAGTATATTTTGGAGCTACTTTTGTCTACAACACGTGGAAAAGATTCATTTTTATATTTCTTTCAGGTGTTGTATTATCTGTGTTCTGCTGCATAGGCCAGAGTGTGTCAGGTGCATACCCTCTCACGTGGCTATGATGTGTCTCATGCAGAAGGCATGGCTATGAACGCACTCATTCATCTACTGAGAGGCTGTGGCTGAATGGTCTTTGGAAACAGAAGATGCTGAATTTTAGGAGTTGCTTGAATGAAGGAGACGAGGCAAGGAGGAAGGGAAGTAAAGTGTAGGTACTGATTCTGGGCTTGAATCAGCAGAGAATTCTAAAGTAATTGCTTAATAACGCTACCAGAACAAAACAGAATAATACACTTAAGAGTAAAAAGTGCTGGGGAAGGCAAGATAGTCTCCAATACCCTAGAGTAGTTTTAGGTGGGGTCCCTGGGTGTAAAGAGATCATGGAAGCCCGAAGATGGGGTGATTAAGTACCAGGTAAGGGATGGCAATAATAACAGGACTCAGGTGGGAAGGCTGGGCAGTTAGAAGAATAAGGAAGGGGTCTCAATATTCCCAATTCCGAATGAATTTTAACAAACCTACCATTTGTATGTTTTTAACATTTCAAAATATTTCAATAACATGGGCAATTTCCTCTTTAACTGTGGGTAGGGAAAGTCTAAGGAGGACTCAAAATCTAGAAGCTATTAAAGAGTGATACATTTGACTGCATGAACGTTTTTAAATTATTTATATAACAAAAATATCACAAACAAAAGACAACTGACAAACTGGGAGAAAATATTCATAACCTATACCATGGACAAATAGCTAATATCTGTAATATATAAAAAAATACCCTAAAATATTGAGGTTACAAAAGACTGAAAAAAATAGAAATATGAGAAAAAGACACAAACAGACAACTCACAAAAAGGCTATAAAAAGTCCTCATAGGTTTTAAAAAGGACCAAGCAATGCAAAATTATAGAAATAGAAACTGAAATGACACTGAATTATGTTTTTCACCTATGAAACTGTTCCCCTTCCCAAAAGAAAGAAAAGTTGGTGAGGCTGAAGAAAAAGGCACCCTTGTACTTTGCTGGTGGGCATGAAAACTAGTGCAATCCTTTTAGAGGGAAACTTGGTAATACCTAATAAGATACATACTTAACTCTTGAAATAGAACACTTCTGGGAAGATGTACTTCCAATAATACAAAAATACATAATCAGAAGGTTATATTCACTGCAGCTTTGTAATGACAAAACATTGGAAACAATTTATGGTTGAAGAAACTATAGTACGTCCATACAATGGAATATGGTACAGATGTAAGAAGGAATGAAGACCTCCATAAACTGGCACAGAGTCATTTTCATGATGGAATATGCAAAGCTCAACAGACTATATCATGTGACCCAGTGTATAAGAAAAAAATATAAGAAAATATACATGTATCCTCACTTGTAAAAAAAAAAAAAAGAAATACAGGAAGCATAAACCTAAAACCAGAGGTTAGTTATGTATTGGGGGGGGGGCAGATGGGAAGAAGGAGGGATTGGTCATGAGGTGGCTGGATAAGGAAGGAGAAGCACTTCTCTGGGTATATTTATTGGCATAATGCCCAGTCTTAGACCATAGTAGAGTTTCACATACTTTTTGCATGCTCCAAAAATAAAACTAGTAATTAAAAACAGTCAGGATGTAGGGAAACCCAAAAAGGAATAACAACACCATAACAGAGCAAAACACTATTGTAAATGAAGCACAAAACTACATGGAAGGCTTTACTTTTCAACATTCCTCTGGTTATTCAGGGTCTTTTCTGGTTCCATACAAATCTTAGGATTATTTGTTCCAACTCTGTGAAAATGAACTCTGTGATGTTGGCCTGGAATCAGAGGTGTTAGTCCAAATTCATGATTTCTAATATGTAAACACATACATCCCAAAAAGTAGATATATGTGTATTCAGGGGTTACTGTGCACACATATATGCCCTTGCTCTGTTCACAGGCCTAGAACCAATGACCTCCAATAACAATGAGCACACTGAGTGCCCATATTGGTCTCTAAACACCATTATCCAATAAAAGTAAATAGGGCTCCTAGGAAATGTAACAGTATCTGAGCTGGAACAGGGACAATACAAGATAAATCTGAAACATCTTATGGGTCCAGAGAGTAAGGAAATACTCAAAAAAGATAGAGCCTAGTCCAAAGAATGGAGAAGCCAACCTGAAGGAATTTCTCAGGGCCAAAGCTGGGTAAGTCTGAGCAACAAGATAATTAACAACAGTCTCAGATTAACCCATAGAATAAAATCAACATCCATAAATCCATACTAATATACATAAGTAATCAAATACATAAAGCAGCTCTTCCTCATGAGGGAATTCCAATTAATAAGTGTAGAAAGAAGGAAGAAAAAAAGCATCATATATGTGGCATTTTCACCCACAATGCAAAACCTCACTTCAATCACAAAAAAACACCAGCTGAAACACCAAATTGAGACACACTTTACAAAGTGGCTGACCAATAATCTTTGAAAGCGTCAAGGTCATGACCAACAAGGAAAGACTGAGGAAATGTTACAGACTAGAAGGGATTAAGGAGAACTAACGTCTAAAGGAACGTGGGATTCCGAGACAGGAAGGAGGCATTGGTAGAAAAATAGGTAAAATTCAAATAAGTTGAATTAGTAACACAGTGCTAATTTTAATTTCCTGTTCCTGATAATCACACTGTGGTTTTAAAGCAAACTAACAATATTTCAAGAGTATAAGAAGTCGGGATAGGGATAGAAGAGATTTGTCCTGTTTTTGCAATCCTTTCTTTGCCCAAAATTACTTTAAAATAGAAAGCTAAAAAAATCCAAAAAAAAAGGAATAGCTTATATCTCATTGGTTATGAAAAATATCAGAAAGAAATGGAAGTGAGAGAATTTCCCTCTCAACATACTGAAAAAGGGGATCCCTGGGTGGCGCAGCGGTTTAGCGCCTGCCTTTGGCCCAGGGCGCGATCCTGGAGACCCGGGATCGAATCCCACGTCGGGCTCCCGGTGCATGGAGCCTGCTTCACCCTCTGCCTATGTCTCTGCCTCTCTCTCTCTCACTGTGTGCCTATCATAAATAAAAAAAAATAAAAAAAAACATACTGAAAAAGTCTTTGATATTTAGCACGGCACAGGGACTCAATACACGCATCTGAGTATGCAGATGAGTAAGGACAGACGGGTTATGGGGGTGGTTCTAAGAGGAAGGCCTTTCGCCTGTTTAAAGACAAACCTAATGAATTAATTTGGTCTAAGTTTACCTAGAATTTTCCAAGCCTGGAGCACAGAGTAAGAAATGTTCAAATTCCATATTCTCACTGAATATTGGAATTCACTTGGTTAGGTAATGATTTCCAGGAGGTGTCTGGGATAATGGGGAACAGCGGGAGATTAGCTTCCCTCTAATCTAATAAGTGTAAATGCCCTAAAAACTAACTGGAAATGCAATCTCCAAGTGGATGAAGTGCCCCAGAAGATTTCATGAGCACCTGGCCAGCAACAGGATGACCATACTTGCATCCCACCTTTGTTACCTTCACTCCTTCTCTAGAGCTCACATATGTTCCCTTCCCCTCATCGCTAGCGTGTTAGACACATTTCTACAGCATGAAGACAGCAAATGCTAAGGGGAAGAGTGTGAGCTCCGGCCCCATGTCACACAGATCAGTCACTGGTGCAAATCTTGGATTAGCCTTAACGAGGAAGGTGGATAATAGTTATCCTTTCCCCCACAGAATGGTTGTGAAAATGAAGAGAAACAGCGAAATGTTACTTTATAAACTCTAACACACCCTGTAGAAGGAATTTTTATTTTCCTAGCTAGTGAACCCTGGTAAGTTAAATGCCCGAAGTGAGTTGCAGAGTTGCCTCAGTCTATCTTTAGGAAAACATCAGAGTGCACGCACCTCACACAGGGTGGAAAGAGCTAAGAGGCTATAAATGTAATTCTGAATTCTGCCATTAACCAGCGGTAGGGTGTGGGGTAATAGAGAAACTTAACCTAAGTTTGTTTTCTCATGTATAAAATGAGAATAAAAATGCTTCCTTCACAGGATTGGATTTAATGATCTACTGCATGTGAAAACAGGTAGTAGAGAGCTTACTGAGTAAATATTCAATAATGCCACTTTATTCGTTGGTAAACTGGTAAATAATTAAGTTGATTGTGCAAACCACTATGTATATGTAACTTTAACAAAAGGTCCAATGATGTATCAGACATGAGGATAATTTTTTTTAATAAATTAATTTTTTATTGGTGTTCAATTTACCAACATACAGAATAACACCCAGTGCTCATCCTGTCAAGTGTCCCCCTCAGTGCCCGTCACCCATTCACCCCCACCCCCCACCCTCCTCCCCTCCACCACCCCTAGTTCGTTTCCCAGAGTAAGGAGTCTTTATGTTCTGTCTACCTTTCTGATATTTCCCACACATTAGACCTCAGCAATGAAACACCTTGATTCCTGTATTATGTGGGGGTGGGTTTAGGGACCTCAATCCTCAACCCTGCTCACTTGTTTCTATGAAATAAACCTATATTTTGCGTGGGAATAAGATGGTATAAGATTCATTTGTTTTCAAGTTACAGTGGATTTCAGGGTGGTCTCTTTGACTTTCCCTCCCCTGTGGGGTCTCTTCTTCAATAACTCACCAGGTGGTCATCTATCCTCTGCTCAAATTTCCCACTGAATGGCTTTCCTTGCATAATTCTCTGCCCCAGCCTAGCAAGTGCCCAGCCTGGGTTTTTATGCTTAGCCCACCCCCTCATATAAACATCTAGGCTACTGCAAACTAGCAGAGAAAGCAAGAAGCCAAGTGCAACTCTAGTCAGCTGGGTTTGAACAGTCACTTTCTCAACCATGATTCCAATCTTTCCTGCTTTCCTAACCTCCGTTATCTGGAAATAGGGCTTTATTTGCAAATAGGCTCTTTGCAGATGTAACCAAGTTAAAATAAGGCCATTCTCAATTAGGCCGGGCCCCAATCAAATTGAATCCTAATCCCCTTTATTAGAAGAGGAGAAGACACAGGACAGACATAGGGAGAAGCCTAGGTGACAATGGAGGCAGAGACTGGGTCCATCAGAAGCTGGAGGGAAAGAGGAAGGATCCTTTTCTACAGGTTCTGAGGGAGTGTGGCAGCCCTGCTGATGCTTTAATTTGGACCCCTGGCCTCCAGAACCCTGAGGGAATGAATTTCTATTGTGTTAAGTCACTGGGGTTTGTGGTAATTTGTGATTGCAGCTCCAGGATATGAATGTACCCTTCATTTCATAGATAAACTGAGGCCCAGAGTGGGAAGTGCTTTGTTCAAGGACACAAAGCTGATCACTTTTTGACTAAAGATGAATCTCCTGCTTTGGCCGAGGGAGAAAAAAAAATCTCCAATTGGTTTAAGGAACAAAGTAGAAAGACCTTCAGAGAGCAGAGCAAAAGTAGTCCCTGAGGAAGTTTTCTCTGCAAAACATGGTACCCACCTGGTGGTGCTTCCTTGTGGAGCACGTGCTCCTATCAAGGGGGAAGTCCTGGGTTCCTCCTTCCTGCACCGAGGACCGCTAGCAATGCTCTCTGCATGAAGGTCATTGCCATCAAATGATTTCCTCTCATGAACTGGATTATTCTGCTGTTTTTTAGGTGTGTGTGTGTGTGTGTGTGTGTGCATGCACGTGCACGTGTGCATGCATGTGCATATACGGTAATGCATAAAGGTATATTTTTATTTGTTTTGTGGTCGGTTAGTGCACCCCCCCCCCAATTTTCTGTCTTTTTAAAACTTTATTCATTTATTTTAAAGATCCATGGCAGGCTCTGGGATAAGTCATCTCCAGGAGATGGACTGGTAGAAAAAATGATTAAGGAAGAATAAAATGATCTGGACTTACCATATCTCAAAATAAGCAATTCATTCTAATTTTGCTTATTTGAGCAATAAACAAAACAGGGCATCAGTCATGTTGGATTTTGAAGAGTAAATTATTACAGCAAAGTTCATTCACTTATCTTTCTAAGTTGGTTAAAGGGATTGAAAAACTTCCCAACAAAAACAGCATTTGGAAAAGTAAAGCTAAAAATTATTTTTCTGGCTCCTAACCCTTTTGTGGCTAAAGACACCCCAAACTAGCATTTCAACATCAAATAGAATGTGTTTTCTGAGTATTCCTATATGCTTGGCATGGCGGGTAGTTTAAAAATATAAGACACACTCCCAGTCCAGGACAGTGTCTGGCTCATCATAGATGCCCTTAAATATTAACTGAATAATGAGTAAAATGGATGGATGAATGGATACATACGTGGGACCTCATCTCATCACTACCTGCTGATTGGTTAGGGTCAGTGATACCTTTAAATTCATGTAGAACTTAGAGAGTCATGGTATCAGTTCTTACACTTAATCTTAAATTACATGGTTAAATTCTTGAGGGCAGGAATCGTCGTAGGCATCAACCCTTACTGGGCGGCCAACACATCCTACCATTGCTATCTATGAAGTGTCTCCATATCTATGGGGTACCAGACGTTCCTTCCTTAGGAAATATTTGATAGAGAAGTTCTGCTGCAGAGCCACTCCAGCCACTGAAAGATGATGGGGTGGCTCACTGAAATGTTTGTGACATCTCCCCCATCCAATTCAGGGGACACTTCAACACTTATGATCACAAGTACGAGTGCTAAATAAAGTCACACAGAAATTATTTTAAGTAAAGAGGGGCTTGTGATGTACTTGTTACTGTATCCTCAGTTGTAGGCACGGGCTCAATAACTTCTGTAAAGCAGAAGTAAAGCAGGAAATGAGACAGGAGTGGGCAGGGTCTGGAGCATTAGCCAAATGACAAAGCATATTTGGCGGGGGTGGGGGGTGGTGGTGGTGGTGGTGATGAAATGTTGGAAAATTGAATGAGGGGATGGCTGTACAATTCTGGGAATATATAGCCACTGGCCTGTATGGTTTAAATGGATGAACTGCATGGTGTATGAATTACAACATGTCCATAAAGCCAGGGAAGGGGAGAGAAGGAGGAGAGCAAGAGGAGGATGAAGAATGGGGAAACAGGGAAAGAGCAGGAGGTGAGGGGCAGGGAGGGGGAGGAGGAGCTCTGGCCATGGCCACAGCTGCCTTCCGAACATGAAGCCTCCTCTGTAGATGAGGTTTAATGTTATATCCACATCACCTCCTAGTGATTTAGTGCCACACCTTCAAGCTCTGGATGCTTCCTCAGGATGTGCTCCCTGACTTGGCATTCCTGCCCTGCCTACCTGCACAGGGCCAATCATCCCATAGGAGACAGTAGCAGGTGGCCAGCCTGAGCAGGGCTGGGAAGGGGACCCCATGCCATCCTGCTGGATGGCAATGGACAAAAGACTGCTGGATTATAAAGTCTTGGGATAAGGTGGCATTCATAGATAATACGAACAATATTTCTTGGAGTTTCTGAGATTTAGCAGTTCATCAAGCAACAGGGAGATGGACAGATTGTCAAATTTCAAGGGCACGCACACCCCCCCCAAAAAAAAACCCAAACAGAATGAGAAGAATAGAATGTTTCATTATAAACTCACAATTCTGCAGGTCCCCAAACACTCTTGTAGCCACCAGCGAGCATCCTGGCGGACTTGGGGGAAAGCCACATGTCGTTTCCTCTTCCTATACTTAAAACCTTTGTATTTACTGTTTCTGAAAGGTTTTCATAACCAATATATATTTTCTCTTCAGTTGCCTCTTCCAAGAGGAGCTGGGAAGAGCCCAGCTGGGATATTTACAAGGAACGATAGGACAGTTTGGAGGTTTCCCATGAAAGGTTTAGGCTGTAAGAAGCTGTGCAACCTATGCAGAGGCCATACAGGACAGAAAGCTTTGTGTCTCACATATTAAGAAGCAACTTGGAACATTCCTTACGGTTAAGCTTGCAGACAGCTGAGATGAGGAAGGTGGCCTTTTGCATGGTGAGAACTTGGACAACCTCTGTGTATACGATCTTCAAGAAGGTCCACATCTGAATTTCAGGACCAAGTGTATGTGGTATAGTTAAAAAATGCATATTCAATATACCCATTATATTCAAAGCATAAACTGCAGAGAGAAGACTCAGCAAAACCTTCTGGCCTGTGGTACAAATGGGGTTTCCCAAACATGGCCATAGCAATATTTCTGGTCCCAAATGCTTTTTCTAAATCGTGATGCTCCCTGAAGATGAAGTCTATTTCCTCGAAACTGACTGAGGCCCTCAGACGGCATCAACGAGCAGAAGGCAGCCCAATTCCTCTGCCAGGCTCCTGGGGCTGAGTCACGAAGGCAATAACGTGCTCCTTGTTTCCCTTCTTTCGCAAGTGCACCTGTTGGAATGCAGCCACCATGCTACAAGGCAGCCCAGGCCAGCTGGAGGATCACACTGAGGGGTTTCAGCCAGCAGACCCAGCTGAGGTCTTGGCCAACAGCCACCATCACCTGCCAGCCTCTTGACTAAGTCCAGCCCGGAGCCTCCAAGCTGCCCTGGCTGCCACCCAGTGAAGCCAGCATGGGCTGTTCCTGTTGAGCCCAAAGCAAATGGCAGATTTATGAGCAAAACAAATACTGCCAGTTTCAAATCATTCCATTTTGGGGGTAATTTGGTATTCAGTCATAGTACCTGGATTGGAACATCCAGCATGAGTGCTGTACAGAGAAAATAAGAAGAAAGTACGGTACAGAGTGGGGTTTAAGACGGTTGGGACAAAGGGATCTTCGTGGTGTCATCTGAAAGGTGCAGGCACTGCACATCTATATAAAGAGCAAAATCCCCTCCCTGTGTTTGCAACACGCTCCCAGCAATCAGCCAACCCCTCTCAATGGATACCTCTTGCTTTCCTTCATTCTTCCCCCTGTAGTAGCCCTCTCCCACTCTCCCTGAACACCTCCCATTACTTGATCTTGGCTTTTTTATTTGCACATCCATCATTGATACCTGAGTGGTTAAGGGCCAGGGAAACGTCACTGGACTCATTTGTAGTGGGGACGACAAAGCCCACCTCTTGGGGGGTTCTGAGGGTAAATTAGATGACTCCTGTAAGGCGCTGTCAGTACTTCGTTCAGCAGGCTGCAAGTCTGGTGTGTAAGAATGCGTCACGCGTGCCATGAAGGAGCTGGTTCATGTGTCTCTAACCGGTCCAGAGCCTGCCTGCATCCTGAGTGCTGAGGGAGGCACTGAAGAAGGCAGGTTCCTGGTCTCTGTCCCTGGTGCGCTGTGCACAGAGAGGGACATCTTATTGCCCTGTCCTCTCTGTTGTCTTCAGTAACATCTCTTCTGTGCACCCAATGGCTGGCCCCGGTCTGCTCACACGTCACAGCCTCCCTGCAGCGGGCGGAGGTCGTGTACTCCATTTGGTTAAGTGCAGGTGGTATGTGCAGCTTCTAGGAAGCGTCCTACGATGGAGGGGGCATGCTCTTCCGCCCTGTGTTCTCTCCAGCTAGCTGAAAGTCCTGAGCAATGGGCAGACCCGGGGCAGCCACCAAGGACTGAGGAGGAGGCCACCAGGCTGGAAACAAGGCGGTGGGGCTGGCTCCCTTGCCCTCTGGGCTCAAGCCTGGGTCCCCCGCACGTGAGGCAGAGAACAAGCTGGACTTTGTATAAGTCCTTGTTATTTTGGGTTTTCTGTCCCCTTCCTCCAAATCTGACCAGATCATGCCTAGTTCTGGATGGATCCTAGAGAGATACACTTTTAAAGCTCTTCAGATGTCTTAAAAATAAACCAACGGTTGAGAATTGGCCCAGCTAAGTGCCTGGCGTCTGCCTCTCATGAACTGCACCGTGACAGTGTGGGCTGCCCATGACTCCCAGGGTGAGCTCCGGGAAGGCGGGGGAGCAGGGCACTGCCATGCAGCCCCGGGGGCCTGACCACACGTACGATCCACACGGGTGCAGGCAGGGCTCTCGGGCTCTGTGTGCCAAGGTCCCTGACAAATGCTCCTTCTGACCAAGAAGAGCTGGGTTTGTTACCCGAAGACACTAATGAGGCCCTTTGAGGAATTATTTTAAACCAATGTAACTGTGTATGTTGGTAGTAAAAATACAACAAAACAAAACAAAACTTCACAAGGATAAATTTGACCAAAGAAATGGAGGAGCCAGACGGCATGACGCCTCCAGCAGCTTGGCGGGGTGGGGTGAGGGGGAGCGGAAAGTAATAATAAAGGACCCAACAGGATAGATGAAGACAGATAGGATCTTTGGAGCCAAACCGATTCAGATTGTATAGCCAGGAAGCAAGGCGGGGCGTGGGGGGGGCCCTGAGCTCTGGCTCCGTGCCCCCCCGCCGGGGCTCCCCCACCTCTCCCCTAGAGAACACACTAGCTCAGGAGCTCGAAGTCTGCAGAGAAAGGCCTGAAAGACCCCACTAATGATCTGGGGGCTGCCCCCGAGTAGTCCTGTCTCCCCTTCTGCTGCTTTGCCCCTCTTGTCATCCCTTTCCACCTGCTTTGTCATCCCTTTCCACTCGGAAGGCATAATTTAGAACTTCCACATTTTTTTTATCCAACCTGGAAGCTTATTTTCAGAATCAGGCCTGAAACAGGCTCGTTATTCAGAGTTGTGTTTTGCGGCAGATGCTCCAGGACAGAGTCCATGGTGCCAGCTGGGCTTCGCGGGTGGATGCAGGACGAAGCCTCCTGGGCTCATACTCATTGGAGAGGCCCTCGGCTGCCTCCCACTCGCTCATTCCAGCCTTTTCCCCAGGGCTGCCCTGCCCAGCTGTGAACTGCGAAGGCTGAGCCAGAGACTGAGCACGAGTACTGTGCCCAACTGGGAGGGAAGACTGGGTGCTCACAGGAAGGGGCCCAGCAGGCTGTCCGCAGCCTCCCTGATGTGCCTGCCCTGCACTGGGACCCCTCACTGGAACCCTCCACTGCCTCCCCCAGACCCTCCAATGGGATCCTCCACTGGGACCTGCACTGGGATCCTCTAATGGAACCCTCCACTGCCCACCCCTGACCCTCCACTGGGACCTGCACTGCCTCCTCACTCCCAATGGGACCGTGCTGCAGGCACCTGAGCCCTGCCCTGGCTGGCCCTGTCCTATGTGGGCCTGGCTCTATGGGTGGCAGCCTCCACACCATGCGAGGAGTCCCGTTGGGGGTGTGCTGGGCCCCGGGGCACATGGGGCGGGGAGGGCACCGGGGCTCAGGAGCAGTGGACATGCTCTGAGCTGCACATCTACATGTCTGGGCTGGTCCTCTATATCTTCCCACCCTTCCTCTGTTTTCTGTATCCTGTTCCTCTCTCCACCTTCCTCTGCTTCTCTCTCTCTTGCATTTTCTGGAAAATGTTTTTACCTTTGTCTTTAAGCCTTGCTGTTGGGTTTTCATTTCTGTCATATATTTTTAATTTCTAGGAGCTCTTTGTTCTGGAATTTAAAGAACCACCATTCCGGGTTGTCTCATGAGAGTGATGCATTCTCTCCGTGAGGATGTTGATAAGAGGCTTTGTCCCCACATTTTCTTCTCCTTGCCTGAGGAATTCCAGACAAATGGTGATTCTACTCTGAGCTTGGGACTGACCAGCAGATGGGCAGTTCCGAAGAGCATGAGAAGCGTTTCCTGGCCCTTTCTGTCCCTGACATTGGGATCCTCTGGGGACAGTCCCTAGGGTGAGGACCCTGGTGGGCAAGGTGGGGCTGCTGCTCATCCGAGAGGAGGAAAGGGGAATTGGGGTCTCACTGCCCGCTGTACATGAACCTCCATCCCTGACTTGGACCTCAGAATGCTCCCCATGTTCCTGTCTCCGGAGCCTCTGTTTTGTCCTCTCTGGGAAACAAACCTCCTGTCTCCTGAGGACTTGTCGAAGGGAACTTGGGGTTCTGATGGCCTCACAATTTTCAAATCGTATTTGTTTCTCTTGCACACCCCCTCCTCAGCTTCCAAAAGCACCTGGAGGGGGGCACCTCTCATCAGAGGTGATGTTCTAAAGATCTGATGCATCAGAATGGAAACCACAGCCAACCAGGACAACCAGGACAAACACCACAGGGTGGTGGCCCTAGCAGAGCGCCACCTCTGCCACGGGTGCCGAGGGCCACCTGGGGTCCTCAGGAGAAGCCAGGTCATGCCTGGCCTGGGAATCAACTGCCTTATGTTTCGTCAGCACAGCTCCCACCCCTCCTCTGTGCTGAGACTCAAAGTCTGGTTGCCTCCTCCTCTTCTCTGCTCCTCAGGAGTTTACACCTTCACTTTTTTTTTTCATTTTCTGTAGTATCAGTGGGGGTCTGAGGACACCCGAAAGTAGTGGAAGTAGCTCTGTTGTCTTTGCCTGGAGTTCCCACCCACTCTTTCCAGAATCCCTTGTTGAGTCATACTAAGCGTCAAGCCTGACAGGCTCAAAGGTGGGCAGTGACCCAGGGAAGTCACCAGTGATGCACAGGTGCAGCCCTGCTGCTGTCGGCCCAGGGGAGGGCTGGAGTCGGGGGAGCTAACCCATTTGGGCACGTCAGGGGAGACTTCCTCAGGGATGCAACAATCTAGGGGAGATAAGAATGCTGAGTAATAATCGTCCAAGCTGTGATTCCTAGAGGTGAGTGTGGGTGGAGGAGCGGGTTGAGGAGGACAGTCTTCAAGGCAGAGGGATGAGCCTGTGAAAGAGCCACACGGTGCAGGGGACTGTGGCCAGGATGAGACTGGAGGCAGCGCTGCTGGGACAGGAGGCCATGCCTCAGGCTGAGACTGCTTCTCAGTCTGGATAAGTGGCCGAGTGGACACAGGCACCTGATGGTCGCCCTCAGCCGGCTGTGCCTCAGGAGCCAGGGGTGCAGAGTGCAGGCGGTGCCTTCCTCGCTCTTCCATCTTCCTGCCTGCCCACCACAGTGCACCAGCGCCTCCTGTCCTCATGCCCGAGGCCTGCAGACTACGGGAACCTCTGTCTCTCCGACCTTCTGTATTTGCCTCACGGTAGGCATTTTATAACCCGTGACCTCATGTTTCCATGTTGTTTGCATTTACGTGTGGTCAAAAGTAAAGGAGAAGCTTTTTTGCAGACAAAGCCTTATTTACTCTGTGCTCTGTAGTGCTAAGGACAGGTGATACCAAATAATAAATCATCTTCAGCCCCAGGGGGACTGAGGGCCCTGCTGCTTCAAGTCTGAAAATGGTCCCAGCCTACAGGGGCTGTCCCTGTGTTTACTGGGTTCTACATTATTACTCTTGCTTTCAATAGAACATCTCTTTATCCACAGAATTCATGAAGCTTCTCGTATGATAATTGGTCTGCCCATGTGTGCGGTTTCTCCAACCACATAGGAAACCTGAGAATTAGAGCGATCTCCTTTTTCCCCATAATCCACCCATAGTACCAGGTTTTCTGTGAGGATATGTGCTTTGGCTGATTAAGGACAGATAATTAACTGGTCACTGTCAACCTCCTAAATCCCTCCCTGGGGAAGTGGGAAGTATGAGTATGATTTCTGCATGACTGTCTCCATGCATGCAAGATCATCACACCTTCAGAGACTAAGAGATTTGCTGCTTCTTTTTTTTTTTAAGATTTTATTTATTTATTCACGAGAGACACACACAGAGAGAGGCAGAGACACAGGCAGAGGGAGAAGCAGGCTCCATGCAGGGAGCCCGACATGGACTGGATCCCAGGTCTCCAGGGTCAGGCCCTGGACCGAAGGCGGCGCTAAACCGTTGAGCCACCCGGGCCGCCCCAGATTTGCTGCTTCTTTTGCTACATTGTGCAAAACCTCCTTTGAATTCACAAAAAAAAAAAAAAAAAAAAATCCCGAAGAAGGATTACAGAGTGAGGTTTGAACACCTATGCCAACAAAAATTGTTTATCATCTATCTGCAGGCCTCGTAGGGGAAGTGGTTCTTCAACAAAGACCACATGGGAATAAAGCACACACAGTAGCCTCACAAGGGCAGAGAGGAGCATGGCTCCCCTGTGCTCAGCTACTGATCATTTCCTATAATTAATATTGATATTTGTTAATTATAACACAACTGAGTCTATCAACACTACACATCTCATCAGTCCATCTCTTGGAACCCTGTTCTTATTCCTGTAGACCTCGGTCCTATTACTCCAGATCCTTTGAGACACTTGCTTTCTCTTCTTATAACTTTAACACTGACTGAGTTTACTTCTTTAGTATAGAAATCTTTTTTTTTTTTTAAATTTTTATTTATTTATGATAGTCACACAGAGAGAGAGAGAGAGAGGCAGAGACACAGGCAGAGGGAGAAGCAGGCTCCGGAAGCCCGACGTGGGATTCGATCCCGGGTCTCCAGGATCGCGCCCTGGGCCAAAGGCAGGCGCTAAACCGCTGCGCCACCCAGGGTTCCCTAGAAATCTTTCCCTTGGCGATCTTGGAGTCTGTACTGACCTGGGAGTCTGGCGATGGCGGTCGCTGACTTGCAGAGGACAGTAGCACCTCAACCGTAGGACCACACTGCCCAGTTGCAATGCAGCTCCGCTGTTGACCTGGACCTGGACCACCCTTCCTTCCCCACACCTGGGTCTTTCGTACGTAAAGGGGGATGTGATAGTCTTTACACTATAGGCCTACTGAAAGCTGTCCAGGCGCTCACAACAGTCTCTGACAGAGAAACCTCTGTATAACTGAAATCCATTTTTTGGTTATGACCGAATAAAATTTCTGGGTTCAGGAAATAACTTTTTGAAAAAACATGGCTCCTTAAATAGTTCCACCTGTTGGTAGATAAAAAGAAAGACACCTTGAAAATCTGGACAAGTCTTCACAAGAATCCTTGGCATTTCCCCCATCTAAAAGCCTGGTCCTTAAATTCTGTGGGTCACTGTCATAGGCCTGCAGGAATCAGTTGGAAAATATTTCATGTATCATTTCACGTTACAGACCACTGTATGGGCAGCAATGGCCTTCCCACAGCTCTGGCTTTTTATGACAAATGGATGATTTGAGATTATTTCAGGTTGACTTTCACTGGGAGGGGCAGGTAAGGGGTTGAAAGCACTTGACTTAAATTAGGCATTTCTCTTTTTAGAAGGATTCTTCTCCTCCCCCAAATAAACACACATGCGTGCCCACACACACGTGCAAAGACACACACTTGTCACTCTTCTCCATGGACTGGAAAAACAACTTTTACCCAAGAGCGAGTGCTCTGCTTTGTGGCAAACATCATCTCTTCCATTCTAATGCTATTTACTGGCCGGTATTATGTTGGTGACAAATCAGGAGGAGACAATCTGATGTAACTACAGTCAATTATTGTTTTGTCCACATGAAGATGATAAGTGCATCTGGGAACTCAAAATAATAATGAGATCGCTTTCACAGAAGGCCTTTCTCTCTCTGGGTCCCAAATCATGCCAAAAATAGCAGTGGGTGCCAAAAAGTCAAGTTACCTGGGTTAGCGCTGATGAAATGGGAATCTTGCCGAAAACAAGGAGCTAGCGATGACTGAAGGCACCTAAACACTGAAATAAACATTTCCTGTGGCCAAACACCACATTGTTTGGCATCCGTGAAATGCTGAGGATGAAGAGATGAGGTCGGGCATCATAGCTACCTATAGCATGGACGCCATCCTCATCAACAAGGCCTGTATGCACTCCTTACTGCTGGGTGGTAAGAACCAATGGTTCTCTCTTAAGGACATCTTTCTTTTATAACTTTTAGTTGACTTTGGTTACATAAACTTTTATGGCCTTCCTGTTGTGCACATATTTACCGGGTTAATGAGGAAATGATAGGATGTAACCCCCCTACCCATGTCTGCACCCAAACTGCTTGGTGTGTTTTATGAAGACGGCTGAAAGAAACCAGGCTAAGCCAGTCAATGAAGGGAATCAGACATGGCACTGGCAGTGTTGCAGTGTCCTCCAGGAAGGTTTGATGCCTGGAGTACACCTCTTGGAGAGGCTACTACGGGTGGGGCCTGGCCATCAGCTCGGCACCCATAGACACCCTATGTGCTTGGCGTGTGGATTCCTATCTATCTCTTAGGAATAGGTGCACCTTAGCCAAGTTCAGAATTGATGTAACCGAGAAAGGTAATTTGTTCATTTTTTTAAAAACTATTTATCTATTTATTTAAGAGAGAGTGCATGTGCGGAGGGAAGGAGAGAGAAACTCAATCAGACTACATGCTGAGCCTAGAGCCCAATGTGGGGCTTGATCCCATGACTCTGAGACTATGACCCGAGCTGAAATCAAGAGTCAGACACTCAACAGACTACACCACTCAGGCGCCCCTAATTTGCTAATTTTTTATGAGAAATATAACAGGCCAATTGGCCTGAGTGCTCATGTTAATGAATTGGTTGAGTGAAATTGTGATCAGAAGGTAGCTGGCGAGCCGGACAGAGTAGGCAGGCAGCTTGAAGCAGCCCCATGTGGCAAGGACAGCTTTTCGTCTGGCAATCAGGGGTGGTCGTTGTCTTTCTGCCCCTCTGGGCTTCTTGATCTGCACACTGACCTTTTGATTCACCCAAAATGTCTTCAGAAGGGTTCAGCCCACCTGCTCAGATTTCCATTTCCTACAAAATAATCATGAGAGTTGTGGGTACAGTCAGGTTCCCGAGCCACACAACCTCAGATGAACACCTGGACTATGCCTGCAGGAGCTATGGCAGTCAGAGCCACAGGATTTCAGCAACTCTTAAAAGACAATCTTTCTCCCTTTCCCTTGGGGTTCTGGGTGGGGGGCAATGGAGGGTGGTTACTTTTAACCTTATGTACGTTCAACACACATAAGTATGAATTTTAATGCAAATGTATCTGTGTAACCTCTGTCTTTCCACAGCCCTACGACGATTCTGACAACCCACCTGAGCAGTTACCTTTAGCCAAATTTTAGGAACAAGGAGAAGGAGGCCAGTTACACGGGGGGGCAGACTGGCAGAGAACCCAGCTCCGTGACCTTCAGCCCAGGTTCATCAAGATCACCTCCACCGAGGCATATAGCTCTTCACTTCCTCATGGGTCAGAGACCCTCAGAGGGGATTCTCTACCAAGAAATGGCACTTCACTGCCTCCAAACCACCAAGGGCCCCTCCCCCAGGCAGTTACAGCTATCTTGACAGTTGACAGGCTGTTTGGTTTGATGAGGGCTGGAGCAGGGCTCGCCTGGAGCTGTAGTCTGAGACCACGGTGACACACAGGGTCCCTTAGGTATTTCCTCGTCTGACCTCTTAGAATGTTTGTATGTAATGTGAAATGATGTGAAACTTTATTTTGATAGGGGCCAATTATTTGCTTCAGATATCTTTCATTTTTCCTATCAAAACAGGAAAATAGCACCAATGATTATTCTCTGACTGATGTCAAACTGCACATAGGGGTACTTGGGTGCCTCAGTGGGTAAGCATCTGCCTTTGGCTCAGTGCATGAGCCCAGGGTCCTGGGATCGAGTCCTGCATCGGGCTCCCCACAGGGAGCCTGCTTCTCCCTCTGCCTGTGTCTCTGCTTCTCTCTGTGTCTCTCATGAATAAATAAAATCTTAAAAAAATTTTAAAAAAACACCACATAAACTGCAGAAGTGTCTCTTAACATCATTCAAAGACAGGACGTGCAGACTCACTTAGTGAGCAGTGGCACGGGGCAACGTCCCCACCTTGGGCTTCTTTCCTGTTTTGATAATGCTGGTCACTGGGTCATCTCCAGTCTCACAGCTACTCAATGCAGTCCTTACTATGAGCTTCACTTTTTTAAAAAAATATTTTATTTATTTACTTGAGAGAGACAGACAGAGAGACAGAGAGCATGTGCAGGGGGAGGGGCAGAGGGAAAAGCAGAGTCCCCACTGAGCAGGGAACCCAACGCAGGGCCATTCTGAGGACTCTGAGATTATGGTCTGAGCCAAAGGGAGACATTTCACTGACTGAGCCACCCAGGCGCCCCTGGTCTATGAGCTTTAAATCACACTCAACACAAGGAGGAAGAATGAACCTACATAAAGTGAATGACATGACACTCAGTCCATAATTCAGCTGGATTCTAGTTAGGCTGAGATGCCATGGAAGGTGATGTTACAAAGAGGGCGCTACACCTGGAGCAGGAGAACCAAGGTGAAACCATGGTCGACCACTAGTGGTGAGCCCTGGAGCAAGTTGCTTCAACTCTGGGTCTCAGTTTTCTCATCTCTGAGGTGGAGAAATGACCTACGCCCCCTCATCATTGTGAGTACCAAATACAAAATGATATTGTACGTCTCAGTCCCAAATGTGATAAGGGCTTACTGACGTGTACGTGTATTTGCACATGCATTCATTCATTTCCTCCCTCATTCATACGTGAGATAAGGGATAAGGATACAGAGAGAAACTTGGGCCTTTATGCTGGACTGTCAATGACAGGGTTTGTACAGATCTGCACAGGAGAATAAAGAAGCAGGCAGATCTCAAGAACACAGCAAGCGTGATGAAGGGCATGGCTTCTCCCTGGTGCAAAGGGTGTGTCCTGGGAAGAAGAATCTGGAAAAAAATGGACAAAGGACAGAGTGGTTGGAGCCCAGCATGGTATCTGGATGTTGCATGGTTGGCAGCAGGGAACTACTGTAGTTCTGGGACAGGATGATACATGAAGCATGAGCACCAAGGGCTGCCCTCTGAGGCGGGCTGCATGGGAAGGGGGCAGGCAGGGTCTGGGGCTACGCCAGACATGCCCAGGTAGGGGGCGGTGGCCAAGGCCGTGGGCCTCCCAGTAGGACCTTCACAGGTGGGTAGCTTCAGTACTGGGTGAGAAACTCCAGTTCTCCTATCACCTGTCATGATATGCAGGGCTTATATGAGCCCTGGGTTTAGACTTTTTCTCTCCTTTAAGAAATGTTACCTTACGGGGACAGCTGGGTAACTCAGTGGTTGAGCATCTGCCTTCAGCTCAGGTAGTGATCCTGGGGTCTCAGGATCAAGTCCCACATCCGGCTCCCTGTGTGGAACCTGCTTCTCCCTCTGCCTGTGTCTCTGCCTCCCTCTCTGTGTCTCTCATGCATAAATAAATAAAATCTTAAAAAAAAAAAGAAATGTTACCTTATGGTCTGTGTCGGCTGTTTCTGTGGGGGGCCCGGGGGAAGCGTGTGTGAGCACTGCTCGGTAGCCACTCCGAGCACTTCACCAAGTCAGTGGAAATTTACATTAGGGCCACAAGGTGCTGAATCCGAGTCAGTAGGCTGACAGCTGTAAATAACTTGCCCTTCACTGGGAACCTGGTGTCCAAACTTCTGTGTTTATGAAAAAAGGTTAATGCTCCAAAGGTTTAGCGCTCCCACTTTCTCCCAATGGGCGTCTTCATCAGTCTTGCAGGATGTAGAAAACAGAGAGCTACCGGCTGGGGTTAAATTGAATTCCGTGCAGACAGGCAGAAGCATGTGCTTTGCAAGGCTTCTTTTCAGTCTGGGCACCTGGCCCAGGGCAGTGTGTCGACCTTGCTCCTGAGTGTCTGCTGGCTGAGCCGAGTCCCGGGGAGCTGGAAAGCCTCAACACAATGAACGACTGCGTCATCTCCACTGAATACTGGTGCCATCGGGTTCGGGCCCTTGCCCTGGAATCAGGCCTTCCCAATGAGGAAGTACAACAGCACACAGTCCTTTGTACTGTGCATGGTTAGTGGCTCTGGAAACACCTCTTAGTCAAGTGCACATGCTCTGGGTTGGTGGTACTGCACACCAATCACCTCCCAGGGAGGGCCCGTGCTGCCTGCCTATCTTCTCCATAGGGTTGCAGTGAAGATGTAATAAAAGAATGGACAGGAAAGTCTGAAAAAGCCTACAAATCCCTCCCAACAGAAGTTACTTTGTGGTCTTTGCTAGCGCTGGATGGGAGCCCCGGGGTCAGAAAACAGGTCTGCAGCACAGATCCAAGGCTGTCCAGGCATGGGAGGTCCTGTATGCCGCCTTTAAGCTGTGAGGCAAAAGGCACACCCAGCCCAGGACTGGGATGATTTTGGATCTCAGCCTTTCATGGTCCTTCCTCTAAGATAGCCAGCTCTTGGAAAACAAAACAAAACAAAACAAAACAAAACAAAACAAAACAACAAAAATACCCTTCCCAGAAATCTGTCTGAGGAATAAGCCATCTCAAGGGGGTTTATGCCCAGAAGCTTATGCACATGGACAGGACAGCTTCTTCGGGGGGCTGTGATCTGCCTCTCACCTCTGATTCCCTACTGCACCCACCACGTGCTGCCCGATGGACCCATCATTCATAGATGTTCTGAGGACAGCAATCGTGGGGACAAAGAAACATGCAGCCAGGTTGGACAGCTCACCCCCTGTGCCTGTATCGGGGCAGGGGGAGCTTGGGGACAGGCACCGGCGCTGGCGAATCTGGCCAGTCACGTGCAGGGGCACGGTGAGGATGGGCAATTAATTTAAAAGGTGTGTGTGTGTGTGTGTGTGTGTGTGTGTGTGTGTGTCTAAATAGTACAGTCACTTTGGATAATCGGCAGCTTTTTATCGAGTTAAACCTCCATTTACTGTCCAGCAATTCTACTTCTAGGTATTTACTCACGAGAAATGAAAACATCTCCATAGGTTATTCTGTGGGCAAACACTCACAGCAGTGTTATCCAAAAAAGCCCCAAGTTGGACACAACTCAAATGTCAAATGGTGAACACGTGGACTAATGACGGTGCGGCCGCGCAGCAGACCCGTTCTCAGCAACCACAAGTGTGGAGCACAGACCTAGGCAACAACGTGGGGGACCGCGGAAGGCAGTTACGCTAACAGCCAGCCGCACGGGCTGCAGGACCTGACTCCATGCATAACACATTCTGGGAACGGCGAGACGACAGGGAGGGACGACACACCCCTGGCTGTCAGGGCAGCCGCGAGGCGTGGCGGAGGGGCACGGTGACTGCCTCCTGCCTTGGCGCGGAGGTGCCCCTGTGATGGCACCGTGACCTGTGGCACCAAAACTTACTGGAAATTTATCATTTAAACCGTGAGTTTTATTAGAGGTAAGTTACATGGCGACGAGCCCGTGACTATATATCCGTGTGACTGCTGTAGGCGCGTCCCCTCGGGGCCTGTCCCTCCCGCTGCCCGCCCTCCTGCCTGGGGGAGCCGGGACCTTCACCCCACGCCAGTGTTGCCAGTGTAAACAGGCGGGGCTCTGCAGCCGGCCCTCTGTCGGGGTAGCCTGGAGCACAGAGGGGAGAGGTGCCACGGAGATGACACACAAAATAAAGGAGACAGTGAGGATGCACGTGGCTTCCCGACGTCCGCCCGTGGCTGGTGCGGTTCTGGCGCACGCTGGCCCTCAGCCAGTCCGTGGCAGGAACGGGCACAGCACACGTGCTGACAGTCGTGGGCCGGCGGCTGGGACAGTTCTCTTTAGGGACTCGTCTGTGGGCAGGAGGTCGGCTGACCTCAGGGAGCGGCCAGCTCCACGGGGGCAGACTCGGAGTGGAAGGGCTCAGCCCACGAGCCTCTGATGTTGCGGGACTCAGCCCTGGCCCGTGACCCTCCAGCAGGAGAGTGTGCGCAGCACAGACCCGAAATGCAGGGATCTGAACGGGCGGCTTCACCGCCGGTCCCACTAGGTGGAGCCCACGGCTGGACACAGCGCGGCAGGCTGCTGGCAGAGCCCGGCGACACACGGCGGGCTCCGTCTCCTCTCTCTCCTTGGTGTGGACTTGGATACAGCGGAGCCTCCGCTGAACGTCACTAAATAAACGGCCGACCCCACCATTAATCTGAGACCAGCTTCTACGTCTCTGCGTCGGTCAAGAGGACAAGGAAGTTAATGTTTCAGGGGAAACGTTAGTCACTTGTTTTTGTCAGTTCCCACGACACTTAGTGAGGACAGCAGGCCCAGTGGACCCCAGATCCAAACTGAAATCAGAACTTGGAAGGCCAGAGGCCCCGTCCTCAGAGACTCTCATTTCCTGCAGAGTCTCCCGGGTGGGCCTCCCGGCACGCACCGTCTTCCCAGACAACACTGCTTAATCAGTGGGTTTCCTCCAAACGTCAGCCAACGTCCGAGGAATATCTCCTATGATGGGAATGGCTCACAGGACATGAGTGTGCAGTTCAGGATCCAAGAAGTACAAGCGTATTGTCGCCTCTTTTTCAAATGGGTTGTGGGGCAGCAAGTGATCCGCTGGGAAACTGTGGTCGAAACTGGCTCCTTCTGCCTCTGGCTGATGGCTTTTCTCCTGTAAACTGATCAGCCCTGGCATTTGACAGCTTCCACGTGGGGGAGAGAGCATGGACTGTGGGGCACCCCCTTCTGCATGGTCAAGCTGTCCCTGGGCACCAGTGCCCAGGGGTGCAGACACGGGCAAGCCACTGCCAGAGAAACCCTGCTCCCTGAGGCTTCAGGATGAGGGGGTGGGATGTGCCAGGCAACAAATGCATATTAAAAACATTTCTAAATGTTCCATGCAGAAAAAAAAATACATATAACTTCAACAAGGTGACCAGCAATTTGCCATGAGAAATGGGATGATGCTCATCTAGGAGGGCGGGTAGTTGGAGGAGGGCTCTTTGGGGAGGGGGTGTGGACGCTGGCCATGGAGGGTCAGAGGATGTGGAGGCCAGCTGCATAGGAAGCAGGAAGTCTCTGGTACGCGCGTGGGGCCATAGGCACACAGCAGCACTCCCTGGCTGGGGACAGCACTTGGACATGCCACTGACATGACCATTCACAGGAGCAGGGCTGGCACATGTGAGGCATCGCACGCATCTTTGTTCCTTTCCCACCAACCCCTGGCTCCCTGCAGGCCCAACACACAGATCTCCACATTCTTTCCCATAGAGTCCGGATGTAGCTCTGGACTACTTTTATACTCAGAGCTCCAGGAAGCCATTGCAATCGATCAGAGTTGACATTAAGGACGAAATTTATTTTGTGTCCGAATACAGGGAAGGGGGGCGTTAATTAGACATGGCCAGATTATGGAAGCTCTTGGTTCCTCCATGAATAGAGCCTGTAGTGCTCCCCACACACTAAACGTACCACCTCATCATTCTACAGTATCTCTTATAACCTTTTCACGAACCCTATGAGTCAGGGATTTTATTTCCATTATATATGGAGCAATTGGGCCTGGAGAAGGCAATGTAACTCTTCTGTGATTACACAGGTAAAGGGGCTGCCTGGGAATTTATTCCCAGATCTATTTGACTCTAAGGTCATGTTCTCTTGAAAATGCTTGCTAAGGTTTGTGTCCTGGAGGGGGGGAGGGAGGGAGGGAGGGAGGGAGGGAGGGAGGGAGGGAGGGAGGGAGGGAGAAGGAGCTAGACCCTGTCCTCCTGTTGCTGAGGTCTGTGTCCCAGAGGGAGGGAGGGAGAAGGAGCTGACCTCGCCCTCCTGGAGACATGGTGGGAGCCTGAAGAGCCAGATGCCCCCCTCCCTGCCCCTGATGCCATGGCAGAGACACACAAGGTGACATTCTAAGGACATCACTTTCTTCCCCATTTTGGCTTAGTACATTTTTTTCTTCATGCAACTTCTGGCAGCTGTGGAGGTAGCTCGCTGGGCAGAGCCAGCGTGTGTCTGCCTGGAAGGGCCAGCAGCAGGGCCCCTGGGGATCCATGAGAAAAAGCCCAGGAAGGAAATGCAGTGAGCTACCGCTGTGCCAAGGCGTGCTGGGAATTCTCATGCCTGCCCTCATGAACTCACCACTTGGAATCTTCTCACACACTGGGCTCAGCTCACAGTGGGACACAGGCTGCCCCAAAGATTTAATTAGAGGGACATGCAATAAACACTGGAAATCTAAAAAAAAACAAAAAAACAAAAAAACAAAAACAAAAACAAAAACACAAAAAACACTGGAAATCTGTCTTCATTTTGCAAGAGAACGCCAGCTGCCTGCAATCACTCTGAGTGTGGTTTCTACGCCGACAGGGCTCTGCCACAATCCAAGCTTTCATTACCCCCTACGAGGTCTCCTCCTAATTGAATCCATGCCCCAAACCTCCCCTTCCCCTCAGTTTACTCTATATATATGCCTGAAACTCACTCAAGCCTGCCATTTTCAACACATCTGCTCTCAAGGATCCCAGTGTTTTTACCACACGAGGGCAGGGCTCAGGTTCCCTGCACTGCGGGCCTATCTTACCCAGCCCTCTCTCTACCCACATAGAGCCCCACGTGAACACCTGTGCTGCCATCTGGCCTAGAACCATACTAATTTCTAGAAGATACTGGCTCATTGCGAAGGTCAAGCCTGCTTAACGATCCTCCTGCCTTGGAATATCTTTCTCTGTCTCCATCTATTAAAAATAACTCGTTCAATTCCGAGACTCAGCTGCAGCGGGCTTCCTTTATGAGACCTGATGCCCACAACTATCTCTTCTGCATTCAGTGTTTACAATACTCACTCGGGCCACTTGATTATATATTGTTACAGAGTCTGCGTCTTTTCTTTTCAACAGGATTTTGAACTTTGTAAGGATGGCAACCATGCTTTTGTTACTCGCAGAGCAACTCAATAAATACTTATTGACTTGTATCGTCAGGTTTGCTTCCACTGGAGGCAAAACAAGAATGCCTTAAACATTAATTGTGGCAAGTCTGATTGAGATGGCACAAGAAAGAATGTACTGAGCACTGAGAATTATAGATACTTGAGGCTACAGACATCTCTTTTAAGAGAGACACTGAAACATCACAGGAGCATTATAATTATCCAACTGTCATTGAACAAGTCTTGAAAATTGTATTCTTATAGGGACGTATCATTCCTCTCCTGTAACAAAAAGGATTTCAGCTGGCTAGAAAGTAAAGTCTAGTAATATTTAATCAAGAGACTACAGATACATATGGATTCATACTACAATATTAATAGCATACCCAAATGTTCACTAGGAGGAAATTCTCTGCCGTGCATTTTGCATATATTATTTCGCTTAATTCTTTTTTTTTTTACTTCGCTTAATTCTTATAATGTGCCAATGAGGTGAGCACTAGCATTATCATCTTTTTTTAAAATATGGAAACTAAAAAAAAAATAAAATATGGAAACTGAGATCTGTAGAAGTACAACTGTCAAGGTTGGCAGTGGACTGAGGATTCAGATTTAGGTCTCTGTGGCCACAGGGCTTCCGTTCTTAAGTCTTCCATTATGCTGTTGGCAAGGTGCTGGGTACTGTGTGTGCATGATCGGCCCAGTTATCTACTTTCTAAATCAATGGAATGCTCATTTGCATCCCAGCTATAAAGTTAGAGAGTAATTCTGGGCAGAAGGATCTATGTCCCAGTTTATAATTTGCACAGATATAGAATGTGACTTCATAAGTCAATTAGAATTCCAAAGGAGTTCAATTTTTGTATAATTATGCTTGATGCCTGAAAAATACCAATAAATAAGCTAACTTAGGGTAACAATGTCCATTAGAAGGTGGCCTGGCATGTAAATAAAAATATCTTCAAATGTTTCTTCGTGTTTATTATTACTTTGTTTGCCAAACCCCAAAATGCCAATGCCACCCACTTAAGAGATATGCCAGATTTTCCTTAAAATTGATTTATGTCATAAAAGGAATAATTTTCACCAGTCCATATGATTTTCAGGATGATCCTAATAAATATGAGAGATTGTAATCATACTGAAATATATATATATATATATATTTTAAAAGTACTCAAGCCAAAAAGAATTTAATTCCAGAAAAAGGTCATGTCAGAAAAATGCCAAGAAACAGCCAAGTTTACAAAAATACTTCTATGAAAACACTTCTATTTCCTTGATAGAAAATGTTTAGCACGCAGGGACACCTGTACCCCGATGTTTACAGCAGGAATGTGCTGCTGTGGAATAGCCACATAGCCTATTGGCCTATTGGCTATTTGCAATAGCCAAACTGTGGAAGGAGCCTCGGTGTCCATTGAAAGACGAATGGATAAAGAAGATGTGGTCTATGTATACAATGGAATATTACTCAGCCATTAGAAACGACAAACACCCACCATTTGCTTCGACATGGATGGAACTGGAGGATATTATGCTGAGTGAAATAAGTCAATCAGAGAAGGACAAACATTGTATGGTCTCATTCATTTGGGGAATATAAAAATAGTAAAAGGGAATGGGGGAAAGGAGAAAAAATGAGTGGGAAATATCAAAAAGGGAGACAGAACATGAGAGACTCCCAACTCTGGGAAACGAACTAGGGGTGGTGGAAGGGGAGGTGGGCGGGGGGTGGGGGTGACTGGGTGACAGGCACTGAGGGGGGCACTTGACGGGATGAGCACTGGGTGTTATTCTATATGTTGGCAAATTGAACACCAATAAAAAATAAATTTATATATAAAAAAAGAAAATGTTTAGCAGGCTATACTCTCTATTGCAGAATATTATTTTATTTTGCTGACTTTCTAATGTAAAAACTTGTGAAACATTTTATGTTAAGAATAACTAGCTTTAGATCCGGCTTAACAAACAGATTTGTGTAAAAGATACGTGTCTTTTAAGAATACCATTTTTGAACATTTAGTTTATGGAAATCAGACAAATTCTCCCAAATGTTTTAGACATTTTCATAGATGAAAACCCTGCTGCCTTGGGTTCCCATCACGACCCCAGCCAGTTCATGCAGAAGGACTGAGCTGGGCTCCCGCCATGGGCAGAGGCCCAAACTGTGAAGGACGAAGTAAGCACACAGGACAGGGAGGGCCTCTTTCTGGCCTGTGAATGACACAGTAGAAAGGGTATATCCTCCCCCAATTCTTCTGCCACTGGCAAAAAGGAAGGAAACCAGAATTCAGATGCACTGAAAAATTAATTCGACCCTTCTCCGTGACTAGTTGGAAAGCCTGAAGCCAAGACAAAATTCACGTTATAAATGACAAATAATCCCATTCCACAGTTCGCATGGCCTCCGGCTTACTGCAAAGTCTTCACGGGAGAAGCGAGGACAGAGAAGTGAGAACATGTGAGAAATGCACAGATCTATGTTTTCAGAAGCACCAAGGACATCTCCTCATTTTTTGTATAAGTAATGTAAATCCCAATAATTTAACACAGACTTATTTTTGTTTTAAAAATACAATTGTGCTTTCCTCTCTACCCCAAATCTACATAGAGCATAAGCCTGAAAATGTGGGCTGCGTCCTTCTCCTGCCATCTGGTGGAGCACTTGCAGAAGTGACCACTTGAGGCATCCCAGGAGCAGTGAAAACTTGAGGCCTGAAGGCTTATCCCCTATCTCATTAACACAGAGAAGATGTTGACAAAATATGAAATTAATTGATTTATTTTCCATAAATGATCTTGTGACAAAGAGGAAGAGGTGGGTGGTCGAGCAATGCCAGTTTTGGTGATGCTGTGTCAATTCCCATGGTGACGGGATGGGCCATAGACCTTTTTATCCCCCAGAGGTTCTTTTCCAGTAAACGTAACAAGTAATCTGCTACACCTTTTAATCATATAAAAGTTCTCAGAAAAGAAATAAAGTAACACCACTAAAAATCTGATATTAACAGCTATCACATAACTCAAGGGGGTTGCTTTGATAGCTTGGGGTTCAAGGTCAGCCAGGCTGGCCCTGGGATCCCAGCTCAACTTGACACGAGCTGGGGGATGCTGGGCAGTTACGCCTTACAGCTCTCACTGTAAGTAGGGGTCAGAATGCTTTTCTTGCAGGCTATTGTGTTGGGGTAAAGGCGTGTGAAAGTCCATCTATAAATGATGGCAATTATTATTACTGAGATTATTTTTAACATACCGAAAGGAGCCTATTATCTGTTGATACCCTCTCTGGAGGATCATCCTCATCCTTATCATCATCACTAAAATTAGGTTGTCAACATAGACCATCTCACCCTCTGGTTTGCACCTGGGTTGGCAGACTCAGGTAGTCCCAATCTACTTCTTCTAAATTCTGACTGATCCAGTAAAGTTTTAACATGATATATTAAGCATAAGATGCTTTTAGGTTTTGAGTTTTAGAAATTTATAGAAGATGGAACAAAATATCTATCATCTATAACACATTCCATTGTCCTACAAGGGCTACAGAAATCTCAAGGCATAATCATACTCCTGCCTGCCATGACTTTTGAAGATGCAGATCTACTTGAAAAAATAATAGAATAATTCCTCCTTAGTGGAAACCATCTGAGTTTATATATAAAATACGTTTTATATGAAAAATTCCTATGGATACTTAATTTTTACCACAGTGGTTCATCTTCCGTTTCTTTGAACTTGATTTGTCTACATGTCTAACAGAAACTGTTAATCTCATGTTGCTGCATATCTACATACATCTTTCCTTTGTCCGAAGGCCAAATGAATTCCAGATTTCTATCTTTCTCCTAGAAAACAGCCAGCCGCAGTCATAAACATTCACGTCAGTTCATGCTCGCCTATGAAACAACACTCTTCAGCAATTCCTGCTGCTTGTTTGAATTCAGGAAAAGGAGGACGCTTCCCTCAAATATCCATAGGCAACCCATGCAACACTGGCAGCATCACGATTCGATTTCTCTGAACATTTCCTGAGCCCCTCACCCTTCCAAAGTACCGTGAAAGAAGTCCCAGAGGTGTGGAGCAGAACCAGGAGGCTGGGAGTGGGGGAGGGGTGGTGGGAGGGGGAAGGAGGGGATGGCAGGGAAACAGAAGGCCATCCATCCCTGCCTCTCATTCCTAGATCTGCAGCTGTTCCTGCATGTGTCTGACTCAATAAATGGCTTCAGCAAACTTTAACCAGTGTCTTTACTGTCTTTGGACTCTGGAGATGAGCTTCTGATAACACATCTCTGTGTTGTGTGTGGGTACATCTACCCAGCACTGAAAACCTTATGAAAATCGTGCATACTCTCATGTTTCCTTCCCACATACAGTTTTGGGTCCCAAATCATGCATTTTTGAGAGACCAGGTGAGCTTAGGGGTGCCACTCTATTATGTACATAACCAGACCCTGTGGGAGTCCTAGGGCTATCCACCACGCCTGGAAGGGCCACAGCTGATTACAGAGAACCAGGGGAAAGTCCTGCCCTGCAGAACCTTGAGGGTAAACCATGGGAACCAGAACAGGAGATGGGGGCTTCATACATGGGCAAGAGACTGGACCCATGGGACCTCCTTGGACCCTGGATACAGTTAGCCAAAGAAGAGCCATGGAAGCCTCACAACATCAGGACACTTCACTGTCAAAATCAAGCTGCCCCATTTCTTGCCCTTAATTCTATGACTCAAGCAACTACTCCGTGTTCTACTCTTTTTTTGTTCTGAATATTTCTCATTAAAAGAAAATGAAAGAACAATCTTACCCATGAGGAATTTTGCTCAGGACATAATATCCAGTGTAGGAGTGTTGGTATATCTGAAACAGACAAGACAAAAAATAAAAATAAAAAATAAGACAGAAGCAAGCATTGAGATAAAGGCTGTGACCATGATATTTTTCAAATTACCCTAAAAAACATCTGTAGAGGAAAAGTAGTTAATCAGGAGACCTAGAGGCAGAGTCTTTAATTTACTTTAGAAAGTTAATTTGCATATCTCTTTATTTTATTTTCTTCATTTGTACATTGTTTAGAGGGGAGTCAGAGAGGGATCCCTGGGTGGCGCAGCGGTTTGGTGCCTGCCTTTGGCCCAGGGCGCGATCCTGGAGACCCGGGATTGAATCCCACGTCGGGCTCCCGACGGGCATGGAGCCTGCTTCTCCCTCTGCCTGTGTCTCTGCCTCTCTCTCTCTCTCTCTGTGACTATCATAAATAAATAAAAATTAAAAAAAATTACAAAAAAAAAAAGGGGCAGTCAGAAGCTTGATATCATCCTCATAGCTAGCTGGTTTGTGTAAATCAGGGGCACAGATTTCGAACTCAATGACATGTAGCACAGGATGAGTGAGGACATGACCAGAGACTGTCACACAGTAAGCTAGACCCAACAGGACCATAAGACCCACGTACTGTGGGCATTCCTTGTAAATTATGGCAAATCCCATTGTGCATGCTCAGTGAATACTGAAACCAAGATGGCCTTAACTGGGCAAACTCCTGTCCTTCTGTACAATGGAATATGCATCTTTTAACTACAGAGAGTGGTCAATAAACTAAGAACTCATTGCAAGAGGGAGCATAGCTTTTTAAAATTAAATTAAATTAAAATTAAAAATTAATTAAAAAATTAATTATTAAAATAAATTATTATAAATTAAATTAAATTTATTTTGGGGGAGCATGGCTTTTAAAACTAAGATAACAAACAAAAAACTCTGTTTCCAAACTCCTATAACCCCCAAACTGGAGCCTCTCTTAAAACTCTTGAGCCTGCAGGAGAAGATTCTCTAATCCATAAATGGTAAATTTTCAGTGGCCAGCATTTAAAACCACCTTCCCAAAGGTAATTGGTAAGGACAAGGAAGACAGATCCAGGGTGAAGCATGTGGAATGGAGGAATGCATTGGGGTGCTGATGATGGAGCGAGCCTGAGAAAGAGAACAGGCAGGAGTGTCTAAGCTCAGTGACTCCCTGCCTAGTCGGAGTCCCTGGATTCACTTAGAGTAATCATAGTGGATCACAGTTATTGTAGAAAAGGAATTCAGATACAAAAATAAACATCAGCTTTTAAGTTCCAAAGACCTTTGCTTCTAAAGATCTTGAGACTCCTGAACCAGAAATATGGGGCCGGGCCTGCTGGAGGGATGTGAGTGGGCATCTGATGAGGGAAATGTGTCCGAATGCTGCTTTCCTTATAAGTAAATAACCAGTAAACAACAAAATTGTGAAGGAGAACTTCATGGACCTGCCACGGCAATCCAATAAGGAGCATGCACACCTAGCTCTGCTATTTCTGAAGTGATGCCTTCTACTGCTTCCCCAAAGAAGAAGGGAGGGCTGCATCCTAAACAGATTACTGCTCAGACAGCGTCCATCCGAGGGCCCTGTGCTTTGACTAAACTGCCTCTGAGCTGGACCGCTTCCTTAGATGCAAGAATAGAAGCTCGACAGACACACTGCATTTCTCCAGTCATGGCACATGGTGCTGTGCTACACGGTGTGCCTAAACTCTCTTCCCATAGCACCTGTTCATCCTGTTTATCTCCCTCCATTTTCATGATAGGCCCAGGCAGGCAAAAGGTGACCTTTGTTTGCTAAGAAAGTGCTGTAAAGCAAGGGCACAGGAGAAAGCAAAAGGATGAGGAGGGTTAGGAGTGGAGGCAAAAAGGAGGAGGGGGAGGGAAAAGAAGGGTGGAGCCTAATTCCAAGGGACTCCATTGAGTGAAATATGGCAGAAATGATGGTGTGAAACTTTTGAGACCAGGTTGTAAATGGTGTTGTGGCTTCCTGCTGGTTCTCCTTCAGATCAAGACAGTGGCCATGCTGTGAGGACTTCAAAGCAGCCCTAAGTAGAGACCCACGGGGTAAGCATCCACGGTTCCTCCCCATAAGATCACCAACAGCCCACAAGAAGCTGAAGCGTCTTGCCCATAGCCACATGAGGGGAGTCTTGCACACAGAGTCTTCATCCCCAGTCAAGCCTTCAGATGGTGCAGCCCCGGCTGACACTCATGACAGATCATGAGCCAGAGCCACTCAGATAAGATGGTCTTGAATTCCCGACCCAGAGTAACCTTAAGATAATACATGTTGGTTGTATTAAGCTGCTAAGTTTTGAGTAGTTTCTTATACAGTAATAGGTAAGTGGTAGATCTAGTTCAAATCCAGAAGAAAAAAGGTACAGCTGTGGATAGACTTCTAAGTTACTGGATTCCCTCCTTAGAAACCTCCAGCGACTTCTAAAACAAACAGATAAACAAATTCCTCATCAAAACCATTCCAGTATGGAAGTAAGGTGCTGGGGGAGACCACTCACAGACCAAAAACCTTGAAGGAAGTCTTGGAAATGACTCAACAGAACAGTGATGATGGTGGTGATGCCGATGAATCTGAGGGTGTGAGTGGCTAGTGTTTATGGAGCACATACTACGTTATTGGGTGGTGTGGCAGCTCCTCAGCATACAGGAACTCACTCAATTAGGTATTATCATCCTATTCTGAAGATAGGAAAATTGAGTCTTAAGGAATTCAAACGAAGCTCAAGCAAGATTTCCCCTGAGGTTGGTCTGTCTCTAATCACTACATCAGAAATTGTCTGAACAAAGAACATATCTCTTAACTCAAAGTCCAAGTTGATTGCTGTCAACCAAAACAACCCAAGATACCAACAGATACACAAGTACACAAAATTTGAGTGTTGAAGGAATATTTCTTTGATCCCTCCAGAAACAGTGATTTCAATTCATTCTCTGGTTATACCATTCCCAAACAAATACCTAGAAACTGGTCTTTGCACGCGTCTTTAAGCGTACCACTAAATGACTCTGAAATTCAGCCCTGGGAGTATCTTCTGAGTGGAACCAATGAGGAAAAGAAGACCGAATTAAAATAATCTTGTAAGGGCAATGATAAGAAGATGAGAAAATTACCCATTCTCAATTCTCTATGTGTACTATGGGGCAAAGAGATTAAAAAAAAAAAAACATGGATGGATGGAAAAATGTCCTGCGATATCTGGAAAACTGAATCACTAATTAGAAAGATTCAAACAAAAATGGAACACAATCAAAAAGAGGTAAAACACGAGATGCTGCACCTGCCAAGTATGTATGTGAAAGAAGCCGTCCAGAGTGAACTATTAATGCAAATGGGATCCTTAGAAATGGAAGTGCACTTAGGATTTAGGTGCTACTCTTAAAAAAGTAGTGGCGGCGGCGGTGGGGGGGGGTGATAAAAAGTAGCGGCGGCGGCGGGGGGGTGATGTGACAATCTTCTCTTTGCTCCAAGATGGAACAAACAAGTATCATTCTCTTTCACAAAATATTTTCTCAACCCAGAGCCAAAGAACCACAGGTGCAAAAGAAACTACTCTTTAAAGAGCAAACGCCTTATCTTGAAAGGAATAAAAACAGGCTACATGTCCCTGAAAGAATTTGTTCCTTAGAAAGATAAAGTCTTCTTTCCCTCTGGTCTCTACCTGTTGTATTTATGTTTCTTTCTTTGAAATAGCCCTTAAATACTTCTGATTATGGAGAAAAGTAGAGTTGGAAGTTAGTAAGATTGCATTCAGTTATTTTTCTAAGAGTGCACTTTTAGCAGTTCATGGATTTGAGTTACTTCGGTTTCTTCTACACTATTAAACTTCCCTTGGAAAATGAATATATAAAAAATTGTTACCCAAAACACCATTCACAAGATGGGAAAGCAATTTTAGCAGATTTTCTTTCTAATGTATCATGAAAAATAGTTGCCATTGGCGTTTAATAATTGGAATAAAAATAACCAGTCAAAGGTTTGTCATGGAGTGAGTTCACATTTGGTTTCTTTCTTCTATTCGGAAACATCTGCCCACACACTTTATCTTTTTCCCTTCATTGCTTCTATGGAGCCATACTTTTTATTTGTCTATGGTCTTCACTGCCTCAGCCTCACCATGCACGCTCATGCAGACTCACTTCATATGTTCTTCCTCTATGAAATCGTTCACTCCTGTAGCTTTATACAGATTTTCACTTACACATCCCCACCTCATGCATCACGTGCACCAAAACCTCAATATTCTCCAAAATAAATTCTTCAACAACCCTTAAAACCTAGTTCTACTTTGATATTTTCTATCTGAGTTGGTGGCTTCATCACCCACCCAGTATACTGAGCTAAAAACGAAGTTTTCCTTGCCTCCATTCTTTGCCTCCCTCAACCACCTGCTCCAGTTCAATCCGTCCTCCAATAGCACTGAATTAACTTCTTCAGACCTTCTCCAATCTACCACCTACTCTTTACCCCTAGGGCTTCACTGCAGACCTCCCCTCCAGCCTTCTCCTGCAGGAAGAAGAGGTTCCTAGACTAACCTCTGAGGTCTCCACTCCACTCCACTCCCTTCTGCTTCTAGGTGAAGCTCATTGACTGCTGCCTATTTGTTTTGTAAAAGACCCTGCCTTATATGTTTCACCACTCCCTCTCTGCTGTTTCCTCTCCCAAATCTGTAAAATATAACTCAAATCTCACACATTAAAAATAAAAATCCCTGGTCATATCCTCCATGAACTACTCCTTTTTTTTTTAACTACTCCTTTTTAACGATCACTGCATTTCATGAGAAAAGTCTGCAGTGCCATACTTTCTATTCACCTGTAACCAGTGCACTTCTAACATCCTCCAACTGTGATCTCCAAGTGCATTTCCAGCTGCCAGACATGATGGCATCTGATTAATTTGCCATCTGCTCTGTCTCTTTGTGGTGCATGAGAAAGGTGATGGGAGCTGCTCTTGTTTCTTCACTCTGCGACAGTTCACTGACTCTGTGTCCCCCTGCCCTCCTCCCTCCAGCCTACTTGCCTTTCTTTTCTGCTGCTGCAGACTCCTTCAAGGGATTGCAGGCACCAACCTGACACTTGTGGGGCTTGCTGGTATACACCTCTGGTCTGGTAGATCTCATTTATTTCTGCTTTCTTATGCAGCTTTTTTTTTCATTTCCTTGTTTTTAAATTTAAATTCAATTAGTCAACACATAGTACATCATTAGTTTCAGATGTAGAGTTCAGTAATTTATCAGTTGTGTATAAAGCCCATCACATCACATGCCCTCCTTAATGCCCATCACCCAATTACCTCCCACCGACCTCCCCTCCAGCAACCCTCAGTTTGTTTCCTATAGTTAGGAGTCTCTCATAGTTTTTTTTCCCTCTCTGATGACTTCCCATTCAGTTTTCCCTCCATTCTCCTATGTTCTTCTGTGCTGTTTCTTATATTCCACATATGAATGAAACCATATAATAATTGTCTTTCTCTGGTTGACTTATTTCACTCAGCAGAATGTCCTCCAGTTCCATCCATGTCTATGTAATTGGTAAGTATACATATAGACCATATCTTCTTTATCCATTCATCTGTTTATGGAAATCTCAGCTCTTCCACAGTTTGGCTATTGTGGATGTTGCTGCTGTGAACATTGGGGTACAGGTACCCCTTTGGATCAATACATTTGTATCTTTGGGGTAAATAACTAGTAGTGTAATTGCTGGGTTGTAGAGTAGCTCTATTTTCAAATTCTTGAGGAATCTCCATACTGTTTTCCAGAGTGGCTGCACCAGCTTGCATTCCCACCAACAGTGTACAAAAATTCCCCCTTCTCTGCATCCTCCCCAACATCTGTTATTTCCTGACTTGCTCATTTTAGCCATTCTGACTGGTGTGAGGTGGTGTCTCATTGTGGTTTTGGTTTGTATTTCCCTGATGCCAAGTGTTGTGGAGCATTTTTTTCATGTGTCTGTTGGCCATTTGTATGTCTTCTTTGGAGAAATGTCTCTTCATGTCTTCTACCCATTTCTTGATTGGGTTATTTGTTTTGGGGGTATTGAGTTTGATAAGTTCTTTACAGATCTTGGATACTAGCCCCTTATCCAGTATGTCTTTTTCAAGTATCTTTTTCCATTCTGTAGGTTGCCTTTTAGTTTTGTTGACTATTTTCTTTGCTGTGCAGAAAGTTTTTATCTTGATGAAGTTCCAATAGTTAATTTTTTGCTTTTGTTTCCCTTGCTTTTGGAGATGTATCTAGCAAGAAGCTGCTGTGGCCGAAGTTGAAGAGGTTGCTGCCTGTGTTCTCCTCTAGGATTCTGATGGATTTCTGTCTCACATTTAGGTCTTTCATTCATTTTGAGTTTGTGTTTGGTGTAAGAAAATGGTCCAGTTTAATTATACATGTGGCTGTCCAATTTCCCCAACACCATTTGTTGAAGAGCCTTTCCTTTTTCAAGGAACAATATCTTAAAATTTATATGGAAACAGAAAAGACCCCAAATAGCCAGAGGAATGTTGAAAAACAAAACCAAAGATGGTGGCATCACAAAGCTGGACTTCAAGCTATATTACAAAGCTGTGATCATCAAGAAAGTATGGTACTGGCACAAAAACAGACACAAGAGATCCGTGGAAGAGAACAAAGAACCCAGAAATGGACCCTCAACCCCAAGAACAACTAATTTTCCTATGCAGCCTCTCATTGAATTTGCATTCTTAGACTTGACATGACCTGGTACACCCCCCCCCCCTTTCAGTTGATATGGGGAGAGCTGGAGGCCCTATCTTTCTGGGCCTCTCTGCATGGATTTTTTTTTTTACCCAAAACTTTTATCCCAAATTCAACCATTTAAAAACCACATAAGCTACTTTCTGCTAAAGAAGTCACTTTACATTTATCCATATACCTGGCTTCTCAGAAAAATATTAGAATTAGCTTCAACCATTTCTATTCCTTACTGTTTTTTACTCTCTGTGTATAATTGGTTTCCAAGTTTCATTGGACTCTATAACTTTGGAATGCCTCTTAAAATCACACCACATTTTCTACTGTCAGTAACACTGGCCTAGTTTTGTATGTCTGAGTAACTGCAATGACCTTCCAGTTGGCCTGCCAGCCTCCTGCTCCCACCTCCTCACTGCCACAAGAGTCTCTTCCTAACAATGCACTGAGTTGGAAGCAGTAGTGGAATGTGGTTTGGAGTGGCTTGGGAGCAGGGCACAAATACAACAGTGCAGCTACTACTCAATTCTCAGCCTGCTACTCACTTAATGGGCAAATTCCTTTACTGTTCTTAGCCTTATTTCTCTCCTACAAAAAGGAGAGGTAAGAGCTGTATTTGCTTAGGAAATATAAACCATGAAAAAAAACAGTAAAGAATTCTCTTGTTTAAATCTTGAGGAGGACTAGATGATGTAGCTACTAACATTGTAGTGAATCCATGAAACTCTCTCCTCTAAAATGGGAAGCCCACTACATATAGCAGAATTGGAGTTGACCAGTTTTGAGGGATGGCACAGACACAAAAAAACTCAGATTTTTGCCCTTTGGACTGAGCTCCTGGTCAGCACAATTACTCTACTAGTTGGAGCGTCCCATTAATGGGAAATAGTTCCTTGAAGTGGTGAGCTCCCCAGCACTCATGGAATTCAAGCAGAGGCTGGTCAGCCATTGCTGGGGAACTCTAGGAGGGGCGTGTAGACTACCAAGCAGATCCAATGGACATCTACAATTACTTTCTTATTTGATCCTATATTCTATTCATAGAGGGAATTAAACATACCAAAGGGTATAGATGAGCTCAAAGAAAGATTCTCCCAAGCTGGGATCAAGACCACCATGGCTGGGACACATGGTTAAAGAAATAAGATCCAATAAGAAGTGAATGTGGGCTAAAAATACTGGGAACTGGGAAAGATGAAAACAGGAAAAAGACTGGGCAGGGAAAAGAAAGCAAGATTTGGAAATTGGATAGTAAAAAAGAAAAAGAAGAAAAATTATCTGCATGTGATATCAGTGATGATGAGCCAAAAATTAAAAACCCGAAGGAGAAAAAGAAAAACTCTAAAAGGAAGCAGGAAAATGTGAGATTTCTTGGTTTTACATTTGGAGAAAATGAAACGTTGACCCAGAGGGTCTATCTTCTTACAATTTGGGGGAGCTGCTGAAGGAAATTTCGTTAGGTGCCATCTGGCATGGTGATTCCCAGTTCTACTGGAAACCAGCACAATGGTCTGTCCTCTGGGAGAGAGCATGCAATCTACCCTCAAACTTCAAGCCAGGGTTCTGTGGACCATGACAGGTACTTCATGAAGGCAATATCCTGTAAATGCTCCTTTTGTTTCCTCAGAACCTTTTTAAAAACAGCTTTATAGAGGTATAATTGATATACAAAGAACACATATTCACTGTGTACAATTTGATGAGCTTGAACATATGTGAACGCCTGTGATATCAAGCTCATGGTCCAGGTAACAGACATAGCCAATGCCTGCCACAGTCTCCTTGTGTCCTGATCACTTTTAAGAAGGCAGTGGAGATCAAACAATTAACTCCGAACCTGGTACACCCCCACCCCTTTCAGTTGATATGGGGAGAGCTAGAGCAAAGAAGCACATTTTTTTTCAAAAATATTTCATAAAAAATATTTCATGAATTGTCCCATTTACATTGTATGCTCCTAAATCTTGGTCTTGACATATTCTTCCAAAATCTGCAATTTATGGCTCTCAGTACTTAATTCCATCCATTATCCTGATCCATAACTATGATCTCCCCACCATGTAGCAGCTGCCGAGCTTCCAAGAAGCCTTCCAAGACTTGCTCTATGGAATGGCTAAGTATCAGGTGGGTCTTCAGGGCAAAGACACCCCCTGAGTATTCCATCCAGGTCCTTCTTTGACTAAAAAAGAATAAATGAGCACATCTTTAATAGTGTGGCTGAGACAAGAGCTAACCAGTCTGTGAGGTCTTTGGGGGAAGAAATTATGAATGTCTTGTCTAGAAACTCTTCCCCTTAAATCTGAAGAATTGAGTCCAGTTGAAGGTATTACTTTTTTTTTTCCCAAGGAGTAAGACCAATAAGCCAAAATATTCTAGAGGAGACCAGAATATGACTGGCTTGGCTGGAGTCTGGAAAGAAAGCTGCTAGGTGAGAGTCACCTGGAGTGACAGCAGGTGGTCTTCCTGGAGGAGAGCCTCAGGGGAAATGGAACACTATCTTTAAAGTTTTATTTTTTTTATTTTTATTTTTTTTAAAAAATTTTTTTAGAGGCTTTATTTATTTATTCATGAGAGAGAGAGAGAGAGAGGCAGAGACACAGGCAGACGGAGAAGCAGGCTCCATGCAGGGAGCACGACGCGGGACTCGATCCCAGGTCTCCAGGGTCACGCCCTGGGCTGAAGGCGGCGCTAAACCGCCGAGCCACCCGGGCTGCCCTCTTTAAAGTTTTAAAGAGCTTCATGAATAAGGGTGAGCAGGTCTGTTCTCATCTGCTGCAAAGGGAAGAATAATATTGACAAGTACACATTATAAGGACCAACAATGCTAACTTTGGGTAATTCAAGGTATCCAGTACTGAAAAGACTTACCAGCCTGTGTTAGCAAAGATATGAAAGTCAAGTTTGCTGGAGCATCAGCGCGAATGTGGGGTGTGGTGAGACTGGCCTGGATGACCAGTAAGACTCCTTCCCATTCAGAGAATTCTTCAAGTTCCCGGCAGCTCTGCTGCCCCTCTGCCCTCAACTCTCTCTGCTCTGGCTGGGAACTAAATTTAACTGCACCTTGGTGTAGGTCACAGCCACCAAAGCCTGGATCAATGAGTTCGAGCCTTAGCACATCAACCTGACAAGTTCCTCACTGTGACGGGAGTTATTTATGTCTCTCCCCGCCGCACAAAATCCATACTCCTTCCTTCCCGAGATGCTGCAAACGTCTCATGCCAGATACAGCCCTGCTTGATTTTTTTTTTTTTGCCTTTTTTATTGATCTCTTCTTAAAATTCCAGTATAGTTAACAGTGCGGTGTTAGTTTTGGGTGTACAATACCGTGATTCAACAATCCCTTATATCACTCAGTGCTTATCATGATAAATGGGCTCCTAATCCCCTTCACCTGTATCCCCATCCCCCATCCCCCACAAGCCTCTGCTTGATTCCCCAACTTCTCTTTCATTCTTGTATTTTATAAGGCACTACCCCAGAGACCCAACATCTTGCCGAAGTATCTCACTTCCTCCTAGGTCTCTTCTCCTGCTCTTAGGGCTTATAGTTCAGTGAATTACAAGCTGTGATACTGGAGTGAGTGATGATGGAACATTTCTTGAAGGAACCAGTCCTTCCCAGAGAGGCTTCTCCTTCCCTTAAGCAGAAGGTCATCATTATCCCCGTTCTAATGACTACGCTCGTCACATATTTCCACGCATGTTGCCAACTTATTTGATACTATTTTCACAAAGTTAAACTTCTTGTTAGAATGGTTTTTAAAAAAATGTTGTCGAGAGGGCCACAAATAACCAGGTACCATTGAAAAATTCAGTAAAAAAGGAAAGATATCTAGCTTCTACGATGCAAGACAAATAGGAAAAATGAACTACTTGTTCCTCGTTTTCCCCTGGCTGTATGCCTTTCCTTCCCCACGAGATGGAACTTAAAATTTAGTGTTAACAATCTAGGCAAGACTTAAAATATAGGAGGCAGGGTTGTCACCTTCAAAATATAAAAGTAATGAAAAATCCTTAGGATTCAGTATTTATAGCTCCACTTCTTTCCTCCTGGAATAACTGGCCTTCTACAAAACTTCTTAAATTCAAGAGAGAAGAGATGGTGCTGTCCTTTTGAACCTGTCGTTTCTTCAAGAGTCTCGTTCTGCTCTCCACACTACACCCATCTCTGGTGCACTATAATTCATTCTTTTGTGACCAGTTCCCATCATCTGACTTATTAAGGGATGATGTTTCTGTCATCCTCTGTGTCCTTCACATAGGATGCTTTTCGTTGGAGAGTCACGGTGAGAACAGGAGTATAAAACATCTCAAAAAATGAGGCTACATCTATACACATTTCTTCTACTTCAGAGACAAATAGTAAAAAAAAATGTCAGTTGTGATTCTAATTATGTTTCCAAAGATTCATCTCGAGAGCAACTCTGACATCCAGAAATAGCTGTGCAATTCTTTTTTTTTTTATAATTTCCTTCTGTCTCCACTTGGACATTTCAATTCAAGTAGCATGTCTATGTGTCTGAGGCTTGTCTTCTGGAAACAAATGAAACCTATTTCAGTGCTGCCAGGGAGGGATTCAGAGGAAACAATCCATGAGGACTTTGTTTTGAACTAATTTTCAAGGGCACACATGATGTGCACTGGCTTCCTCCCTACCACTATCACATCCCCGTCTTCTGTGTGGCTGGTCACTAAGAAACAGGTGCTTGATTTCCAAACTGGTCCTGGTGGCCCACTTCCTCCTTCTCCACCCTTTCTATTTTGTTGTTTTGCCAGGACTTTCTGCTGACTCACTCCTGATTTTGCTTGAGAACACAACGTTTCCTTCTTTTCTTGCTCTAGGTACTGTCTCCTTTTTCTCATTTGATGCACTACCTCGTAGGACCAACCTTGTGGAGAGGCAAGATAAAAATACACAAATCCTATTGATGTTGTGGAAGGTCTTTAGAAATTTGCAAAAGGTTTTTCTACACCCTTTACCTTGACCCTCCTAAAAACTGTTCCTGCAGGCTAAAGCAGCTTCTCTTCATCTTTTATTTATTTATTTATAATTTTTAAAGATTTTATCCATTTATTTATTTGAGAGAGAGAGAGAGAGAGAGAGAGAGAGAGCGCATGAGTGGGTGGGAGGGGCAGAGGGAGAGGGAGAAGCAGACCCACTGAGCAGGGAGCCCCATGTGGGACTGGATCCCAGGATCTCAGGAACATGACCTGAACCGAAGGCAGACACTTAACTGATGGAGCCACCCAGGTGCCCCTCTCTACATCTTTTAAATGAAGAATCAGAGGCCCAGAGATACAAACTGATTGATCCCAGGTCACATGCTGTCAAATTTTAAGCTAATGTCTTTTCACATTTAGCTTAAAATTGTTCCCACTATAACATGCTGGTAAGAAAGTTCTCCCACCCCACAGCACTGTGTCTTTACCAGCCAGAAAGGCTCTCCTGAGGGAGCGATCCTCAAGAGAACAATAGCGAGGCAGGAATAACCAAGAAGATTAACCCTAAAGCCACACTTAGCCAGCCTGCCGAGGGACCAGCGGTCAGCTAATTGAAATCAAGGCCTCAGAGAATGGCACAGAATCCAAAGTAGGTCCTGGGGACAGGTAGAAGATGGGAAGAAAGGAGAACCAAAAGAGGTGATGAGGGGAAGCCAAGTAAGTGTGCCTGCGTCCAGCAAACCCAGGCTTCATCCATACTACGAGCCAGGCAGGCTTCTGCCCCCAGCAGCTCATGAGCTTCTTCGAAGCCTGTCATAGCATATATCAAGACCCTGAAAGACTCTCAAGACACTGAAGGTCAAGTGCACTGACCGACCTGCGACAACAGAAACGAATTTCTTGATACTGGAAATTCCTTTCTCTCTCTTGCTTCTCTTAGCCATGGTTTGTAGAGTTCGCATTTCCTTATCACTTTTGTCACTACAACTATGTGTGCACTTGCCTTGCCACCACGTATCCGGCAGGAATTACTGGACCAAGAGTCAATGGCTGTTACAACCTGCCAAGCTCAACTTCTCACAAAGCCCCTTGTCTGGGTCTATGCCCCACTCACTCCCCTCATTCGTGGCTGCTAAGATGTAGGACAACGCTTGTTTCTCCAGAAGTACATGGCAAGAGAAGATCAACAAAGTCGACCATTAGGACAAGCTTTTGGTGACCTCAGGCAAGGTCTTCAGGACTCTCCAGCCTGGAGGGAGGCAGGGAAGAACTGGGTCCCATGGGCTCCTATGGCAGCGGAGTTGTGAACCCAGAGGCCACCGCGTGTGGGCGCTGCTGAGGCTTTGTGCTGAGAGCGCTTAGACTTTGCACTGGGGCACATCCGGCATTGGGAGAACCTGCAAACACTCAGAAGGCAAGGCACGCCCAGAGGAGCTGCTCTCGGGCTCTGGGGCAAGGGCAGTGCTTATAAACGTGTGGACAGTGTCACAGAAGGCACTAGGTTTGCAAAGATGTTCTTGTAAGAAATACTCAGCAACACCGATTTTTCTCTAAAATTATGAGGTCTGTATGTATAACATCCCTTGGTAGTGCAGGCTAGTCCATAATATTAACTCACACTTTTGATGAATATTTAGTGGGCATCTACTGTATGCAATATATTGATGAAAAGTGTTTGTCAACCTTTGGGTCATAGAGCCAATGTAATGGGTCATTTTAAAGAAAGGAAATAGAATAGGATTTTTAAAAAGCCACACTGTATTAGGGTATGTAACACACAGTGAGAGTATTGTTTTGCAACTTTTTAAGTTCTGTATGTGCATTTGAACACTAGCTCAAGGTGTGAAATGTACTTCTTACTGTCCTACTATATGCCATGATCAAAAAACGTTAAGTGGTTGTTTGGCAAGGGTCCTCCAAGTGCTATGGGTTGAATTATGTCCCCTCCCCATTCATATGTTGAAATCCTAACCTTAGATTTTTACTTTATATGGAAACTTGGCATTTACAGAGGTAATCTAGTTAAAATAAGGACATTAAGAGTGAAGAGTTCAGCCAATATGACTAGTATAGAAAAAGGAAATTTGGACCAAGAGACAGACACACAGAGAGTGCAGCCTGAAAAGACATAGGGAGAGCGCCCTGTGATCAGAGGATTGGGTTGATGGGTCTGTAAGCCCAGGGACGCTGAGAATTGCCAGCTACCACCAGCAGCTGGAAGGGGCAAGGAAGGATTCCCCTCTCCAGGGGTCAGAGAGTCATGGCCCTGCACACACCCTGACTTCAGACTTCTGGCTTCCGGAGCTGTGAGAAATGGCAAATGTTCTAAGGCACCCTTTTTTTTTTTTTTTACACTTTGTTAACAGCAGCCCTAGGAAACTACTCCAGCAAGTGTGATCCCTGTCAGCATCAGTATCACCCAGGACCTTGTTAGAAATACAAATCATTCTACTGAACTGCAGAACCTGGGAGCAGACCCCTGCAATCTGTTTGCACAAGTCTTCCAGGTGATTCTGATGTTGAAGAATTGCTCTCACAAGGCCAACAGTTTATATAGAATTCATCACTCCTAGAATATGGCTCCTTTGATTCCTGAAAACATAGTGAGGACCATTTGAAATGTTGTGAATGGTGGTCAGAATTCAGTTAATGAAAAATAACATTGTCTAGCCACATCATTAAATACAAGAAGGTCATGCTAACACCAGCCACCCACAGGTGCTACACAATCAATGCACTCAGAACATCATGTCCCAAATGTGATAAACCCGAATTTTCACAGTCATTAGTCTTTCATTAAAAAAAAAAATCTTTTTGGGGATGCCTGGGTGGCTCAGTGGTTGAATGTCTGCCTTTGGCTCAGGTGATCCTGGGGTCCTGGGATCAAGTCCCAAAAAGAGCTCCTGGGGAGGCCACTTCTCCCTCTGCCTGTATCTCTGTCTCTCCCTCTGTGTCCCTCATGGATAATAAAATAAAATCTTAAAAAAAAAATTGGGGAGGTACTTGATGAAGCAAATACAGAGTTGAGTAGAGGTGCTTTTTCATGTTTTTGGTTCTCTCTGGAAGAACAAGCTTGTGGATGGAAGGGCTGTAATACCCCCACTGTACACGGGTATTATAACCATATTCAGGGGTCTCATCAACCCCTAACAGACACTTGCAATATAATCTCCCCTCCTGTGTTTCCTCATTTAGGTTGGAGGGCCTGTCAATAACCACAACTTTCCTACATTGCCTGCACCAGAGAGGGACCTACTGGCTTCCATTCCAAAGACAATACATCTAGAGCTAGGGAAGAGTTTTCCAGCTGAAAAATCACTGGTAAGAATATGAAGCCAAGCATCCAATGTCCTAAAAATTATAGAAATAAAACCTGGTTCCCTCTGTAGGTCAGCCTCATGATAGACACCTCCTGTTGTTTTCTAATTATCTGCCTGATGTCCAGCCCCATCAGCCCCTTTACCTCCCCTCCCCTGCCTAAAGATCTCCCAGGGCCAAGGAAGAGAGCTCCAGGATGGCAGGGGATTCCCTCAGTACCTGCGCATCTTTGTGGCCCTCATTCTTCTGTGCCTGTGATTCTGGATGACCTCCTTGTTCACCACCACTCATGTGTTGGTTCACCTTGCCTTTATAGTCCACTAGCTGACATACCTGCCCACTTGGAGGACAAAATGCTCATTATGGTTTCTGCTGTAGGGATGCCTGCCTTCTTCCTGCTTCTCTTGTCCTGATCGTGACTCTTCACAGATTATCTGAAGATGGGCTTGTTCAGTTTCTGACTTACCATTTTATCTTCACCTTTAAGCTCCAGCCCCACCCCTTGGTCCTAATATATTGTTTATCCATTGGCCATTACTCTACACAAGCCCCTGTGATCTGTGTGATGGTGATTTCAAGTTCACCGTGGTATCCACCTTTTTGCATTCATGGAGGTGGACTCTCTTTCTAAAATGTAAAATATTGGTGACACATTCAGTCCTGGCCTGCTTCTGTCAGATTCTCCAGTGTTCCTCACACATCACTGATGATGAGAGTCCTGTGGGGTGCTGGAACTATGAAGACTGGCTGGTTTCTTCTTGGGGTACTCTGATATATAACGTCAGGGCTGAGGCCGAGGAATCTCGATAGGGCTCCAGCCAACCCTCAATAGGGCTCCAGCCAGATATTCTCAGCATGTGTGTGCAGAGCAGCTGGGTAACAAAAGTTGTCTGAGCACTGTATGTATAGAGCCCACCACTCTGGGCAGTGCTGGGAATGGGTGTCGAGTTATAAGACCTTTTCTCTCCAACTGTGCTCCTAATTACTTTCTTCTGTCTTTTTGAAATAAACCTTTGTGTGTGTGTTTGGGGGGGGTATTTCTAGAAGTTTAAAAATGTAAATGCCATGGTTAAGTTTTATGCTTTGTTTATGTAGCTCAAAAAAGTGCTTATACATGATTTTAACTTAATAAATTAGTAGGCAAAATTTGCTATTTATATATTCAGGACTCAAAATATTTCCCAAATTGCTTTATGTTGCTGTTACTGTTTTTCCTTGAATGACGTGTGTACATGTGTGTATGTGTGTGTAAAATACACCCCCCTTTTTTTTCTTCTGGACAGATCCCAGGTGACACACACATTTTTTATTATTTAAAATATCACATTAAGGTCAAAGAGTATAAACCTCCACTTATAGGTTGAATAAATTCTCGGAGTTTAATGTATAGAATAGTGATTATAGTTAATACTGTATTATAGGCTTAAAAGCTGCCAGGAGAGTAGATCTTAAATGTTCTCACCACGAAAAAGAAATGGTAATTATATGACAGGATGAAGGTGTTTGTTAAAGCTGCAGAGGTAATCATTTTGCGGCACATACGTGTATCGCCTCAATGCACCGCCCACACTGTACACCTTACATTTACACAATGTTATATGTCAATTACAGTTCAATAAAGCTGGGGGGGGATAAGCTAAAAAAAGAAAAAGAAAAAGAAAAAGAAAAAGAAAAAGAAAAAGAAAGCATCACATTACAGATCTTTCAGATTCAAGAATTGGCTGCCACAATTGAGCTGCAGCCCTTCGGGCTCCTGCGGTGTAGACCACTGACTGCCCAGGGACAGCTGTTTCCAGCATAGCCACCAGCAAGTTTCAGGGCTCCCCTATTCAAGGAGAAATACCTCCTTGGTACACTGCGGCAGCAGACCTGTGTGTGCAGTGCACTGGCTGGGCCACTGTTCCTTGGGTGTTAGTACCAGTCAGCCTATGCCACACAAACAGGCAGGGGCTGGAGATTTTCTGCAAATGGTCACAAGACTCCCGAACGTGAGAGCCACATCTCAGTGAAGAGTGCAAGAGAGCAGAGTGGCCCATGTGGAAGCAGCCTAGTGCCCCCAAAGCAGAGCCTTAGGGAACCCACCTGACTGGTCCACAAACGTGAGTTCTCTTGGTCCCACCTGACTGAGGGTTTTCTGCTGCAGCTGACCTCCATCCCTGTACGTCAGAAACCCAGGATTCTGTACCCAGTTATTTTAGCTAAACATTTACGGCTCTTAATTCACAAAGCCCTTTGCAGCAAATCCCTTTGTGAGTAAGACAGACAATTCATTAGAAGGGATAAAAGTGACCTGAGAAGACTCTGGAATCCAACGAGCAAATACCAGCGGAGCGTGACCTCTCCCGGGCGCTGCCCTTGCTGAAACCCGCTGTCTGGCTGCATCAGGCTCCGTATAATGCTCTTACCCTGCGCGACCACTACTCCCCATGGCTTGCTTTCTCATTTTCATGACCGTTTCTGAAGGTTTCATTCTCATTCGTGTTACTATGTTTTCCACGCACGTCTTATTAGGGTTTGTGCTTCCTCCCAATTGTCCACCTCGGAGATGGCTCGTGTCTCCTCAGGAGCCCCATTCTCAGCTTTTCTCCATTGTTTGTAGATCAGAAGCCTTTAACATTGCAGTAGCAACACCAGCCCCCAGGCCTCTGAAATAGGCAGCTACTAGAGGTATGGGCACTCGTGGTGGGAAGCGAAGGGCATGCACATCTGCTCTGATTCCAGCTTTGTTTTCCACCCCCTCGGCTACCCTCATCTGAAGAATCAAGCTGTGCGAGCAACAGGCTAGGGCTTGCATCATTGGCATGGGGAGTGAAATTCAGTGTATCTTATTCAACTGGACACCATACGCAGCTGGAGTCTGCAATGTTCTGCAACTATCTGGTGCTGACACAGAACCTACAGGTAAATGGGGGTCATCGGGTTCAACCAGGGGCCTCCCTACAACCCCAGAATGACTAAATATGGCATATATGATTATATTATTATCATCATGATCAGTTTTTTTAATGTGTTCTTGATCTGGAATTACCAAATACAATGCCAGAGGAAGTGAAGTGATGGATAATTGGGAAGACAGGCATCAACTTTGTCTGGAACAATGTGTTCCAGATAAACCCGGATATACGGTCTCTCTCATTACCATGTTTTGTGAGTGATCCTCCTGATTGGTTGAATAATAAATTATTTTTTCAGGTTAACTAGGGGATGGCACTTATTTTAGAAGAAATTCAACAAGGAACTGATACATGAATCTAAGACCAGACAAAATAACCAACATGTCGACCACATCTCTTAGAAGGAATCAAAGTGCTGGGAATTGATGGGGAGATACATCCTCTCCACACAAGTTGGGTCCTTATGGCACATGGCATGTGCCTCCTTACAAGCCCCGAAGTGGATGTCACACATCATGCTTGTTGGCAGGTGCTACATATCTGCTTGAGGTGAGTGGAGAGGGTGCCAGAGCGGAGAGGGAACAGTGAGTATGGGGCCAGGAAGAGGAAATACGATCACAAGGGCTGGAGAGGCCAGTTTCCATCAAGTCAGAAGTAAACCTAGGTCTAGAAAGCACATGCTGGAACAGCTCTGGGATCAACTGGGTATGTGTAGGGTGATGGCTTGTAACAGCCTGAGAGGCTTTGAATACTTTAATACACACTATAAACATATTACAGACACATGCTCAGCAATAGCCCATGTCATGCCACAGTTGCTGGGAGAAGCTAAAAAGATAAAACATTCAATTCCCCTGACATGGAGAAAAAGTAAGGGGAAGCTTTTTTTTTTTTAATTAGATCTAGAAATGACTCTCCTTAGGAAAACAAACAAACCCTAAAACTTCTTGAAAACATGGAGGTTAGAGATAGGGTGGGGTTTCGTTCACTTGTCAATTCTAATAATAGATTTTATTTTCATCCATGAGTGTCCCAATATTTCTCAGTCTTAGACGATTTCAAAGTTTAAGATGTTCTAAGGGAAAGTATAGGTGATCTAAAAAAAAAAAAGCATTTATTTCACTTAATAAGAGTCATCATACGTATAGAGAACAAACTGAGAGTTGATGAAGGGATGTTGGTGGGGGATGGGCCAGATGAGTGATGGGCATTAAGGAGGCACCTGTTGTGATGAGCACTGGGTGTTGTATGTAAGTGATGACTCACTGAATTCTACTCCAGAAACCAATACTGAAAAAAAAAAAAAAAGAAAAAAGAAAAAAGAAAGAAAGAAACCAATATTGCATGGTATACTCACTAACTAAAACTTAAATTAAAAAAAAAATGTTGCCTGTTATTATGGTTGGGGAGGAATTCACTGAAATGATCTGGGACATTACTGTCTGGTGTGTGGTTCAGTCCTGTGTGGGAAAACAGTTTATGCCTGTTTCCCCAATATAATTATTGATCACTGCACTTTCTCTATGCCTGCCTGGGTGGTAAATTATATAGTGACAATGGAATTATATTTGGTAATTCCAGACGACGAAGATATTACAAAGACTGATCATGATGATAATCACATGTGGCAGATTTAGTCATTCTAGAAATGTAGGGAGGCCCCTGCTTGTACCTAATGACCCCCATTTACCTGTGGGTTCTATGTTAGCATGGGATTGTTGCAAATAAAGGTGTGAACTAAGTAGGAAAAGTGGATGGGAGTGCGTTCTCTAATTGCTGACAGACAATAGTTATTGCTTTCAGTGCCACAGAGAAGATTCTACAGGCTGTGTCACAAGAAGAAAACACTCATCCAGAGCAAAGGCATCTTTGAGATTATTGTAACGCAGAGGGGAAAAGTGCAGCCGACTTGCGTCATTAAGACTGTTGCTGCACCTCCCATCCTAATTGGCAATTCTGTGTGTCCTGAAATTTCGTGTTCTACACAAAAGGGCTCTAAATATATCTTCTGGTTTTGACAATTCCAAAAACACTGGAGGAATCACAGTATGTTTTGCCTTTGATACAAATTTAAAGCAGGGTTAGAAAAGTGGGAGGTGGTGTTCCCATGCACCGCGCTCAGATGCTGGGTGATTATGATGCGGCTGACATCAAAAAGTGATCAGTCACCACTGACTATGCATTTGCCATATGCTTAAGGTCCTCTAATGAGCATTTAAGGAAGAATCCTTCCATATTTGGACTGTGTTGCTGAATTCTGTTCAGTTTTTCCCTGAGCTAAAAATACTGAAGCTGATTAGCGAGTACAACTCTTCAGGACTCACACCAGATGGCAACTCAAGGCTTTTAAAGAGCTGAGTTCTGCAACAGAGCTTTCCAAGGTGTGGTCTACAGACCACTCACTTGCGTTGGAATCATCCAGTGTGCTGTTAAAAAATGCAGATTTCTGGGTCCATCCCAGATTTAGGGCATCAGAGTTCTCAGGGCTTTGAACCTGCATTTTTACAAAGGTGTACAGATACGTTAACTGGCATCCCAGATTCGGGGGAGTACACGGGTTGAGGACCTCTCTCCAAGGTAACTGGTTTGAAAATCTGGCTCCACTTAGAATAATGTGGGGCTTTTTATTTTATTTTTATTTTTAAAAAATATTTTATTTATTTATTCATGAGAGACATACAGAGAGAGAGGCAGAGACACAGGCAGAAGAAGCAGGCTCCCTGCAGGGAACCCGATATGGGACTCGATCCCAGGACCCCAGGATCATGACTTGAGCCAAAGGCAGATGCTCAACTGCTGAGCCACCAAGGTGTCCCTGTGGGACCTTTTATTTATTTATTTTATTTATTTTTTTTCCTGTGGGGCCTTTTAATAAGTACTGATGCTCAGCCCCCACCAGCAGAGAATCTAATTTATTAGATTGCTGCCGAGTGATTCTGAGTGCAGTGGGGACACGTGATTCTGAGTACGACGTCAGTGCTGCGTTATCTCACACATCTATATGCATAAATACACACAAGACAAAGGGCTGTACCTCACTTGCTGTTGGCTCTCTGCTGACAGTTTCATCATTGAAGGCTGTCAGGGCCTTTCAAGAGTTTTACCCACAGTGCTAAGCTGCTTGGTCGGTCCCTCATGAACCACACATCCCAGTCTTCACTGGACAGGCAGCGCAGGTCAGGTGTCCACGGGGGTGTTCACATACTGCTGGTGGAAGGTAAGGTACTGCACACACATCCTACTCATTAGCAGAACTCTCTGTGTTCGTGTATAATGAAAGGGTAGAAGTAGTCCCCCACTCCTGAATCTCACTGAAATCACTGCAGAGGACAAAAGTGATAGGTGACAAAGGTGGGGTCAGGCTGGCTTGGCGATACAACAGATGAGTATGAGGTGGTGGGTGACAGACTCTGGGGACATGAGCCTGGAGTGCACCTGCTCCAGGTGTGAGGAAGACTGGAGACAAGGTGAACGCCGGGACAGGGGTTAGCTGCTGGTGGCAGCACTCTTGGTGGGGCAACCTGGGGCAGAGTGCACACACTCTCTGGGTCTCAGTTTCCTCATTTGTGAAATGGGAAGGATTACAGAACTCATCTGATGGGACTGAAGTGCAGTTAGAACAAGATCATGTGTACAGAGCATTCGCCAGGGGGCAGGCATGCGCTAAGTCGTCAGGCCCCGAATAGCAACCACGGGGAACCCCTGTCAGGAGGTCTGGAGGCCCTCCCCTGAGCGAGTGTATGGCTACTCTAAGCATGTCATAAACTCTCTGGGCTTCAGTTTCCACATCAGCAAAATGTAGGGGTCATATGAGAATGTTCCAAGAGCCAACCAAATGGTGTCCAAGGCCCCTTTTTGTGCTACGATTTTGGAATTCTAGAAGAATCAGTAGAACAGCAAAGAAAAGGTGAGGATGAGAAGGAAGTCATGCATCACTCCCTGCAAGGAGACTGGGCTCCCTGAGACCTTGTTCTAAGATCTCCATCCCAAAGAATCTTGCCAAGTGCCCTCAGGGCAAAGGGCACAGGCCCTGTAAGAGCCCACTGAGGGCCTTTTTGTTGTGAGGAAAGTGAATGTACCCCTTCCCATGAGATACATTTCCAGAATAATCTGGCTCTAGAAGCTTCTAGCAGCCATCCTATAGCTGTACAAGGGAAAGAGCCAGAGAATACAGGCAACTCCAAGCCCCAGAAAAGGGAAAGAGAAACTGAGTCCAGGGCCCACAGCTCTGGTCACCCATGCTAATCCTCTCCTCCATATGTAAGCCACTTGGGCCAAGTTTTCCTTCCCGTGGAAAAGAAAGCATGGTGCAGTGTGTGCTGGTCACCTGAGGAGCTTCTGTATTCCTCATTTTCAAGCACTCATAAACGTCTCCTTCCCCAGTCTCCTAACCAGAATGCTTGGTGACTTCTGCAGGCCTTCATTACTTTACACCCTAACGATACTCAGGTAGCAAGTACCTGCCATATTGACTCACTTACTTATCGTGCTGCATACATCTGCACATCTGTCCAACAAATGTTCACCGAGCAGTCCCAAACAGGCAAGTGTGGTGGTGGGCAGTGAAGCCCCCTGACACTTGTCTGAGACTGTCCAATAAAACAGAGCCCCAGGACTGATTTCAGTGCTCATCAGCAAGTCTTACCTTAGAGAGCCTAACATTTCTGACTGTCAGCTACATTATTTCCCCAGTCGAACTGCATGACCCTAAAGTTCATTTTCATTTGTAAGTTGGGGTACATGGTACTATACTTAGAACACTGGACACCACAGTTCCAGGGTCCTTGACCATACAGGACAAAAATCACCAACACAACGTTTTGTATTCCTAAAGAAGATGCCTCTGTTTCCAATGTGGGCCACGGGGTGGAGTGAGATCCATTAGATAATGAAGAACCTGCTTCCTGCCCCTTCTGTCCTCTCTGCTGGATGGCTCTTTGTTCCAAAACCACAGACCTGGGTCGTCTGCACAAATCCCCAGCCTAGGGAAATGTGTACTTCGTGCCATGAGCTGAGTCAGTGGGCCTTCTTAATAACCAAACTGAACACATTCTATCAGAGAGGTATCAACATGCAGCAGACAAGTAATTGGTGTTGGGAGCCGGGGTGTGACACCAGCAGCCACATGGAGGTAGTTTTCAAAGACAGTCCCAAGGTCTCCAACTTGCAGCTGTGTTTTCTCTTTGCTAAAAGTTAAGGATTTGTAAATTGAAATCATATCTTTAGGAATATAAAATTAGGAAATGTATGTGTTTGCTTCTTTTGAATGTGATGGAATCTTTAATCTAGAGTCAATTCCAGGATGTTCTCTGCTGTGTGGTCATCTCAAAGGGAACACTGCCACTCCTCAGGTATGTAGAGACTGAGCTTCATCTACTTAGGATTATTTTCCTTTTTGTTTGTATTTACTGTGTTTACTTAGTTGGACAGAGTTCTAGATAAAAGAACCAGCTTATGTTAGGAGGAAGTGATTCTCTGGTGTCCCCTGGGGGATTTACTCATGCATAAGAGTCCCAGACAAGAAGATTCTCTCCACTCCATCTCCATCCCTCCTTCCCAAACCCTCACCCTAGTGTGCTGGCATTTTTAGATTCTCTCTCTCTCTCTTTGTACCTCTCTTCTTTCAAATCAAAAATAAAGGGGAGTTTGGAACTTTTTTATGCTCACAATTTCATGGACAATACCTAGCAATAAATTTAACCAAGGAGGTGAAAGACATGTAAAACTATAAAACACTAATGAAAGAAAATGAAGATAACCCAAACAAATTGAAAAATAATCCATGCTCATGGATTGGAAAAACAAATACTGTTAAAATGTCTATACTTCCCAAAGCAATTTGTAAATATAATGCAATCCTTATTAAAATACCAACAGCCTTTATCATAGAACTAGAACAAGCAATCCTCAAATTTGTATAGAACCATAAGAGATATTGAATAGCCAAACAATCTTGAAAAAGAAGAACAAAGCTGGAGGAATCTAATCCCAGATTTCAAGATATAGTACAGAGCTGTAGTAATCAAAACAGTATGGTACTGGCAGAAAAAGAGACACATAGATCAATGGAAAGAATAGAGAGCCCAGAAATAAACTTGTGTTTTTATGGTCTATTAATCTATGACAAAGGAGGCAAGAATATGCTCAAGTCTCCTCAACAAATGGTGTTGAGAACACTGGACAGTTATATGTGAAAGCATGAAACTGGATCACTTTCTTACACTATGCACAAAAATAAACTCAAAATGGATTAATGACATAAATGAGACCCGAAACCATAAAACTTCTAAAAGAAAACATAGGCCATCATTTCTTGGACATCGGCCATAGCAACATATTTATGGCTATGTCTCCTGAGGCAAGAGAAATAAAAGCAACAATAAACTACTGGGACTACATCAAACTAAAAAGCCTCTACACAGCAAAGACAACAATCAACAAAACAAAAAGGTAATCTATGGAAGGAGAAGATATTTGCAAATGACAAAACTTATAAAGGGTCAATATCCAAAATATATAAAGAAGTTAGACAACTCAACACCAAATCCCCCTTCCTCTGAAACATAATCTAATTAAAAAATGGGCAGAGAACCTGAATAGACATTTTTCCAAAGACAACATGCAGATGAGAACCTGAATAGACATTTTTCCAAAGACAACGTGCAGATGACCAACAGACACATGAGAAGATGCTCAGCATCACTCGTCATCAGGGAAATGATCAAAACCACAATGAGATATCACTTCACACCTGTCAGGATGGCTAGTATCAAAAAGACAAGAAATAACAAGTGTTGGCAAGGATGTAGAGAAAGAGGAACCCTCTTGCATTGCTGTGGGAATGGAAACTGGTGCAGACATTCTGGAAAACAGCATGGAGGTTTCTCAAAAAATTAAAAATAGAACTACACCATGATCCAGTAATACTGCTGGGTATGTATTCAAAGGAAACCTAATTTAAAAAGATATATGCACTCCTATGTTTACCGTAGTGTTATTTGTAATAGGCAAGATATGGAAGCAATCCTAGTGTCCATCTATAGATGAATGGGTAAAGAAATGGTGTGTGTGCACGTGTGTGTGTGTGTGTGTGTGTGTGTGTGTATACACACAGTGTTATATTACTCAGTCACCGAAAAAGGTAATTTGCCATTTGGGACAACATGAATGGAGCTGGAGAGTATTATGCTCAGTGAAATAAGTCAGACATAGAAAGACAAATATCATATGATTTCATTCATACATGGAATCTTAAAAACAAAACAAACGAACAGACAAAAACAGACTCTTAAACAGATTCTAAAACAGAGAACACATTGGTGGTTGTCAGTGGGAAGGTGGGTGGGGAATGAGCAAAATAGATAAATAAGATTAAGAGGTACAAACCTCCATTGATAAAATAAGTAAGTCACAGAGACAAAAAGTAGAGCAGTGGGAAAACAGTCAATAATACTGTAATAACATGGTGTGGTGACAGATGGGGACTACACTTACCGTGGTGAGCACTGAGTAATCTACAGAATTGTCAAATCACCATGTTGGGGACCTGACTAATATAACATTGTGTGTCAACCATGCTTCAATAATAAATAAAATAAATTTTGAACATTTAAAAATCAAAAGAAAAATAAGGGGGTTTTTGGAACATTCTTAAGTTCACAATTTCACAGACAACCATGAGCTGCTTGTAGCAGCTGAACTTTGTAAAGACACTGGGGCATTCAATTCAGTTGTTAGAAATTCAGATTTCTAGGTCTTTACCTGCTTGATCAGTGTCTAAATGGTGGAACTGAGAACTGGCTTCATCATCAACCACCAGGGATGTATCTCATGCTCACAAACTTTCAAAGCCCCTGGCTGATAGGATACCAAGCCAGACTGAATATCTGGGGGGGTCTGTTGAGAGACTGTTGGTCCAATCCTGAGGCCTCCAGACAGTTATCTCTGGTGATGGGAATAGCTGGCATCTTTTGGAACAGGATTGGGGGGCTCCCCATGGCATGGGGACAGGTGGGCTTTCCAATGAGGTGACCAGCCCTGAGAAAGCCAAACCAAGGGCTGCCGTGTGGGGCTGTACCTAAAGCATCCCAGGAACTGGGCAGCCTACTTCTCTTTTTAAAAATCTCCTCACAGGAAGAAGATTCTCTAAGTCTGGAGGGGAAAGCATCCTGCTAGGTGAAATCAGCCAGGTGCAGAAGGGAATGGAACATGGTTGATGATCATGTCTATATAGAAGAAGCTAGAAGAGGCAGATTTATGGAGGCTGAAAGCAGAAAGAGGCTACCAGGGGCTGGGGAAGGGGATGGGCAGTTTTGTTTAGTGGGTGCGGAGTCTCTGTGTGGGATAATGAAGCAGTTTTAGGTATGGATAGTAGTGATGGTAGTAGTGATAAACAGCCCTGTGCGTGTGCTTAATGCCACCGAATTGGCACAGATGTTGAAATGATAAATGCATATATTTACCACGATAAGAAAAACTGGAAGGAGAGAGTGGATTTTAATATTTTAAAATTCATTATGTAATCAATAACCATCATTTAGAAAGAAATTTGAATGCCAGGATGAATAATAAATCTAAGGAGAAAGGGATTTTATTATTTGTAGGAGTAGGAATATGAGCTATGCTTTGGTGGGCCCTACAGTGTTTTTCCCCCCTACTGTTAGTGATGGTACATTTATTGTCATTTACAGAATATATATAATTGCTAAAATTATAGAGCTAAGAGGGTCACCTGCCCAGCGTTCTAATTTTACAAATGAGAAAGCTATTTGGTTCTGCTCTCTGGTCCCAGAAATCTATTCATGATAAAGATGAGTAAGAACCTAGGCCTACAGACGTCCAGTCCTATATGCCTCACTGCAAACTCTCTTGTACAGAAAAATCAAAATGCCCCATGGAAATACAGGCTCTAACTGCTAACCAGTGATCTCTTGTCCACAGGGCACCTCCAGCAGCCCACAGTGCCTGAGATGGCTGCTGCTGCATGAAATCCTCCACTTGTAGGCTCTACCTGGATTTGCCCAGGTAAACCTCAACCATGAGGAAAGTGAATTCTTATCTTTACATCATGGGTGAGGAAACTGAGTCTTCAGGAGTTTGACTTATGCAAAGTTGGCATGTGGACACGAGGGCTGGGAGACAATACTGGACATGTTTCACCCATTTTGCAATTTTGGTCAAGGGCAAGTTCTCAATGAATGTCTGTCTAACACTTTTTTAGAGTTTTAGAGCTGCTAAGGCCTTCCCTCATCTCTCCTCTGCTTTGTTAGCTAATAAAAGTGCCCTAGATGGTTAATGCTAACATCTCAGAACGCTTCAATTAAAGGAAACATTAACATTTTACGTTCACTCCCAGGGGAATTTCATTTAAAGTTTCCACTGACTGCTTTGCTGCTGACATTATTTTAAATACACGCAATAAAGGAACACCATACCCCCCCTCCGCCCACCAAATAGTCCAGAATAACATGCTTTTTTTTTTTCCAGGAAAGGTAGAGAAGAAAGAGCAGAGCCATAAAAAACAATAAACCATTTAAAACAAGGCATAGTAATTTGTATTGAGTGTAAACATGTTTCCCTTGCAGGTGAGTTCCGCCTGGCAAAAAGCTATAGCAGAATTTGCTGGGGAAGAAACAGTGCACACAGAATGGACACCACCTTCCTCCCTCTCTTGCTCCCAACGTCCTAGGTCCATGCCATCCCTATGTGGTTCAGACAGACTCCAATTCTTCCCATAACTAAACCAACTTGAATAAAAATGAAAGTTATAAACAAAGAGAACAAAAGCAGTTAAAGAAGCTGAGTGATCAAGCTAATCCTGTGTCAGCCCAACTTCTTTCAAGAGAGAAAGTGGCCAGGGGGAGGGTGGGGCGAGCAAGGGGAGTAAAGGATACTTGGGGATCAGAGATGGGAGCAGTGGAAAGGAGAGGCCAATGAGAGGCGGAGCAGGGCCCAAAGGAGGGAGAGGTGGTGGACAGCCCGGGGGCGCAGAAGACGGAGGCCAAGAGGATGTTTGCAGCCAGAGAGGGGCTTTGAAGGGCCCAGCTAATAAGAAGTATATGAAAAGAAAAGAAGTGGTTTCCCCCAAGTGCACTGCATGGGATGCAGGTGCCTGGCATGCTCCTTTTCCTCTGCTGCTGGACGTGCTGCAGTACAGCCTCTGATGTGTGTGATGGTCTAGCACTAAGGTAGAAGGTGTGGGGCAGGCTCCCTGGTCTTCATAATTTTAGGAATAACAGAGTTTGCCATCTGTCAGAAGCTTAGTTAATAGGAAGCACATAAAACAATGAGTCAGGAACATAGGGTTCTTGACAGACCACTGGTTAGTCCTGTGACCCTAAATAAGCCTCTGCTCATTTGAGCCACTTACTTCCTTTATCAAATAAGGCTTACCACACTTGCAGTCCTTAACTCCTGGCTCACGGGCAGTGCAAAACAAAACCTTCAGGTACAATCTAAAGTGTCAGTATCATGACACACCTAACAGAGTGGCTAAAATACAAAATAATGACAACAAATAAAAATACAAAATAATGACAAAATAATGACAATACTGGTAAGGATGTGGAGACACTGATTCCCTCTTAGATCGCTGGTGGGAATGTAACATGGTATACCTTGCTGGAAAATGCTGGAAGTTTCTGCAAAAATAAAAAATCCATCTACTATATGATCCAGCCACTGAATTCTTGGGTATCTGTGCCAGAGAAAGGACAACTTATGTTCTCAGAAAAATCTGTACATGCGGGTTCAGAGCAGTTTCCCCTGTAGTAGCTCAAAATTGGAAAGCCCGGTGTCCATCTCTGGGTAAATGACTGAACTGTTGTTAGGCCCATACAATGGACAGCTACTCAGCCATAGAAGGAATAAACTACTGCTCTTAGGACAGTGTACAGACTACTGATACCTGAGATGGATCTCTAGGAAATTAAACTAAGTGGAAAACACCTATCTTAAGAGATCACATACTCTGTGATTCTGTTCACAGAATATTTTTGAAATGATAAGATTATAGAGATGGACAGTAGATGACACCCAATGGAGGTCAGGGAAGGCTGGAGGGAGGTAGGTCCTTGTGGTGGAAGCATTTTGTATCTTAACTGTGGTGATACTGCACAAATCAATACATATGGTAAGACTGCACAGAAGTACACCCAACTACCCACACCCACCCACACCCACACACAAGTAAACCTAGGGAAATCTGCACGAGATCTGAGGGATTACCTGAATGTCAGTGGCCTGGTTGTAACACTATACTGTAGTTTTGCAAGATGTCACCATTTGGGAAGACTGGGCGAAACATGTAAGGAATTTCTCTGCATTATTATTTCTTACAACTGCATGTGAATCTACGGTTATCTCAAAATGAAAAGTTTAATTAAAAAAATTAAAATCACACGCAAAATAAAGCATTTGTGGGTGTCAGCAGAAGCCGTGCTGTTAGAGAGAAGGGTACCTTGTATGTGTGAAGAATGATTGGTTGAGTGGTAGGAAAGAAAAATAACTTCTCTGGGATGTTCATGTGAGATAAAGAGGCAAAAGAGAATTTCTAGAACCCAGAGACAGAGCATAGTTCATGGATATCCAAGGAGGTAATTTGTGAAGGAAGGGAACTACAAATATTTATGGAGCCTCCATTTTGTGTATAGTGCTCCCCTCAACAATGGAAATAATAAGATTCTGTCTTTTTAAAAAATATTTTATGTATTTATTCATGAGAGATACACAGAGAGACAGAGACACAGGCAGAGGGAGAAGCAGCCTCCCTGTGGGGAACTCGATGTGGGACTCGATCCCAGGACCCCCGGGGATCATGACCTGAGCCAAAGGCAGATGCTCAAACATGGAGCCACCCAGTTGCCCCAATAAGACTCTGTCTTTATCTAGCTCCCAAGCTAGGAGGGAAAGAGGTGTGTGTGTGTGTGTGTGTGTGTAAAAAGCAACATCACTTATCTGAGCTAACCCATGTCTTTCATCAAAAAAATCCTACCTTATCTAGCCATGGTGGAGGAAGAACTATTAATTGTAACACCATTTACAAGACACATGTGAGTCAGAAGTCATTAGGTAACAAATAGTTTTGTCCACCACAGTATCATTAGGCCTTCTGCATAGTTAACTGTGTGAAACCATCTATAATGTGTAATAATGGATACAAATTCATCTCAGGCAAGTAACCAGACAGGCTCTCGCACAGTAAATGAATTTAACTGGCAGCCAGCGTGGGTTTAAAAGACCATTTAGATTCAGAGTTTGAAAGACCTGAAGAGAAGATGATTCAGCATCGATTTCTTACCAAGGTGAGAGGTTGAAAGTTGGAAATTACAATCCAGCGAGAAGAGTCCAATGCCACCTAAGCTGCCGGGGTGTCAAACGACAGTCAGATAGTGGGTAAGAGTGACAAATCAGTGTCCACTCTGGGGACAAGGGTACCTAACAGAAATCCCAGAGGAGAGATGTGAAGGGAAGTGTGTGCATACACATCTACACACACACCACACAAATGCAAATAATATAACAAATTGGAATAGATTTTACTTGGGGTTCAATATAGAACTTGATATAATACTGCTGGGAGATCTCAATGTCAAAGATCATATGTGGGCCAAAGAAGCAATATGCCACTGCAGGACTCAAAGATTTTCAATTAAATAGGACACATTTGCTACAAGAGAGGATAAATTCACTGTCCCAAGTTGGTACCTCCAAGTGGTAGGGGATTGTTTCCAGCCCAACTTCTGTACTCCCACCTCCTCAAAAGCCGCACCTTCTTTGTATCTCAAGGAACCTTGGGTAGATAATCACCTCTTTTCTGCCTCCCGCCCCTGAATGCCTTCCCATCTATAGTTCTGGACTGGATAAATTACCTTTTGTCAAGATCCAATTTCAAGTCTGTCTGTTAGGGAAAACCCTGTGGAATTACGTGAACTACAACACTGTTCCCTGAGAGAAACCCAGTGACTGCTGGCATCACTCATCTCACATCAGTGAATTAACAGAAATCTCATCTCTTCGGTTGGACCATGTGGCAGTGAAATCAGGGACAGGACTTTCTTTCTCTTCCAGGGGGCAGGGATGATTGTGTTCTCTAGTGTACATCCACCATCTAACATATCACTGGCAACTTAACAGGTGTTCAGTGGATACCTAGTGAGCAAAGGAATAAATGAATAGATAGGTTCACTTGAGTCCTGTATGGCTCTATATGATGTAGAAGAAGACAAAAGTCAGGACAGATGCTTTTGTGTTCCAAAGAGAATGTAAAGAGGAGTAATAATTTCTAAAAATGATGCCACGGTGAATAGGAATCGGTGGATATACTGAAAGTAAAGGCTGATTGCAGAAAACAAGTATGTAAGTTACAATATGTTGCATGGAGATCATCTAACATGGACCCCAGAGGTAATGTAGGAAGGACCTGGGGAGACAACATGGGAAGACCAGCGGAGAGGTCACAGGCACATGTCAACAAGACATGTGTGCTGACTGTGAACAGCCTGCCGTGCCATGTGTTGATGTGTGTGTGTGTGCACACGTGCGAGTGTTTGTATATGTGTGAGTGGGCACACTGCGTGATACAGGAATACTAGAAGGTGTACCAGAGCTACTTGGGAATGTAGGAGAATGTATTACACTCAAGTACAGGAGAGAAAACAAAGATGCTTGTATAAACAAACAAGAACACTGAATTCAGATCAAAACAAACATGGCTACAAAATAATTCCCTTAGTGAGCAGATTTGTAAGCTTGTGTTCTAGATGCAATGCCTTTTTTGAAGAAATGCTCCGTGCAAAATGTGTGAGCCCACACCAGGGTACAGGGAGTCAGGTATGAGTGCTCACTTATAGGGACGTACAGAGAATAAAGATCCCTGGGTGGCGCAGCGGTTTAGCGCCTGCCTTTGGCCCAGGGCGCGGTCCTGGAGACCCGGGATCGAGTCCCACGTCGGGCTCCCAGGTGCATGGAGCCTGCTTCTCCCTCTGCCTATGTCTCTGCCTCTCTCTCTCTCTCTCTCTCTGACTATCATAAAAAAAAAAATGCCACTGGGTTTTCCCAACATGGTATCGAGTGCACAGGGAACACCCTCTCGGTGAATACTTATAGATACAACATCATGGAACTTTTTGAAAATGCATAAAGCTTGAAATAAGGGAAATCTCTAGATGTCAGAAATGAAGATAAAATTCATTGTGAGAATATCAAATTTCAGCTTAACTCTGGGCAGCTAATGGGGGTGTGAGGCTTGAATACAGGTTTATTGTTGGGGCCTGAGCTCAAGGGGACAGGACAGGTACCTTGGGTCTTAATGAGGTCGTGAGCTGAAACTGTAGACCCCATAAAAAAAGCCAGTACCAACACAGGCACCTGGGGGGAAGTCAGTTTAAGCGTCCAGCTATTGATCTTGGCTCTGGTGGTGATTTCGGGGTCATGGGATCGAGCCCTGTATTGGCTCTGTGCTGGGTGTGGAGCCCGCTTGAAATTCTCTCCTCCCCTCTCCCTTTCCCCCTTCTTTCCCTAAAAAAGAAAATAAAAAGATTAAATGGGACCAGATAATTCTCTCAGCATTGAAAACAGGCAATACAGTTTTCTATCAAACCAGGGCTCTAGGTAGGGTGGGTGGTATTGAGGACTTTCCTATGAGAATTCGGAACCAAAAGCCATTGCCCTGTGCATATATGGAATCTATATTTGCAACATCTGGTTGTCAGGGAATTTACAGGGAGAAATTAACATAAACACAGTTCAGGCAAGTTAAAATCCTGCAGCACCAGCAACGTCACATGCAAACCACTTCACAGGGTCACCTTGGTGATTGATGCAGGCCACCCCAGTCAAACTATGCTCACTTAAGAAGAGCTGTAATACAAAATAATCAATCATAAAAAAATAAACCACCCTGAAGGTGAGCAGAGTAAATCAAAGAATTTGCACTCTCTGCTCAAAAAGTTTTTAAAGAACCCAACAGTACTTCTAGATATTACAAAACATATATCCACGGAAATAAAAACTTAATGGGACCATTATGCAACAGATTAAACATAATTGAAAGGAAATTAATGAACTGGAATGTAGATTAGAGCAAAGCATGCACAATATAGCACGGAGAGATAATGAGGTAGAAATAAACATCAAAGGTTACATAAGATAAAATAAGAAGGTCCAATACACATAGAAGCCATCCCACAAGGAAAGAACACAAGAAGGTATTTTCCTTGAATAAAGAGTACTTGGTACAGATTTGTTTAGACTTAGAACATGGTTCTTCAAAATGAAGCAGCGCAGCCAGTCAGGAACAGTACAAATACAAATGAACCCTTACACATATAAATCACAGTGAAAATTCAAGACATGGGTAAAAGCAATCAGAAAAAAAAAAGATTTTCTACAAAAGAACAGAAGTTAGACTGTATGCAGAATTACATACTCAGCAATGAGGCTAGAATGAATTATTATCTTCAAAAGGGAAAGGAAAAACAATCTAAAATTCTAGCTAGAGTCCTATCTGTATTATGGCCTAGCAAATACCTGACACAGTGAGCCATCACAGACATTCATGGAGATGTCTGCCAGAGGAGCCGGAACCCAGGAAAGAGTGAGATGCAGCCACCCACGATGAGCAGAGACATGGCTGAGTGCAGGCGGTGTAAAAAGCAAGAATGATCATCAGGCACAACTGGAAGGTGTTGAAGAGGATGGAATGAAGTACCAGAAATTAACACATGAAATGAGTGCAGGATGATCAGAGAGAAAATAGCTATGGAGCACATTGGAGCAACCCTAAAAAATTAAAAAAAGGGAACAAGAAAAGCAAAAAGCATGGTATACAGGAAAAACAAAATACAATTTTAGAATAGTCAACATTTATCAGGAGTCATAAAAATCAAGCAAGTAAATAGCTTCAGAACTCTACTTCAATGGTTAGAAACTCATCATTGCTATGAAAATTGACCAAGCAGTTGGCCTATGGAGTCTCAGGTGTGTGCTTACAACGTATCTGAGTTCCTTTTCTCCCTGGCGGTGAATTAGGAATTGATGGCAAAAGCCCTGGGTAAAAGCAAGCATGAATTTGGAAATGAAATAATACATGTGTAATAAATTATATTGTGAAATATGAAATATCTAGAATTGAATGACAATCTAACACTCCATCCTGAGATTTGTGGATTTGGCTAAAATAACCAAGGGAGATTCATACCCATTCCCTCAGAAAAGACTAAATTTAGCACTAGGATTTCATCTCAAAGATTTAAAAATAGAGTAGATGCAAAGATGGTGGAAAGAACGATACAGTACAAAAGAGTAGAAATTAATGAGAGAGAAACCAAAGATGAAAGAAAAAATAAAAGCCAAAGCATAGGCCTTTAAACATAATCCAAACATGCAATGTTATGTCAAAATCACAACAGAAAAGAGACAATATTAGGAATGAAACACAAGACATAACTACTTTAGAAAAATATCAGATGAAAAGAGATGAATATCTTTATAATGATTTTGAAAATTCAGATGTAATTGATGATTTTCTAAACAAATATTGGAATCGACTGAGGAAAACTCCGAAATAGAACTATAACCATTAACTGAAATAATAGTTTAAAAGGAATTAATGAACCACAACAGTATCAAGTCCCAGTGGAATCAAACCCTGATGGCATAAATACCCTCTTGCTTATATAACTAATGAAAAAGAAAAAGAAAGTGTCTCAAAACATAACCAGAAATAAGTATCTAAAGAATATTTCATATCTAAATAAGGTATGTTGGGAATGCAGTTTAATATTAGGAACTTTATTTAGTAACAGATGAAACAAAAAGAAAAAAGTATGATAACTTTTATATGTATAGAATCACTAATCCTTTGAAAATCCAACACTGATTTATAATTCAAAAATAATGAAATTAAGGCTAGGACTAAAAGGGATCTTTATTAATCTTCTAGACAGCAGCTATCAAAGCACACAGAAAATCACAGTAATGAAGAAAGTGGATATATCCCCTGTATGTAAGGACTAGGACTAGAGATCATGCTCTCACAGTTTCTAGACTACCTCTGGGCTAGAAGTACTAGCTAGTGCAGAAAGGCAGGCAAAAAACAAAGAAACAACAAACAAAAGAAACGTGTAAGGCAAAGAAGAAACAAAGTTGTTATTATTTGCAAATGTCTGTATAAGACACTGGAGAGAATCCATCAAATTGGCCTTAAAAATGATATTGGTAACATTATTAAATACAAGATTCCCATTAAAGAGTCCTTAGCATTTCTATTCACTGATAACAATCCACGTAAAGTGTGAATAAAATGAAAGAATTTACACTCTTTACAAGTTATATACAACTAATTATTCTAAAATTTAAGACATTTATGGTGAATATTATAGAATCGTATTGGAAAACTTAAGACCTACCTACTTTTTTATTATCCTACTGCAGGATGGGATAATTTAATTTTATAAGTTGTCAGTTCTCTAAAATAATTCAATACAATTTCAATAAACCTACCAATAGAGATGTTCATGGAATTTAAAAGCTGGTCCCTGATTCATATGGTAAACAGAAGTGAAGACAAATACAAGCCATCATAATACATGGTGTTGATCAGTGACCATTACTGCAGTAAAAACTATCAGGAAATGATGGAGTAATTTAATGAATCATGATAAAAAAATGGACTCTTCATGTAGGAAAAACATAAAGTTAGAGTCTTTCTTCACAATATAAACAAAACACATTGATAAAAAATTGCACACATAAGCAAAATTTACAACTTTCAGAATACGTTGAGATGATTAACTTTAAAATAAATTTTTTTTTAAATTTTTATTTATTTATGATAGAGAGAGAGAGAGAGAGAGAGAGAGAGAGAGAGAGGCAGAGGGAGAAGCAGGCTCCATGCACCGGGAGCCCGATGTGGGATTCGATCCCAGTTATCCAGGATCGCGCCCTGGGCCAAAGGCAGGCGCCAAACCACTGCGCCACCCAGGGATCCCTAAAATAAATTTTTAAATTTAAGAATAACACATCCAGAAAAAGTACACAAATGCGTACAGTTCAGTGACTGTTTGCAGTGAATCCACCCAGTGTAATGAGCACAAAAACTGAGAAATAAAACTTTCCTCAATGTGATAAAACTCTGGTGCACCTTTCAACCATTCCATTCCAACCCCAAGATAACCTTCCTCTCCTGACTTTTATCCCCATAGATCAATTTATGAGTTTTTTGCTTAACTTTGCAGAAATGGAATCATTATGGTATATTTCTTTTGTGTCTGACTTCTCTTCTTTAACACTATTTTTATGAGGAATGATGAAAAAATCAAACAAAAGCAAAAGCAGACCAGAGCATCCAGAGGTGTTAGAATACATATGGTCTAACGCACACATAAGCGTCATCCCAGAAAGAGAGAAAATGGGATGAAGGAAATATGAGACGAAGGGAGGCTGGATGAAGCACAACTGACATGTATCCATAAATTCCACAGAACCCCAAGCAGACTAAATACCAAAAGAAGTACCTCTATGCACTTCATGTGCAAGCTGCAGAAAACCAAAGATAATGATCAAATCCTGAATGCATCCAGAACAAAAAGAAACATGTACACAGAGGGACAAGGTAAGAATGGCAGCAGAGTTATCAGAAGCTGAGCAAATCCAGAAAGCCATGAAATGCTAGAAGTCTGAAAAGAAAAAAAAATCTAGCAACTTGGAATTCTTTATTCAGCAAAAATATTTTTTTAAAAATGAAAGTGATATAAAGACTTTTTCAGATAAACTAAAGCTGAGGGAATTCATGGCCTGCAGACCAGCACTATAATGATTAAAGAAATTTATTTGGGCAGAAAAAAAAATGATGCCAGAGGAAACTTGTATCCATAAAAAAGATTAGGAAGTAAGAAAAAGGCAGGTAAACATAATGTTATTTTTTCTTAATCATTTTGGAAAATGCCTGATCTTTAAGCTGAAAAGAATAATGCATTGTGGAGTTTTTAACAGATATACAAGAAAAATGTACAACAAAATATCGGAAAGGTTGGTATAACAGAAATGAAAGAATGCTGTTGTAAGGTAGAAACACTTCAGGTAAAGTGGTATCATGTCAACTGGAGATAAGCCTGATATGGGGAAGATGCTTGTGGCAGCCCCAGAGCAAACATGAAAAAGTTAGAACAGAGAGTTTTAACTAATAACCCAATAATGGAGGGGGAAAACATAAAGGGAAAATAAACTGAAGTAACCCAAACTGGACCGGAAAAATTCAGCCAAAAATCAGACAGGCTGTGAAACAAACAAAAACACACCACGAAACCAAAAAACCAAATAGTAAGATGGTAGATTTAAATTGAGTCATGTGGATAATTATCTTACGCTGACTGGGCTACACAACCGGGCCACACACATTTTCTCTAAGGGACAATCAGTGAGCCAACATCAGCACGCCACCCTTGCCCAGAGTCTCCGCAGTTGGCATTGGGGTCACTCTTGGTGCTGTACTGTGGGGCTGGATAAACATGTGACATCGGGGATCTATCGTTATAGGATCATACAGAGTGACTTCACTGCCCTCTGTGCTCCCCTATTCATCCCTTTCCCCCCAGCCTGTCCCTGCTCACTTAGAGATGTGTGTAGATTCGGCTGGCGTGTTCTCAGTGTTGAGTTCCAAAATGTACAGAAGCAAGCAGCCCATATGACCCACCGATAGGGTCCCTCCCTGAGTCACAAACAGGGATCTGGATCTAAACAAACTTTACTGGAATTGTGTTCGGCTGCTTCCAGGGCCTTTGTCTTCAGAGTCCCTATGATCCTTCCACAATGTTGCTAATTTTGTGCACCAGTGCTGTGCTGCTGGCACCAGGGACGCTGATGTGATGGTCTCACAGTGTGGCCAGCGGAGGCCAGATGATGATGGGGATGCCTGCGCCACCATGCACAGGATGTGCGTCGTGGCTGGAGGAGGTGTGAACGGTAACAGCCACTGAGAAAACATTTGCTCTGCTCGGTTTACATCCAGAAGTTCAACGTCGAAGCGTTTCAACCAGGACATTTACTTTTTACCTTATAAAGTGGTTTTTGCTTTATGGAACATTGACTGAGTCATGTTTCTCAGTGTAAAATTCAGGACTTGAAACTTCGGTGTACTTAGGAAATACATTTATTGACAACATTGGCCTATAACATGGTCCTGATTTTGGTCAATAAACATCTCACTGTTTTAATAGAAGTCTAAAAGAAAGACAGTCACCAAATTTCCTATTTTTTCCTTAACTATGGGTTATGAATTAAATTGTGTCCCCCACCCCCCTCCACAGAAAGAGAGGCTGGAGGCCTAAACCCCAGGGCTTCACAATGGGACTTTATTTGGAGACAGGACCTTACAGAAGTAATCAAGTTGAGATCATCAAGGTTGCCCTAAGACCATGTGACCGGTGTCCTTATAAAAGGGAGAAATTTGGACACAGAAATTTGGGATGCAGAGAGATCGCCATGTGTAGATGAAGGCACAGATCAGGGTGATGCTTCTAGAAGCCAAAAAACCCCCCCAAAAACAAAAAAACAACCAAACAAAAAACCACTAAAAAGTGCCAGCAAATCCCAGAAATCAGGAAGAGGCCCGGAAAGATCCCCCCTTCATGGCTGCACAGGGAAGCCACCCTGCCGACACCCTGACCTTGATCCGCCAGCCTCCCGAGCTGGGAGACAACACCCAGTCTGTGGCGCCTTGGCAGCGGCCCAAGCACACGAAGGCAGTGATGGGGCCTTGGCCCCGGGCTGGGAGCCACCTGTCACGGCGACCGCGTGCAGCTGCACTCCTGCCAGGGGCCCATGGCCCTGCCCACGGCCCTGCCCCAGGCCCGTCCCTCTGCCTGCAAGTCCCGGGAGGGTCAGGCTGCCTCCTCCCTACTGTTCGGATTTAACGGTGGTGACCAGTTCCTCAGGTAACCAGCCAGCGTTTGGCTAACAGCTTCACAGACCCTTTAGCCTTAGCTTTGTTTTCTAGCTCATGCTTTAGGTTATCCTAAAATAGGGCAGCCCCGGCCACCTGCAGCCCAGGGCATGATCCTGGAGACCCTGGATCGAGTCCTGTGTTGGGCTCTCTGCATGGAGCCTGCTTCTCCCTCTGCCTGTGTCTCTGCCTCTCTCTCTCTCTCTCTCTCTGTGTGTGTCTCTATGAATGAATAAATAAAGGAGTGGGGGGGCACTTGGCGGGATGAGCACTGGGTGTTATTCTGTATGTTGGCAAATTGAACACCAATAAAAAGTAAATTTATTATTTAAAAAAAATCTTAAAAAAAATTATCCTAAAATAAAACAAGTACACCAATAACAATAATTTCTTGTGTTTCCAAAATCTGAAGACATAAATTTCATGCTACATAAAGCTGGATGCCGGTATTTTCCTGCGGTTGCTCAGATCGGCCTCGTCGGTCTGTCTGGCTCTCCCAGGCTGTCCTTACAAAACAACGAGTGCTCAGTGCCGATGACGTCTCTTTGGCATTCTCCATGAGGCACTGTGTGTCTGTCTCCTCCACTCTCCCCTCAAGGCCTGCTTAATGTCTCCTTTCCTTCTAGAAGTTTCTTCCATATTAATCCACATCACGCCAGGCATTCCCTTGCTTTCTGTTCCCTCAACACCTTCGTATACAGTGGATATAAAGACACTGTGGACACCCTGCAAGGTTGTCTCAACCTTGCGCTTTGCCATCGGAGTGGTGGCAGCCCCGACAGTGCTGCACGCCACCCCCCCCCCCCCATGCCAGATGCGCCAGGCTCAGCGCTCAGCACGTAGGATACACTCCTGGCAGTTTTCACTGACAGCATGAAGAAAAAATGGACTGGTTTTACTTCGGTGGTTTTTGTAATTTGGGTCAAATACTCTTTTCCCTTCCATGACTAAAATGAAGTCCTGAGAAATGTTTAAGTCTCGCATCGTTCTAAATGCGGGAGAGCAATTTTTATATGCGAAGAAAAATGTTCCAAAGTGCAAACTTCCACTTGGATGTCAGAACATATCAGGCACCATAGGGAAGAGAAAAATGCAGTTGGGTCGTCCTTGCCTTGCTTTGCCATCACCGAACCAGTGGGGACAACACAGAGCTTTTGACTTATCTAATGAGTAGTGCTGCTCTGACTCCTCGGCCATGTTATGGCAAGAGCTATAGATGTTTGGCAAGAGGAGAGATGTTTTTTTAAAGCTCACTGTAATAGTGGAAAAGAACATCTTTAGCCAGCACCACAACTATTAGAATTTATACTTAATGAAAATCACTTATAGTTGAGAATCCTAGAATGGGCGGGGGGTCTTTTAGAAAGGATCTAATTCACCTCCTTTACAGGAGAGCTACAGCAAGTGGCAGTGCAGGCGGATGCCTGGGTTTGGGTCCAGAACCATTTCCCTATAGCATCATTGAGTCCGGAAATGCCAGGAAGGAAGCGATAGGACAAGAAATGGTGAGGTGGCCTCCAGGGGAAGGAAGTACGGAGAGAGCCCAGATGGGGAGCGTGGGCAGATCCAGGAGAGGGTAGAGCAAGAGAGGCAGGAGGGAACCCTTCCTTTGTTTCTGTTTTGGTAACATTCCAAATTACGTGGCTATTTTAAAATTCATCAACATTGAATAATAATAATAATAAAATAATAAATTCATCAAAATTAAGTGAAAACTTGAATATCAACACCACAAGAAATCAGTTATGCAATTGGGGGATGAAGAACACACCAAGTCCATCAGACTACGAATACGATGCCCTTCTAAGCAAGTCCTGCCCTCGTCCTGGGTCTGGGAGCCCAGTCTAAGTAATTGATGGGGGTCTGAGTCTCTGTTCGTGTGGCCTGTCCAGAGGCTGGGGAAGATCTGATGTCCACACAGTCCCACCTGGAATCCGCAGAGTCACTTCACCCAACTTCATCAGTCTGAAGCTTACCATGGGTAGTATACTCTGTGCTCTGTACTGTGAGAGGAGCCACAGGCAGGAAGGAGGGGCTAGCCAAGACAATAAATCCTCTTTCTCTAGGACACCTGAAGCTGGGGATCGGATATGTCTATTAAGACAGCTAACTGAAAATGCAAGAGTGGGTATGAGTACATATCAAGGAATCAGAGGCAGCACACACAATGGAAATTCAATGTCACAACCAGCTTCTCATCATTGGCCACAGATGACCTGAGGTGGAAGGATAATCATTGCTACTTGAGGGGAGGGTGACTGACTTTAAGGCATTCATTCATTCTTCACTCATTCATTCATTTTTTTTAAGATCTCATTTATTTATTCATGAGAGTTGCAGAGAGAGAGAGAGAGAGAGAGAGAGGCAGAGACACAGGCAGAGGGAGAAGCAGGAGCCCCACGGGGAGCCCGATGTGGGACTGGATCCTGGGACTCCAGGATCATGCCCTGGGCCAAAGGCAGACACTCAAACACTGAGCCACCCAGGTGTCCCTCATTCATTCTTTACCTAGCCTACCCAGTGGGGCCATACACCAAGGAACAATGCATAAGATGTATGTCTACACCTTCAAGAATCCTGAATCTAGCAAGAGATTTAGGGACAGACACACACACACACACAGTGATCAGTCATGTGGTTCTGGGAACAGCAATAATACCTGTGCATATTACAGAATGGCTGAGTGCTGGTGGAATGCTTTCACAGCATGAAAATTCCCACCCATCATCCACTGAGGTGTCCCTTCTCAGGCACGACCTCCCCATCCATAAGGATCACCTGGACTAGAAAACCCATAGCAACAGTGTACCTCCTGGAATAGTCCTCTGGTCACAGAAAGAATCGGAGCCCCTCAGAACCTGCTGCCTTGGAAGGTTGGTGGGATACAGCAACATTCCTGCAGTCTCCACCCAGGCACCTGAGTAAAGGGCACATTTTCGAGAGCTTCTCCTGGTTCTTCTGCCCACAGGGAGGCTGCTTTAAAAGTGCAGATCACCCATATTGTCTAATTAGGATGTTATTAACTAGTAAATTGTTCTCAGCACAATTCGTGTGGTACAGTTGTGAACAGTGTTGCTTTGCTCACTAGCTGAGTCATTTGTGTGTAGGACTCAGGTCCATGATTCAATATTAGGAAGGCTTGCTTTTCCTCTGCTGGAGCTCACTATGCCCACCCCGGTGTCTGGAACCAGGTAACACACACTGAGGGTGCTCAGGTTCTGGTTGGCCAAGTCCTTGGGTACAGCCAGGAGCACCCCGTGGCTCCACAGCTAGCTCAAAGACTGGGGCCCAGAGGCAAAAGCCTGTTCTCATAAAATCTTAAAACAAACAAATAAACAAACAAACATGGGCAGCCCTGGTGGTGCGGTGGTTTAGCACTGCCTGCAGCCCAGATTGTGATCCTGGAGACCCGGGATCAAGTCCCACATCGGGCTCCCTGCATGGAGCCTGCTTCTCCCTCTCCTCTGCCTGTGTCTCTGCCTCTCTCTGTGTGTGTGTGTCTCTCATGAATAAATGAATAAATTTTTTTTTTTAAAAAGCCTGTTCTCCTGGGCACAGGGTCCACAGTTTGTTTTCCCTTTACACATCAGTGGCACTCAGGGTCCCAGAAAGGATACATCATTTTTTTTTAAAAGTCCATGCCTATGATTTCGAACAAACAGCTTACTAGGGCCGACAATCACTGCTCCACCATCTAAGTAAGTGAGATCAGTTCATAATCTGAGCAGCACGGCAGATGAGCACAATCGAATTTAATAGTAAGATTTCCCATATTTGGTTTTTCAAAGATTCTTAGAAAAGAAATTATGTCCTGTGATCAAGCAAGGTAGTGTTCATGCACCAAGAACTATTAACAATGCAAAATGCATCATTATTCAGTCAAGATTGGAGCTGTTCTGCTTTCTTCCTGCCAATTAAATCAGAATCTAGCTGGACTGGAGCTATTAATATCTGATCCTCATAGAGTGAGGTAAACTACATGCATGCCCGATATGAAGGCAGCCGTTGGCACAGGGATGATGATTCACTTGCAGTATCTGTGCCACCTGTCAGGTGCCCCCACCCTGCATCACACCCCACAGGCTGCACATCACATGGTTAACCAAGGGACCAGAGCAGCTAATTGTGTTAGCTGCTTCCTCCCAGCCCAGCTCAGTCCCACACTTGGTGGGCTTCCCTCAGTGCTGTTTTATGCCGGAACCTGAGTACAATCTACAAGGATGAGAGAGAGAGAGATGTGTTTCTTCTCCTACTCAGGGCCCTCTGGTCAGGCTGTCAAAGGGCACATGAACTAGGAAATAAGAATGATCCTCAGCCCCTGGAGTGGGACTAACCTCCCCTCCTTTTTGCTCCTCCGTGAAGCCATCCTGGTCAGGGTGGTTTGTGGGTGTACTGAGCAGCTGGGGGAAGGCAGTCGTGCGCATCAGCATGTGTGTGTTTACAGATGAAGTACTCAAATGTCACCCAGGGCACTCCGTCTGGAAAGTGTGTCCGTGGCCACACACCTCCCCATCCCTCCCAGAGGCCTGCACACTGGCCAAAGCTGTCATGAACACCCCTCCTCAGACCCTCCCTTGCCACTTCCTCTGGTCTCCGTCTCTAGGTGACTTCCTCAAGGGCCCACCATGTCCTCCTCCCTCGGGGAGCCCACCTTCCTGCCCTGTCCTGCAATTGCATTTTCCTCTCCAGCTCTCATCACTCCCGCCTCCCCCCCCCGCCCCCCCGCATGGCATGTTATATCCATTTATTTGTGGTCTCTTCCCAGTGGATTGTGAGACCCATGGGAGCAGCGACTTGGTCTGTCTTGTTGACTGCTGTATTCCTATAGCTCAAAGAGTGACTGATATGTATTCCCGGCTTGATGGAGACGTGCCCAATAAAGGAATGGGTGCTGATAAGGATCCCAAGGACATCAAATGGGCTAATGTTTTATTTTCTCACTGTGCTATTTTTAGTAACATGTTAAACCAATCTTTTTCCTGTTTCTCCTTTCATTTTCCTCCTGCTCCAAGTCATTACAAGCCATGTTTTTAAACAGAACAGACATGCTGGAGGATCTTGGAGCGCCACCCTATCATTGCTGTTTGGGGAGCACTACCAATGGTGGCTGTCCTCCTGTGGGACCGCTGATGGGGCCTCTCAGATCCAGAGGTGAGGTAATGGGCAGATCCTGTCCTCAGGCCTGTGAGTCAGTCTACAGGGGGTCCTCAGAGGCCCTAGAGCCCGGTACCTCCAGAATGGGAGCTGACATCTGATCCTCCCAGCCAGAATGCCAGTCTTTCTTCACATAAAGTCACCAAACACCTGTCACCTTCACCAGACTGTCCAGGGCCATCAAAGAGCACCCACGTGCTCATCTGACTCCCTCCAGACCCACTCTGGCTGAGAACACCAAAGGCTGGCTCGCACTCCTCACACTCAGAATTCAACCCCCAGGCTCCTGCCTTTTCAAATCTGTTCATTGCAGGATGGCCTTTTCCCCTAAAGAAGTCCAGTCAGGGCTTGAAGCTGGCAATGGACCTGGGCAGCTGGGGCCTCCTCTGCTGGCAGTAGAAACGCTGATGCAACAGTGTGGCCTCCAACCTCGCAGCATGGATCCCAGCATATAGCAGGGCAGGCAAGGTGACCGGCACACACTCTCCATGGCCTATCCTTTGTCTATCCCCTTCCAGAAGGTCCTTTGTTTCTGACTCTCTTCCCAAAGAGAAGCCACCAAGAAACAATGACAACAGGACTCTGATGTGATAATCATTGCCACTGCCATGATTTTGGCTGCTGGCACCATCACAATTAGTAGAGTCGCTGCCCGCCATCATCCTTGTTACTGCTTTCTTCACCACCATCACCACCACCATCATTGTCATGACCAACACAGTTGCCATTACTGCAGCTATACCCAAGATTCAATTGTTTATCTTAATCCTAATCTCAAGCAGCAGCTCCTATTCTCAACCAAATACCTTCCTACAATTTGAAAATTCCCCCTGGGCATCTGTGATGGTGAATGAGCATCAGAGGGGAGACTGTGGCTGCCATGGCCTGGCTCCCCTCCTTGCCAGTGTTCTCTTGGCTGGAGTCTTTGCACCTCTGGTCTATAACCTCAATGCTAGCGAGTGCCAAGATGTCTCATGGAAGGCAAACCAGCCACATTTTAATTTTGCTTCTGAATCTCAGCCTGTCTCCTTCTGCTCTCCCCCAGGGCCCAGCACGTTTCTTGGGTCATCAGTCCCATCGTGTGGCCTAATGGGTGACACTGATAATGGCTGTCTTCCTCCTTGTGGAGGCCATCATTATGGCCCGGGACAGGGCAGGTAGTCAATAAACACTTATTAGCAGAATGGATGTTTTGGTTTGAGTCTGTCTCATTAGCAAATGAAGGTCTATTTGCCAAGCTTGGCTCTTCCATTTCAAGTGAAAACATACCATGGAATATACTCTTGGTTTACAATGAATTTGAATGCTGTGATACTGATAGGTTCTAAAAAGACACCAGAAAATGATGTTCTAGCTTACGTGCGATGTAAAAGTGCAGGAAAAGGAAGCTCTGGAAAGGGACAAGAATTTACATTTTTATCAAAATAAAACCCAGAACTTAACCTAGATTTCTATTCCTAGGCTCATGCTCTTTGGACTCTGTTCACTGCAGAATGGTTTTGCTGCAGGTTGGCTTTGCTACATCTCCACCCTCTGTGCTTTCTTGTACAAGGAAGGGTTGGGGCATTCTACTGGACCAGGGAGAGCTGTCTTGCCAAACAAGTGATGATCCCAGCTTTCACTGCAGGACCACCTGCTCTACTTTGCACATCTTATTTTTCTAAGTCAATGATACCTTGGAACTACAAAGGCTGCTTTTCCCAATTGCTGGTGGGGGTTAACGGGACAGGTAGCTGAAGAAAACATGACCTTCCTGGTCCTGTCTTCCTTCTCTGCACACCCCTGTCCCACCCAAGGTCACAAAACCTAAACTTCAATTTATATAAGGCGAGGATTAGATAGAATAAAATTTCCATGAAGAAAGAAAACTCAATTACTAGTTTCCTAATTCTCCTAATTACTTCATTAATTCAGAAACTTAACAAGTGAACCAAGGGTGACCAAGATCTTACCAATCTGGATATATATCCTAAAGCACTTGTTCTGCTGTCAAAGGAAAGGCTAAGGATACATAGAGCTATCCCCAAATATTTGAGGACCATGGAGTGACAGTGGAGGGAGGAATAGATCTGTTGCTGCTCTGAAACTGGTCTAATGTGGTAGCCAATAGCTACATGCTGCTATTTAAACTTAGGGTAATTACAACTGTGTAAAATTAAAAACCGAGTTCCTCAGGCATTTCAAGTGCTCTACAGAGCATCTCCAGCAGAGAGTCCCACTGGCCACGGCTGTGGGGAGGGAGGAACGAGATTCAGCAGACATGAAGCCCTACCAGATAGACTTAAATCGATCTAGCGAAGACGCTTGTAAAAATCACAACTGTTCAGCCTTGGGAGTGGGTAGCATAGAAGGAAAGAATTTTGTAATGAAAGAAGAACAGACCTATGTAATAAGAGGCAGGAAAGTTGTCTCCCAGAGAAGCTGTGATATAGTGATGTAAATAAGTAGATCTATGTATAGGGATATAGATGCCTGTCAACGTCCCTCCCAGGATCAAAATTCTACAATCTTATTACCATAGAATACGTTGAGTGCAGTGCAGGTGGACATATTCATGTTGAGAAAGGGAGAGGAAGGGAGAGGTGAAGGCACCTGTACCACCCAATAATCCTAACCCAAGTAGGAGAGCTTCTGGACTGATCCAAATTCTTAAATGACATCCCACAAACAACACCACAAGCTGGTATTACATCCCACCCAGCCCCACCAGCCCATGAGAATTAAACAGAAAGCAAAGTAAGCCTAGTAACACACACACACTCAGATGACAGCTAAAAGAAAGATTTGGGCAGAGTCTCGTGCATCCAGATTCTGTTCCCTGTTGCTAAATGGCTGGGTAAGACCTGACTAGCACATCAGAGTCCACCAAGCCTCCTGCTCATTCATGAGAATATGTGTGTCTGCTGAGTGTCCGGGTAACTGAGTGTATGTCAGAGTCCATGAGACAACAAATAGGGCCGATTATGAGCTTCAGACCCAGAGATCAAGTACCTATGATTATTTGAAAATCACAATTAAATTTTTGATTGAATTTGTAAAAACAGTTAAGGAATGCACACATTATCAATTTGGTGAGGCCCATGGATATTCGATCTCAAGAAGAAAGCTAGCTCTTTTGTTTAGCTCAGCATTGGTGAAACTTCCGGGGTCTGAGGTAGACAGTTAAGAATGACCTGTTAGATGGCGTCCTAGAAGCCCTGTTGGATGGTGTCCTAGAACACAGCACAAGCTAATAAGGATGGCAAGGGAAGTCTCAGGAATGGGACACCTAACATATGGATCATCTTTCCTGTAACAGTGAGTGAGGTCACTGGACATCTAAGGTGGGTATTATCTCCTGAAGGGAGACAATCTACAACCAGCATCATATGCCCTCCCAGAGGAATCAGGAGGGACCCAGGAGAACCAGTGTCCTCTCTGTGATTAGGAATTCACGTTTTCACAGGAATTCCACTGCCGGGATCCTCTAGAACAAGTCTTTTTGGCCATTGTGAGACCCCGTCCTCCTCTGTGGGACACTCCTGATTACAAGCAGTGGTGGGGTGGTGTGAAGAGAAGCTGCACTGGTGAAGTCTGATGAGAACGCATCACTTCTCCACCAGGGCCTAGCGAGTGAGCCTGTGCCAGGAGCAAAGGCTTCAAAGGCTTGTGCTCTGCATCCCCCACCTGGATCTGTCTGCAGCTGCTCTCTGTGATCATCAGGGGGCACAGGTGTGGCTGGAAAAATCACTGACCAAGGCCTGGTCCCTACTCCGTTCCCACTATGGCTGGTGAGAGCTGCCTATGGGTGTTTGCAAAGCTTGATGCCATCCACAATCCCGCCTCCTTGGATTTTGTGCCAAGCCTCCGGCCGGCTCCTCACACAGACAATCTGGAACAGATCAGCCCCACACACGTGCAAGCAGGCAATCTCTGTCCCATCTGCCAGCGACTGGGACGTGCCCACACAAAGCAGTGATGAGGGGAGACAAGCAGGTGGAACAGAAAAGATGGCCCCGGGCGACAATGACGATCTTGGTCCTGACATTACCACCAGTGAGTCACAGGACTTTGGGCAGTCAGCTTCCCCTCTCTGGAGTCACTTTCCTTATTTTTGCATCTTAGGAAGGTCCACTGCAGCCCTGTGATGCTGTGGGCTGCGGGGATGAGGTGCTGGGGACTGGGACATACAGGGCAGGCACTCTCCGTGGAGGAGGAGCACCCTCAGAAGGGGTGTCCATAGGCACAGGGGAGATTGTCGGTGTGGGGATGTGGTCAGACCGCGGGATGCAGAGTCACCCTCACAGCCCACAGGGGATGCCTACGGGAAGGACTCGGTGGGGCGCTGGGGCTCTTGTCTCAGGTGATGGTAATAGCAGCTGACGTGGAGAGAGCTGGGCTCCAAGTTCCTGGGGCTGATCACTCAATTCAGTTTGAGTGGGAACCAGGCAGCCACATACCACACGGGCCAGATGAGGACGAGGGCTCATGGGAGAGGGCCCCCGGATGTGGCCAGATGGGCTGCAGCACGTGATGCGTGACCGCTGACCCTCAGGGCCTAATGCTGGTGTCCGGATGACAAGTACAAGACCCGCCAATCCTCCAACTCCTGCGCTGCCTTTCGAGGCAGAATAAGGCCACGATTCAGCAGGAACTTAGATGACTGGTTCCCATTTTCCTCTTTCTTGATCCCATGGCTTTCATTGGTTCTTCTTTTTACCCAACCCATTTTTGCTGATCATTTCTTATCTGTGGGTGCGAAGAGAAACGGCCCGTGGGGAGCCGGCAGCTCAGTGGCAGGAAGATGGCATGTTAAGTGGTTTGCTGAGCTCCACGCGACGCCCGGGCACCAGGGAGCCTCCGTAAAGCAGTTAAATCTCAACGGAAGAGATCACCAGCGGCCCGAGGTCCAGAAGCAGACGCACACAGAGAGGACAGCACGCCCGGTGGCTTAGGATTCATTTAACCACGAGTTACAGCAAACCCGGGGCCGTGGCATAGGCAGGGTCGAGTTTTCTAGCGCCCTGAGCCCAGGGGACGTGTCAGCAGCATCAGCCTGAGGGTGCTGCCCAGGGCCTGGGCGTCTCCTGCTTGGACATCTTGCCCGGGTCTGGTCCACGCTTGTCCCACATGCCTGGCACCCCGGCTTCATGAAGGCAGGGCTGTGGGGGAGGGAGGGCCACTCTGCGTCTCCCTCCAGGGAGCCAGGCTGTCGGACGTCCTGCTGTGTCGCCAGCACCAGAACACGGGCGTCCTGCCACTGCAGCCAGGGAGGTGAGTGGACGCCAGCCCGAGGAAGGGCCTGCAGCCCCGGGGGGGTTCAACCACCTTGTCCTCCCCTTGTCACGACTCAGGCCCCTCTGACGCAGCACAAGGGATCAGCCACAGCATGGCAGCCCCCGACCCTGCTTCATGCAACCTCACCTCCGTGCTTTCTCCCTGAACTGGAGGCTCCAGGGAAGACACCAAAGTCCTTCCTCCCTCTGCTCCCTGCACTCATCCCACCTCAAGGCCTTTGCTCAGGAGCAATCTCCTGTCTGCTCCCTCCTCGTCTGTCCTGTCCATCCTCCTGGCCTGTCCCTCCTCCTCTGTGTGCTCCTTCCTCCTGGCTTGTCCCTCCTCCTGGCCTCCCCCTCCTCCTGGTCTCTCTCTCCTCCTGGCCTGTCCATCCTCCTCTGTGTGCTCCTTCATCCTGGCTTGTCCCTCCTCCTGGCTTGTCCCTCCTCCTCTGTCCACTCCCTCCTCTTGGCCTGTCCATCCTCCTGGCCTGTCCGTCCACCTCCTGGCCTCTCCCTCCTCCTGGTCTGCCCATCCTCCTCTGTCCACTCCCTCCTCCTAGCCTCTCCCTCCTCCTGGCCTGTCCCTCCTCCTCTGTGTGTTCTTTCCTCCTGGCTTGTCTCTCCTCCCGGCCTGTCCCTCCTCCTCTGTCCACTCCATTCTCCTGGTCTCTCCCTCCTCCTGGCCTGCCTGTCCTCCTCTTCTACTCCCTCCTCCCGGCCTGTCCATCCTCCTGGCCTACCCGTCCTCCTCTGTCCACTCCCTCCTCCTGGCCTCTCTTCCTGACCTGTCCATCCTCCTGGCCTGTCCATCTTCCTCTGTCCACTCCCTCCTCCTGGCCTGTCCCTCCTCCTGCCCACAGCTGAGATCTCCAGCCCCCTGCAGCAGCAGAACCCCATCCCAAAACCCTTCCTTTGGGGTCCCTGCTAAGAGCTCCAGCCAGGATGCCCGCTCCATCCAGTCTGACTGTTTTGTTCTGTGTGGGTGACTATCTCAATCACATCAGAGTTTCTGAGGACAGAGGGGCCGCCGTCCACAAAGGCCTGCTGGCCTCCAACGTCATCAATAAGGACTCAGCCGCATCTCCCACAGCTTAAGCTGGTGCCCTGCGTTTCCACGAGGCAATAAGTAAGTTCTTACAGAAAAAGTCTCTAAATGCCCACACAGGAAAGGCAGTGTGATTCCAGGGAATCCCAAGACTTTTTTCTCCCTATCTGGTCATTAAAATACTCTCCTCTTTAAAGCTACTTTCAAAAGGTCACATACTGTTTGTTGCTATTTATTTGACATTCTAGAAAAGGTCAACCTGCGGGGACAGAAAACACACCAACGGCTGTCCAGGGGCTATGGGTGGAGGAGACCTGACCTCAAAGAGGAAGCACGAGGGGATTTTTTTTTTGGGGGGGGGGATGGACGGTGCAGCATCCTAACTGGGGCTGTGAGTTCTGCAAGCCTACGCAGGCCTAAAACTCAGAACTGCACACCAAGCAGAACCCAAACAAACCAAAAAACTATAAACACTTAAAAAAAAAAAAAGAAAACCCCCACTTTTCATCATGCTACATGTCCTATACTTCCACACTAATGTCAGAGAAGGCATCTCAGATGGGTTGAGGGCTATCGTAACTATAACACACCAGAGGCTGCATTTCTGCATGAATTCTGAGCTGAATTATTATAAACATCAGCTGCAAAGCTGATTCTTAAATATTTACGACATTACGAGTCTCCTTGGCAGAAAGGGCTTCACAAGATACTTCATAGAAACCAGGCATTATGGGCTCAGCTTAAGAAAAGTGCATTTAAGAAACTGAACTCCTGGAAGCTGACCTGGTTTGTTGCCAGGACAGGTTTTGTGGACACGGTGGGCCAGTGGGCACGCACACACCGGTGCTCAGAGCCCGGAGAAGGCTGCTGGAGCAGCCAGGAGAGCCCCGTGGCGGGGGCGGGGGGGCGGTTTGCTCTTCCCTTCCTTGACGGAACCCATGCTGGTGGAGGGACCGTAACAGGGCAGCCAGGCTCCCTGCGGGCCGGTCAGTGAGGGCTTCATCGCAGGGTGGGGGCAGGGGGGCTTGTTGAGAGCGGGTGCCTCACGGAGAGGATGACCCTGGGTCTCCTGGGCTGTGGACTGGGCAAAGCAGATGGCCTCCTGCACCCGGGTCTCCCAGGCTGTGGACTGGACAAAGCAGGCAGCCTCCTGCAGCCCCGGGTCTCCTGGGCTGTGGACTGGGACAGGACGTAACCCTGCCCCCGAGGTGTGGGATGACCACACACCAGGCCCCAGGCAAGGTGCACAGGACAAGTGCACGCAGGGGGATCACGCAAAGTGGGTGACTTGGGAGCTTCTATCCTCGTAGGCGACTACTAATGTGATCGAGAGAGAAGATTCTAGCTTTGTCTTGTTTTGAGATGGGGGAGAGCTGAGTAAACATGAACACCTCGTGTGTGGGGGCTGCCGAGCTGGGGACAGATGGCAACGATTCAGGAGGGGAACTGAGAGGTCGGTGGGAAGCCCAGCAGAAGGGGTGAGGAGAGGACAGGGGGCCCCACTGGCGGGGCAGGGGTGCGGATGTTCCTTCTCTTCCACTCACTGCAGGTGTAGACGACAATAGCAGAACATCCTACCCCATCTAGAAACCTGGTGGGGCAGGTCACCAGAGCCATTGCCTCTGCTCCCGCCGGCCCTCCCTTCCTCCACAGAAGCGGGTGTCCCGCTGTGAACCGCCGAGCAGCACAGGCTCTGCACAAACACCTTCTGCCAGGCATCACTGCACCTGCCCTCGCTCCAAACCTCTGATGCTCAAAGCGAGCACTTTATAAGACTGCTGTCAGCAGGGACGTGGGCAGGCGGGGGTGACGGAACCCTGGGAGGTGGCTGCATGTATCTCTAAGTCTGCATTTGTTCATAGCAGGAGGACACAGAGCCCGCAGCTGTCCTTGAGGACGGCAGGGCAGTGGGGGCCTTGGTTTCACCCCCCTGCTCTTCCAGGGAGCAGCCCCCCCTTTTTTTTAATGGAACCGTTTTGCAAATGTATTTGTCAGAGACAGTTATCAGTGAAAAACATGCCATGGTCAATGCAGGTACAGAGGACGGGGTCTCGAATTGCTGGATTCCCGGTAATCTTGGGTTAAATACCCGTCAGTGACTGTTTTTTCTTCTCAGTTTGGAAATTTTATGATGAAGACTAAATACTAGCTAACAACAATAAAGACACATTAACCGATTTCCTGCCCTGTTGGAAGAAATGATGCACTGGACACCCAGGGAAGACCCAGAAATCCTGGCTTATGACAGAGCATGACCAGGCAGTCAGGAGGAGGGCAGTGGTGGCTTCCTGGGTCACCTTGGGACCTTCTGGGGAGACAGACTGTAAGCAGAGGTGACATTTATGGCCAGGTACACAAAACAAGCCCAAGTGCATCCTCTGGCAGTGCTCACTTCTCGTCCAGCGGAGCCTGGCTTTCCTTGCACCTGCTCCTGAGGTTGCTGGGTGCACAGGGCTCGTTTGCTCCTCGGGGCATGCTGGCCCCACCACACCTGTCTGGGCTCCCTGGTGACCATCAGCAGAGGACATGACTGACAATTAAATCCAGACGACTCAGAGGGCAGTTTGCCAACAGCATCCCTTTACCAGGCTTTTGAGAACACCCTGGGGTCTCCAATGGTGTCAAAACTCTTGGTTCATTCGGGGCAGGGCAATCAAGTAGAATTGATTATTGTGACATTATGTAGATTAAACTATGGGATGATTTTACTAACTCTTTCTTATTTCCTCATCCAGGAAATCATATAATCAAGCAAAGTGCCCACTAAACCTACTTAGGAATTTCTGTCCTTTCCTATTTCTTCATTCCAATGTTAAGAAAATGAAATCCTTCTTTTGATAATTCATTATCTCTGGTAGTGGTTGTGGCAGTAAAAAAAAAAAAAAAATTCAGAATCCTCAAAGCCCCAGATGAGTAGATGAGGTGGGATGCTCGATTGTGGAACGATGCCTGGCTTGGGCTCCTTCCACCTTGAAGGAGGACTATCTTTCCAGTTTATAATTTCTTAATTATATAACAGATTGCAGAGCTGCTGCAGGAATAACACTGCTCACTCCTGCTCTCTGTTCTCCGCCTCTGGTGGAGACATTGGCTATCCCTTCATGCCACCCAGGCACAGGTGCACAGGTGCACGCACACACACACAGGAAATCCCGCAAAAGCAAGCCCTTTGGTGTCTGTTACATTGGTGCCACTGTCCAGGAGAGGGGAGATGCTGAAAGGCCCAGGGCAGCACCCAATTTAAGGCTCATTCAAGCAACTCATCACTTCTGCTCATTAATTTCTACAGATTCAAAAACTGTGGTTATTGACTTGGCTGGAAGTCCCATCGTAGCAGATGCATCAATAAAACCTGCCAAGCCGTGATGTTCGGTGCACTATCACATGACAGAGCAACCCTGAACACTTTCTCTCCCAGTTTCGAAGGCTTTTTCCTACAGTGACACCCAGGAGCAAAACAACATGGAAAAGGGCTGCTAGAAAATGAAAACCTATTGTTTAACAGAATACAAAGTCCCAAGGCACTTGCTGTGTCACGCACAGAGCGTTTATCATGGAGTTTTTCAAATCCAGTGAGTTCCTTATTGTGGAAAATACTAAGAAGAAACTGGGGACATAATAAACTCCAAAAAAAAAAAAAATCACATCCTGGAACGTCTATCTGTTCTCATAAACATAATAACTTTAGTTGCCTTTGAGCAGAAGCATGCCCTGACCTGTTTCCAGAAGTGGATGTCTAATTTTACTGCTGAACGAACATGGCTGCATGTGTGATACTGTTGGAAAGACTCTGGATGGTACCTTTGTGGAACATTTTGTTAAACTATCTTCCTGCACGGCAGGTGGAACCCAGGATCACAAATGGAACTGGTCCTACCTCACAACAATAATGAATTCCTTCCAGTTTTTAGTAACAGCCAAAAAAATAAAAAATAAAAAATAAATAAAAAAGAAAAAAGAAAAAAGAAAAGAAAAAGAAAAGAAAAAGAAAAAAAGAAAAGAGCTCCAATCACCAAGCAGAGATAATGATCTCTGGTGAAAGTCTCTGAGCCCTTGTTGTTCAAAAGGCCCTGGTAGCTCAGTCCTAATATTAATCAGCTTTGTGTCTCCGCATATAATTGTTGCTAACGAGCTCACCCACAATAATGGGCTGCTAAATTGGAACGGAGGAGCACATCTTTCAAGAGGAATTTGAGTCATTCTTCCCCTCACCACATGACAACGATGGGCGTTCATAATAGAAGCAATTAAGTATTCTCTGTAATACCTCACCATGTCACTCAGCAAACCCCATTTCCACGCACATTTCTTCATTTCCTTTTTTAAAAAACTTTTATTTATTTATTCATGAGACACAGAGAGGCAGAGACACAGGCAGAGGGAGATGCAGGCTCCCTGCGGGGAGCCCGATGTGGGACTCAATCCCGGGACTCCAGGATCATGCTCTGGGCCAGACGCTCAACCACAGAGCCACCCAGGCATCCCTCTTCATTTCCTTTATTCTCAGTGACACAAACTTCATGCATGAACCTGGATGACCCATCCAGGGATGAACCCTGGATGACCGGTGGCCTCTGGGAATGACCCTTGTACCATCACCGCCGCCACTCACCTGGGGAAACCGAGGCTGCCGCCCGTCCCCTTAAAGCTGCCTCTCAGCTGCCCTGCCTTCTCCGACCTTCCACTCGGCTGCATCCTCCGAGATGCCTGCCCAGTGGTTCGCAGCCATGCGTGTCCTCCATCAGTGTCAGGAGCACTGGCCTGCCATCCTGCAGCTGCATGTGCCCTCCTGCCACCTGTGCTCAGCCCCCCCCCCCCATCGCAGACTTCTGACCCCCTTCCTGCCCGCCTGGCCTCCCTCCATGACCCCACGAGGCTCCGTGGCTCTTCCAGAAACCACGCCTTCCAAACAGCTTAGCTCCCTATCTCACCCACCTGCCAGGTTTCCAGCCCCAGCTGGTACCAAACATCAGCCCCAGCGAGCCCGCCATCCATCAGCAGTCAGACAGATGGGAGGCTGGCTTCCCTGCAGCCTGAGACCACCAGCAACCTTCCAGCCATGCTCCCCAACCTGCCCACTCCTCTGTCACTACTCTCAGCAAGCGGCCTTACGTCACAAGTTTTTGGGAAAACTAAGAGAATGCATCAAAAGGAACTCAGTGATCCAGCACTCTGCCTAAGAGACAGCACTCGGTCTCCAATTACATCCTTCCTCCTTCCTCCACAACATGCAGGGGCCCTTTCCCAGAAGCCAGAACATTCTGGAGAGGGTGCTGTGAGTTCAAAGGCCTTGGGGTCTGCAGGGGTGTAGCACGTTAGAGCCGCAGAGAGAAGGCTGCTGTGGCCAGACACAGCAGGCCTCAGGCCTCGGCACAAACCAGCATCCAACCGGCTGTGCTGAAAGCCACCGGCCCAGGAGGCTGACCTAACATTTCAGTCTAAGGAGCATCTGGCAGCCTATGGAGACCAGCCCGGGCAGGGAGCAAGAGGAGAAGCAGGAGATCAACCAGGAGGCTACACAGGCAGCAGCCAGCTTGCCGTGCTGGGAGGGGAGAGGCTTCCTGGAGCTCACAAACCACAGCACGCTGGGCCACTCATGCTGCAGGCCCCGCCCTGCTCCAGGCTCCTGGGAATGGTTCTTCCACCTGTGGGGATGCACCAAGAGCCTCCTTCTGCAGCACTCCACAGTTCAAACCAGTATGTTAACCCCCTGTGGGGTTGTACCCTAAGTATTAATCTTTAGACTCTGTGATCCATGGATTATTTCAGAGAGGTTAGACCCCCTGTTTCTCCCCTGCTGCCAGAGCAACACGTGCAGACACCACACAGGTCACCTTAACCATGCTTGCATTTTGTTGAGAAAAGAACAACTGGGGGCACCTGGGTGGCTCAGCCGTGGAGTATCTACCTTTGGCTCAGGGTGTGATCCCAGGGTCCTGGGATTGAGTCCCACGTCGGGCTCCCCTCCGGAAGCCCGCTTCTCCCTCTGCCTGTGTCTCTGCCTCTCTGTGTCTCTCATGAAAAAAATAAAAGAAATCTTAAAAAAAAAAAAAAGAAACATATCTCCTTTGTTACCCTTGGACAGATATTTCATGGGTTCTTCTCAGGAAGGAGAAATGGAACCGTGAACCATGAGACCACGCTCTAACGACAGCTGTGTTAGCTGCAGCGCAGGAAGTCATGTACCTGGAGTTACATAAATTAATTTGCAATAGAGTTATCCCATGACCATGGGGCCAATAATTTATCCCTGATCCCGTATGTTTATAAAGTCTCAAGTTATTTTTAAAAAATGAACTCTCCTAGGGGATCCCTGGGTGGCGCAGCAGTTTAGCGCCTGCCTTTGGCCCAGGGCGCGATCCTGGAGACCCGGGATCGAATCCCACGTCGGGCTCCCGGTGCATGGAGCCTGCTTCTCCCTCTGCCTATGTCTCTGCCTCTCTCTCTCTCTCTCTCTGTGACTATCATAAAAAAAAAAATGAACTCTCCTAGATGTAGGTGATGGGTAGCTCCAGCTGACAGGTGCACTGAAGGGTCAGGGCAGGGTCACCTCAGCAAACGTGCCCAATGAGGCCTGTGTTTGAGTGCTTCTCAGGCTTACCCTGAATTATAAAGGTTCACAGTCCCTTTGGCGGCAAAACTGGGTGACACGACTTCACTCCAAGGGCAGGAAGGGAGCAGAAATTGATCAAATGTGAAACTGCTTCAAATTTCTGCAGTGAAAAGCCCAGCCTCACATCCCCTTGTCTCAGGCTGGAGCAGGATAAACCTGTAGGCGCAGGGAAGCAAGTGCTAGAAGCTGGACAACACACCTCTCTCAGCCATAGAACGGGGTCCAGGAAGCTTGGGGACCATGGGGCTTCCCGTTGTGACACCAGCTTCTACCATCCACCTCGAGGAAAAACAGAGATGATAGAAGGTCTAGAAGTTTTAAGCGCTAGAGACTCAGGGGAAACCCTGCCTTCTGCTTCTGTGTGATGGGAAATGCCCCAGGCTTCTCACCCCCTCAGATCGATCCCCAGACCTCTGTGCAGAGGACGTGGGTGGGCAGGGGCTCTGGAGGTGGCCAGAGACAGAAAACTATGCAGCAGGCCGCCTCTAGCAACCACCATCTGCGTTTAGAAGAGCCAATTACTTGCCATTGTGCAAAAAGAACATAATAATATTTCTTTGTACACTTGCCTTTTCCAGCAGAAAACTTGAAAAGCTCTTTAAAGTTATGTACCAGTAAGCCATGAGAAATATGTCTACATTTAATGGCCTAATGATTTCTCCTGCATTCTAATTTTACTGATGAATTTGAGATTCTGAAAGTAGTGGTGTGTGTGTGTGTATGTGTGTGTGTGTGTGTATACATGAAAAAAAGTTTTCACTCGGATTCCTAAGAGGATCATAGTAATACTGTGCTTCCATGGATTTATGTAACATCTTTATGCCGTGAGTTTGAAAATATAATAAAAATAAAATAATAAAAGGGATTACACAGAGAGAGAATCCACTATCTATCAGGATGTGGGCTAGGCATCTTCTGACATGATTCGTTTAATTGCAGCGTGACCCAGACTGGGCGGTTATCATCCATTCCAGTTTCCATAATTGGTACCCATGATATCCCCGAGTCACTAATGAACAACACCATATCCCCACCTCTCTGATGAAAAATTAAAGTGGCCTGGCCCCTCTCGGTCATCAGCAAGTCGCTTGCAGAGGAGTGAGGACTGTTCATGTTGCTGCCCTCAGCCCAGCTCTCCCTGGGCTTCTCCCAACTTCTTGGGACTTTGAGGGCTGGGGAGGACAGGAGGTCATCACACTCTACAGGCAGGTGTCCTGGGTCCCTTAGCAAACTGCAAGATCATCAAGTGCCATGTAGACACGAGGAAGCACACTTCCTACTCGTGGTGGCAGCAGCTCTGAAGGGTTCCCAGTGACCCCCTACTCCCCACATTCACTCCCTGTGGAGTCCTCTCACCTCGTGACTGGGCTGAGCCCAGTGACAAGAACAGAATCGGGAAGGCATGGCTGCCATCAGGTCATCAGCACAGGGACTGCTGCCTGGCTGACACCCGGCTCTCCTGCCTGCTGCTCTGATGAGTCACTGCCCCCAAACTGCGGGTATGCAGCTGACCTGGTCTTGTGCTAGAGGTGGAGGGAGACAGGCCATAAAAGATCTTCCTTTCTGAGTAGCTGACAATGTAAAAATGGGCAAATAAAACCAGTCTGTGCCAGACAACTGGGAAATGATGCGACACTGCAATCAGTCTGAATAAATGAGAGGAAGATACACACAATTTATATCATACGGTTAAACTTAAAATATCCCTCCTTCAATTCTTCTTGTTCTCAAGACACCCGCTTACTATCCAGTAGCCAAGCTCCTGGACCATCTGTTCTTGTTTCCTGTTCTCTCCCAGCCACTCTGCGTGGACAGCCCTAGCCAATGCTTCTACTCCAGCCCCTGCCAATGTGGTTGATCACATGCAACCTTCAAGCAACCTCAGATGGGAGCAGCTGGAGGGGGCCTCACCCTGGCCCTGGACACAGCCAGGCAGAGCTCTCTGTGCTCAAAAATATACAAGCCAGGGATCCCTGGGTGGCTCAGTGGTTTGGCGCCTGCCTTCGGCCCGGGGTGTGATCCTGGGGTCCTGGGATTGAGTCCCACGTCAGGCTCCCTGCAAAGAGCCTGCTTCTCCCTTTGCCTAAGTCTCTGCCTCTCTCTCTGTCTCTCTCTGTCTCTCATGAATAAATAAATAAAATCTTTAAAAAAAATATGCAAGCTAGAAGTGCAGCTGCTGGCACCCGTCAGGTTGGGCTACCCCTCGGGGGTGGAGGGCGGAGGCTGAGGGACAGTGCTTCCTCTGCCAGCCCCCCATGTAGACTTCCAGAGTGCACAAAGCTCCGCAGAAGGTCTGAAGGCATCCAGAGCAAGTTGGGTCACCATGGTGACCTTCTGAAGGCATCCAGAGCAAGTTGGGTCACCATGGTGACCTTCTGAAGGCATCCAGAGCAAGTTGGGTCACCATGGTGACCAATCTGATGGCACAGCCTTCCCCTTGGAGCTTAGGGGAAAGGTGCAGGACACAGACGTACACTGGGACGTTAGCATCTTGTGGAGGGCATGTGAGCCATGGAGGGGTGAAACCACCTGGGGAGAAGGAAGAGCTGCTGGGTGCTGAGCCCAGGTGCTGCGGCAACATTTCGAGGCCACAGTGAGGGCTTTCCCTCCTCTTAGGAGCACTTCCTTCTTGTTACCTACATATAAGATGCTTTGTTGCCTTTTCTCCTGTCCTCTCTTCTTACTCCTTAGAAGGTTTATCCTTTATCACCTTTACAATGTATTGAATTTCCTCAAGACCGGGTCTCACGGCTTCTTCACTTCCATGTGTTTCCTGTAATTGGCCCCGTGGGGCACATCAGTCACACCCAAGGTTGTATTTTCCTCCTTTAAGTTACTAACTTTTAGGGTTCTCTCCATTCCAGACACTGCTTACAAGAGTCACACCCTTCTTTCTAGCTACTTACTTGTAAATTGTAAACTGTCGTTAAATGCCCCAGAGTCACCTGAAAGCAAACCTGGGGCACCTGGGTAGCTCAGTGGGTGAGCGTCTGCCTTTTGCACAAATGACGGCCTAGTTTTTTTCTAAATAAAAGAATCACTGGAGGGATCCCTGGGTGGCGCAGCGGTCTGGCGCCTGCCTTTGGCCCAGGGCGCGATCCTGGAGACCCGGGATCGAATCCCACGTCGGGCTCCCGGTGCATGGAGCCTGCTTCTCCCTCTGCCTGTGTCTCTGCCTCTCTCTCTCTCTGTGTGACTATCATAAATAAATTAAAAAAAATTTTAAAAAAAAAGAATCACTGGAGACCTCACCATGGACTAGAAGAAGCTCAAATCTTCCTGAGGAAAGAGAGGGACACTGTTGTCAGAGCATCTATGGTTTGCCAGTTAAGTGCTTCCCATGTGCTACCGGATTCAGTACCTACAGCAGCGTGGCTGGATACACACTGACCCCTTGTTTAAGGCAAGAAGCCAGACTCAAAAGAGGCAGCAGACTCTCGAGATACACTCTCAAGCTTGGGGCTCTCCGACTTGCAAGTGCACTGTGGGCAGCAGCAGAGAGAAGCAGCGATCGGAAGCATTACAGTTTTCCTAATGCAATGTGCAATATTTGAATTTTGGGGGTGGAGCTGTAACCCAATATACTGAAATTTTATTGCAAATGATACATTTGTTCTACCACATGAGAGATGCCTGGTAATTGGAATTAACTCTGTGTGTCCTACAGAAATAATTTTTATGATTATCTTTTCAAAGAAAAGGTGGGTTAGTTCCTAGAAAGAAAGTATCCTGGCTGCCACTGAAGCACACAGATAAGAATGTGATAAACATGGATCCAAAGAGTATTCTAGTTTCCTTACCACTAGGTAGGAATCACATGTTGTAAAACCCATTTGTGAAATGCTGTATAACCCTCTCAAGAATATAAAAGTTTCGGGGGATCCCTGGGTGGCGCAGTGGTTTAGCGTCTGCCTTTGGCCCAGGGCGCGATCCTGGAGACCCGGGATCGAATCCCACGTCGGGCTCCCGGTGCATGGAGCCTGCTTCTCCCTCTGCCTGTGTCTCTGCCTCTCTCTCTCTCTGTGTGACTATCATAAATAAAACTAAAAAAAAAAAAAAAAGAATATAAAAGTTTCAAAACATCCTGCAGTAAAGAAACTTATTTAATTTTAGCTAGAGTTGTTAGATGTATGTGAATATGGAAACTATATTCTTATATAATTATATATATATCCAGGGATAATAATACTAACACTAATACACTAATACACTGCAGTGTTACAGACTTAGATCCTTCCCTTGCAACCCCCCCTCTTTTCTAAAAAAATATCTGCATCTCAGTTTACTCACGAGGAAGTTACTCCTAACACCTAACTCCAAGTCTCCTGCAGAGGACTAATGTTTCCTGCAGAACACAACGCTTGCTCAGTTGTACGTACGGGGACTGCTCACTACTTGACAAGGGGGGGGGGGTGGTGTTAACGCCTTTGATTCAAGCTTAAGGTTTCCAATTCTAGGGACTCCTGGGTGGCTCAGCAGTTAAGCGTGCCTGCCTTCCGCTCAGGGCGTGATCCTGGAGTACCGAGGTCGAGTCCCCTGCATCAGGCTTCCTGCATGGAGCTTGCTTCTCCCTCTGCCTTTGTCTGTCTGTCTCTCTCTCTGTTCCTCATCAATAAATAAATAAAATCTTAAATAAGATAAAGTATCCAATTCTACAGATTTTTTACATAGCACACATTTTCAATACTTGCATTATTTTTGTGGTTCACTAAATCCACTCTAAATTTCTTACATTTTTCTTCAGTTGAGAAAACAAACAACACAATCCTACTCCAGAGGCGCACAGAGGCTGCATAGTGAGGGAGGGCTCTCTCAAGGTTCCTGTTTATCGCCAGTGTTCTACATGGAGAAGACTCATATTTGGCAAAGCACTCTTTACCAAAACAATCATCACTTGGAAATGGAGCCCAGGACACTCTTTCAGAAGGAGCAGAGGAAAGTCAAAGAAAAGTGGTGGCGAGTTCTACCACACGCAGAACCACAGAATCATGGATGAGCCCACGTGCTCCCATTGAGCAGAGATTTGGGAGAACGAATTCAAAACTCTGTTCTGTAAGGCTTCTAGAAGCAGGAAGATTTGGGAGAACAAAGATTCCTTTGGTAAGATTTGGGAGATCAAATATACAATTTTGTTCTGAAGGCTTCTAGAAGCAGGAAGCTCCGTACCACGTAAAGGTAATCCATTTCATCATAGGGATGCTCCCATTGTCAAACAATGCTCTAGTAAGATGACCTGATATCTGTCTTTCAATGTTTTTCTTTCTTTTTTTTTTAAAGATTTTATTTATTTATTCATGAGAGACAGAGACAGAGAGAGAGAGAGAGAGAGAGAGAGAGAGGCAGAGACACAGGCAGACACAGTCATGTGGGACTCAATCCGGGGTTTCTGGGATCACTCCCTGGGCCAAAGGCAGACACTCAACCGCTGAGCCACCCAGGCATCCCTTTCAATGCTTTTCTCACTTGGGTGTTGGCTGTGTCTCCTGGAGAAACCCAGGACAACGCCATTACCCCATCCCTATGAAAATTCTTCAAGCATCTACTAAGTTTTTTCTCTTATTCAAGTGTAGAGATTATATTTTTGGTAGCTTCCATGCAAGAATCTGAAGTACTGTGTGATCTGTGTCCATCATATATCCATGTGCTTGAAGCTTAAAGCGGTGAGTGCAGGGGTGAGTATAGGACATACAGAATCCCAAGGCTAAAGGTTGCCTTTTTTTTCCACCTCACTAACCATCCCCAGACCAACAGATAAAGATGACCAGCTGCTCTACAGGATGTGAGTGGGGAAAATGAAAACTTTTATGTAATGGGCATTAAAAAAAATAAGAAAATGGAAAAGTGAAAAGAAAGGGTTTTTTTTTGTTTTTGTTTTTTTTAAAGATCTACATTTCAAGGAAAAAAACAGGAAATCTCCAGTAAATCATCCAGTAGTTAAATAACTCTTAGAAGAAATTCTGAAAATTCTAGGATTGGACTTGGATTTCCATGTAAACCAGTCTCCCAGCTGCTCCTGTGGAGTATAACTCAAGAAGCTTGCCTTCCTCCTGCCCGGGCAAGAACCTCTCAAACCCACCAAGAAGCCATTCAAGCTGCACTGACAATGCAAAGCTCAGAGAAGCATCACAGAACTCTGGACAGAATGGAAGAAGAACTGGAATGGGAGTGCAACTCTATCTTTTACCTGCCAGAGAAGAAAGTTCTACAAATGCACATTTCTAAAGTTGCTAATCTCTTGTAAGCTGAACATCTGCTTCACTCATACAAATAAATTTCACCTTCTAGCTCATTTAAAATTAAAGAGCAAATATGAATTTTAAAATATGAGCATGTTAAAAAATAAAAAGACACACACACACACACACACACACACACAAAGCTAGTTGTAGGCTGCTGCTAAAGCTCAGGGTGAGATTTTATGGAAAATCCTGGTGCAGTTTTATGGGAGACTCATAGAGGAAGTGCTAAAAACAGGGATTTATATAATGAAAGTGATATTTTAAGTCTTCTCTAGAATACTACAATGGCTAGGAGATAATTAACATTTTATTTTAGTTTAGGGAGAACCTGGCAGTTGCTTTTTGTTCTCAGGATAAAATTTATGGTATGATTGAAAACATGGGAAGAAAAATGATTGCACAAAAGGGTAAGATAAATCTTTATAAAAAGACAACTTTTCACCCTCTCCCTCAGGAAAATCCTATGAAATTGCCCAGAAAAGGAGATATATATATTTTTTTCTGCCAAAGGGATTTTTATACCTATCTTCTCTCCTAGGTGGCAGTATGGCATAAAAAGACACTAACTCAGGCCTCCCTACCCCCCCACCACCCCCCACCCCCTGCCCCGCTGTTTTCAGGATTCCAAGATCACTACGAATGATGGTTCAAGGGGAAATACTTTACTAAGGTCTCAAAAGAGAGAAACATTTTTTTTTTAATAGGCAGAAAAGAGTGGTACTCACTGGCTCCACGTTGTATGAAAACAGAGCATACTCCTTATCTGGTGAGATTTCGTATCGGATGGCTCTTAATGATTCCTAAAAGAAAAAAAAAAAACAAGAATTTTACAGTGTTATGTAGAAATGACATAGCTCAGACTTTCGTGGTGAATCTCAGCTTTCTGGTGCCGTTTTCAAAATCTGCTATGAAATTTGTGTGCGGTGAATGCCCTAAAGTATATTAAATGATGGCAGTAACCTTTCTTTGCTGAATAATATAATAATAATAATAATAATAATAATAATATAGTAGGTTGATATTTTCACATTTTATTCATTTTTTTTCATGTTACAGCAAAGCAATACTCACTGTATCTATAAAGGCAAATCAATGGAAGAAAAGATGAAAACCAGTAATCTCTTCCCTGCAAGACCCCCTCCTCTCTGTATCTTTAAACACACGTTCCCTTGCTCATTTGTACACACTCAGAAACGTACACGAAACAGACTGGTTCCCAAAGAACATCACACTCTACACAGTACTTTGCAGGTGCCTTTTCACCATCTTTGATGATACTGACCCACAAACTGGCCAGTGTGCAGAGGACTAACCATGGTTCTTCCTTCATGTTTCTTCACGGCACACAGGCAATTGGACAGAAATGGTATCATCAACAATGCAGTTTCCTTTCATTTCCCTCACCTTCTTGCCTGCATTCACCCTGTGGTGCAGACCCCCCACACCCACTTGGAAGAGCCCTGTCAGCCTGGTGTGGGCCACCTCTACCCACGATCGTACGACTACGTGCAAACACACAGATGGTAAGCACGGTGAAAAGTGACACCACATCACACACATCTCTCCCCCGTGCAACAATTGCTTTAGCCTGGATTGCTGGTCTTTGGAGCTTGCAAAGTACTCTATGGTGTGGCTATACCTTGATTTACGCACTCGGTTCTTACTAAAAGGCAGTCACAGAAGATTTTTGGTATTCATGACAGCTACTGGAAAGTTCTGGAAAGTCTCCACAAACTCTGAGTTAGAGAACACCAAAGCAAACTGTTCCGAGGGGAAATGCAGGGCCAGGTTTTGGCGAGGCTCTGGTCACAATACTCTTGTCAACGAATCCGTACATAACCCTGTCTCACGTGTGTTTCGGTTTAAAGACATCTTATTGAATATATGCTGTGGATTCATCGACGCTGAACTCGCAGGGACAGCGAGACATCCCTTGCGTCTGAACGGAGCTCCTCTAACACGGGTTTTCTCCATAAGGCACATCACAGGCTTCTTGCATTTCGGATCCCTACCTGGCATTTCGGCATTATCCTTGGCAGGTCATTCCAAACAGCATACTCTCCAAGAAAAAGCACAAAAATGTGGAAAACACAGCACTCCATAGGCCAAGCCTGCTAAAGAACACTTGTTCGCAGCACGAGATCTGGAACTCAGATGTTTTTGCCGTTATCCACACGTCTGGGAATGACGGCACAAGCACCACGAGTGTGAGTCTGGACATCACAAACGCATTTTTAGCACACTGGCGAGCCCGCAGACACAGAAGCCGCGCAGTGGTAAGGAGCAGCTGTCATGCGTTTCCAGGGTGGTCACTATATGCGACGTTGTAATAAAAATCCTTCCCGGTGTCTCTCGACTGGTGTGTGTGAGTTTTTAAACAACTTTTTAAAGGACAGATATCTAAGGCTGGGTTGATGATTTACAAGTTTTTTTTTTTTTAAATGCAAATAGATATTGCCAAATTGCTTTTCAAAAACGTTTTTGGAATTAACAGCCTCACTACTGATGAGTGAGTGCAGCCTTTCTCCCTGCTCTGGCAGCAGGAAGCACTGCTCTATATTCTTCAGCTTGACCCTCTGCACGTGCGGTGCTGCCTCACCGGGAGCTCAGCTCATACCCCCCTGCTCCGGGCACATCTGATCCTCACGGGGTATGTGTTTGGCAATGTGGATTTTATCTCTAAAAAACTGTCCATCCATATCATCCATATCGCTATGCTCTGACTTCTCTCCTACTTTTTCTGAAGTTCAGTCCCACCACGTTCTCATCCCCACTCAACCCAAACTCCTCTTCTCAAGGTTACCAGACACTAACATACTTAATGCCATGATTTCTTAGCTCTCCTCTTGGCACACCTGACCACTTTCTCCTCCCCAAAACCCCGTCTCCACTTGGCTTCCAGGATGCATGCCTGGCTTTCTTGTACCTCCTCAATGTTTCTCTCCATGCACTTTCTCTGGCTCCCTTCTTTCCTCTGAATGTCAGAGCAACCAACATTAGTAACTGGGGTTTCTCTGATTTTCGAGCAGAAATCACATCCTATGTGACCACCCAGCCTCGTGGCTATGAAAACTGGGTACCTGCTGAGGATTTCAATCATCACATGTCCGAGACCCCCTGAACCTGACCAGACTTGACCCTGAGCTTCAGATAGGTATGACCCACCACCTCCCTGGTGTCTCCACTTGAATGTCAGGTGGGCATCTCAATGTAAAGTGGATAAAACAGAGCCCCTCACATTCCATCCCCTCTCTGTCCAGCCCCGGTACAGTCTTCCTCATTTCAGACACAGCAACCCCATCCACTCAGCCGCTCAGGCCAAGCTCCTAGCTCTCCTTTCTTTTCTCTTCTGTCTCACACACCTCGCATCTAGCTGAGCAGGTCTTCCATCAAAGTCCATTCGGAACAGTTGTTCCCCACCCCTCCATCATCCCCCAGGTCTAAGCTCCTACTTCTTGGGCCATTGCTGTAACCTTTGAGCTGTGTCCCAGGCTCTGACTTGGGCCCCTGCAGTCCACTCTAGCTCCAGGGGTCAGGATCATCTTTGCAATACAGGAACCATCACCCAGCCCCAACTCACCCCCCTCAGCTTCCATCTCACGTGGACTGAAAGTCAAAGTCCTTACTGAGCAGTGGGCCTACTGCCTGGCCCCCATCTCCAAGTATGGCCCCTTGGCCCCCTTTACCCCAGCCACATTGCTGTCCACACCTTCCCAGAGCAAGCCGGGCACGTGTGGCCCTCGTGGTCCTTGCGATGGTCTCACTCCTGCCTGCAATACTTTAGATTGTCGCCTGTCAGCTTTCTTCTTGAAAGCTTCCTAAGTGAGGCCTTGCCTCTCTTCAGTGGCTATGAGGTCTAGAAATCTCAACAGGCTGCCTCTGACGTTTCATAACCCTCTTCCCTTATTTTCCTAGGCTTAATCATTATTACAATAATGTACATTTAACTTATTTATCCTATTTAGAGCCTGTCCCCTTCACTGGAATGTAAGCTCCCTGAAATGAGGACTTTTTTTAAAAAAAAGATTTTATTTATTCATGAGAGACACACAGAGAGATGCAGAAGGAGTAGCAGGCTCCCTGCGGGGAGCCTGATGTGGGACTCAATCCTAGGAACCCAGGATCACGACCTGAGCCAAAGGCAGACGCTCAACCGCTGAGCCACCCAGGTGCCCCAAAGGAGGGCTTTGAAATCTTTAATTTCTCTCAGTTATGCTTTGTAGTTTCCAGTGTACCGTTCTTGCCCATATTTCATTAAATGTATTCCTAAGTATTTGGTATTACTGATATTTTGTATATATAAAGCATAGAAAATATACATGTCTCAATATCCAATTGTCCATTGCTAACATATAGAAATAGAATTGATTTTGGGACTCTGACCTTATGTTCTGCAACCCTGCTAAACTTCATTAATTGTTCTAGCAATTTTTTTGATAGATTCTTTAGAATTTTCTATATAATCAAATTTTCTGCAGCTAAAGAGGTTTTTTTTTTTCCCTTCCTAACTAGATGTGTTTTGCTCCTTTTTATAACCTCATTCCACCCTAGAGAACTGCAAGGACCATGCACAGAAGACACCAGGTGGACACCTTGCCTTTGTCCCCATCTTAGGGAGAAGGCATTCAGTCCTCACTATTCGGTGATTAGTGGCAGGTGTTTTGTAGATGTCTGTTATTGAGTGAAGATGTTCCTATTTTCAGTTTGCTCAGAATTTTCATAATGGATGTTGAGTTTTCTAATGAGTGTTGAATAATCTCAAATGCTCTTTTCTGCATTTACGGAGATGATTATGTTGTTTTACTTTTTTTTTTAAGGCTTTCGAAACAGTAAATTACATTGTTTGATGTTCAGATGTTGAAGCAAACTTGCATTCCTTGGATAAACTCTATTTGGCCATGATGTATTAGCTTTTTATGTATTGCTGGACTGGATTTGCTATTTTGTTGAGGATTTTTCTGCCTGTGTTCATCAGGGAAATTGGTCTGTGGTATTCTTTTCTGGAAATAACCTCGTTAGGTTATTTTGGGGCAGTGCTAGCCTAATAAATAACTTGGGAAGTACTTCCTCCTCTTCTGTTAGTTTCGTAAGTTTATGCAGAACCAATATAATGATTTTCTTATAAGTTTGGTAGAATTCATCAGGGAAGAAGCCATTTACACCTTGAGTTTTTCTACACGCGGAGCTTTTTGTCTATTAATTCAATTTTTATATGGATATAGGATTACTTAGATTACCTATTTCATTTTTAGTGAACTGTGATAATTTGTATCTTTCAAAGACTTATTTCATTTACTTTCATTTCATTGTCAAATTTATTGATCAATATAAGGCCATTACAAATACTTTCCATTATGCTTTCCATACCTGTACGGATGGACCTTCCTCTGTTCCTACTACTGGTTTTTGTCCTTTATCTTTGTTCTTAATCAATGTTATTGATCTATTCCAAAAACCAGTTTTGCGTTTATTTTTGTTTTTGTTTTTTTTTTCTATTTTTTCTTTTCCATGCAATTAATTTTTTTTATTGCCTTTCTTCTGGGTGATTATGTTAGGTTTCTCTTTTCCTTCTAGTTTTTCAAGGTGTAAGCTTAAATCTAATACTATGAACACTTAAAGTTATAAATTTCCCTGTAAGTGCTGCCTACCCATACACCTTAAATTTTGATATTATACATCCTAATTTTCCTTCACTTCAAAATATTATCTAATTTCTACTTGCTTTCTTCTTTGGCTGATTTGTCTCTCAAAAGAAGGTTGTTTAATTTTTATTCATCAGGCTACATTCCAGATATTTTTCTGCTGATTTCTAGTTTAATTATGTATTTGTTTGAGACTACCCTTTGTACAGTTTTTAGCACTTGAGATAGGTTGAGACTTGTTTAATGGCCAAGACTTTTATCAGTTTTGGTGAATATTCTACGTACACGGAGAATGGATGTGTTCTTTGCTGTTGGTGAGTGGTGTAATCTCCAAATGTCAGTTAGGTCACTTGGTTTACAGTGTTTTCAAGACTTCAGTATCTGCACCAGTCTTTTTTTTTACATGTTCTATCAAGTACTCGGAGAGGATTGTTGGAATCTCCTACTTTAATTGTGGATGTGTCCATTGGTTTTGGTCCAACCAAATTTTGCTTTACATCTTATATCTCTATTGCTAAGTTGCATACACCTTCAAGATTCCTTTTTTTTTTAATATTTTTTATTTATTTATTCAGAGAGAGAGAGACTGAGAGGCAGAGACACAGGCAGAGGGAGAAGCTGGCTCCATGCAGGGAGCCCGACGTGGGACTTGATCCCAGGTCTCCAGGATCACACCCCGGGCTGCAGGTGGCGCTAAACCGCTGCGCCACCGGGGCTGCCCACACCTTCAAGATTCCTATGCTTTCTTAAAGAACTGACTCCTTTGTCATTGTGAAATATTTATTTTTATTTCTTGTAGTAAATTCTATTCTGTAGTCTACTTTGATATTAACCATTCCATCTTTCCTTTGGTTAGTGTTTGGATAGAATATCTTTCTACAATCATGTAATTTTAACCCATGTCTTTATATTGAAAGTATATATCATAGAAGGCTTATAATGGGTCTTGCTTTTTAAAACTAACCTTTGAATCCTCTAGGAGTAATAAGGGGAGCTTATGGACATGATGACATAGGAAACCTGTCCTTCATGCAGTAGTGACCTCCCACCCCATATTCTATCAGATTTCTGTGCCTGTGGGTCCTGGCCAAGAAAATTCTAACATGTTCCAAAGATTTTATGTGTATATGTTTATGTCTTTTAGTCAATGCGTAGCACTGGAGAAAAGAATTTAAAGTCTTCCATAAGTTTATTACATTTAAAGGAGCTGGACATTTTCACATTTAATGGACCCTTTTATAAAGAGACATATTTTTCAGGATTAGTTAATTCATTTTCTTTTTAAGTTTCCACCAAAAGCTTAGCTACATGTTGACCATTCCTGGCATTCCTCATTCCATTATGTAGATCCAAATTTTCAGCTGGCATAATCTTTCTTAGTACAAAGAACTTCCTTTCAGTTTCTCATGGTGCTAGTGTGTGGCCAATGAATGCTCTCAGATTTTTTCTCCAGTTTATCTTTAGTTTTGAAAGACATTTTCTTGCATGTAGAATTCTACATCAACAGTTTTATTTTTCTCCCAGGGCTTTAAAGGTGCCACTCCATTGTCTTCTGACTTGCAAAATGTCTCGTAGGGCAAGAGCTGTTACTGTTGTTTTTCTGTATGTAATATGTCTCTGTTCTTGGCTTCCATGAAAATGTTCTCCTTTCACTAGTTTTTAGTAACGTAATCATCATATGCTTTGGTGTGGTTTTATTTATGTTTATTATGCTTGAGATTTTTTGAGTTCTTGTATCAAAATTTTAAAGGTTCAGTCATGGGGCACCTGGGTGGCTCAGTGGTTGAGCATCTGCCTTGGGCTCAGGGCGTGATCCCGGGGTTCTGAGATCAAGTCCCACATCAGGCTCCCCAAAGGGAGCCTGTTTCTCCCTCTGCCTGTGTTTCTGCCTCTCTGTGTCTTTCATGAATAAATAAACAAAATCTTAAAAAATATATAAAAAGTTTAGTCATTATTTCTTCAAAAGTCTGTTTTGCCTTCTCTAAGGCCTTAATAACAGCTATAATTAGCTCATTTTGTGTTGTTTAACAAGTCATGGAGGTGTGGGACAAGTTTTGTGTAAGTACTTTTTCCCTATCAGTTCTTCATTTCAGAGACTTTCTTTTCCTTCCTTCTTTCTTTCTTTCTTTCTTTCTTTCTTTCTTTCTTTCTTTCTTCTTTCTTTCTTTCTTTCTTTCTTTCTCTCTTCCTTTCTTTCTTTCTCTTCCTTTTCTTTTTCTTTCTTTTCTCTTCGTTTTTCTTTTCTCTTTTCTTTTCTTTTCTTTTCTTTCTTTTAGATTTTATTTATTCATGTGAGGCAGAGACACAGGCAGAGGGAGAAGCAGGCTCCCTTCAGGGAGCCTGATTTAGGACTGGATCCCAGACCAGGGATCACGATCTGAGCCGAAGGCAGATGCTCAACCACTGGGCCACCCAGGCATCCCCACTTCAGAGACGTTTTATTGTCTCAGTTAAAGTTCAGGGTTTCCCCCTTGGCTTCCCTGGAGTGTCCAGTCTGTCATTAATCTAGAGGTTTTTTTAATTTTAAATTTGATTTTAATCTCTTAAAATTTTATTTGGGTGTTTTATAGACTTTAATTTTTCTTATCATCATGCTCATGGTTTTCTTTATATCCTTGAGCATCTGGAACACATTTATCACAGCAGTTTTAATATGTTTTTCTAATTCTATTATCTCTAATATTTGTGGGTTTGCTTCTTTTGACTAATTTTTCTCATTATTATAAGTCACATTTCCCTGCTTCTTTGTTTAGATAGTAATTTTAAAAAATGAACACGAGATATTTTGAATTTTCTCTTATAGAGTCTTGGATTTTTCATGTTTCTTCAAAGAATGCTGGACTTTTTATGACAGGCAGTTAATTACATGTGGATTAACATCATTCTCTCAAAGTTTATTTTTAAGATGTTTTATTTTTATTTTTTAAAGATTTTATTTATTTGAGAGAGGGAGAAAAAGCAAGCAAGAGCGAGCCCAATCAGTGGGGAGGGGCAGAGGGAGAAGGAGAAGCAGACTCCCCACTGAGCAGGGAGCCTGATGAGGGACTCAATCCTAGAACCCTGGAATCATCACTGGAGCCAAAGGCAGCTGCTTAACTGACTGAACTAGTCAGGCACCCCTATTTTTAAGATGTTATGAAGGTTGTTCTAGAGGTAGCCATCATTTTAGGGCTGACTCTTCTTTCTAAGGGATTGCTCTTCAGGGTCTTAATGTCTTATGGCTTGGAGAAACTGAAATGATTCCTGGCAGTGCATGAGCTCTGGGAACTTTTCACGTTATGGGGTCCTATAATTGCTCTTCACTTGAAGTTTTATTTTGTCCTAACTTGTGGTGTTTTGCTCTTTATGTATAAGGGTAAATAATCATCCAAGTCTCAAAGGGAACCCTATGCAGATTTTTTGAGCATTCTCTAGTTACCTTTCCCTTCTTAGCCATTATGTTACCCACACCCCAAACTCTGGTCTGTCTTCTTGACTCAGCAAGACAGAAGGCTTGAGTTTTTCCTCCTCTTGAAGTCTAGCAATAACTTTTATGCAGAATTCTCAGGTGACAGCTGGGCTCATTTAATTTGCTTTCTTTCTCTTGGGGATCACAACTATGAACTGCCTATGGTATGAAAATTGTTGTTTCCCTCCTACTTTGTCCTGTTTTATAGTTGTTTGTTTTTGGAGGATAGTTCTGATCATCTTAAATTCTCATAGTCAGGACCAAATGTCAAGAAGAGAAATGTAATTTGTTTGGTCATATCTGTATCCTTAGGGCCTAACAGGGATGGGCATATACCAGATGCTTCATGAATGTTTGCTGAATAAATGAATGGATATATCTACATATAATCCCTGTTGTTATAGTAGTGGCCATGATGTTTCTTACATAAAGATACCAAGAGAAATAAGAAAAGAGTGTGACTTTCTACACTTAGAAATCAGTACGGGTCATATTCTTTGACAAAGAGTCAGTTGTTAGTGATAAAATGTGAGACAGTGAGGGTCTGGTTATGCTCTTTTGAGAACGTTATGCTCCTTGTCATTCGTGAGAATTGTTTCATGCACTTCTGACCATCCCAGTCCCAAAGCCACCAATGACGGCAGAAATTAGAGGCTGTAGGTCCACCATTTCACCAGGTGCAGGTAATGGATGCAAAACCACCTAGCATATTCCTGAATATCTGGTCCAAGACTATTTGTATCAGGATAAATCTCTGAAGCAAAGGAAGCCATGGTTTCAGGTTTGCCTGAGGTTGACTCCTACAATATTTCTGTCCATTTTCTATCAGATTATTTGTCATTTCCTGATCAATTTGGAAGAACTCTCTGTAGTTTGTAGATATTAGCCTTTCATTTGTTCTCTGGACTGCAAATATTGTCTACTATTTGTCTATTGATTTTTCCTTTTAATTTTTACAATTTAAGACATTTACATGAAAATTAAATAAGGCTCTTTTTTTTTTTTTTACAGATTCTGGAATTCATATTTTGGAAAATTTATCTCTGTTGTGCTAAACCAAACAATGAGGTTTTTTTTAATGTTAAACTTTTACTCCAACTAGAATTTAATTTCATATATTTGTGAAATCTGACATTATCTCCGTGTAGATAGTGGTAGGTGTGATGGCACTGTTTTCTAACAATGCCATCAATCCCCCAGCATTTTTCACATTTTTCATGTATCAAATCCTCACTGACACTAGAACGTACATCTGAATTCTGTAGTCTTGCACTTCTATCCATAATATTCCCAGACAAACGTGGAGGGTTTGGGGCTTGTATCATGGATTCAAAAAGCCTGGGATTTGTATGCTGCTTACACCACTTACTATGTGAAATTCAAAAAGTTTCTCACCTTCTCTGTGCCTCTGTAAAAAAAAATGGAGATAACACCTGTGCCCCATGGTTGACGTGAAAATTCAGTGAAGTCATTCCAATGCCTGATGCATCACAAGTACTCAAAAGTGTTAGCTGTTACTATTACTCAGCTGACTGCAATTCTTTATTACGTGTTTTTGTATCGGGCAAAGGAGTACAGATTACCATACATTTAAAAGTTTTCACGGCTACATTCAGGTGTTTACTCTTGTAAATGGCAATTAAGATATTTTATCAAATGTTTAACATTAAATTTCTTCCATCGTCCTAATTAGGATTGTGTTAAAGTCTGATATCAATTTTAAGATAATTAATATATTTAATATTGTCTTATCTAATATTACCTTATATCTTTAAATTTTGTCAACTCTTCAATAAGATTTTATAGTTTCCTTGCAGTCTTATGCTGTCCTTAGATTTATTATAGGACTCCCTAGTTTTGTTCATATTGTGAAGGGACTAGTCACACTTTTAGGTATTTAGGTTCATGAAAAGAGTGCTACCGATTTATTTACATATTTCTTGTATACAGCCATATGGGAATTTTTTTCTTATTAATTGCAGTTTATTTAAACTAAGATCTTTTAGATTTCCTAGGGATAGAATCATGTTACCAGGAAAAGAGAGACATTTTTTTTTTCCATTTTCTAGCTCCTCTTCCCATCTCTTCCTTTGCTTGTGTACTGCATTTCCTGCCATCTCCAAGAACACATTAAATATGAATAGTGATGGCAAGTACTCTGGCCTGACTATAATTGAAATGGTTTTACTGTTTGCCATTGAGAATGGGTCTCGCTGTTTGTTGGCTTATGGTAAATGGTTTTTATCATATTTAAGCTGTTTTTCACTCTCACCTTACCCAGAAATTTTATTAGAAGTTGCTGATAAGCTTTACCAGCATCTTGCGATATAATCGTAAGGATTTTCCTGTTATTTTGTAGTTGTAATGGGTTTCATTGATTCATTTCTTGATATTTAAATGCTGTTGTCAGAGTACATGATACAGGGCATATTACAATTCTGATACACGAGTGAGCTCTATCCGCCAATACTGCAAATACAATGTTCATGCCTACACTCACCGGTGAGGCTAGTGTGTAGTTTACATTTTGCATAATTTGGGGCTATTGAGTCATAATAATGGACACAATTTTTAATAACATTATCCCAGGGGGATTCCTGGGTTGCTCAGTGGTTTGGCCTGCCTTTGGCCTGGGGTGTGGTCCTGGGGTACTGGGGTCGGGTCCCGTGTCGGCCTCCCTGCATGGGGTCTGCTTATCCCTCTGCCTGTGTTTCTGCCTCTCTCTCTCTCTGTCTCATGGGCAAATAAATAAAATATTTAAAAAAAAATAATAACATTATCCCGACTTTGAAAAGTATCAGTCTATGTACATGACAACCCCGTACATGTTAGATGGTAGGCATGTTGCCGGTGAAACACTTATCTAAAGAGCTGGTGTCTTGTTTTCATGTAAGAGAAAAATATTTACATGATTATAAATGCAGGGAAGGAAAGGTAGCCATTAGTGAAAGAAAGAGATACAGAATGATAGAATGCTCCAAATTACTATGTAATGGAAAGGAAATGAAGAGCGCGGGAAGCATAAATATATCCACAGGCTGTTTTGTGAAAATCTCTTCATAAAGGAAAACAAGAACAAAATAAACAAGATTAGTAATGATAAAACCAAAGCCAGACGTTGAGAAGATTAAATGCGTCACGAGGACACTGCATGCCACCGCCGGGAGCTCAGCTAGGTGGGGGTTGGAAAGTACCCTCCCCAGCCCACAGGGAAGGGGGGTGCCTGTGGGCCTACCAGTCCTGGCAGGGAAGGCAGCCACAGTCCACATCCCGGCCTGGAATGTACCTAAACATCATTGACTTTGGGGTCAGATGGGAGGAGGCAGGTAGCATTCCCACACCGGTGGTGAGAGCCAGAGGAAGCCTGAAAATGCAGCTACAACAGAGCAGAGCTGACCTGCCACTGAGAAGTCTCTCACCTTGAGCACTGGTCATTCTACTTGGGGGCACCAGCAGGTCCTGCGTTAGGCTCGCCTGACTCAGGATTTTTCATGTATTAGCTTGATTTGGGGGCGCTGTGCAGTGGCCTACAGGCCACGCAGCGGTGTGCTCGCATCCCTGGGTAGGAACCACAGACCCGAGGCTGCAGCACGCTTCTGGCTCCCAGGCTGTTGGCAGGCCCATCTGCACACCTGCAGGAAGGAGGGCCAGAGCCAGACCCCCTACATGACCTAGAAATGAGGTAGGTTGGAATTACACAAAGCAGTGTTCAGTCCTGGAGTCTCAGCTACCAGTTCTGTGACTCAGAAAAAGTTACATATAAACCTGTTTTTTGTTCATCTGTAAAGGAGGAAGAATAAAGTAACTGCAGCTCACAGGATTTAAATTAAATAAGATGTGGGTAGTGTTTACATCGTAGGCACTCAGATATCTCTTATTATTTAATGCACCCTGTGTGCACCTTGCAGCACCCTCTTCCTGGAAGTAGCTCAGGATCTAAAAGAAGACACCCAGATCTAAAAGAAGCAAGCATTCCATGCCCCCTGACTGGGGTGGTGGTAAGTGCGATCCGTGCCCGCGCCCCAGACAGCACAGCTATTGCTGCAACCTCATGGGCCTGCACACAAAATGCAGCCTGGACTCGGCAATTATGTTTCCGTGATGGGACTTCCAGTCATCCCTCCTGTGCTCCTAGTCACTGCCTTCACCTGGACCTTGTTCCGCTTCATTAGGGCTGGCGGCAGTCCCCAGGGCTCCTTGCCTGCAGTCTTTCTCTCCTCTGAATTCCCCTTATGTCAATCTAGCTGTTTTCTTAGTGCACACAGGCCTGTCCTCAAAAATCCCATACCTTCCTGTTTCCTGCAGAGTAAAGACTGAACCACTGAGTAAGGGGCTGGATGGCCTGCTCCCTGTTTTCTCCTGGGCCCCCACACCTCGGCCTTCCAGCTGCTCCCAGGCCACCTGCACCCGGGATGGCTGACCTGACACCCTGACTGCATGAGGCTTTCACGGCTCAGCCTGTTCACTGCCGAGCAAGGACGCTACTTCCCACATGTCTGCAACTCATATTCGCCTTTCAGGGGCTGCTGAACGTCCCTCTCCCTCTCGTCCCTCTCCCTCTCGGAGCCCCCTATCTGCTGCTGACATCAAGGCTCTGCTTTCCTTCCCACCTGCTGCTCCCCGCATGCTCAGCCTCAACTGCAGAACAGATGTCATGCAAATGCTTGCTTCTTTTAGATCTGGGTGGAAAGGTCCCCAAGAGTGAAAGTATTTCATTAATCCTTGTCTCCACCCACCCACCTCTTCTAGCCCAGGGCCTTGCTCAGAGGACACCCCTGTTTAATGTAAATGCCACAGTACAGATGTTTCAGAAGCTACATCAGACTGCCCTCAACCTGCACAGCTTAGCAGGTACAGGGCCAGAAAATTATGCTGCTACTTTCTTTCTTTTCAGGTCTTTGAAAGACAGAGGTATAAAATATTCTCTTCACCTACTTTAAAAATTAAAAACAGAATAGCCTAGGAAATAAAAATGGCAATCAAAATAAATAAAACATAGTTTGTTTCCTGTTCTTTTAAGGAGAGAAATAGAAAAAAGAAGAGGAAGAGGGAAAAGAAAGAAAAGAGGAACGAATAGAAAGAGCATCTGTGACACAAGGGGGAAAGAGAGAAAAGGTGTAGAGGGCAGAGGATGAGCAGAACCCCATGGACATGGATAAAAGACAGAAGAGACAAAGTGTGCGCCACAGCTTTTCACAATGTTCATGCAAAAGACGGCGACTCTGTGCCATCGCTTTGTTCCCGGACTAAGAGGCTTCGCAACCCAGAGGCCAATCTGGCTCGTAGTCAGCGAGTGTAGCCACTGTGGGGGATGGACAGCTGCTACCCTGTTCCACCAGCCAAATTTTGCTGTCTGTGGGAAAATGAAGCCCGCTGCTGCCAGATAGTCCTATTTATCAAGAGAAGCCAGAAACCCGGATTTCTAGTTTGTAAGAAACCACTCCGCGGGGCAAACAAAACAATTCAGTGGGCTTTCAGGGTGCCAGGTTTTGTCTTTTCAACTGTAGACAAAAACAAGGCTATTTCCCCTTCCTGGTTTGTATTTAGGTGCGAAGTGCACTGAGCCTTGGGTTGGAAATGCACGCTGGCCATGCTGGCCTGCTCCTGTTCAGCTGCTGGTCTTCTGGGGGGGCCCGTGTCATCCAGAGCAGGAGGATGACGGCAAGTGAAGGAGGGGGTGGAGGGGGTGGGTCCACAAGGCAGTGGCTAGTGCTCCCTCCCACCTGGGGCACATGTGCACCTGCAGGAGCCCCTCTGTGGGAACCCACCTGCAGGAGTCCACCTGTGTGGGAGTACACCCGCAGGAGCCCCCCTACAGGAGCCCACCTATGACAGCCTGAGCCCGAGCAGGGCTCTGCAGAGGGTAGACAGGAGAAGCCCAGGCAGGTGGGCTTCTTCCTCCTCCAGTCGTGAGACCACAGGCACATGAAGCCCTTGATGGAAATTAAATGAAACAGAATGAAAACTAATAATTGTGAAAGCCAAGCACACTGGATGAGGGAAAAAAGGAAAAAAGTGGTCTCCAGTTCTGATCTCAAACAAATGGCTGGAGTTGCTCTGCAGCACAAGGAACCCATTATTCCTCTTGATTCTGCAATGGGTCTAATAATACTTGTAATTATGTCCCTCTCTGTGAGGAGTCAGAATTCATTAATTTTTAGAGACAGATAAAAATTCAAATTCCACAGTCTAATGATTATATAAATTCAAAGGGGAGCATAAATTAAAGAAACAAAAAGACTTTTTATTTAAATGTTAATTTAGTAATTTAAATAAGTAATTAAAACAAGTAGATTAGTAATTAAACAAGTAAAGACATAAAAAGTAAGAAAACCTGACAGAAGAAGAGCAACAGGATGCTTTCTTTATTCTCATGTTTTCCCTTCCAAGTACTTCCGGGAACTGTCCACAGTTCTTATGTATTCATTGTTGGAGGACGTCTAATCTCTTTGAAACATGATGCTGAATTTTTAAAAATCTGATTAAAATTATCGAATAAGGTATGTTGAAACAGCAGTTATGGAAATCATCACCAAGAAAAATAACATACAAAGTTTTCTCCATCCAACAAGATGAGTTATTTGCACAGCGCAGTGGGCACTTTCTAGCCTTTTCAACACACAGAGATGATGCTGACAGTCGCTAATTGAAGTGTAAGTATAATATTCCATTTTTCTGTGTTTAAGGTAATGTCATACATATTTTTATTATCTTCATAACTATCTTCTTCATGTCTACATATTTCATCTACTTGTATTTAATTATTTCTCTAGTTTCAAATATTTTCACTTTTTAGATTCTTTACTTATGAAAAATTCCCTGGAATAAGCAGAAATGCATAAATATTTTTACTAATCTTGAATGGATTGCCAAGTTGCTTTCCAAACACCCAGAAGAATGTAAGTGATATAAAATGACTGTATCAACCTAACCACTGTATTATCAATAGCAAGGACTGAGGTGGGGTGGCTGGGTGGGGTGGCTCAGTTGGCTGAGTATCTGACTCTTGATTTTGGCTCAGGTCATGATCTCAGGGTCATGAGATCAAGCCCCATGTTGGGCTCTGCACTCAGTGATGAATCTGCTTAAAGATTCTCCCTCTCACCCTCTCCCTCTGCCGCTCACCCCTAAACAAACAAAAAAAAATTAAGAAGGATGAACTGTGGGTAAGTGTGAAGGTCATAGGTCAATATAGAGAATTATTCTGAGCTGGCGTGTGAGATCTACAGTACAACAGGTAGAGGTCAGAGCAGAGTTTTGTGTGTGGACCATCTTAGTTTCTTCATCAGAGAAAAGGAGAATTTGAGTGACATACTCTCCAATGATTGTTCCAGTTTTAAATATCCAATTCTCAAGAAGAAGCTAAGCACCTTCTGAAAAATTTTTGCTATTATGTTCTAGAAGAACTGGAGAGATGGTGCTAAGTCTCCATAAGAATTATAGACCCCCAAGAAATCCATTTAAGCAAGCAAGGTGTATTAAGTCCATTATAAGTGCACTTTACTGTAAAGAAAGAGATTGAGATAGAGAGAGAGAGATGGGTGGATGGATGAATGGATGGATGGATGCATGGATGGTGGATACATGGACAGATGGATGGATAGATGGGTATATGGATACGCAGATGGACTAATGGACAGATGGATAGATAAGTAAATGGACAGACAGGTGAATAGATGGATGGATAGATAGATGGACAGATAGACAACAAAGGAAGAGAAGGAAGGAAAAAAAGAAGTCAGTGTTCTCCTCAGTAGAGAAAAGATTTATAAGGTTTCTCAGGAACCAGGCAGCCATTGTCCAAATATCCAAAGACTCAGTTTGAGCCAAGAGACATTTATAGTATTTTATTTCTCAGGGGGAAAAAAAGGAATATATAACATAACAGAGACCTTTTTATAATTTGTTGATTTGTTGACAGAAGAGTCTTATAGGAGCATAAAAATAAAAGACATCATTAGGCATTTAAATTATTTTTAAAATAAGAGCAAAATATAATGTCCTGGAATTCCTGGGATATAAAATATATGATTCAAGTGAAAGTCGGTTTAGGTTTGATTTCTTAAGTTTTGAAAACCTGAGAGAGTGCCCCTTGCTATCATTCCTATTACCAGCGGGAAGCTTTGAGGACCCTGTCTGGGGAGCAGCCCTAGCCTGAATGCCTATAGAGAAGGAATTTAAAAAATCAGGGGGTGCAGAGTCTACCCCTGGTACTGCTGACTCGGTGATGCACTCATCCTGTTGGAGCCCTGCGCCTGAGCCACCCAGGCTCTCCGGTCCAGCCTCACCCTCTGGAACCACGTGTGACTCATGTCCATGTTCCAGCACGTGTCGTTGTACTGCTCCACGGAGGTGCCCAGGGCTTATCCAACTGGCCTGATGTCCTGTTGGTACTGAACAAAGTGCAGTTCCCACCAACAATGGGGGGTGGGACTGGGGCAGACCCCGTGGTTACAGCCAAGCGCTGAACGCTGATCTATAATCACCAATTCTTTTAAAAGGCTTTCTGCTGGCCGGACATAAAACCCTCCACGGGTCAGTCTGCCTTCCCTTCCACTGACCCATCCCGGGAAATGGCCAGTCACACGAGCCGAGGCCTGAGGGGAAGGTGCAGGAGAACGGGCCTGGACAATGTGACCTTGTGTGTGAGGGTGTGTGACTGGGAAGGAAAGGAGCAAGGTTAGAGGTCAAGGTTGCATGGAATATTTCCAAATCCTGCTGACCACCAGCTCCATTTCCATTTCTCCACCAGTTCTAGAACTTTTACAGACCAACCTCAAAAACCAATTGGTTTTATCACATAAACAGTCTCCAAGCTTCTGGGTTTCAAATAAGAAGAGACCACCTGGTTAGCCATTGGAAAGGCAAGAGGACAGAACGCCCAAGAGCCACAGTTCCACGCCCGCTCGATGCTGCCCTCAATCCTGCACACTCACCCCTCACAGCATCCTGCTTCCTTTTCCAATACTTGCTCAAGAAAACAACACAAAGGGGGAGGATGGTCCACGGTGTATCTCACTCAGACCTGTGTTCTAGGCTGCCAGAAGTAACCCTGGCTTTAACTTGGAGATGGCGCAACTGCAGCGCAACTATTTTATTTTATTATTTATTTATTTAAAAGGTTTTATTTATTTATTCATGAGAGACACACAGAGAGAGGCAGAGACACAGGCAGAGGGAGAGGCAGGCTCCTTGTAGGGAGCCCAATGCGGGACTCGATCCCAGGACCCTGTGATCATGAGCTAAGCCGAAGGCAGGTGCTCAACCACTGAGCCACCCAGGTTCCCAAAGCGCAAGAATTTTAAATGACTGGCTCATCAGAACCTAAATACGGGACTCCTACATCCTGGATGATGCTTCCCTGGGTGATGGGCTCCTGACCAACTTTCTTCTTCCTCCTTCTTGTGAGGTTTGTTGACAGGTGCATTTAAATGCTGCTTGGAGACAAAAATAAGCTAGGCACCATCCAGAATAATACCAGTCGGGCTGCGTGCATTTGGTGCTCCATAAATATTTGTAAGATGAGTGAATAATGACATCTTAAGGAGAAAAAGATTGCACTGTGTGGAGTCAGCCCACCAATTTTCAGAGGAGCTCTTCCCTTTTTCTTACCTAAGGTGCTTTCTGAAGTTAGCTTATTATTTGGCTAAAACAACCTCAGTTGAAATACATGATCTGTCACAAGCTATTGATTTGAGAAGGAGAAGACAGTTCCTATTCTTGTATTTTGTTGCTGAGTGCAGCTGCATGCAGGGCGCCGGGCATTGACTAACCTGACATCCTCACAGAGGTAGGGATAACATGCTGACATTAAAATGTACTTACCCTCAGCAATGGTCTGATCATTTTCTCCACTCGATTAATATTACAAAACCATTTCTGCAATTTCAGTATTTTTAAGCGGGTTGAATGAGATTTTCTTAGGGGAGTAATTCTACCAAAGATGAGTTTTTAATACAAACGTGCATGCACATTCATTTTTTTTGGGGGGAGGGGGGGTCTTACTTTGCAGAATACTATTGAATTCAATAAAGCTATCATTTTGGGAACTACACCATGATGCAACCTTGCTAGGCTGCCCTTATACCAGCAAGCGGTCTAGGTAAAGGGACGATCCATTCAATACTAAACCGTGATAAGTTGGTTTTTTAAAAGGAAAAAGTATGCTTACACCAAAAATAAATAAAATGGAAATATTTAGGAAGTTAAATGTTCTTGAGGAGGGGAAGGAGGTAGAGTGGCATATCCACAGGCCAGGGGATGAGGTCACCAACTGGTTGTGGGACCCTGGAAAGCTCACTCACCAGCTCTGAGCTCTGGACTCTTATCTGTAAAACCAGGGGACTGACTAATCTTTTCTGTGGTTTCCTCTACTGCCTGGGTTCTAGGATACCAGAACTCCCATGTCTCTGATTCACACGAGAGGCGTGTGATGATTGTTCTGATTCAGGGTCCGTGCGTATTGGACAAGAAAGCAAAGCACTCCTGTTATAACGCTGGGTGTTTATTCTTTATAACGATGAGCATAAACATACTGCAAAAGAAGAAAAGTTAATTCTCCTCAAATTAATTCTTGGCACATAACTTCAGAGAATGTTTTTAATAAATATCTTCAGCTGTTAACATCAACTCCAAATCTTAATGTTACTTTAATCTCTGGGAAACCAAGGTTTTTGCCAGATTCCAGAGCAGTGGCATTCATATCAACTCAGTACTCGTTTTAAAGCATAAACATCCCTTAATGTCATCAGAGCAAGCAAAGTCAGTGTCTAAATTAATATTCCCTGTGCATGTGGAGATGAATTTTTTTTAAAAAAAATGAGATTGAGCAAGTCCTCTTGAAGTATTCTTTGTGCGTTACTGCTATTGTTCTGTGAATGTCTAAAGCCCTAGGACTTTCTCTTCCGATTATATATGGTATGCAACGCTTGTTTCCAACACCTGCTGGGAAATGTCCCACACGCTGAAAGAAACTGCTTTCATCTTATTAAATTAGCGTGGTTTCAATTCCACATTATCTTTAGTTGCTCAGGCTGTAGTATTACAAGTTGATTGCTTCTGCTTGGCTCTACTAAAAGTTGAAACCTAAAGTCATTTTCTGCTTTATTGACTTGCAGGAGGGAAAACTGAAATTATCCTGGTCATTAGAGAGAGTACTTACAATTTTTTTGCCTTCTATTAACACTGTAGAAGTATTTGTTTCAACATTCCGCAGTATCACACTTCCTTTCTGCTCTCTATAGATGAATTCTTTATCTGCAAGAGAGGAAATAAAAAAAGAAACACGAAACATTAAGGGACTCGGTAGGCTTCTCTGATGGACACCTTCACCAAAGGAACCAACTAGTTCTAACAAAAATAGATTCCATGTTGCATCAAAGGATCCTTTTAATCTGGGAAAGTATATTCAGTTACTCTCCACGTAACCTCACGTAAGGCTTCTTTCTGAGTCTTTTCTCCTCCTCTACACGCTGACATATAAAGCACTAGTGCACATGCCCATAAGGTCTTTTGGACATTCTTGAGCTTTCCTGAGCAGAACACACCACTGGGTGGACAAAACAGAGCAGATCAAGAAACTTGCAATCAAAAGGCAGAGGCAATATTTGGCCGGGAGGGGAGCAATCTCCCGTATCTGGAGTTTGGGTGAAAGCCGTACCTGCACTCGTGCATCCTGGGAGACGTCCAGGTAAGTCCAAACCCTTCCCTGCTATACACCTGGAGGAGCTGGCCGTGTCTCGGTCACGCATATCCTCGAATCCATACACCCCTCCTCAGTATAACCAACTGAGATTTCAAATATCCCCTCGGGAAATTTATAACAAAACACCTACACTTGAGATCAGCATGGTTGTAGAGGTACACCCGCAGGCACCAAGGCATGTGTGTGCCTACCGTGAATGAAAAAGTAGATTTTCTGAAGGACGGGATGGCTGGTGGAGAGGCAGGAGCCAAACAGGGAGGAGAAACACTGTCTTTCTGAGTGAAGGTGGTAATAAGGAGCCACTGTGATGCTCAGGGCATCTCACACAGGAATCAGTTGCTGAATGAACAACACCGTGCAGACTGCATTAATTCAAATGATATTATATCATTTCTACTCTTTATCCTAATTTCATAGAATCCCATTCTTTTTTTCATTCCGTTCTGCTACTTGCTTTTTTCCCCCCTTGCTTTGGTTTTAATTCTCTCTTCTTTTTCCAGCATAAGGTGGAAGCATACACCGTTGGCTTGATTTCCTGTCCTTTCTAATAAAACTAGCAAAGCTAAAAATTTCCCTCCATGGATGGCGTTGGCTACATCTCACAAATTTTGATATCCTGAGTTACATTATTATTCAGTTCAAATTATTTCTAATTTCTCTCACAATGTCTGCTTGGCCCAGTGATTATTTAGAAACATGCTGTTCAATTTGCAAGTGTATAAAGTTATTCTGGCCCTCTTATTTTTATAGATTTTCTAATTTAAATTCACTGGATCAAAGAATACTCTGTACATGATTTCAGTCTTTTAAAACACATTAATATGTTTTTGTGGTCCATAATACAGTCTATCCTCGTAAATGTCCCATATGCACACTTAATGAGATTATTTATATGGCTGCATCTGGTCTAATGTGTGTGTGTGTGTGTGTGTGTGTGTGTGTGTGTGTGGTTTGTTTCCACTCGTCTCCTCCACTTCTTATTTCTGGCTTTCATTTTATTGTTGGGTATTTTTCAGAATTTGAATTTTCCTATTTTAGCTGTATTTCTTTGGGTTTCTTTTAGTGTTTGTCCTAGGGATTAGAATATATACTCAACTTTTCAGTCTACAATGAGTTCATAATGTACCACTTCTCATGAAATGCAGAAATCTATCAAGGTTTCAGTCCATTCCCAGTCCCATGTTGTTATCATTGTTATGTGTATTCCATCAAGATACTTTACATATTCCAGCAGGTGTCATAATTATTGTTTGTAACAGTACATCATTTCTAAAGAGATTAAGAAGAAAAAGTCAAAAAAGAAAACAATGCCTTTTGCATCTGCCAAATATTTGACATATCTGATGCTTTATATATATTAAAGAAGATGAGTTTATGAGGTATCACTTTTCTACCTCTTGAGAACTTCCTTTAAGTATCTGGTTTCTGGATCTGCAGGCAACTGATTCCTTGAATTTGGTTTTACCTGAAAATGTCTTCGGTTAACTTTCTTTTTTGAAGGATATTTTCTCTTTTTTAAAAAATTAAAAAAAAAATTTAAGTCTGCTCCATGCCCAGCATGGAGCCCAACATGGGTCTTGAACTCATGACCCTGAGATCAATACCTGAGCTGAAGTCAAGAGTCAGATGCTTAAGTGACTGGGCCACCCAAGTGCTCTGAAGGATATTTTCTCATAATACAGATTCCTAGGTTGATAGTTTTTATTTTTTTCTCTTGAAATTTTGTTCTATTTTCTTCTGGTCACCATGGTTTCTAATGAGAAGTCAGATATTAACTGAATTGTTATTTTCCTGCATCCTCTTCCTATGGATTTTTTTTTTCCGTTTTCAAGATTGATTTGTGGTCTTTGGTTTCCAACAGTCCAACTACAATGCACTTTTGATTGGGCTTCTTTGTATTTATTCTGTGATGTTTGTTAAGCATCTTGTATCTGCAAATCCATGTCTTCATAAAATCTTTAGTCATTAATTTGTCAAATATTTTTTCCTATTTATCCATCTACTCTCCTGTTACTCCAACTGCACATATATTGAGAAACTAGATATTATCTGAGTCTTTGATGCTCTATGCATCAAGTTTTTTTTCCTGTTCACTCTGAATAATTTCTATTGATCTATCATGAAAGCCACTATGTCTTTTCTTTGTCACGAGTATTTTACTACAGACTCCATCCAGTGCATTTTTTACGTTTCGGCATCTGTGTTCTTATGCTTAGGATTTGCCATTTTGTTCTTTTTACTACTTCCATTTTTCTACAGAGATTCTCATTTCCCTGCTGAGATTTTCATTCACTAAAAACATGCTCATGTTAATTCATTAAGCATAATTATATTTTTAAGATCTTTGTCTATCAGTTTAAATATCTTTTCATTTTGGGGTTAGACTCAATTAATTTTCTTTTATGTTGAAAGTGTGATCCTTTTTTTGGTTCTTTGTAAGTAGGGAAATCTTGCTCTAGATCCTACACATTATGGATATCAGTCTGGACATTCTGGGCTTTGTTAGTATTCTCTAATGAGTGTGGTTGCCTATGCTATGCCAGGTCATTTTCTTTGCTAGGTGTGGACTGCCAATGTTGGGCAGCAGCTTTATTCTCAATTCAGATATTTTACCTGCAGCCGAACTACTTTGATTCTTTTCCCTGCGTGTGTCAGGCTCACAGGTCAGAGACACTACTGTGCCTTTATTTTCTGTCTTATTAATGTCTGTTCTATCCTGCCTCATTATCCCCACTTCTGAACTTTTAAGTTTGACACTTAGCTTATTAATTTCAGCACTTCTACTTCTCTAATATAATCACAACTGTGCTGTAAATTTCCTTAATTATGTCTTTGTTTGAGTCTACAAGTTTTAATGGGTAGTATTCTCATTATTGCTTTGTTCTATGCATTTTTAGTTTCCATCATGATTTCTTCTCCAACCTAGGAGTTATTCGGAACTTCCAATTTGCAAATGTATGCGAAACACTCTTCTTTTTGTTATTGACTTGTAATTTATGACATGTGTTAGAAAAACTTGTATTGCTAATTCTTTGACATTTGTTAAGTCTGGCTTATAGCCTGATGCATGATTCATTTTTGTAAAAGATTTCTTGAGAGAATGGATATTCTCTAATTGTAAGATGCAGGGTTCTATATATACGGTCTTTAAGTTAACCATGCTGGTTATATCATTAAATTGCCTCACTCCTAGCTTATTTTTTGTGTTCTTCACCTTTTGTTAAGAAAAAAACAGTATATTGAAATTTTATAGTATGATGATGGATTGATTAATTCTCCCCGGTTAATCTTCCACATTTTGTTTTATACCTTTTGTAACTCATCAGGCGAGTTCAAGTTTATAATTTTTTTTATCTTCTTAGTGATTTGTAAGGTTTACTTTTTAACTTTATTTTCTATTCCTAATAATGTTTTTAAAAATCATTTCTGTTTTACAGAATAGGCAAAATAATAATCTATGCCTTATATTGCAGGTGTAAAGATTCAATGCCATATGTACATAATACCTGAGATGAGCTTGACACAGTACCTGGCCCAGGGCAGGCTCTCAGCAGGTGTCAGCTGCTGCTCTTCTCTCAGTAGAAGATTTGGAGTCATCTCTGCCTCCTTGTCATCTCTCATCCTCAATATTCCATCCCTTACCTGCGCATACCCCCTTTGAAGGCTTCTCAAACCACCTCGTCCTCTTGCCTTGCAGTATTCCTGCCCTGTGTCTGACCACCACCACCTTCACCATGGATGCCTCCAGCGGCCTTCCCATGACACAAGCTTCCTTGGTTCTACGCTCTGTGCACCCGAGGTCACGTCTCTCTCTTAAAACTTTTTTTTTTCTTCTGGGTCTTTTGGCTAAGACTGCTTTGGCCAAACTCCTTAGCCTGACATTCAAGGTCCTTTGCATTCTGGCCTGGGTTTCTCTTCCCATTTTAATTTGTTGCCACCCCACATTAAGCATCTTAAGCCACGTGGTGCCTTCCATGCTTCCCAGATTCTTCAGGTCACTGCCTGGCCCTCAATGCCCTTCTTCCATTTGTGCCAGGAGAGATCTATCTGGGCTTATTAGCACAGAGGTCTCTCCTTTGCAAGGATTTTCATGCTTCTGCCAGGCAGGTTTAGCTCCTCTCTGCTATGCTCCACCCTAGTCCTCCTCTACGCTCATGCAGCCTGCTGTTCTTTGTTGACTGTTAGGACCATCTCCTTCATGAGTGAGCCTGATGCAAGGGGAGAGGCCACACGTTCTTGAGTTCCTACCTCTAAAACCGAAGGTAGTGGCTAACAGGAAAATAGATGCTAAAATGCGTGATGCATTCACCAAATTAATACCGTCATGTGTCTGATCACCAAATATGTAACCAGCACATGACAAGGTAGGGAGACCTGCTGTGTGAGAGAGACTGCTCCAGGCCGATGAGGTCAGAGGAAGGAGGCATGGATATGGTAGTTTTGCAAATTATACCTTTTGTGCCTCATGAGATTCTGGTATAGCTATTTTATTCCCTCACTGCAGTGCAGCGAGATGCCTCAGAGGGAAGGCAAAGTGCATTTGGATGCTCTGAGGACAGGAATGTGAAACTGAAAAGCCAGGCTCAATGGGGATTCTAAGAAACACAGAGTGTGATGTTGTTAGGAAATGATCTCCCAAAGAAAGTCTTGCATAGCATCACCCGTTGCTACTTATTTTTCATATGTCAAGCATTCAGCAGGCTGCATTTAAAATATATCATTAATTGTTCTGTGTACTTCAGTAATTCTTCAAAGCTAAATAATTAAAGAAGGAATGAAACTGTGTTGGTAGCTAGCACAAGGAAGACGATTGCTTTTCATTTTATTTTTTCCCCAAATTGTGATAGAAAAATATGTGGCAATGTAACATGTTGTATTTCTCGCTCTTCCAAAAATAAGATAAAATTCCAGTCATTTCCTCTGAGTATCATATGTCAGCTGACTTCAGGTGTGACTTATTTTTCCCTGACAGTCATGTATTTTTTAGAAACATTTCAAAGGTCTTTCCCGTGATGAAAGAATTTAAAATGTATGGCTTCATGGTGCTATAGATTCCTTAGCCATTGAGATATGCAGTCCTCATTGCCAAATTTGACTTGTACATGCTAGCTGGTCCTGAAGAGCACCCTTGATTATATAAGTATTACAAAGAATTGCTTCTGAAGAATATACTTTAATTTCAAAAACATACTGTACATAATAAATCTGACTTTTCTCTATTCCTTTTAGTTTTAAATACTCGCTAATGGAAACAATGCTCTATCCTATATATTGCTTATTTTATTTTCTTCTCAGATATGCGTTACTTGTATTTATGTTTTCTGATAACACATAAGCATACAACATATCTCCTAAGAAAGTGGACATCCATATGATGGTCATAAAATGTAAAAAACTGGTCTGTAATCACTAGCACCCACATTATAGTCCAGAAATAACATTTCCCACTAAACAAAATCAGTATGCCCATGAATTGGCCATGTTCCCTGACTTAAGGATGTGTACAATTAAAATAGCCAGTCAGATGATAATTAGTATATGTTGGCTTTAGTCAAGTTCCACATTAACCACAGCATTGTGTAATCAGACATGATCCTACACACATAAGTAATTCTATTAATGTTATGAGAAAGTAAAATTTACATACAAGAAAAAACAGATCATCCACATTTAAAATCATTACACTCAGTTCAAAGCTAAAACCCTGTACAGTTAAATCTGTATCAGAAATATCAATAGGGACACATGTTTGTTTCTTTTTTAGAGTATCTGTGTGATAGTTTTGTCCACAGAAGGTGTCTAGAAGCATGGTTGTCTCAGATACTCAGATTTGGGTTTCTAGGCACCATTCTCATTAAAAAGAACAGGAACAGTAAAGAAATGGGCATTTCTAGATCCGAGGTACACAAAGGACAAAATGAACCTGGACTAGCTCTGTGGCCAGGAAGCAAGTGTTCAGGGACCAATGGGGACACAGACCATAAGACCACAGCAGGCTGCAAACATAGCCCTAATTCTTCACCCCATCCCACCCAAAGGCTTTGTGTCTAGCTTTGCTAGACACAAGAGGTTCTTCCTCTTGAATGTGGGCCCAGATGTGTGACTTGACTGGGTCACTGGAGTTTGAGCAAGCGGACACCTGAAAAGCACCTGCACAGTCTGAGCTGCCCTCTCCTGGTTTCTGCCATGGCTATGTCTTTTGACCCCTGGCGCACAGCTGAGTTCTCTAGTCATCGAGAAGAGGCCATTCCAGATCAGCCAGTGGCCAGCGGGTTGTCCAGCCCCAGGAGAAAATAAGCCAGCAGATAAGCTGAATTGTCTCACCAACCACTAGCTGACAAGCAGCAGTGTGAAAGAGAAATGCTTATTCTGTGTGTCACTGAAGGTGTGTGGTTGTTTGTTACACAACACTCTCGTGGCACTAGGTACAAGCACAGAATAGCCAGTAGGAGGGATCTCAGGTCCGAGGTTGGTGAAATTTGAACATCAAAAAAGCAATACCATAATTAAGTAAAACACACTGAATATATGAAACAATTCATGAATCCATAATAGAACTCACAGAAGTTAAAAAAAAAAAAAGCATTTTCCACAGATGGAGGTAACTATGACATCCAGCCCTTACTCTGAAACTGGTAATTAAAAATGTCTATGCTACCTCAAAGCAATCTATACATTTAATACAATCTCTATCAAAAACCACCAGTATTTTTCACAAAGCTGGAACAAACAATCTTGAAATATGTACGGAACCACAAAAGCCCCTGTGTAACCAAAGCAACCTTGAAAAAGAAAAGCAAAGCTAGAGACATCACAATTCTGGACTTCCAGCTCTATTACAAAGCAGTGATCATCAAGACAGTGTGGTACTGGCACAAAAACAGGCACATAGATCAATGGAACAGAACACAGAACCCAGAAGTGGACTCTCAACTCTATGGTCAATTAATCTCTGACAAAGCAGGAAACAACATCCAATGGAAAGAACATAGTCTCTTCAACAAATGGTCTTGGGAAAACCGGACAGCCACATGCAGAAGAATGAAACTGGACCACACACAAAAATAAATTAATAATGGATGAAAGACCTCAATCTGAGACAGGAAACCATCAAATTCCTAGAGGCAACATAGGCAGTAACGTCTTTGACGTCAGCCATATCAACTTCTTATTAGACATGTCTCCTGAGGCAAGGGAAACAAAAGCAAAAATAAACTACTGAAACTACACCAAAATAAAAAGCTTCTGCACAGTGATGGAAACAATCAGCAAAACCAAAAGGGAATCTACAGGAATGGGAGAAGATATTCACAAATGACATTTCTGATAAAGGGCTCGTATCCAGAATATATGAAGAACTTACAAAAGTCAACTCTTCAAAACCAAATAATCCAGTTCAAAAATGGGCAGAAGACATGAACAGACATTTTTCCAAACAGACATCCAGATGGCTAATAGAAACATGAAAAGATGCTCAGTATCACTCATCGTCAGGGAAATACAAATTAAAACTACAATAAAATACCATTTCACACCTGTTCAAATGACTAAAATCAACAACACAGGAAACAACAGGTATTGGTGAGGATATGTACTGTTGGTGGGAATGCAGCCACTCTGGAAACTGTAGGAAGTTTCCTCAAAACGTTAAAAATAGAACTACCCTAAGATTCAGCAATTGCATTACTGGGTATTTACCCCAAAGGATACAAAAATACTGATTCGAAGGGACACCTGCACCCGATGTTTATAACAGCACTATTGACAGTTGCCAAATTAAAGAAAGAGCCCAAATGTCTGCTGACCAATGAATGGATAAGGAAGATGTGGTTTACACATACAAGGGAATATTGCTTAGCTATCAAAAAAAGTGAACTCTTGCCATTTGCAACAACATGAATGGAGCTAGAGAGTATTATGCTAAATGAAATAGAGAAAGACAAATACCACATGATCTCACTAACAGGTGGAATTTAAGGAACAAAACAAATTAACATAGGGAGAAATAATAGACAAACCAAGAAACAGACTCTTAACTACAGAGAACACACTGCTAGTCACCAGAAGGAAGGGAGGCACAGGGGTGGGGGGGGTGAGAGGGAATAGGGGAAACAGGTGATGGGGATTAAGGAGGGCGCCTGCCGGGACACACCAGGTGATGTATGAAAGTGCGGAATCACTAAATTCTACCCCTGAAACTAATATTGCTGTATGTTGACTAGCTGGAATTTAAATAAAAATTTGGAGAAAAAAATAAAAATGATTAATCAAGGGTTCATCCTGCTGTTTCAGTAGCGCAGGGGGATGATACAGAGCCCGTTTAGGAGGGGGATATCCTGCTTCAGAAGACTGCTGCTCATAAATGTGGAAGGAATGATGAATTTAGGAGATCACAATTCGCAGCCCCCACTAACATCACCTGATGCAGGGATGCAGGTAAGGATCATCAATTGATGCTAAACTCATTCTGAGAAAGTTGATGGGATATTTTTCTTTTTTTTTAAGATTTTATTTATTTATTCATGAGAGACACTGAAAGAGAGGCAGAGACACAGGCAGCGGGAGAAGCAGGCTTCCTGCAGGGAGCCTGATGCAGGACTTGATCCCAGGACTCCAGAGTCACAACCTGTGCTGAAGGCAGATGCTCAACCACTGAGCCACCCAGATGCCTGATGGGATATTTTTCTGATGCCAGAATACTAACTCAGGGAAACCATGCCAGTCTCGGTGGGAGCACGAGACTGGGAATGTGAGGAGCAGAGCTTCACCCATGAATTCACCTGACAGTCCTGCTTCACCAGGGGGACACCAGATTCTGTAGACAAATGTGCTAAATCATTCCATGAGGAAACAGTTTTAATCCAGGGTGGGGAGGAGCCCACGACACAACTGGCCTAATAGAGGGAAATAACTCGGAGCTGTTCTACATTAGCAGAAACTCAAGAGACATAATCAAGTATAATTATGATCCTTAATTTGATCTGAGGAGGGAAAAAAATTCATAGAAGATATTTCCAGAATGAAGGAGATCTAAATATGGCTTAGGAATTCAGTGATATTAGAAAATTATAGCCATGTTTGTTGGAGAGAATAGGTTGTTGTGGATGTCAGGAGGGTATACTTTTGGAGACACATGTTTAGTATTCAGGGAGGCAAGGGAATGATACAATTTATGTGTAAACATTTTCAGCTAAAAAAATTGATAGAAGACACAACAATGGCAAAAGTGTTAAGATGAACTGAAGCCTATTTGGGTATTTGCTGCACTAGCCTTTCTACTTTTTCATAAGTTTAAGTTTTCATAAAAAGGAAGCAGGAAATAAAACGATGTAGCCCTTAATTCCTAGGAACATACAATAAAGTGGGGTGGACCTAAGAACCATTGCCCACAGACGATGAATGGAGATGCTTTCAGGCAGAACATCCAGCCCGAGCATGGTGCAGCTGGGGACTCCAACAGAGAAGGCCAGATGTGCAGCCCCTCACAACACGCAAGTTGAGATGGGGAGGCTTTGGTGGTTTCTTGGGCAGATGCTTGCAGGCTCTGCAGCACAGCTGAAATGAATATATGCCTTTGAGGCCAAAGGAGCTTCCAAAGCGTTCCAAAAAATTAAAACATGAATATCCTACAATCCGTTTTTTTTTTCTTTTCTGGCTCATATCACAAAAATTGTGAGCTGGGTTGTCTGGGGCTGGAATGGGTGGATAGATGGAAGAAGGAGGGTTATAAATTCTGTGGGCTTCAAATCATGATAAAATGACAGCACAATATCCTCTTTTACAACTTGGTAAGTTTATAACTTGGGTAATCACACAGACAAGTACCTTCAAACAAATACTGATCCCAGCCTGGAAACGACCTGGAAAAGTAGCTATAATTCAAAGATGATGTGTAGGGGATTTGAATTTCACTAGTTTTCATCATAAGATATGAAATTGCCCAATTTTGTCTTTGATTAATGGACTGCCCAAAAAGCTTTTAAAATCTCTTAAATTTCCATTCTTCTTATGGGGAACAATCTTTATGTGCTTCAACAGAGTCATGTTTAGACTTTTAAATAGCTTATTACACTGAAGCCCTACTCAAAAACAAAGCACTTTTTTCTGTATATAACACTAGCGACCATATGCTTTCATGGCTAAGGAGAGAAACAATCTGTAGAGTCAGGCTTTTTTTTTTTTTTTTTGCAGTATACTTTTGCAAAGGTATATGAGTAAAGAGGCTTTATAGAAAAAGGTTTAGGGGACACCTGGGTGGTTCAGTGGTTGAGCATCTGCCTTTGGCTCAGGTCATGATCCCGGGGTCCTGGGATCGAGTCCCACATTGGGCTCCCTACAGGAAGCCTGCTTCTCCCTCTGCCTATGTCTCTGCCTCTCTCTGTCTCTCATGAATAAATTAAAAAAAAAAAAAGAAAGAAAAAGGTTTAGGTGGGTATAGAACATGGCAAGATCAGCTAGGAAGAAGTCCTTTGCTACTTACACGTTTTTAAGGATATGTATGATTTATTTTATGAAAATACAGGACTCCTTGATGGGTTTTAAAGTGATGGCAATATAATGGTTCTTTTATTTAGTAAACTTCTCTTAGAGCAAATCAATCACAAGAATTATCAAAAGTGTCAAAAAAAATCTTAAAATTCTCTGAAATGGGCAAAAAGACCACTGGGTCTCCTTTTGGTAGAATATTACACATTGTGTAGCATGGCCTTCTGGGCCATGTGCCTCTTTAGGTGTCTACTCCTATCACTGTCTTTGAGCTATTTTATGACTGTAAGTTGTCAAGAACTGATAGCCATGCTAAGGATTCTTGCCAGACAGATGCAAATAAATCCTGTGGGTGGAGATGTAGCTGGGTCCCTCTGCCCTGCCCCACCTCCACAGGAAAAAAACCAATTTTGCACCAAATTCACTCCAGCATTTCTGATTGCCTACATGTATGTCAGTCTTTAATTTCTCTCTACCTTACTACTTCTTTCCTTAACTCCTGAAATAAATAAAATAAATAAAAACTTTGACACATGATTATTTTAATTTGAATCATAAGCCTCTTGATTTCTACCTTAAAAAATATTCTTCTTTGATTAAAGTTCAGTATGTGCAACATACAGACAAAATTTCCCAGATGGGCCACACACAAAAAAAATCACTACACAGTGTAAAAAGTGATTTGGCTGCCAGTTTGTCTAGAAATAAAGCAACTTGAAGATTAAACATATTGTTTTGTGGGCCACGGCATTTTATCAGAATCCATCATTCTTCAAAAGTTCCAAATCATTAGTGGATTCTGAAAGTCATTGGTCAGTGGCAGGTGTTACTTACATGGCTCCAATGCCATCAGAGCTTTCAGTGAATCAGTAACTCTCATCACATGGTTCTATGGGTTATGATTTTAATCAAGACACTGATGACTGGAGTCAGTGTGAACTATGTGGACACTTCATCAACAGGGCTTCTGTGACTGTATTCCAGGACAAATACAGAAGACAGGCTTTTTTTTTTTTTTTTTTTAAGAACCTGATTGTCAGCAGGCATTATATGAAGGCAGCCAACTACCTCGAGGAGGTAGACTCAGGCTACTCAACTTTTCTCTCAGTATTCCCATCTGAGCACAATGGATATGGGAATGATACCTTGCTTATATGACATTAGAACAATGTCTGGTTCAGTATTAATACTAAGTATTAAGTGCTACAGACACTTATTTGCAGAAAACATCCAGCATCTGGGAAATGGAAACCTTCCTATGAAAAGTCACAAGAGTTCGAAGGAATGCTTTACACATGGAACCTGATAAAACCGTAACCTGAAGATCAAGGATGACTACAGTCCTTCAATTCCAAATATTCCTAATACAACTGTGCAATTTATCATCTAACTCAAACACTTGTAAGTGCAAGGGAGTGCTTTAACAATCACCCCAGGGTCAGTGACAGAACCTGAATATATGAACCTTGGTTTATTCCCCAATTCAGCATAGTCCAGGCATTGTCGCTGATAAATAAGGCTAGCATGGGCAGAAACAAATTTCCATATTTACCCGAAGTCTTTAAAAATTAAAAATCTTGACTTAATCTCATGGATGGAAGTATCTTTCTAATGCATTTGAAGCAAGAGCGTAACTCAACTTGAATTGTCAGAACTGTAAATCTGACAATTATATTCCATGTATGTCACTGATAAAGATTGTAATTTAAGAAGCAACAAGTCAGCTCATTCAAAAACGAACAAATTGATCTGCATTGTAATTTAACAAACGTACACAATGAGGCTCAGCTAATCTTCAAGTTATCATAGCTATCCACAAAATCAATGAATGGTGTTTCGGGTCTCCTGTGGTGAGTCATCGTCTTTATGAGTGAAGTAGCACTCATTTTAATGGTACACGTCTCCGTCAAAGGCAGCGGAGCAATCGTGGGTCAGTAAGGAGTTTTGTCCTTGGCTGATGGGGCTACGGGTGGAGCTGATAAAGGTCATCACTACATCTCTATTAGGGCTGCCTCGGTGAACAGAGGAGGGACAGGGTAAATGATGTTGAAAATGATTAACTTGTACTGGACCGTTGTTTACTGTATTAGGGAATGGATTTTTTTTAAGTGCCCACGTTCTATTGTTTTTCTTTTTAACATTTTTTTTAATTTTTTTTAATTTTTTTTAAATTTATTTATGACAGTCACACACACACACACAGAGAGAGAGAGAGGCAGAGACACAGGCAGAGGGAGAAGCAGGCTCCATGCACCGGGAGCCCGACGTGGGATTCGATCCCGGGTCTCCAGGATCGCGCCCTGGGCCAAAGGCAGGCACTAAACCGCCGCGCCACCCAGGGATCCCTTAACATTTTTTATTACAGTTTTATTTATTTATTTATTTGAGAAAGAGAGAGCAAGAGGGAGAGAGAGCAGGAGCAGAGGGAGAAGCAGACTCCCCACTGGGCAGGAAGCCCAATGTGGGGCTTGATCCCACAACCCTGGGATCATGACCTGAGCTGCAGGCAGATGCTTCAACAACTGAGCCCCCCAGGAGCCCCTATTGCTCTCCTGTTCCCCTGGTTTGGTTTGTTTGCACTTGTTTTTGGTACACACAGCGGCTGTGATTTACATGTGTACACTGCCGTAGGTTAAACAGGAATCGTACAGTGATCAGCTTAGTGTGCCCCAACCGGCTTTCCTCCCTCCTTTCAACACCATGGAGCTACAAAGTCATATTTCTTCCCCAAACAATATTGTTACACTTTTATTTATTCTGTAGAATAGAATTACGTCAACTAGTCGAACATTAGCAACTCTCACGTGAGCATGCACACACACACACACACACACAGCTCCCTAACTGGTGCCAAGTAGCTAATTTTATGAACTAACCAACCTTCCAAATCCTGTCCCGGGTGGACTTACACAATTCAATCCACTAACTCACTACTTTCAAGGCCACACTTGGGGCCAGACTCTTACCATGCGCTCACCCCCACCCCAGCCGTGTGGATGGATACGCCTCCTTCCAGACTCCAGGAAACATGCCACAGTCCCTGTCAAGAGTGGGCTATGATTTAGTTCCCTCTCCCTTTAATGGAACCACACTGTGATTCTGAGATCTTGGAATAGCTATCGGCTGGGGTGTGCCTCTCACATGCTCGGCACTGCCGGAGGAGCTAAGGCAAACAGGTGAGCGCCTCAGTCCAAATTCAATGTTTGCTCCGCTAGCCCTCAGTCTACGGATTTTTTTCCATGATGCCCACCTCATGTGTCATCCTCCCTTGAGGGGAAAGATCATGTTAACTTATGTTCTGATGTGTTCTCATACAGCCAACACATCATAAATATTTCAAAAGAAAAAAATTGAAATTGTGCTAGAGAAAAGTCTGGGGTGTGTGAGTGAAGGTAGAGAGTCAGGCATGCCATTATGGTGCCATGGAACAGCCCAAGACGTTACTGTCACACCCAAAACACCAAAGTGCTAAGATAAACTACACCAAAGGGACACCAGCACCCTGTGTCTCTCAGCAATGTACCAGTCAGTGTCCAAAGAGCAAATTTTGCAGACTTGACAATCTGATTTCTGCTTACGTTTCTATTCTATTCTGCTATTCAACTATTACCAAATCAACATTTCAGTTTTACTTTTAATTTTTGTATTTCATGCATCTTACATTTCTCATAATGCTGCTGGCCTTATGCATTGCTCCATGGGCGAAATCCAAGTACGGGATCCTCACAAGTGGATAAATAATCATTCCTCCCCAAGGATACGTGCCTGGTCGCTCCCTCTTCTGCGAGGTCTCAGCCCTGTGTTCAGGACTCAGGCAATGACGCCCGGAAGTCACATTTTCCTGACCCAGTTTCCGTGGTGCACCTCTCCTAGGAGACCATTAAGGCCTCTCTGACTCTCAGCCCTAACTCATTTTTCTCCGTTTAGCAGCATGCAATTCCCTGAGTGCCTCCCCAGGCTGAGAAGTATGGTCTGGTCTCAACCCTCCTGCTTCCACACATCCTGGAATGTTTGCATGTTTCCATCTGACACAAGAACCATAGGAACTCTGTGTGGGTGTTGAAGAAGTAGTTTTGGCTGTCAGGGAAAGTTTCTTGATAAGAAATCACAAGCTGAAGAGAAGGAAGGAGAAAGTGGTGAACAAACTAGTGGGGGCGGGGTCAGTAGCTGTTAAGTGCTGGAAGGATGCTCTAAAATGTTTTTAACAAAATACATTGCAGTTCTGGATGTACTGTTTAGAGACAGCTAACCCCCAAACTGCAAAACATAGAGTTTTTGTTCCTGTTCTTACCGGTAATGAATTCATCGCAGTCTATGGTCTCATACAACTGCCACTGAAGACTCTCTCTCCTTGTCTATAATCTAATGACTGACATCTCAAAATCTGTGACTGTGTGGGTCCTTGTGAAATGCCTCAATTAACAGATGAGACTGTTCAGCCAACAGTCTGCGACCACAGGGTCATCTCTTCTCCATAAGAATGTGTCACCATAAAACATGGTCTCACTTTCTTCCCATCACACGCACTTTCTATTTTGTAATGTATAATGCGATATTTTACTTGTAGGGCAGCAGTTGAACACTGAGGTGTTCTATCTATCAAAAAAAACCATCCATAGTCTCCACAAACACGTTCCTCTTCCCCAAATGGGAATAACTAGTTGCAGTGCAATAAGGATTAAACTGTTATTTTTAGCTTATAATTGTCTTTTCCTCACTGGTGATCAAGAAATTTTACATTCAAAGCTTTAGTAATGTGGTAGTATGCCTGAAAGCTACCACGTGTGAAGGAAACAGTACTATTAGAAATATTGGTGATTCTATTATGAAAAATAATATTGCATCTTTTAAAGTACTTTATATAACATTATATATAGAAACACATGGTAACACTCCGGTTCACCAGGAAGGAGGACAAAAACACTCATTTCTGTGGTAGGATTAGCTGACAGCCAACACAGATCTCACAGTGTTTTCATAAAGAACCTATCTCACAGACTTAAAGCTTTTCCCATTAACTGGGCAATCAAAGTTAAAACACAATTATGAAAAAAATAAAAAATAAAAAAACCCCACAATTATGTTTAAAAGTATATACCATTTAGGAAAAAATGCATAATGCTTAGGAATGGGGTACAATGATTTTAGAAAAAACCCCAGTTTTCTGTCAATATTTCAATGACTTTGAACTTTTCTCATCGGTCACTTAACCAACTGTGTGAGTGGATTCCAGTTTCCTGAAGAATCACGGAAATGATTGTGTGACAGACAGTTCATGGCAAACGTGAGTCTAGCATTCATCTAGAGGATCATGTATCGATAATTTAAACGTTTTGACAAATTCTATGAGGATTATCTACAGCATGAGGAAAATTACATTACCAACTAATGTTTGAACAAATCAGTTTCATTTGAAAATATGATGGGATGAGCACTGGGTGTTATTCTATATGTTGGCAAATTGAACACCAATAAAAAATAAATTTAAAGTAAAAAATAACTAAATAAAATAAAAGCTGAAGAATTTTGTCAAATCTGACACTTTCTTAAATAAATATGATGCTTTCCCTTTTGCTCAGTCTCTCAGCTCTTTTGTACTCATGTCCTTATACATCATGTAGAGTGATCCTGTGATTTCCTTGATAAGTCAGTTGATGTGGGGTTAGGAAGAGAATACTTGACTCCTGCACAAAATCGTACTGATGCGGACCTGGGGCTCCTTCACCTGCTCTGAAGTCTCAAACACATGGTATGGCCTTTTTGTCAGAGTCAGAAAGATGTTTGTTTGAACTGGCTTTGGGCCTGACTACATGCATGACTCCAAATAAGTTACTTGATCAGTGACAATAATATTGCCTTCTCCACTGGGCTATCACAATTAAAAGAGATAACACATGCTAGGTATTTGGTGTCAGTGCCTTAACCATGACCATTTTTATCTTCCTAACATTTGTTTACTTTAGGCTGAGCTAAGGAAACCCACCTGAGCAGCTAGTCTCCCACTGCTCATTCCTCCCTTGGGTTTATACTTAGGAGCGGAACTGCTGGGCAAACAGCCCAGCCCTTCTGTGTTTCCTTGTCTGAGGAACTACCAAATCTTTTTCCAAAGTGGCTGCACCATTTTACATTCCTACCAGTGACAGATGGGGGCTCTGACCTCTCCACATTCTCACCAACACTTGCTATTATCCAATTTTCTGATTCCAGCCAACTTGGTGGGAGTGCACTGGCATCTCATTGTGCTTCTGATGGTGTGTATTACCCTGGCGACATCTTGTCATGTGTTCATCAGCCACTTGTGTACCTTCCTCAGAGAAATGTCTGTTGATATCCTTTGTCTATTTTTAAACTGGACTAATTGTCATTGTGCTATTGAACTGTAAGAGTTCTTATATATTCTGGAAACAAGAATATATCAGGTACATGATTTGAAACTATTTTCTCCCATTCGATGGAGTGCCTTTCACCATCTTGATGGCATCCTTTGAAGCACAAAAACTTTTAAGTTTGATGAAATCCAATTTGTCAACTTTTTCTTTTGTTGTTCTTGCATATTTAAGAGTCCTTAGCCAAATCCAATATCATGAAAATCTACCCCACTGTTTTCTTCTGAGCTGAATGGTTTTAGCTCTTATATTTAGGTTTTTGATCCATTTTGAGATAATTTTTGTATGTAGTATAAGTGTCCAACTTCATTCTTTAGCACATGACTGTCAAGGTGTCCCAGAGTTATAGTTAGTTTAAAGGATATTAGGACTCATTTTTATGCTGCTTTACCACATTTTAAGCAATTTTGCTTGTACAATTTTACACTGTAACATAGACAACTGACAATATCACCTACCTCTAAGATTAACAGGCTTGGAAAGTATAATTACTGACTTTTCCTTCTATGCCTTTGACTAGGCTGTTTCCCAGATTCCTCAGAGGCTGTGTGCCTAAGCTCTAACACAAATAGAGGCAGAAGTGATATACACTACTTGTAGGTCTGGCATATTTCCTCAGCTACACAACTAAATTTCTCAGCCTTTTTGGCAGTTAGATGGGGTCATGTGACTGACTCCAAACCAATGGCAAATGCAAGTAAGAGGTACACACCTCTTTCAGGGTCAGCTCTAAAATCTCTTGTGAGAAACTCTCCATTTTTTTTCTGACTCTTTTATCAAGATACAGAGTATTCAGTGGAGGAGTCTGAGCTCTTAGATGCCACACCCAGTAGAGAAACAAATTTCAATCCCTGGAGCACCACACAAAGTAACCCTTATGGTCAGTCCCACATTAACTGGATTTAAGGAAGAGATAAAACTATTCACACTGTCCAAGTGCCTAGGCACAGATGGAGAATTGGGGCATAGCAAGATGTAGCTGGATTCCTAAGATAAGAGCCAGCAAATTCACAAAGGGTGTGGTTGTGGAGAAATATCCCAAACTGGGAAGTGAGAGTTCAAGATGGTTTTCATAGATCTGAATCCCTGGCAGCCCTGGGCAGAGACAAATGAGCACTTACTATACATGAGTAGCAGTTCAGGCAGGTTGGCTGTCCTTTGCTTACAAAGACAATAAATATCAAAACAGTGGCCAGAAACACTCTTCTTGGATTTGTAACCTGAGGCTCTTTCACTTAAACTGAACAGGGAGGGAAATAATCGCTACATTTTCTAAGATTTTAAGAACTGTCAAAAAATAGATTGATTCTAGGTTGCTTCAAAGATATAATTAGACCTAAGGATAGAAAGTTCTAGGGATAAATTATCGATTAATATTATAAAGAACTATCTAACAACTATCTACTGCTAGCTTCCTCAGTAAGAGTACTGAACTACACTGAGTAATGTGTTCTGACACAGATTTGTTGAGCATATAGACCAACCATTGCAGAGATTTCTTTATTGGATGGGTTGTTGATGACATGAACCTCAAACTCTCTTCCAGTCCTGCTTCTGCTTGCCGTTCCCACACATAGTTCACTAATGTCCACAGCAGAGTCTTGGTTCATAATGCCTAAAGGTCACTGCTAATATATGCTCATAACTTCCTTTACGATCTGACTTAAGTGCCTTCTCTACAAAGTCTTTGAAGACTAATACTTCTCTGTATGTGATATCTTCACTTTGAGTGTAAATATATTATTTTGAAACTCTTAATTTGATTATAATTTCCAAATATTCTCAATTTGTACTATGTATCATTTTTTAAAAACTTCCTCATCATTTCATAAGTACCAAGGGCCTTTTTCACTACTCAACCTAAAGTGGTTTTTTTTATTATTATAAAAGGCATACAGTTGGTACTTCATACACTGAATGGTCATCAAAGAAAAAAGTGACTTAGAAAAAAAAAAGAAAGAAAAAAATGACTTAGGAGATTAGATAGTGTATTTTGTTCACTTGAATGCCAATTTCCATATCTGCTGGAGATTTTGGCAAATCCAAAATGCCCAGGCCTAGAAAAGTATGCTATCAGATTTCCAGGCTGTCAGAGGAACTTTCCAGAGAAATCATTGCCATCTCTGTATCAATTACTATTAGAAAGGGAAAATGTATGAGTACACATTAATTATCCTCCTAATTGAATGTTCAGAAAGAAACATTTGATAATGCTTCTCCATGGTCATCCTATGACCACAGAAAGAAGCTCCTAGGATGGAGTAGGGGGCAGCACCTTACTTTTTCTATCTTAAATATAGATCTTAATTTCAAGAATGAAAAGAAATATCTTCCTCTTTCAGGTACTATAAGTCATCATTTGCTATATGCTTTTAGTATTCTATACTGAAAATAATAAAAGAGAAATTGCTTTCAAATAGGTTATTTGGAGGAATTTAGCTAAATACTGAGTATGATGTTATTCCAATATATTAGGTAAAACAAGACAGCATGCATTTTATTATTCAAAGGATATTCCCTCTCAAAATATTAGCCACTTCAGTGCTGCAAAGTAATTGTGTTAATGTGATTCTTTTTCAGGTAATTGTATTGCTAAGTACTAAAAATGTGAGAAATACAGGTTTCAATCTTCTCAACCCTCACCTCCATAGAAACACACTGCTCTTAGTAGTATAGAAAATTGTGAACATTCTTAAATCTTCCCTGAAGATTCTTGAAAGCATTAATGGGGAACAAGCATCCTTTTGTGTATCATCCAATATCACATGTGTCAGCATTGAGAAACAGGTCGTTTTGAACACAAAGGAGAAAAGAACCACCTGTGAAATCGTATGGAAGAAAAAGCAACTTCAGAATGGCAGAGAAAAGACCTCTGAAAATCTGATCCTTCATAAAAACAATGAGATTGCAAAAATTGAGGAAACTTAGGCAATTAACCAAAGGCTCCCAACAATCTGAAGTGCATTTAATCAAGAAAAATGCATCAATCTTGGTCAGAATTGTGGCCTTTTTAAAAATCACCCTATTCTCATCTTCCTTTCCCCAGTTCATTGGTAGTCTTGAAAACCATCAACCTTACAATCAGGACAGCTATTAAAATGGTCAGCTTAGAAGATACGGGAGGAAGAACATCTTCATGGCTCTCCAAAAGCCCCATTCCTAGAGGACTGCCATTATTTCACCTATCTGGAAGTTTACTGAAAACCTGCACTCATAGGGTTTGTTTTTATTTGACGTGACTCAGAGCTTGCTCACTGCAAAAGCCTTTTCCCTGGGGCACTTGTCAAAAACAATCAGTGACAATTGTTTAAAATAGCAGCTGCCCCAGGCGATGATAACAATTGGGGAAAATGAGAAGTTGACTAAAAAATATAAAAGGAAAAGCTAGGGAATGAGATCTCCATGAGGACTTTGAAAAACTTGAATATACTGCTGGGAATCTAGAAGGCTGTTTTCATGTGTGGAGCTGTATGCATGCCTAAGAAATATGTGAGAATGACCTGATCTTTCAACTCTGGTTGACCTTGTGACTCTGAACAAATGGGAAATGAAGACTATGGCAGGTTGTAAACTACTTGCCTAAGTATTGAAGTTGTGTCCTTACATATGCACAGAGTTTGTTGGCAAAAGCTGAGAGATTTACTGCTTCAACATATTTAAGAAAACCTCTGTCCAATCATTATTTGACCACTAAGTTAACCTAGTACAGACTTTAGTGGCCATACGTGAAAAAAATATAGACTTTATTGAATTAGTTCAGGAAAGCCATTAAAAATATGCACAGTGACAAGAAGTAGTAGCAAGACCCAGGGAGAAGGGCAATTTGTTTTTTTTTCTTCCAAGAAGATATTCATTTTTATTTTTATTTATTATTTTTTATTGGAGTTCAATTTTCCAACATACAAGATTTCACCCAGTGCTCATCCCATCAAGTGCCCTCCTCAGTGCCCATCACCCAGTCACCCCAACACCCTGCCTACCTCCCCTTCCACTATCCGTTGTTCGTTTCCCAGAGTTAGGAGTCTCTCATGTGCTGTCACCCTCTCTGATATTTCCCACTCATTTTCTCTCCTTTCCCCTTTATTCCCTTTCACTATTTTTTATATTCCCCAAATGAATGAGACTATATAATGTTTGCCCTTCTCCAATTGACTTATTTCATTCAGCATAATACCCTCCAGTTCCATCCACCTCGAAGCAAATGGTGGGTATTTGTCGTTTCTAATGGCTGAGTAATATTCTATTGTATACATAGACCACATCTTCTTTATCCATTCATCTTTTGATAAACACTGAGGTGTCTTCCGCAGTTTGGCTATTGTGGACATTGCTGCTATAAACATTGGGGTGCAGGTGTCCCAGCATTTCACTGCATCTGTATCTTTGGGCTAAATCCCCAGCAGTGCAATTGCTGGGTCGTACTGCATGTCTATTTTTAACTCTTTGAGGAACCTCCACACAGTTTTCCAGAGTGGCTGCACCAGTTCACATTCCCACCAACAGTGCAAGAGGGTTCCCTTTCCTCCACATCCTCTCCAACATTTGTTGTGTCCTGTCTTATTAATTTTCTCCATTCTCACTAGTGAGAGGTGGTATCTCATTGTGGTTTTGATTTGTATTTCCCTGATGGCAAGTGATGCAGAGCATTTTCTCATGTGCTTGTTGGCCATGTCTATGTCTTCTTTGGTGAAATTTCTGTTCATGTCTTTTGCCCATTTCATGATTGGATAGTTGGTTTCTTTGCTGTTGAGTTGAATAAATTCTTTATAGACCTTGGATATTAGCCCTTTATCTGATATGTCATTTGCAAATATCTTCTCCCATTCTCTAGGTTGTCTTTTAGTTTTGTTGACTGTTTCTTTTGCTGTGCAGAAGCTTCTTATCTTGAAGAAGTCCCAATGATTTATTTTTGCTTTTGTTTCCTTTGCCGTCATAGATGTATCTTGCAAGAAGTTGCTGTGGCCAAGTTCAAAAAGGGTGTTGCCTGTGTTCTCCTCTAGGATTTTGATGGAATGTTGTCTCACATTTAGAGCTTTCATCCATTTTGAGTTTATCTTTGTGTATGGTGTAAGAGAATGGTCTAATTTCATTCTTCTGCATGTGGATGTCCAATTTTCCCAGCACCATTTATTGAAGAAACTGTCTTTTTTTCCAGTGGATAGTCTTTCCTGCTTTGTTGAATATTAGTTGACCATAAAGTTGAGGGTCCACTTATGGATTCTCTCTTCTGTTCCATTGATCTATGTGTCTGTTTTTGTGTCGGTACCACACTGTCTTGATGACCACAACTTTGTAGTACAGCCTGAAATCTGGCATTGTGATGCCCCCAGATATGGTTTTCTTTTTTAATATTCCCCTGTCTATTTGGGGTCTTTTTGATTCCACACAAATCTTAAAATGATTTGTCCCAACTCTCTGAAGAAAGTCCATGGTATTTTGAAAGGGATTGCATTAAATATATACATTTCCCTGGGTAGCATTGACATTTTCACAATATTAATTCTTCCAATCCATGAGCATGGAATATTTTTCCATCTCTTTGTGTCTTCCTCAATTTCTTTCAGAAGTGTTCTGTAGCTTTTAGGGTATAGACCCTTTACTTATACTTTTGGGTGTAATTGTAAATGGGATTGACTCCTTAATTTCTCTTTCTTCAGTGTAATTGTTATTGTATAGAAATGCCACTGATTTCTGGGCATTGAGTTTGTATTCTGCCACACTGCCAAATTGCTGTATGAGTTCTAGCAATCTTGAGGTAGAGTCAAGAAGGGCAATTTGATTTTGAGTTGCCACATTGTATTATTTAAAATATCCAGTATTTAACAAAAATCTTGAGACATAAAAGAAATAGGACAATATGTTCTATACATAGAGAAGAACAGTCAATAACTAATCCAAAGGCATTAGACATATTAGGGGGGAGAAATTCTTTAAGTTAGCTATTATAGATATGTTCAAAGAACAAAAGGAAACCATGTCTAAAGATCCACAAAGAATGAGAACTATGTCTCCAAATAGAATATATCATTAAAGAGAAATTATTTTAAATGAACCAGATGGAAATTCTGTAGCTGGAAAGTACAATAACTGAAATGAAAAAATTACTGAACAGGTGAAAAATAATTATTATATTTGGCCATGATAGAATTGATGGTAATTGAGAGTTTCCAGTAGTAGAAACAGAAAGAGAAAGGAATGAGGAAAAGTGAAGAGTTTCAGAGGCCTGTGGGACATCAGCAAGTGTATCAATATATATGCATAATGGGAGTCTAAGAGGAGAGGTGAGAGAGAAAAGGCAGAAATAATATTTAAAGAGATAATGGCAAAAAAAAAAATAGAAGACAAGGGAACTCTTCAGCTCATTCGATGAGGCCAGTATTGCCTTGATACAAAAAACAAAGATGTCACAAGAAAATGACAAAATAATATCTCTTAGGAATATAGAGGCAAAAACCCTCAACAAAATATCAGAAAACCAAATCCAGCAATATGAAGAGAATTATACACCAAGACAAAGTGGAATTTATCCCTCCAAATACATGGTTGGTTCAACATAGATAATCAATCAGGGCAATACACTATATTAATAGAACAAAGGACAAAAGTGCATTTTAATTTCAATTGGTGCAGAAGTAGCATTTGACAAAATGCATCATCTTTTATGATAAAAACATTGAACATTCTAGGAACTTCCTCAACCTCATAGAGGGGATCTATGAATAACCCACAGCTAACGTCATAAGTAATAGTGAATGATTGGTAGCTTCCCCACAAGATAAGGAACAGCCAGAGATGTCCACTCTTGCTACTGCTATTCAGCATTATCCTGGAGGTACAAGTCAGGGCAATTAGCTGAGAACAAGAAATAAAAAGCAGCCAGATGGTATTATACTGACTGAAATAAGCCAATTGGAGAAGGACAATTATCATATGGCTTCACCCATATGTGGAATATAAGAAATAGTGAAAGGGATTATTAGGGAAAAGAGGAGAACTAAGTGGGAAAAATTAGAGAGGGAGACAAACCATGAGACACTCCTAACTCTGGGAAACAGACACAGGGTTGCAGAAGGGGAGGGGGTGGGGAGATGGAGTTACTGGGTGACGGGCACTGAGGAGGGCATGTGATGGCATGAGCACTGGGTGTTATATGTTGGCAAGTTGAATTTAAATTTTTTAAAAAAGAAAAAAAAAACACCCAGATGGGAATGGAATTTCCAGTTGTACTTGTAGAAGATATGAATACATTAAAAATCACTGATTTATATATTTGAAAAAGTAGTAAGTCAAATATAAACTTGTACACCAGTGCTCCAATCAGCGTTATTCACAACAGTCAAAAGTAGAAAAAAACCCAAATGTCCCTCAATAGGAAATAGATTAACAAAATGTGGTCTACACACACACACACACACACACACACACACACACACACACACACACACACGGGGAATATTTGGCCTTTAAAAAGGAATGGATTTCTGACATGTACTACAATGTGGATGCATCCTGAAGGTGCTTTGCTAAGTGAAATAAGCCAGAAGCAAAAAGACAAATACTATTTGATTCTACTTACATGAGACACTTGATAGTCAAAGCCACAGAGCAGAGAGTAGAAAAGTGATTACCAGAGGCTGAGGAGGGGAACAGTGAGCCCCAGAATTTCTGTTTGGGATGGTAAAAACAAGTTCTCAAAGTGGATGGTGGTGGCAGCGGCACAGAGTTTTGAATACACTTAATGTCACAACACTATATATTAAATGGCTAAAATGGTAAATTATATGTTATGCATATCTTACCAAAATAAGAAAATATCTTGTAGAGCAAGAAAAAAAATTTAGTAGGGCAAATTTATTGGGGACAAATAAAAAATATGAGTTTTCAAAAATAAAAAAATGAAAGAGGGCAGGCTAATGAAAAAAAGAAGCCGTACCAAATACAATCTATCAGATTGGTAAATCTGTCTCTCAGAGGAGTGCAGGTCAGCAGCCCTGCACATGCATGCTCGAGCAGAAAAAGTAAGATAATTGGTGGCAGATGGCAGAAGTCAGGTTTCTCACCGTTAATGAGGGAATTACAGAGAAGCAATCAGTGACAGCTAGAGTGTCCCAGGTAGAGACATCAATAGGAACTCATGTTTGGCTTTATAAAGACATAGATGGAACTAAATGATAGATAGGTAGGTAGGTTGATAGAGAGAGAGAGATAAAGTGACAGAGAAAGATGGGCAGATAGGTAGGTGATAGATGCAGAGATACATGTATGCACACGTGTATTTCCTTGCTTGGCCAGCTGTGAAGGTCTAGAAGCCACAATATCCCAGTGTTAATGAGATCCAGTTTCTAATGTTATTATCTAATAGAAGGGACCAAGGCTACTTGGAGAAATGGCTAATTCTAGGGCCGGGGAAGGGAACGTATAAGATAAGCCTGTAGCATCTTGTAGAACCAGAAATTAAAACAGGGCCTCAAGAAGAAGGGATGCAGGAAAGAGGACAGAGGGAAGAGGGAAGAGGGAAGGAGAGGAAAAGGAGGGAGGCATGAGAGGGGGAAAAAAACAGGAAAACCCCACAATGATGAGGGCACCTTGAATGGAGAGGAGTCAGCTGCAGGTGCACCCAATGGACAAAGCTGGAAGCATTTGAGAAGGAAAAAAAAAAGGAGTGTTTGATTGTAATACAAAGTACAGGGGATCCCTGGATGGCTCAGCGGTTTAGTGCCATCTGCAGCCCAGGGTGTGATCCTGGAGACCGGGGATCGAGTCCCACATTGGGCTCCCTGTGTGGAGCCTGCTTCTCTCTCTGCCTCTCTCTGTCTCTCTATAGTACTTAAAAGTACTTTTATACTTTTTTAAAAGTATAAAACAATGTGAGTTGATATTAACATCAATAGATGATTCCGTAAAGATAAAGGGTGGAAAATAGACAAATCTCCTCTGTAGAGAATTCGGAGTAATTTATACAAATATTCTGCTCCCAAGAAAGCAGAATATCATGTTCCATTCCTAAATTGTGGGCTGTGCAGAATAACTTCCTCCCAAAAGTACAGTGGAAAGAGAGGGAATAGGGAGACTCCACAGAGAAAGCCAGCAAACACGACATCAGCCAGGTGATGAAGGGTGACATCACCAGTGATAAGTCACCTTGACAGCTATGCCCTTGACACGATATGATGAGAAGGTCACGTCGCTCCTGCGGTCTCCTTCCCCAGACCCTACGACCTCAGCCAGGCTAATGATGAAAAACATGAGAACGACTGCAATTTAAGAGCAATCTACCACGTTCCTCAAAGTGCCTGCCCCTGGCCCCTGTCAAGGTCACCAAAAACAAGAAATGGATGAGAAATTGTCATGGCCAGAGGAGCATAAGGAGAAAGAATACGTGAATGTAACATGATAACATGATGGGGTCTGGAAGCAGGCAAGGACATTAGGTAACCACTGAGGGCACCCGAATTCAGTATGGCCTGTAGTGAATAATGATCTATCAGTACGAGCTGATTAATTGTGACAAATGTACCATCCTAATGTAAGACCGTAACAGGGTAGATCTGAGTTGGAAGTCTCGCATGATGCTTCAACGTTTAGGCTTTTTAGATGCTGGAATCTAGAACGGAGTGAAAAGAAAATGTTCCTGGTAGGCAAGAAATAGTCCTCTGGTTCTAATTCTGTCTCCCCCACCTTTTTTTTTTAAGTTTTTTAAAAAAAATTTTATTTATTTATGAGAGAGAGAGAGAGAGAGAGAGAGAGAGAGAGAGAGAGAGAGAGAGAGAGGCAGAGACACAGGCAGAGGGAGAAGCAGGCTCCATGCACGAGGAGCCCGATGTGGGATTCGATCCCGGGTCTCCAGGATCGCGCCCTGGGCCAAAGGCAGGCGCTAAACCACTGCGCCACCCAGGGATCCCCACCTTTTTTTTTTTTTAAAGATTTATTTATTTGAGAAGGTGGGGAGGGTCAGAGGGAGAAGGAGAAAGTTAAGCTTGGCACGGAGCCCTATTTGGAGTTCGAGCTCAAGACCCTGAGGATCATGATCTGAGCTGAAACCAAGAGTCCAAAGCCTAACTGACTGTGCTGCCCAGGCACCCTCCACTGCTTCTAACTCTGCAGTGACAGAATGGAACGGTTTCTCCCCATTCAATTCACCAAATACTTAAAGCGGTTGGTCTCCCAAGCTACAATTCCCTTTCAGTACTGTACCTCTGACTACACGGCTCCAGATACGCACGTCCCATGTCTCAGGTAACTGGTGGCTGAGGAGGTAAGACTATGAACCCATGTTTCAAAAAAAAAAAAAACCCATCTCATTTTAATAGAGTTCCACAGGAGAAAAAAAAAATCAATAGTGTCTATTCTCCATTTACTGTTTTATCTTCTTAACCACAATCTGCCTCCATTTTTAAAAGACAAACTTGGTATTTTCAGTTAAAAAAGAATATTTTTAGAGATAGTATTTAGTTTTCATTTTTCAGGAATATGGTATTGAGTTTAGGGTTGTAATGATCTGCTGGACAAAAGAAAGAAGGATAAGACAAGAGTAATATCTCATACAAATTAGGTCTCACATGTGGATCTCCTGACTCATCTATTCTTGTACTCTTCTCTATTCCAAATTGCACCAAACTACAATTAAAGACATAATTATCGAGGTTCCTGGCTTTGGCAGACAGCAGCGCTCCCGCTCAAATGGTCCTAAGTCATATCGCTAATGTTATTACAAACGACAGGCAGCGAAATGTTCACTCAAGGTAACGTCCTATATTAGTAAGAGAACGAACAGGTCAGTGATCAAGAAATCATACACCCATGTAACCATGCCAGACTGCACCTGACTTCATGCTTATTAGCTACCCATATGCGATGTATGCATTTGCAGTGGGGCCAGTCTCTGAAGGCTGGCCTTACAGTCAAGTCTCTGGCTAGATGAAAAATAGCTCAGGACGGTGCCTGTCACCTGTGCCCGTAGCCACTGGAGGGCACTGTTCCATAAAATGCTCTAAGCACTACTGAGGTCCCAAGTCCAGCTCTGCATTGAGTGAGGAGTCTGCTTGGGATTCCCTTTCTCTCCCTCTCCCTCTGCCAACCCTCCCCTGCTTGTGCGTGCTCTCTCTCTCTCTCTCTCTCTCTAATAAATATATATTTTTTCAAAAAATAAAACTAATTAAAAATAATAGTATTCTATGGGCTAGTGGAAAACATCTCTGAACCCATCAGTGTTGGCAAGCATAGATAATTCAGAAAAATGAATGTTTTCTTGTTCCTATTATTAATCCATAAATCAGGAGCGTTTTAATTTCAGTCCTTAGGGACCAATGTACACACTCAGCAAGTCTTGGAACATCTGCAAGCCTGTCTCCTCATGAAAAAAAAAAAAACTAGACATTTGTGGAATCTCTTTATAACATCTTTGGAATATTTTCACAAAATATACAATTCTGATCTCAAGCGTTGCGGCTATTGGTCTCACAGTTTGCTCGAAACCCTCCTTTATTGGGAAGTGGTCCATGCTGGGTATGACCGAATGTTTTCTGCTGGCATCTAGCAGTCAAATTGGATTCTCCAATGGTCTTTAGAACAGCCAAGGTTGTGTGCCTTCAGACAAGTGGTCTTCTGCTTCCCCAGTTATCTGAGAAAAGCAGTATTATAGGTACATTTTACCAATGAAGAGACTGATGTGTGGGAGGCTCGGGTTCTAAGCAGGAAACCAGGACTGGAACCTCATCTCTAATGACAATGTGTGCAGCTGTTCTAGATCACTCTGGTGCTGTTTCCTCCTCCATTCCCTGGCCTCACCTGCAGAAGATGCTCAGTGACTATGTGTCGAATACATAAACAAATATAAGGACACACACAAAAGGATGAGCTTGTAATCGTCTACTTGGTCAAGGGACTCCAACGCGACATAGAGATACGGACCTCCCACCACCCATTCTCAGCTTCTTCTCTTAGAGAAGAAATAGAGGAAGCAAGAAAAAAACAGAATTCTCACACCTTCTGGAGTCAAACAGGAGCAGAATAATCTGTGGCAACAGCAATTCTGCTGTTGACCAGACAGAAACCTTGTAAGACAAGTTTTTTCTTCTTTTCTTTTTTCTTTTCTTTTCTTTTTTCTTTTCTTGTTTTCTTTTCTTTCTCTTCTTTTCCTTTTTTCTCTTTTCTCTTTCTTTCTTTCTTTCTTTCTTTCTTTCTTTCTTTCTTTCTTTCTTTCTTTCTTTCTTTCTTTCTTTCTTCGAGCATTAAAGCCTCAAGGATTTTCAATCTTTATGAGACTCTAATAAAAATGTTGCACAAACTTGTGCCTTGGTTTTGCACACTGTATTTTTTTTCCTCCCCTGCACAGAGTTGTACTCCTCAAACCCAGTTTTGATCACCGGTCTGCCATGCTCAGATATTTCAAGCACCTCCCAAATGCTCACAGAATAAAACTCAAAATCCTGAGCCCATTATTCAAGGCTTCTAGAGTCAGGGAACAACCTAAACCTACAGGTAAGGCCTGTGCCACCTGCCCTGTCTCCACTCAGTGCCACATAGAGTCACAGAGGACAGGACATACTTTGGTGCCACAGGTACCATGTTTCTTCCCCCACTCCAGCTCTTCTTGCCATCTGGGGCGTTATTCTTCCAGCTGTCACTCAAGCTCCAGCCCCAAATGTGAAAATGGCCCTAAATCTTCCTCAGCCTGTTGTTCTGCATGCTCTGGAGAACCTCCACTGCCCCTTGCCACCTCTCATGGTCTACTCTCCCTGTGCGGGGTCTGGAAGTTTCTGTCAGCAGCTATGCTCACACCAGCATGCTTGGAGTCCAGCATGCTTGCCACAGAGAAGGTCCTCCTGTGAGTCTGTGTTGCCCATCAGGAAGATAGCTTTTCACAAGATAGCCTGGCTCATTTAAATACATTTGAGTTTATTTTTAGTTTTCCGAAAACTAAAAATATGACTTTCAGCATGAATTTCACAGCTATCACTGGGGGAATGTGATTAAAGTTCTGTGAAATGTTCCCAGAGAACAGACCTGCAGCTATTTCATGGGAACAGACTGGCTTTGGCATTATTATTATTATTATTATTATTATTATTATTATTATTATTTTGTTTGCTTTTCTAAAATTGGAGAGTCAAAAGTCTCAGGCTGCTATAGGTGTGTTGCTTTCGTCACTGGAAGGAAAGTCCCCCAAAGGGCACCAACTCTGACCCCGTCTGGCTGTCTTCCTCTGAGCACAGAAAGCGGGGGGGGGGGGGGGCCAAACGAATTACACAGGGTGGGGAGGGGGCTTAGACATGAAGCCTGTCAGCATCTCATAGAAAATACTGGAAGGTCAGAGGACAGGCAGCTCAGCTGCCCTCATCCCTGATACCAGGAGAAGGAAGCAAGACCCCACTTATGCATCGGGCACCCCTGCTAGGCTCTCAAGTCTGGCTGTGTGGTGACGGAAGCCCCTGGTTAGTGTCTCAGCCTCCAGAGTTCCCCACTGCCAGCACCACCAGCACTCGTTCAGGGCACCCACCACTCTGCTCAGCTTCCCCCCAGCAGAAACCTTTGCAGAGGGTCTTCCTGTGAGAACTAGGAGCATAATTCAGCCTCCTTACCTGATACGGAACCTGGCCCCCAAATGAACCTGTACACATGATCTCCCACTATTCCTTTATCAAAAATGGAACCAACTGGGATTTTTTAAAAGATTGATTGGAGAGAGAGAGAGAGAGAGAGAGAGAGAGAGAGAGAGAGAGAGGTGTAAGCATGAGGGGCAGGGGGCAGGAAGGGCAGAGGGAGAGGGAGAAAGAGAATTGCAAGCAGACCCATCGCTGAGTGCAGAGCCTGATGCAGGGCTCAATCCCATGACCGTGAGATTATGACCTGAGCCAAAATCAAGAGTCAGACACTTAATTGACTGAGCCACCCAGGCTTCCCAGGTGGGATTTTTTTTTTTTTTTGAGACAGAATTCATATGATGGAGAAGTCATTGCTGTTACCATTTTAAGGAATACAATTCAGCGTTGTGTGGTATATGCAAAAAGTTGTGCCACATCGCCACTACCTACGGCCGGAATGTTTTCATCCTAAATGAAGGGGAGGCTTTCTCTGCCTTGGCTCTGCAGGCCGTGTGTGTGGGACCTGTTGAGCAGCGGCTTTCCAAGCAGCCCATGCAGAGCATGTGCTTGCATGGGACAGCCCTGACCAAATGCATGGGCACTGGGTTTCCAATGAGGCTCCCAGTGGACAGTGGTTCAGCTAGGCTGTGACAGCCTGTTGTGAGGAATAAGGTATGTCCCACGGAGCCCTGCTGGGAGGGGGCTCTAGAGGCTGGCGCCCATGTTGCCCTGGATGTTGTTCCTTAGGCCTTTCCCTTGGATGGTTTCTCTTTGCATCCTTTGGCTGTGAAAAGTCATGGCTATTTTGGTCTGGGAGTTCTCCTGGTGCATCAGCAAGCAACAGGGGTGGTCTTGGCGTCCCTGGGCACACACACCGAAACGTGGGTGGCTGAAATGATACGGTGTGTGGGTTTGTTTCACGGTTGTTGGGGCGGGGGAGGGTATATGTAAAACAAGGACTGTCCATGGTTTGTGAACTGTTGGAACTAAGGGGACATGGGGATTCATTGCACTGTTCTCTAATTTTTTACAGGATTAAAGCTTTATTAAAAGAGTAAAGATAAATGAAAGGTTGAGGTGTTGTAAAGGACTAATGAAACACCTTAAAAATAAATTGTAACCTAGTAAGATGAAAAATGAATGGAGTTCTTCCATGATCACGCTGCTCTGGCTGTGGCTACTCTGGCCACACCAGGCTGTTGGCTCCAGCCAGTGATGTGCAATTTGGATGAAAACCTGTCGCATTCCTCATGCGCTCCAGCTGCACTGGGTACTAGAATACAGACCAGCTCACAGACACCCTGCAGCCCTATAAGGCCAGGAGGTAGTGCTCCAAAAGGCGTGTGTAACACCAGGAGGGCCCGCTCTGTCCTCCGAAAGTTTGTTGTTATTGCGAACATAGAGGCACATGGGTTGCCTCTTCCTCTAACTGCCCATGGAGGGCAGGCCGGATGCCTGTCCAGAGGGTCCATTCTGCTTCTTCTTCTCTAAATCAGAACCCCCATCTTGTCCAGGGATTCAACACATCCAACAAAAAATTCTTCTTCCCTTCCTCACTCTGTGCCTTCCTCACTCCCATGTAAGACAACAAGGCAGTCAGTCCATAGCCACCTCCAGGGAGGAAAGCTACTAAGTCTTTGGTAAAGCTGTTACTTATAATATACATAACCACCTGCTTCTCTTTTTAAAAAGCATCTGAAGATAAAAGCCACATGTTACACATGGCAGGGCAGGGAGCTACAACAGTACTTCTCGACTGGGGGTGGTTTTGCGCCCCAGGGGATGGTATGCAATGTCTGGAGATGTTTGGTTTTCACAACATAGGTGTTCAGGTGCTACTGGCTTGTGGTGGGTGGAAGCCAGGGATGCTGCTGGATACCCTACAATCATATGGCGGCACCACTACACAGAGTCATCTGGTTTAGAAGAAGCCTGGATTCTCGAGGACAGATTGTGGCAGTAACACAAACCACGAATCGTCCATCTCTGGTATCTTCTATGTGGGGAAAATTAATTTCTTTGTTGGTTAAGTCACTTATCTGGATTTCTGTTACCTTCAGCTAAAATCTGTCCAACTGATTCACCCTGCTTTCGTTCTCTTTGGGTTCCAACTCCTTCTTACCTCAGAGTTTCAGAGGGTTCTCTGATCTGTAGCGACCAGGACAATCTCCCTGATTCGGACATTTTCTGTACATGTACAGAGCAGGCATTTGCCTTTGTTTGTTGTTGTTGTTGTTGTTGTTGTTTTGTTATTTTTAGGCATTTGCCTTTGATGCTATTCCTTTCTGGACCTGTTTCACACCTGTCCCTGACCACAGCTCCTTCCAGAACATCTCTTATCCCTCTTCTCATTAGCGTGAGAGGACATAGTCTGTACTCTCCATCACCCTAATGAACAGGAAGACCTCTTGTGACTGACAGAGAAGGCTGCTGGTTTCTGCCAAAAATAAAGTGGGTGGGTCCAGCAGTCAGGGATAAGAGAAGGAGAAAACAAGCATGCATAATCCTAATCCCTGCAGATTCACATTGCTATCACTTTGTTTTATTCTCTTTCAGATTTCCACCCCCTCATGTATATGTAGGAAATGTAGATTATTTTCAAGAGAAATGGGCCTATTGGGGTACCTGGGTGGCTCAGCTGGTTGAGTATGTGACTCTTGGTTTTGGCTCAGGTCACAATCTCAGGGTTGTGAGATGGAGTCCTACATTGGGCACCACACTCAGTGGGAAGCCTGCTTGAGATTCTCTTTCTCCCTCTGTCCCTCCCCCTTTGCTCCTCTTCCCACTCATACACTCTTGTTCTCTAAAAGTAATAAATAAAATCTTTAAAAAAAGAAAAATGGGCATATTATGTTATTTTCAAATTTTTTTCATTCAACATCACAGTGGGAACATCTTTCTATGGGTGATGATCTCATTTAGAGAGTCTATTCCCACTCCTTCCCTCTCTCTGTCTCAACTCCAGCTTAAAACGTCTCTCAGGGGGCACCTGGGGGGCTCAGGCGGTTGAGCATCTGCCTTCAGCTCAGGTCATGATCTCAGGGTCCTGGATTCAAATCCTGCATCAGGCTCCCTGCTCAGTAGGGAGTCTGCTTCTCCCTCTGCTCCTTCCCTCACTTGTGCTCTTTCTCTCTCTCAAATAAATAAAATCTTAAAAAAAAAAAAAGCCTCCCAGAATCAGTTTGATTAGAAGGCATTCCCACTGGACAGGTTATCTTTATGTTTTTATTTTTAAACCCATAATAGCAGAGGCTGGACTTCAAGATCACAGAGGCCCTCACCCTCCCAGGCTTTATGCTTTGAAGAATAGCACCACCCGACTACAACATGAGCTTCACAAGGGAGTGAGTTTGTCATCACATCTTCATCTCCAGTGCCTAGAACGGTGCCCAGCACAGAGTCAGCCCTTCACACAATCCTGAATGAGTGAATGAGGAGTGAATGAATGAATAAGGAGTGAACGCAACACTACTTCCTTGAAGACAGGGATACATTTTCTTTTATATCCTCTAAATGTAATACGGGCTAAACACTAGAAACACAACCAAAGTTCTTTAGAGATAACCACAGAGGGTTGACTTATGTTGGGCATTTGAGGAAAACTGGGTGTCAGGTGTACATTTCTAAATTTTGAAGTGACATTGCAGAAGACTTCCAGCCTGTTCCCCAGCATGCACTTCCAAGTTACTGTCAAGCAGACGCCAGGCCCCCTGTTTGCTCAGTAGCACTACTGGATGATAAGGACGGATGGGACCCTTTTGTTAAAGAGCCTCCCTCACAAAGCTTAAAAGAGTCAAAGATCATTACTGCCATGGGTTCAAGTGAGCTTGGCTTTCCTGCCAAGTCTCTCCATATGTGCACATTTCTCTCTGTGCTCAGAGAACACTGACTGCTGAGAATCACCCTCTGGTAAAAATGCTGAAAATTAGGGGCTAAATATCTGATACCTGGTAATGGGATCTACTCATATAGCAAAAACCTTAAATCTCTAGGCTCCTATATCCCCCGTTTGGGTCAAGTTAATTGTATTGAGTGACTTCTTGTAGTGTTAATGTTCATAACATCTTCATTCTACTTTTCAAAAATTAATTCATTTCTTCTGGACAGGAGATCTGCAGGCTCAGATCCTAAGAAGAGGGATTATACTTAGTGCATCTGAGAAGTCCAGTTATATCTGTATTTTTCCTGAAATAAATGAAGCATGCCAGTGTTTGTTCCAGAGAGAAGAAAGTCTTAAAACATATCATGGGTATATCATTAAAAATTAAGATATATAATATCTGTTAAATCTCTAAATCTTAAGAGATTCTTCCTTATGAAAATTTAAGACTTTGTCCAGTAAATTGTCTGCTACAAATATGTGTGGTGGATTGGGTATTCCCAATTGTTGAATCATGGCAATATTCTCCAGCAGGTATTTATTCAATGTTCATTAACGAGCTCCTGCTAAAGGCAGCTCCACTGATCCCCTCTCACTGCACTGTGGGCTCAATGATTTTTCTCTCCTCTTCCCCTTCATGCATCCAGGTATGTACACAGCTGTCTGTGCATATGACTCAGCATCCCAGCTAGATCCTGAGCTTATTAGAGGGAGTAGCCCTGCTTAAGCCTTCTATTCCCCCTTTGTGCCCTACAAAGGACTGTGCATGAAGAAAATGATTCATAAAAACATATACACGCGGGATCCCTGGGTGGCGCAGCGGTTTAGCGCCTGCCTTTGGCCCAGGGCGTGATCCTGGAGACCCGGGATCGATTCCCACGTCGGGCTCCCGGTGCATGGAGCCTGCTTCTCCCTCTGCCTGTGTCTCTGCCTCTCTCTCTCTCTCACTGTGTGGCTATCATAAATAAAAAATAAAAATAAAAAAACCACATATACACGCGTCCCCTTCCAGCCCATACTGACACTTGGCTCTCATCACCCCAGAATCAGAACAAGGCAGGTCTCACCGCAGGTCTCTCTGCTGGAAAGAGTCACCTGCAGAGAACCCCCCACCCCCGTCTGACCCCATCTACACTGCAGCCTCATTTCCTAACAGGGTCTGAATGTTCCCAGCTTAAGTGGAACCAACTCCCAAATCAGTTTCTAGAGGCACCACAACTCTTTCTCTATGCTTTTTTTCCTGCAGTGTTAACAGAATTCCCTACTTCCACCTTATGCCACCATATACTTGTATTTGACAAAGTCCTAGTTATGTTCAAGTGTCCCTTTGGTTCAAATGACACCCCCATGGACTCTCCTTGAGCTCCCAAGGGAGGAAGCTGCTCTGTCTCAGCAAGGAGCTCCTGACCACTCATGGCATTTAAGCTCTCCCAGTCCTGCTAGTTGGCAAGTGCCTTATTTTTCCTTACATCACTTTTTCAATTACTGACCAAATAAATAAGTGAATGAATGAGTGAAATAAACTGATTTGGAGGAGATGGAATGGTAGAAAAAACACTGAATTGGGAATTCTGAGGCCTGACGGGCTGCCTCCATGGCCTGCACTCTTTCCATGTAAGTATTGTAGGAACTCTACCAGATGGTGCTCACAGTTCTTGGCTTCTCTCAGTTTACAATTCCTTAGAGAAGTCTAGCAGCTCCATAGTGGAAAGGACCCACAAAACTGCATGGGTTTTACAGATCCATGACATATCTTGCTCACACATGAAACAGCCCTTTGCTTGTGCCTATATGCAGGGGCTTATTAGTCACATATGGCCCATGTGCAACACTAGAAGTGGGACTTCTTATCCTGAATTCTTTTATTTGTTAGAAATCATTAAATAAAATCTTTTTTTTTTTTTTAAAAAAAGGCATGCCTGGGTGGCTCAGTGGTTGAACATCTGCCTTTGGCTCAGGGCATGATCCTGGAGTCCCAGGATTGAGTCCCACATTGGACTCCATGCAGGGAGCCTGCTTCTCCCTCTGCCTGTGTCTCTGCCTCTCTCTCTCTGTGTCTCTCATGAATAAATAAATAAAATCTTTTTTAAAAAAGATTTAAATATTAGAAATCATGACGTTGTTCAAGAAACACTAACAACAAGGAAAATTAGTGGACTACCCTAGGCATTTTTATCTCTTAAAACTAGTAAGATTACATATCACCAAATTGTGTTTTCATTATGTAAGAGGGCTCTCAATATACTATAACTATTTTAACCTCTCTAGGCAATTCAGAAGATAAAGGATGTCCATTTTAGAACAAAATAAATCTGAATATTTTAAGTTCTTTCTCTACATCTTAAAATGAAACTATGGGCCATCAAACTTCAACTGTTCTGTATCAAGTTAAATAAAACTTCCCCAGAGGCCTTCAATGGGTTCTCCACTCACAGAACCATGGAAAGCTCCAGGTCTATGCTTACACGTGACACCATAAGTATGGACTGAGAATTCATGTCAACATTTTGTCCTCTTTTAAAATGACTCTCATTCAACCTACAATTCATTCACTAACGTCACACTTGACCCAAAAGCACCACGGGGTCTTGGAAACATCCCTGAAGCTGAGCCTAGAGAACATCCAGGACCTCTCTTGGGCCTGGCTCCTGCAACACCCCTGAGGTCACTGTCCTACATACAAGGACTTCTCTGAAAGGTCACATATGGAACCCTGTGCTGACTTCTGGGCTGCTTCCGCTAACCTTGGTGACATAAAAAGCACCATTTTCTAAAGGAATCTCAGGTTAGCCTGCAGATCATGTACACCAGGCCTTGATGAAGAAGACAGATATGGAGGAAACTTCGTGGATTTTTAACTGGTAGTGCAAGGCCATTTCTGGGTGAGTCTTGAATGAGTCTCAATACCTAAGTGAGATTTTATGGCTTATCTTCAGAACAAAGCCTCAGATGCAGAAGAGAAAGAGAAAATGAGAACAGGATCTTCATCCTGCTTAAAGGACCACCCATAGGGAAGAGTCCACATTGTACATTTTGGAGACAGACAATCCAACAGCCACTTCTCTCCTGTGATACTAGCCATGTGACCCAGATGAAGCCTTTGGCCCGTTTTCTCACATGTAAAATGGAAACACTCCTGGCCACAAAGCATTTCCATGACTGTTAATGTACAAATAACACCTGCTCTGGTGTCTAGGCAGAAGAAGAAACAGGTGGGAGGGGAGGGTGCCAACCAGGATGAGGACAGGAAGAGAGCAGGGTGGAGGCAAGAAGGAGAAGCCTCCTTTGGGTATCCCAGTCCACAGAGGATTTTCATTCCTTTAAAATGCCAGAAAAAAAAAACCAACACATACTGTAGGCACTTGTCCTTTCTTTGTTGTCATTAGGATCTTCTATGGCTGCCTGATGTCTGCATTGACTTGTACTAAATCTCTTTCTGGAACAAAATGGTGTGAATTCATATATTTTGTTCTATGCACTTGTTTAGTGAGCACTTTCTAGGCACTGCACTAGGGGTAGGAAACAGCCCTCGATATAATCAAGCAAATAAAAATAAGCTAATGCTTTATAAGTTAATCTTTACAATACACCTTATGTTCCACATGTAAGGTACAAATCATGCCCTATATGTCTTTATGATCCTACATCCTTATCTAACCAACCAGGGTTCCAGGTGAATGCTTAATAATATCTATGAAGTGAATGAATAAGGATCTATTTACGTTGCTTTACATAGTGCAGTCCATGTGGAACTTAGCTCTTGTTTCAGGTGGTAACAGAATCCTTGAGCTAACGAGGTTGGAAAGAAATGACTTTAAGAGATAAGTTCCTATCCCAGAAGGAAAGTTCTGGAAAGACATGTTAGTAGGAGATTTGCTAAGGTCATGCATGAGTCAGCAGGGAAAGGGAGCTTGCCAGATTCTGCTCGGGAGCCCAAGGTTACAACCCCCAGCTTCTGTCCATGGAAGCTTCTGGCCTTCCCATGGAACCGTCCGGAAACGTGGAACCATCATGGCTGGTGGTGGTAGTTTAGAACCTGAGCTCTGAAAGGAAAACTAGTGAATGACCTCCCTTCCCGAGACGATTTGCTTTCTCCCATTTATCAAGCACACATTCAGGTGGATGGGAAGGAGGTAAAGCAAATAGGTTTTCGTTCTTTTAAACTCTGTCCAGTGATGGTTCAAAAAAGGGAGAGGCAGAGACTCTGGGTCAGTTTGAGGCTCCAGGGCATAAGAAGGCCGTGGGGGAGCAAAGGAGCAGATGGGACTGCCTGGGAGGAGAGGCGGAGTAGAGATCTCTTTTTAGCTGTCGGTATGTCTTGTCTTTTGGTGGGCACCTAGTGACTTCTTTGAGGGCTGCTGGTGGGACCTGGGCCATCAGGGAGGAAGGCTACCCACAGCTTCCAGCAGAACTACAGGGAGATGCTAACGTGGCCTTTTTTTCTAATGCCCATCAGCTGGCAAATGAGCACACTAATTTTATTTGCAATCCGTTTACTTGTTTGGAGATGGTAACCCAAAATTAAGTTTTAAAAACCCAACAATTTGGCTTAAGGATGAACAATTGACTGAGGCATTTTAAACCTATTTGAAATGTGAGGAGTCACTGAGAAGGGAGCTGGCAAAGAAAACACACCAGGAAAGACTGATGATGTGTGGTGCACGTACTCCTTGGCCTCCTCAGCCGGAAAGGCGTTTTCTCAGCCTTGACCACAGACCTCGTCTCAGTCCCCTGCACCCCATGTGAATATTCACATGCAGGTCACAGGGGTTTGTGGACAGAGGTGGGTTTCACTTCTGAGGCAACTTAATGGGAGCAGATAAATAAAATGACTCCTTAGAAGCATTCCTGAACTCTGGCTACCCCAATACACCTTGTTGCCAGGCCTGAGAACCGGATAATGGGAAGCATCTGTCCATGAGAACTTCAGACTTAAAACTTACCCCCAAGCAGCTAGCGTGGGTTTAGTGTGAATCTACCAGCAAAGTGTTAGGACACAAAACCCAGAACTCCTTTAAGTTCTTGTTAAAAAGTTATCCAGCAACACTATTCTTTTCAGATTTGTCTGCTTACTTCTTAGGCATTTGTCTTTAGTGCCTCACAGCTGTGTTAAGAAAAGTATTTGGTGCCCAGAGGTGTGTACGATGGGGCTGAGACTCATCCTTTATGCCCTGGCCTTTCTGCCATGACCTAAGCTCAAGGTGCCAGGCTTGCAGGAAACCAGCAGCAAGGGGCTGAGCTGCGTGCATCAGACAGAGCTGTGGGCCCTGCTATGGGGCTGGGCTAGTCCTGACAGGGAGAAAGAGGGGATTAAACCACCCAGGGGACGTGCCTTGTCCTCCACTGACACTTCCAGACTCCCAGAGCACATACTAAGGCTCTTCATTTCATAAAATATCAACTTCCCACTGAATATTGGGCAAGTTTTTGAAATCCCCAGAAGGTAATTTTTGAGAAGTTCAGACAAAACTCAGAGAGACTTGATCTGCCACTCGTTAGCTGTGTGCCCTAGGGCAAATAAGTTAACCTCTCTGATCCTGCCCTTAGCTGTAAAACTGGTATTAATAGGCAGTATACAGCAATTTTTAAATTTCTGAGGTTTGCTCTGTTTCTGTTTTTGAGGGGATGGAAGCCCCGTCTAAGCATTTGGCCTGGGAGAAGTTAAAGAATTAACTCACTTGTTGGTTCCTTGCTTGGCAAAGGGTAGAGGTCCCAAAGATGTGTCTTTGGAAATTGTTCTTAACTTGGCTTTTTTGGTCTTTGCTGTGAAAGTGTAGAGTAGAGAGCACCCAAGGCAGGAGCAGGGGAGCAGACTGCCAAGCACAGAAGACCACCCTGCAGAACGAAGCTGCATGCAGGGTCCTCGCCTATCTTCTCTTTGTATGAGAGCCCACAGTAGAGAAGAGGGGGTGAGTAAGGGGCTTTGAAGCAGAGAGACAGCCTGTTCCAGGTCAGAAGCAGTAGAGGTGAGTTTGGCTCACATGCCAGGGACTTGGATCTGAAAGGGCAGAACCCACTTGGTAAAGCTCAGATGGTAAAATGACCATTCCTATAAACTTCCTCCATTTCACTCCATAAGACAGGAGATGAGATTTAAACAAGGATGAACTCCATATCCACCATTTGTCAACCACCAGATATTAGAAAGATCTATCCCAATACCCAGGACAGCCTCCTAGAAGATACTCAGCTTGCAAAGAGAGCACAGGAGCCTGGCTATTCAACCTGCCCAGGCCCTGAAACATTTCCAACATGAGCATGAGATGCAGAGAAAGTTTGAAGGCAATGCTGATTCATTTCTAATCCTGCCTTATTGGTGACAGGGGTGCCATGGGCATGAACTCAAAGATCCTATAACTGAAGCAAGAGCAGCAAAGCAAGGCCACGTGGGTTTGGGAAGCCCTCCTCAGAAAGAAATAAAGGGAAGCCAATGGAAACCTCTCTGAGGCTCTTGCCTCATTCTTACACCTTCAGAAGAGGCTGAGGTGCAACTTGTTTCTAGTCCTTCTCCTTCTGGGGGTGCATCATGGCTCTCCTCCCTCACCATCCTCACCCTTTGCAAAAGCCTGTCATCAAGCAGCATTGGTTTCATGCATCTGGGGGAACAGACTACTGGTTGTGTCCATACAAGGAACAGAGAGCATGCAGATGACAGACAACTGTGACCTGGGGTCACAGTGGGGCACCCCGAGAGGGTGGGCTAGTCAACCCGGGAAGAGATCAGGAAGTGTAACACAAAACATGGAAAGGCTCTGTCCATCCAACATGGCTTCGTGCTTATGCTTCTGGTGACCCCACATGGATGAAAGATTTGCAGGTATGTGGGCCACATGGACACGATGACACCCACATCCTTTCTCAGGTGGCTCTGGGCGATCAACTGAAGTGGGATCTGTAAAGAACTTGGCACTGGGTTGGGTACATTTTGCCTATAGTCGGTAATTGGCAAGTATAGAAACTAAGGCTGGGTGATCAAGTCTAGTACCACCAGCTATCGCCAGCATCTATTAGATACCCCAATTACAGCAGGAAAACAGGATCAAATGTGTATTTATCATTATAGTGGTTTGTGTAATTCCTTAACATGCTGAGACTTACGAGAAATAAACCTGGTTATCCTTCAATCAACCAGCAAGCCAGCCACTCTCAGAGCTTTTCCACGAATACTCCGTTTGCTCAATCACCCAGTCATTTGTTCGCTGGATTAATATTTATGGAGACTTCATCACAAGCCAGACACTCTGGTCCAGGAGAGAAATGGCACAGTCACTATTATGCTCTCCTGGCCCTGAGAAGCTTCCGTCAAGGACAAGATCACAGAAGAAAACAAACACCTGAACGAAGAATGAGATACGCCACGAGTGTGGGATGGATGGGTCATAGGGGATTCGACTCAATCATGCAGGAGAGCAAATGATTCATTTTTTATTAATTAAGAAGGTGATCAATGTTTGAAAAGATGTCAATGATAATTAATTAGCCTCGAGTAGGCTGACATGGTTAAGGACTTGGTTAAGGGATAATTTAATTGAAACAATAAATGATAATGTCAGTGCTCGCATGAGGGTCAGCGCAGTCAAGGATGCGGAGTCTATAATTAATGGAACTTCCTGATTTGCTTTAAAAATACAGCTCCAGGGATCCCTGGGTGGTGCAGCGGTTTGGCGCCTGCCTTTGGCCCAGGGCGCGATCCTGGAGACCCGGGATCGAATCCCACGTCGGGCTCCCAGTGCATGGAGCCTGCTTCTCCCTCTGCCTGTGTCTCTGCCTCTCTCTCTCTCTCTCTCTCTCTCTGTGACTATCATAAATAAATAAAAATTAAAGAAAAAAAATAAAATAAAAAGCTCCAGAAAGAGTCTGTAGAGGACTCGCACCCCTGGGCTCAGTGGAGGCAGTAATTGAGACTTAGGGAGCTTTACAGGCTCTCTTAATTTGAACAAAAGTAAAAGAAAACAGGACTTGTGAGTCCTGCTCTGTGGGCTGCCACGCCTGGGGAGGGGCTGTGGGGCAGCTGCCGCCCCCCTGCACCTTGATCCAGCCTTCGAAGAACACCTGCTCAAGTGTCACATGAGCCTCTAGCCATATCTTGCTCATCTGCACCACCGTGTAGGGAAAGAGGGGTGCCGAGTGTGGTGGGTTTCCTCAGGAAAAGTCTTTAAAAGCCTGAGAGCCCTGCCACAACCAAATCACATCCTGGAAAACGTTTGTCAACCATACTGCAGAGAAAAAAATAACATGAAAAATCTTACTTGCGATCCCTTTCTCAGGAAAACAAAACATGTGTGTGTGTGTGTGTGTGTGTGTGTGTACATATGTAGTTACATATATAGTTCCTAGATCCTAAAGGTTAAAAAAAAAAAGCCTGTCCTCTTCTAACGCAAACACACAAAGTAGAGATGGATTTCGCTCCTGGACAAGGGTTGGCACCAAGTTCCAGAAAGGTGGGGGCTGTATTTAAACTTCCCAGGGAGGCGGCATGGCCCTTGCTAAAGGTGAGGGGGTTACAAGATCCAGACGGCACCTCTCTCTGCTGGGAGGGCGGGTGGCCCAGCCGAGCCTTGCAGAGATGTGACTCCTGGTCACGCACTGGGTGGCGGGGGCAGTGGGGCCCAGGTCACAGAGGGGCCTGAAGAGCCTGGTGCAATCTTGGCTTCTACCACCCCTGGCACTACATGCTGCATCCTCTCCACAGGTAACTCCAACAAACATTCAGAGGACCTTAAGTGGATCCTGGTTTCAGCTCAGATGCTAGGAATGCAGAAGATGCACTAAGAGTGAGACGGAACGACGCAGACAGGCGGCTGCCCCAACGGCCGCAGGCGGAGTCGACAGGAGCAGAGGCGAGGATGGGTTTTATTGCGTTAAAACAGTCTGAGACGTAACTGGCCTCCTAATACCAGACAACTGGGGTTCTCTTCTCCTGAGGAAAAGTGGACTCTTGAAAATCATGACAGAAGAGAGAGAAAAAATCGGTGGTTTACATGGTTTACACAAATATGTGCTATCATTATATCTCATCTATTTCTTATGGGCTTTTAATACGCTGTGGTGATGTTCTCGGATATGTATTTTATGTAATGACTTCAAATGGTGACATTACTGTCTTTACCTCCTCACCGAGATGTTAAACACCATTAGTCTTGGCAACTTGTCCTTTTTGGGCTTTTCCCTGAGGCTACTGCCGGCCAATTGGTGCGGGCTCCACCGATGGCCTCTCAGGGCCTTCCTCACGCTCCACAATTCCGTAACTTAATGGTTTTGATTGAAAAAAATGTGGCTTTCAAAAAGCAGCAGAAATACCCAGACCATTTTATACTTGAATTCCCCCTCTATCCAATCCTATGAGCTTTATAAAAAAAATACCCATCTGTGTTTTCAGAATAACAAAAGAGAAGAGGAAAAAGCAAATATGGAAATCACGCTGCTCAGTGCCCTGTGCTCTATCTGCAATTTTACCTTCTAAAACATATACTTTTCTGGTATCAACCAGCCAGCTGATATTTCCCTACATTCAAAGGAAGCAATTTTCTCCAATTTTACAGTCTCTCTGGTACTGCATCCGAGAGACAGAGAGGGCTCTCTGCTCACAAGTGGCTGGATTAGTGGAAATGAGCGTAAAAAAACACCGAGATCCTGAGGCCCGTCACTGTGGTCTCTCAGCACGTTCCTGCTGACTCTGACCGGCCACACGGAGAACAGAGCAGGCTGGGAGGCACCTGCCTGGGGCCAGCAGACAAGTGGCCCGGGCCCTGCCAGCAGCCTCTGCCCATCAGCTCCCTGCATGCCTGTGCCGGGAAGATCCGGGCAGGGAACAGCAGGCTCCCTGAGGGGTGCAGGCGGCCCTGGCCTGCTCACAGTCACCTGCAACAGGTAGTCCAGACGGCCTTCAGAAGAGGCAGACCTGCTAACTGAGAGTATATGCAGCCTCGGACCACGTGTGCAGAGGGACAACTCCACAGACACGGAGGAGACAGTTTCTGCTGTTTACGAGTACAGACAGCAGAAGCTGTTTATATCTAAATACCACATCCTCTTTCTGGCATTAGTGTGAAACAGGATGAGTGACAGGCTATCTGCTGGCACGGGAAGTATGTGGCCACCGTGGGCAACCTCCCATGGATGCCTCGTCCACCTGCCGTCACACAACGGGTAGGCTGGCCCTCCTAACTCGCCTTCTCTGTGTCTTCCCTGCTGTCCCACAACTGCGCTCTCCTCCTACTTCCTCTGGCCTTTGGTCCCCCCTTTCTTCCCCCACCCCACCCCCCACCCAGAGACTTTAGCAGCCCCTCAATGATGCATACTTTCCACATCTCTCCAAGCAGCTCTGATCTCTTCACCTAGCTTCATGCCTGGTCCCCAATATATAAAGAGCACTTCCACTTAGTTATCTAATGTCAACTTCTACTCTGAACTCATCATCTTTCTTTAAAAAAAAAAAAAAAAGATTTATTTATTTATTCATGAGAGACACAGAGAGAAAGAGGCAAAGACACAGGCAGAGGGAGAAGCAGGCTCCATGCAGGGAGCCCGACCTGGGACTCGGCCCCAGGGCTCCAGGATCACACCCTGGGCTGAAGGCGCTGCTAAACCGCTGAGCCACCTGGGCTGCCCCCGAACTCATCATCTAACCACAGAAACCAATTCCCTGTCAGTGCAATGTTTTAGCCATTCCGGTTACCCAGGCTCTTTAACCTCCGAGTCATACCTGGCTGTACTTCCTGCCATCCCTCCACTTCTACTTAGCTGCACATCACATCCTATCATCCCTCATTTGTGATGGCTTTTTATATCTGTCACTTCACTTCTGCTCACACGCTAACCATCCAGCATCTGAAGATGGACCAAATTAAGATACATTCAGGTAAGGAGACCCCATTCAGACATTACATTAAGATGATAATGGAAATACACATGTATCACATGGAAATAGCTCATGATCTATGTTATACACTTCCCCCCCCTTAACACACTTAGTACGATCCCACATATGACATTACCTGAAAAGGGAAGAATAAAAATTTAACAGTGGGTATCTCTCGTCGGTGGAGTTACAGGTGAGTTGTAGCGTCTTCAGAAGTTGTGCTCAACTCTGTTTTCTAATTTACTACAATAAATATATAATACATTTATGATAAAAATATTTGATACGACACTTAGGTCCATGCTGAATTTCACCATGTCATCCCAGTATTCTAAAATTGTTAGCCCTGGGACGCCTGGATGGCTCAGTGGTTAAGTTCTGCCTTCGGCTCAGGGCGTGAGCCTGGAGTTCAGGGATCGAGTTCTGCATCAGGCTCCCTGCATACAGCCTGCTTCTCCCTCTGTGTCTCTGCCTCTGTGTGTGTGTGTGTGTGTCTCTCTCATGAATAAATAAATAAAATCTTAAAAAATATATATGACCGTTATCCCTGACAGGTCAAAGCTGACTCCCCCGTTTTTCTAAATTCTACCGCATTCTCATTTGCCTACCCACCTTCCAAAAGCCCGCAGAATCTGGCCCCACTGTCTGCCCTGCTGTCACCCCCTGCCCTTCTGTTCTGGCCTGACATCGTTCATGGGTAATGCCAGACGGCCTTTGCAGTTGCTGTTTTGTGCTGCCTGGAATGCTTCCCCTCTGAGAGCTTCTCTGCATGGTTCTCACATCCAAGTCTCCGTTTAAAATCGCTTCATCAGAAAAGACCATCCTATGTAAAATGGCATGTCCATGTCTCCTTATCCTTAAAACTAGGTTGTTAAAGCATCAAATAAAGTATTGAAGACGTGTGACCAGGTGGCTGCATACTAGGCACTCGGCAAGGTCACAAACAGATGTGAATTCTACCCTTATGCAGTTTACATAGAGAAGGAAAGACACTCTATTGAATAAATAATTATACTTAATGCATGTAAAAATGGTTACGTTCAGGATTCAAGGGAGCCTAAACGTAGAAGGCTAAGGCAGGATGGAAAAGCCTGCTGGTGGAGTGAGGGTGAGGGCAGGACCATTCGCAGGGTGGCAGTGGGAAAGACGGGCCAGAGAGAGGAGGGGTGTGTGGGCAGAAGGAGCATCCTGGGTATGAACCACCCTGTGGGAGAAAGAACATGGACTCTTGTGGCAATCCAAAGAAGCTCACGTCAGCTCAGAGTAAAAGAAACCTGGAGAGATAGAGAGGCAGAGGAAAGACAGAAACATCTAAGTGGGAAGAAGTAGAGACCGGTCACAGAGTCTGAGAAATGCAGGGCCCGGGGGCCAGGACTGTGTGCCTTGCCCTCAGAGCCGTGGGGAGCCAGCCTGAGACCTGTGATGGGAGCCTGGGGAGGGCGGTGCAGTGCCGGACACCTGCAGCTGAGGCGTCCCTCAGACATCCCGGTGGATGTGCAAATCAGTCAGGGAGACACACACACACTACACTGTGATGCACTGCACAAGTTGGTAGCTCAGAAGACTGAGTGGGCTGCATACAGAATTGACACTAAGGGACTCAAGTAGTAACCACAATCCTGGGCGTGGAATATTTCCTCTAGGGGTGCACACAGTGAGAGGAAATGAGAGGGGTGAGGAAACCAGACATCTAGAAGTTGGAAACAGAAAAACGCCAGCCTAGTCATGTAAGTGAGCCTCCTCCAGGCACCAGGAGCCTTTATCCGAGGAGCCTCTGGAGAGCCCTGCTCCCAGTCCTGCCTGCCCCGTACCTGTCTCTGGTCCTGATCCTTCCAAGTGGACTGATGTAGAATGTGCCTGTGGCATGGCAGCCACGAGCCTCAATGTCTGACTGGGTCTAGATGGGTGCTGAGTATGTTAGGCGGGCTGGCAGAAGAGTTCCAGATGCATCAGATGTGAGGTACAAGAGACAGAGCAAAGGATGACTCCAAGCTTCTTAGCCTGTTCTGTCAGAAGAACGGACTTCCCGTGAACTGAACTGAAAGCAGCTGTAGATAGGACAGGGGTTATTTTCTGGTTTTTGTTTTTTGGTGAGTTGGGGGAATTGATCAAGAACTCAGATTTGGGGCTTTTAAGCTGAAGGCTGTGATGTCTGTGAGACAGTGAGAACTTCACGGGGGGTGTGGTGTGGAGATGTACATTTAGGAGGCATCAGTAGATGGAGGATACTTAAAGTCATGAAACTCAATGAAAACACTGAGGGAGGAAGTGCAAATATTCAAAGGGGAAGAGCAGAGGTTGAGCCCCTGGGCCCCACCACCATGAAAGGTCAGGGAGAAGAGCAAGAAGCAGCACAAGAGCCTGAGAAGGAGCCACCCATGATACTGAAAGAAAGCCAAGAGAATAGGATGACCTACAGGTCAAGGGAAAAAGTCTACCCAGGTGGAGGGAGTAATCAGCTGACAGGTAAAGTAAGATGAGGTCTGAGAAGTGACCATGGGAGCAACTACTTGGAGGTCAGTGGTGGCTATACAGGGGAGTTTCAGTGGGTGCTGGGGCGAAAGCCCGACCCCCTCACATCACAGAATCTCAGTACAGTGCATCAAGGGACCCACAAGGCTGAGAAGTGCAATGTGTTTCTGGAAAAATTGGAAGGATTCCCTCCACTAAGCGAGTATATGGAGCAAATGCATTGTGGCCAGTCTGGGGAAGTGTGGGCCTCCTTCCTTGTAGGGGGTTCTCAGTGTGTGTGCTGGATGCTGTCCATCCTACTGATCTACAGACCTCAACTGGTTGCAACCAATATTTGAGAGCAGAGAATATGATGGCTGTTATACCAATCATTTTCAGAAAAGGTAGATTAAAACAAGTCTCTTGTATAAAAAAGTAGTGAGGAGAAATTTACCTGTAACCCAATAAATTTCATCCTAATAAATAAAGTGTATTAGGTTCTAGACTATTAACTCCAATATTAAACCCAAGATACACTTGTTAACTTTTGTGATTAATGTGCACTAAAAAATAATAAAAATTTAAAAATCAAGTCATTCTCCATGGGGATTTATACCACTTTCTTTATCGCTTAGGTATTCTGTTAGTTTCACAACATGGGAATAAGGGATGCTAGAATAAAGAATTTAAGGGATGGCAATAATTCTAGAATATTTACAACCTATAGTCTTGGATAAAACACACCATGTAGCTAGTGAGGTTGTGAAAGAAACCAGATATCCACCAGAAACCTGGGTTTTATCTAATGTAGCACAGTTTATTAAAACCAGAGAGATGTAGGTTCAAGTCTAAATTTTGCTACTTACCAACTGTAATACTGACCAAATCATTTAAACCCTAAGCCTCAGTTACCTCATCTGTAAAATGGGAATAAAGATGGTTGTGAGAATTAAATGACTTAATACATGCAAAGCACTTAGCCTAGAGCATAAGATATGGAACCCCCCAGTAGGTTATGCTGATGTGGTGATAAGAACTATGATGATGGTGATGATGTAATAATGATGATGATGTGATATGATGTGATCTGATGATGATGGTGATGATGTTGACAGTGGTGATGATGATGGTGATGATGATACTGATGATAATGGTGATGATGATAGTGATGATGACAGTGATGATGGTGATGATGGTGATGGTAATGATGGTGATGATGATAGTGATGATGACAGTGATGGTGGTGGTGATGATGGTGATGATAGTGGTGATGGTGATGATCATAGTGATTATGGTGATGATGATAGTGATGATGACAATGGTGATGACGACAGTGATGATGATCATGACAATAGTGATGATGGTGATGATGACAGTGATGATGATAGTGATGATGATTGTGATGATGATGGTGGTGATGATGATGGTGATGATGATGATGATGAAGAAAGGAGAGGCAGATAGAAGGGAAAGGAAGAAGAGGAGAGAAAGGAGACTCACTCAGGGGTTGTAGTGATGGTGGTAGTAGATGGTCCTGACAGAGGGGACTTCCAAGGCTACCAGTAAAAAACAGCTCCCTGTGCCCTGCTCTCTGCCTGCTGCATGGTGGGCACTCAGTAAACACTAAGTGAATGAAACAATGGTATGATAATCTCTAAAGTGCACTCAGCTTCACACCATTCGCTAATCCTATGACTGTGGCAATCTTTCCTTGGATCTTCACATTTAGATTTGTGATGTTAAAGAAATGAATAAATTATTTATGGTATTTGTGAAACATCAATTATAAAGGTTCAGTCGACCACTGCAACATTACTTCATCCATCCAATTTAGGAGCAGGGAGAAAGGGAATGACCAGGAAGAGGAATGCAGGAAAGAACAGCAAGAGGACAGCTAAAAGGAGGATGGGGAGAAAAAGAATCATGTCCCCTTACCCTCTGGATGGTGCCTGGTCTTTGGAGAGACATGACCATCTGGCTACATAGCAAAACGTCACCCTCAATGTGGACATTTACAAAGGGAGAGTACTCCTAAGGAAGCTCCTGGACGCCAAAGGCACTTCATTTAGAATAGTAGGTGGTCTTCATGAATAGAATTTACCTGCCAAACAGGCAGGCTGGGCATTTTCTGCTGGGCATGATGACATTTCTCAATTGCTTGTACTAACTCCCAACTTTGTGGATAAAGAAATGTTAGCTTGTTTCCTCTGGCCAGACAGCCGGCACACTCTGGACCAGCTCCACTCATCTGCAGTGTGAATCAGCTCAAGAAATACAAACTCCTCACAACCAACATGGTTCCAGCAGAAACTTACCTGCTCTTAGGACTCCAGATCTCTGCTTTTTAAAAAAAAAATATTTTTTGCTTATAGAATGCTAGTTTAGGCCAAGTTTGCAGCTATGGGCATCCTAATAAACAGACGTAAGTATGTTATTTTAGCACCACATGGAATCTTCGCAGGGCTTCCTCTGACCTGCTCTGAACCTCTTAGCTATGACTCAGTTTTTGTCTCCAACTGGTTTTATCTCTAGATTCTGCCCCTTTACCAAGTTTCCTCCCTTCCCCCTTCTCTTCTTTCCTCTCTACTTTCTTTTTTTCACTAAGATTTAGCACAAACTAACATTCTAGCCTTACATCCCCGTATTCTCTGCTTTCTCTCTTACTGAGCTCTTAGACATTCTTTAAGACTGGAGTTTATACAACATCCGTGAAATGCCTTCTCTATGCATTTTGTGTCAGGATTACCACTGGTCACCCATTGTTTGCTCTGTCTCTGGAATATGACTTTGCAATATTTCAGAAGAGAATAATCTCCTTTCATTCTCAAGACTGGGCCTGGAGTGTGCTGCTGGAACTTTCCTCCTGCCTATGCAATGGATAACCACAAATCAAGAGCAGGTGCAAAGTCTCCCTTTTTACAAAAGGTAAAACTACTTCCTCCATCAAACAAAAAGACCTTGGCTCTATCCGTGTTTTGGGTTTCTGTGGGCACCACCAACCGCTATTCCCTGCACACTGCTCCTATTTCTCCCTGATTTCTTTGAATACAATACATGCTCTCTGAGATCCATCTACTTCTCTCATCTTTATTTTTTTATCTTTTTTTAAAAGATCTTTTATTCATTTATTCATGAGACACAGAGAGAGACAGAGAGAGTCAGAGACATATGCAGAGGAAGAAGCAGGCTCCATGCAGGGAGCCTGATGTGGGACTTGATCCCGGGTCTCCAGGATCACACCCTGGGCTGAAGGCAGCGCTAATCCGCTGAGCCACCCAGGAATCCCTCTCATCTTTAAATAAGCTAATCTAAGGATCAGAAACTAATACTGAGGCCATGGTTGAGGACAAAAGAGAAGCTATTGCCTTAGTAGGAGGCTAATGGCAAAGAGTCATTGCTAGTTGATTTTTGAGACTTTGTGAAGCATGAGAAGCATTTCAGAAGCAGCCTGACAGAAAGAAAACACAGTAACACTGTGTCACTCAACAAGACAGTGGGGGAAGAGCACTACATGGGAAGTCAGGAGACAGGCTTCCAACTACATCTGTGCCACTAGCAAGCAGTGTGACCTAAAAAAAATCACTTAACCTCTCTGGACCTCATTTATTACAAAAACCAGGATTTGAACTAGACCTCCAGCATTCCACTATAAACATTCTTCGACCTGAGGATTAATTTTCAAGCGCATCCCACTGAAGCTCCCTCAATGAAATCCACATTGTAGAGATAACAGGAGAGGTATTGCTGGCTGGACTACTTAAAGGGGAGGAACCACAGCCTGCAGAGGAGGGTGCATGGTCATTCACACCTTTTCTCCCATGACTACACTTGAAAATTAGTTCAGCCACAATTGGATGAAATGGATTATGTCCTGGACCACAAAATGAACACACTGCCTTTTGCCTCCAATTCTGTTTTGTTGTTTTAAAAACTGCCCCCAAAAAGAAAAGTAGATTACATCCAGACTAAAGTTCGGGAGGAAAATAAATTTATCCTCAAATGTGGACCAGGCTCCATAGTTTCTTCATTTGCTGATATTAGACAAGAAGCCTTTACATTTCTTTTGGCCTCTCTATCTAGTGGGGAGTGAAAGCCTGGGCTGTACAAAAGAGAAGAAAGAAGAGGGTGAGGGAGGGAAGCTTGGCTGTGTCTCTGCCTGGTCCTGTTGCTTAGCAACATCTCCCATCTCCGTCTGAGAAAAAATGATTCAGGGAGGTGACACAGAGGACCCATTTCTCATGAAGGAACAGCCCCATTTTACCAGATCCACATTTTCTTAGAATGATAATAAGATGATTATCACAGCACGGGCTTTATGTATCCACTTCCACAGCCAAAGAGAGAACATGAGAACAACCAAACCCACAAACTGTGGAAAAGTGGCTTCCCATGCACATGCAGGACTCAGGACTTACCACTTATCCACTTAGCCTCAGGGTCGTGAATTTTGAAATCATCACTGAAGAGATCTTCCACTGTGACCTTCTTCTTTTGAGACAGACTATTATCTTCCGCTAGAAAGAACATGGCAAATGGTTAAATCTTTTATTTTTGGATTAAGAAAAAAATCCAGAGAGGACCATAACATATTGTTGTTGCCATTCAGAAATAGTACATATGATAAAACATATACTTTCTATACATAAGGGCTGACTAAAAGCCATTCATGCTTTTTGTTTTTAATTAAAATATCAAAAACTACAGTAAGGGGATCATGGTACAGTAGCATGGCATCATTTCTCCCCCTCCACTTGAACACATAAACCATTGTATTTCTTAGGAACAGAGGTAAATGTTTCAAGACTGATTTATGAACAATAAGGTGAGAGGGGTGAAGAGAGGAAGCAACAAATGTCCAGAAAGGATCTCAGTTGTGTGATGTAACCAGTCATTCATTATGCATTTATTAAGTGCCAACTATTGGCAGCATGTTGGGTGCTGGGAATGAAAAGGTGAGAAACACATCCCGTAGGTCCATATGCTTCTCTTGTCCCTGGCTGTGTCTGGGTTGGGAGTCAGTTCTTGTTCAGATAGAATCACACCTCAGACGTCTGTCTGCAAACAATCAAGATTCTACCTTGTTTCATCTCCATCACTCCACTCAGGAGGAAACACCTGGGGTAAGCCTTGAAGGTACCAATCTAATATCCACCCCAAGAGGAGGTGTTTAGTTAATGGCACCATGGTGAGACTAGAAACCTGGCAATGTTTATCCTATTTCTTGAGGTTGAAGCTTCTGGGGTTTTAGCTAACAGAGTAAACACACAAGGGTAATACCTGACACCACTCTCACTTCTGCTACGCCAATCACATTATTAACCATTTCCGATGGACATCGTCCATCTAGATTTATTTCTGTTCCTGCCTTCTTGAACAGAAGATGCCAGCTGTCAGGGCACTTCTCTTGAAGACTCGGGGTCCTCATTTCATCAGCTCTGTGCTGTGCTGCTGTGTGGGGCTCTCCTCAGTGCTAATCAAGGTGTGCAGGTCTGTGTGCATCCCAGGTGAGGGGGTTTCAGATCTGTGTTGCTTCTACATTTTGATGTTTGGTTGTTATGCTTGTTTCTCTTTTTGGTTTCTACCTGTGGAGCCAGCTTCCCCATCTTGGACTGTCATAGAGCTTGCCTTCAACAGTACCCTTTACCTCTATTAATTTTCTGTTTCATGAGCTGTGGCAGGTGGGAAAAACAGGAACGTTTGCTTGATGGCATGATAAATAAGTACTCTCTGAATGAAATCCCCTAAAGTTTCTTGTAGGATTCGAGTGCATGGATTTTATTACATCTCCTATATCTTTCTTTTGGCCCCTCCAGATGTTATCGATTACTGAAGTTGTCAGAAGAGTCACGTGTTACTTTGTGTATTGACTGATTTTTTGAATATCAAAAAGGATTAATGTGTGCAAAAGTCTTTTGAAAATTACAGAATGATACCTTTCAAAGTGACCTTCTCATTAGGCCTGATTATATGTGGAGCTCTCCCAGGTGCTAAATAAAACATGTTAAAGCAAACCTAATTCTTCCCTGTAGGACCTTTTCACCTGCAACTGAAGCAGCCCCAGGAAAAGGCACACACAGCTTCAGATGCAATGCATTTCCGTTTGGAAAACAAACAGTAAGTGAACATTTTAAAGATGACTAGACGTCAATTCGGTGAACTTACACTGTGATCTAGTAATTGAGAAATATATTTGCAACTAATTGAAAAGTAAGTCCTGGAGATCTAATGCACAATATAGTGATTACAGACAACAATCTGTATTATAAATATCAAAATTATGAAGAGATTAGATCTTAATTATTCCCACTAAAAAAAAGAAATGATAATTACGTGACCTGATAAAGGTATTTGCTCACTCCTCAAAGGCAATTATATCGCAAAATATAAATGTATCAAATCAGCATGTTGCATACTTTAAACATACGTATGTTAAATATATTTCAATAAAAAATAAGTAAAACAAAAACTAAGTATAAAAATTTCTGAGACATTTCTTCTTAAAAAGATTTTATTTATTTATTTGAGATAGAGTGAGCTAGAGAGATAGCATGAATAGAGGGCAAGGCAGAGGGAGAGGGAGAAGCAGGCTCTCCACTGAGCAGGGAACCCAACTCGGGGTTCGATCCCAGGACCCTGAGATCATGACCTGAGCTGAAGGCAGACATGTCACTGACTGAGCCACCCAGGTGCCCCTCTTAAGCATATGGCCAGAAAATAAATAGTCCTATTAAAACATAAGTTTAATCTAAGTAACTTCACTATTTAAGGAAGATTCTAGCTCACTTCTTGAGGTATCCATGCATGTAATGAGGAAAGAAGGCATGGCTTCCATTTAAACAAACTTTGGGTTAAAGATGAAAAAGGTAATTTGTTCACTTTCTGAAAATCTCTTTTTGCAAGACATTTAATGTAAAAATGTCTTTTTTTAAAAAAACTATTACTTTGTTTTTAAAAGGTATTTTAAACACATGACTTTTAAATAGGGACAGTCTGTGGTGAAAGCATTGTGATAGATACTATAAAGTGCTGTCTTCAAGCCAGGACACTTGACTCTGTCAATAATCAGCTCGGTCCCAAGATTCTCACCCTGGCCTCCCTGGACCTTGGTGACTTGTTCACATATTCAACTGCTATCTGGCTAAATCACTGATTTGTGTTTTGATGCACTTCCAAAATCTTTTGAGGTGGTGACAAGCATGTGTGACCATCATGCTCCAGGAACCTTGCTGGGACCTGAAGAATCACAGCTGAAGACTCTAAGAAGCTCGGGGAGCAGGAGGGGAGCCAAATGGAAAGCATAACTGTATTGCAACAGTGTCAGTGCAGGAGCAGCAGGGTGGGCCATGACCAGGAAGAAAGAAGTAGGGGGAATTCTGGAAAGAATTCCCTGGGGAAAGGTCTTGCTAGCCAAGATAAAAGAGGTATAAGAAGAACCTCCAAGCTAGAAGGAATGCAAGAGCATGAAGATATCAGTGAATGTAACATTCTCAGGAAATTGTGTTGGTGTTAGGGTGGGAGGAAGTGTGAGTGGGAAACGTCCACAGGTGAAGGCAGATCCTCTCCTTACATTTGATATTCTGGAATTTCATTAGAAAACATCCACTCGTGATGTGCCTGGCTGGCTCAGTCGGTTAAGCACTCGACATTTGCTCTCAGCTCAGGTCTTGCTCTCAGGGTTGTGAGTTCAAGCTCTGAGTTGGGCTCCATGCTTGGGATGGAGCCTACTTGAAAAACAAAATGTCCACTTGCGGATTTTCTTTAAAAACCATGCTTTGCAGCCAGTACTATTGTCAGTCCCATATCAGAAACATTGCCAGCAATGATGTCATTGACACTGCTTGTCCTTCATTCTGTTCCTCCTTCCAGGGTACAAGCGGACCCACTGGATCCAATCTCCACATTGCTGGCTTTTTCCTCTCATGTTTTCCATGTTTTTTATGTCTTTGGGGCCGTCTGCGTGATTTATTCAGTTTGATTTTCCACTTTATCAATTTTTTAGCATTATCTAGATGTTTTTCATCTCACTACTAAATTTTAAAATTTCAAATAATTATATTTTAATTTCTAATACCCCTAATTAGCTCTTTTTCAAGATAATCTCCTCTTATAGTTGTAGGCTCCTTTATCATATGGATAATTTTTTTAAAACCCAAAATGTCATTTTCTGCTTTCCCTATTAATTTATATTTAAGTGCTTGAAAGAGCTCCTGTGTATTAAGTGCTCACGTGTCTTAAGCTGGTGTTCTGCTTTCTAGGGGATAGGATAGTTCCTGCAGGTCCCTGGGACTCTCAGCTTCTTCCCTGAAAGTGTTCTGGTTCATGAGAGACTCCTGGTGATGTGGTTGCGAGCAATGTCCTGGGTACTTGGAGGCTCTGTCTGGGTCTCCTGTGGCCATTTGGGCTGGAGCCCTTTGCCCAACACAGGTGACCCTCTGAATATGAACCCACTTTTGAGGCAGGGGGCTCCCTGGAACGAGGAATAAAATGAAGGAGAAGCAGTAGGTGCTATGTTTTATTTTCTCTCATTTCTACCTGCTTGAAATCAGAAGGGAAAGATCTCTGTGCTCAATCTGCCATCTTAAGCCAGAAGTCAATGTATAGTTGGAGATATTAGTGGCCAGTGGCTTTTATACTTGGATTTCACCCTGAAGGTAATCTGGGGATGACCGAAAAGTAAAGTTTCCTTCAGCCCGAAACCTGGATAACTGAACAGCACTTGTAGTTATCATGGCCTCCTGGTCAGCTCACGGGCAGGCAAAGGCATGCCCTAATCCCCAGCGAGGCGGCTATCTCTATGTAGGTCAGAATACAACGCGCATTGCTCACGCTCCTTGCCGGATGCTTGTTAAACCGTTATGTTGTTAAGTAGCACAATTACTGGAGAACATTTTGGAATGTTCTCTAGAGATTTTTAAAATTAGAAATAAATTCCACCACCCTAAAATGGATTAATGTGAAGCATAACCTCTTGAGGTTTTCAATCACTGCAAGTGGAGGTTAGCTACTGACAAACCCAATTTAGTAATAAAGAAAATCTATCCAGATTAGTGAGAAGTCTCTTGTTAGTTCTGCTCGTGTTAGAAATTGGAATAACTGACAACTCTAAAAATGCTCTGCAGTCTTCAGAGGACACTGACAGGTTTAACTCTTGATCCTCTGCGAAAGAGGAGGGAGGAAAGCCATTTTATGGAAGGCAAACCTAAACTACTGAGAGGTTATAAAGGCTTCTCCAAAGAGGCGTGGAAAGCTAGTCAAGCTAGCATTAGCCACATTCTCAGGGAAATCTGAATGTTGACATTGTTCACAGAAGCTGGATGTGTGCAACCTATTCCATCCACAAGTGGGATGCTAATTAAATCACAGAATACAGAAAATATCAAGCAGCTAATGCTAATGAGGATCCTGATAAAACACTATGTTCTCCAGGTTGAAGAAATTATGTAAATAAAGAAAACGGTTTAAAAACCATTTTTTTACAGACACATTTCCTTAATGAGAAAAATTAAGCCTCTGAAACAGATCAACAAGGAACACACACACCAGTGGCACACAGGAGGTGTTCACCCTGCGATGTGTGCTGTGGCAGGTGTCAAGTACAACGGTTTTCAATCTCTAGGAGACAAAGACTGTGGTGGGCAGGGCAGATACAGCCTCCCAGAGGAGGCAGATCCCAAGCCCGGGCTCAGAGTAAAAGTACTTTGGTATTTAGAATAAGTCACAGGGAACATCTGTATGTTGTTTTGATAGAAGCTGGTATTTTTGCTTGCCTTCATACAAACACTCAGAGGAACATATGGAAATCGAAGAAACTGGTTTGTTAAAAGATTCATTTATTTATTCAAGAGGGAGAGAGCATGATCAGGAGAGGCAGAGAGAGGGAGAGAGAATCCCAAGCAGATTCCACACTGAGCATGGAGCTTGATGCGGGGCTCAATCTCATGACCCTGAGATCATGACCTGAGCTGAAATCAAGAGTTGGATGCTCAACCGACTGCACCATCCAGGTGCATGGAAACTCTGATATTCAAAGTCTGAACCATTAATTCATGAGTTCCAATGATACAGCTTTTGCTTAACATCAAATCACTGCTAAGTTTGTACCATTACTGACAAACCGTGGACAGCGGCTTAGTCTAAGGAAAAAGCTATGAAAACACAGGAAGCATTTCCCTTCCTCTGCCAGCAAATTAACTGAGTAAGCGCTCTGTGTCAGGTGCTGGTAGATTTTGGAATCAATACTTCCAGGTAGGCTTTTTTTTTTTTTTAGAAGTACAATCAATGCTATCTACTATAGATGATACTCATATTTCCTTGGTAGATTCTTCTCATAATGAAGGAAGAAATCTAGTCATGCTTCGCTATCAACAAAGTAGGAACAATGAAATTTAAACTGGGTCTACAGGTCGCAAAATGGAGCACACCCAGAGTCTTACCATAACTCGTTCAGGTGACTTAGATGATGAGCTATGGGGCTTTTGTGCTGATGAGATTTTGGACCTTGAGTTAATCCTGTAATAGCCCAGGGCCTCTGGAGACCTTAGGATGGAGAGAATGTACTTTGTATGTGGGAGAGATGTGAATCTTTAGGGGCTGGAGGTCAGGTTATGTAGGTAAAATAATGCCCCCCAAAGATGTCCATGAGTATGGGTGCTATGCACTGAATTGCACCCCCTGCCATTCATATGCTGAAGCCTTAACCCCCAATGTGATGATATTTGGAGACAGAGCCCTAAAGGAGATAATTAAAGTTAGATGAGATCATAAAGGTGGAGCTCTACTCCAACAGACATGGTGTCCTCATAAGGAAAGAAGAAGAGACGCACTCTCTCTCTCTCTCTCCATGCACGAAGACAAAAAGCAACATGAGACACAGCAAGAAGAGGCCACCTGCAAGCTAGAAAGAGAGGTCTCATCAGAAAACAACCCTGCTGGCATTTGATCTTGGGCTTAAAGACTCAAGAATTATATGAATTGTAAGTGGAGATTATATCTATTTCATGCATATAAAATAAAATCATAAAAATAAATTAGGTCAAGGCAGGGAGTGGGTACTGTCCTTTCCATTCAACATTTTAAGAACACCAATATATACATTTATACGAATACATTTCAGATCCTTCCCTGGTGGGCAGAGATGAAAAAGAACCAAATTTTAAAGCTGAGAGGAGGCCTGCAGAGAGGTGTGGAGGCTGGCATGGACTCTCCAGTGAGCGGGGGGACCCCGGCATGTCCAGCACACCTCTTTCTAGGCTCTGTCACCTACCTCAGACACCTGTAAGATACGGCCACTGCAAGACTGGAAAAGGCATTTATTTCCCTTTGTTTTAGTTTCCTGTGAGCCATCACCACAAATGGGGTGGCTCAGAACAGCTGACGTTTGCTCTCTCACAGTTGTGGAGACCGGAAGTCCAAAGTCAGTCTCCCTGGGCCAAGAGCAAGATGCCAGCAGGGTGCACTCCGAGCCTACAGAGCTCTAGAGAAGCCTCCCTTCTTCATCCCCACTGATGCTCGTGGCTGCATCACTGTGATCTCTGCCTCCCTGGTCACGTTGCCTTTTCCCCTGTGTCAGATCTCCCTCTGCCTCCTTCTCATACAGATATGTGTGGCTACATTTAGGATTCATGCATAAAGCAGAAACCTCCCCCCACCCATCACCCTCCAACAATCCCTTTTTTGCCATATAAATAGGTGATGTTCCAGGGATTAGGACATGGAACCTTTGGGGGGGGGGCGGTCTTCTCACCCAGCTGATCCCTTAAGACCTTTTCTCCATTTCTAATTAACCCATAACTTTAGAAGGCATCCTCTGAAAACACAATAATCACACATTCACTAAATTTTTAAGAAAAAAATCAAAAAAGAATCTGGATAAGGATAAAGCAAGAGAGAAAAAGACTAATACATCTGAGGTTCTGTAAATTATCTCTTAATCTAATTTCTGCTCATTTTAATACCTCATATAAAAAGCACAGAGTTAATTTAGAGATAATCTGGAATTTGAGGAATAGAAAATAGCCATTTGAGGATATGCTGTTTTTGCTGAAGTGACAAATGGTTGTTCCAGCAGGGTTTAAGGTAAGAGAAAGCTCTGTCTCATAGAGAAGGTGGACCATTGCAGCCTGGAAATCAATCCTCCTTGGTGCTCTGACCTGCCTAGTTCACTGTGGGCAATTTCTCTCCCCTTCTCTGATTTTATTATATCATCTATTTCTGTATTCTTGACTCAGACCTGGTAACTCGACTGAGACTCCTGAATTGCTGTCTTTGGTTTTCTGACTGGCCAGAGTCTTTCCTAAAATAGCAACTATTAGACTAGCCAGCTCCTTGTAACAGATGGTCCTGAAGGCTGCCTAAATTCACTTGAACTTTCCCAAGGGGCTTTCATCCAAACCAGGCAACAGACTAAAGAAAATCAGAGTGCCAGGATGGGATTTATCTTTTCATGGTCTATATACAACTGTGCCTTTAACACAGGATGCAAAATGTAGCAATGCTTTGAAAAGTGCTCCTTTATGGATAAATACGTAGGCACATTTGCCTCAGCTTAGATTCTTAATGCAAGCACGCATAACAATCTACTGCCATCCCTCAGATAAATGGCTCTTTAGTGTAAGGATTCAATAAATAACCAAGATGTACCTCGCAATCCTAGAACTAATGATGAAAAGTCAAAGTAGAGCCTGTTAAGATCCTCCCAGGGACTCACTTCTCAAGACTTTGGAAGTTTGCAACTAACTATAAGGTTAGAGCCATGTAAATTAATTCTTTCTTTTATGGAAACCTGTCAGAACTCCCTCTTCTCAGATTTGTTTCAATTTAAAGAATGGTGCAAATTCACTGAGTTCAAGGCATGTAGACTGCATTCATAAAGTATTTCATAAATCAAGGGGTCTTGTTGTGGCAGACAGGAGGCTGCCTCTCTGAGTCACTGTACTCTTTTCAACTCTGCAGAGGCTAACCCTTAGAAACACTGACTTTCTAGAAACTTCTTCCAGCTAAAGGAGGCCATGCAAGATGGTTGTGGCAAGTAAGCTGTCTCCCAGCTGGTTTCAGACAAAGACAGAACTACATCAGGCAAGTCCTGTGATTTTCCCTTCTTTCTAGTGAGGATAGGAGATGTGATGTGTGAAGCCAGTGCAGCCACTTTGCCAGCATGCTGACGATAACAGCAGATTAAAATTTATTTATCTTGGAGAGAGAGAGAGAGAGACAGAGAGACAGAGAGAGAGAGAGATGGGTGAATGGAGGGAGGGGCACATGGAGAGAAAATCTTGAGCAGAATCTGTGCTAAGTGTGAAGCCCTATGCGGGGCTTGATCTCACAACCCTGAGATCATGACCTAAGCCAAAGTTAAGAGTCAGATGGATGCTTGAACTAAGCCACCCAGGTGCCCCTGGACTTCTTTTATGAAACAATGCAACACTTATGGTTTGAGTTATTTTAGTGAGGCATTCTGTGGGGGACAAAGGTAGTCTGATATATTGTAATATCTGGGCTTTGGACAAATGCTCAAGCTGATTCCTAACAGGCCTGTGGGCAGGCTGACCAGGCACATGAAATTCCTGAAGTGCATTCAAATGTTTATGCGGATGGGGGCCTGGGCGGCTCAGTCAGTGAAACGTCTGCCTTGGGCTCAGGTCATGGTCCTGGATCGAGTCCTGCATCGGGCTCCCTGCTCAACAGGGAGTCTGCTTCTCTCTCTCCCTCTGCGTTCCCCAACTCTCATTTGTGCTCTATCTCAAATAAAAAAATGAAATCTTTTAAAAATGTTTAGAAAAATGTTTATGAGGACATATATGCCCTTTTCCAATGATGAGATGATTTATAGTTTTATCAGATTCTAAAAACAGGGATCCCTGGGTGGCTCGGCAGTTTGGCGCCTGCCTTTGGCCCAGGGCGTGATCCTGGAGACCCAGTATCGAGTCCCATGTCGGGCTCCTGGCATGGAGCCTGCCTTCTCCCTCCTCCTGTGTCTCTGCCTCTCTCTCTCTCTCTCTCTCTCTCATAAGTAAATAAATAAATATTAAAAAAAAAGATTCTAAAAACAGTTACAACTTCTAAATTGTTTCAGACAACAGGGACCCTTAGAGGACAATCTCAAATCCAGTGCCTGGCATCCCAGGCTCCCCCAGTCTGTCACCACTGCCGCCTTTCAGTCTTAAGTCCTTACTTTCATTATGTCCATCCAGGGCTTTCAGGCAGGCCCTTCTGCCCAGCTAGTGCTCCAGGATTATTATGCCTTGTGGTGACCTTCCCTCTTGGATTTCCTTCATCTCTCCTGCATCTGACTTTCAGATTCCTCATCTTTCATAAAACCTTCCACCAATGCTTCCTGTCCTCCCCAATCTCACCCATATTCCAAACTGTCATCATAAATACTATCTTCACAATCCCTTTATGGCACCTAATTTCACTTAGCATTAACTAATTAACTTTAGCCAGAAACGACGATGACAAGGGTGGCAGTAGCAAGAGCAGCTAAAACAAGTATGTATTTCATGACCAGAGTAGACTCAATTCACCCAATCCGGCAGCTGGCAGGTGGGTATGAACAAAGGAATCTAGAAACACAACTACAGATGCCCAAGTGCAAGGCAACAATACCAGAGCCTATCAAGTAACTTATGTGTCCTCGGATAGGACACTTGGCCATAGTCATATATACAGATGAGCTCTGATGAGATCAGATTTGGGGGATGAGTTTAATACAGGAAAGAGAACAGAGAAAATACCTGGAAAACATGGCCAAACTACCTATTTCTAAAAGAAACAGTAAGGTGTATGTACTTGTCACAATACACAAACAAATTATTAAATTACTGTTAAGCTACTTTGCGATTATCATGGGGACTATATACAGATTATATGTAGACTAAAAATGGGGCATCAATACAACTTAAAATACCATAATAAATCTCATAAACATTCTATTGAACAAAACAATCTATTGTAAAAGAATGCACACCACATGATTATATTAATACTGGAAATGCAAAAAGTATAAAAGCATGAAAACTATTCTATGATGTTAGAAATTAGGGGACTTTGGGAGGATTAGTGATGAGAAAGCATGGTTAGGGGCTCTTGGGATGGTGGTTGTATTCTGTGTCTTGATCTGGGTACTGGCTATAAGAGCCTATTCAGTTTGAAAATTCATCAATCGATATAATATTATATATGAGTTTTACATAAATGTTTAAAAATCAATCATTCCAGAATTTTTAAAAGATACGTTTCAAACAATGAGATATCACTACACACCTCTTAGAATGGCCAAAATCTAGAATGCTGCCAACACCAAGTGTTGGCAAGGCTGTGGAGACACAGGAAGTGTGTCATTCATCACTGATGAATGATGAATGATGAATGACTGATGAGGATGCAGAATGGTGCAGCCAGTCTGGAAGGCAGTTTGGCAGTTTCTCACAAAACCAAATACCTTCCTAGCATATACTTCAGTAATCACACTCTTTGGTATTTATCCAAAGAAGTTGAAAATTATGTCTACATAAAAACCTGCATGTGAATGCTCATAGCAGCTTTGTTCATAATCACCAAGACATGGAAGCAGCCAAAATGTCCTTCAGTGGGTGGATGGAAAACCAAACTGTGGTCCATCCAGACAATGGAATATTATTCAGCACTAAAAAGAAACGAGCTGTCAAGCCATGAAAAAGTCAGGGAAGAACCTTAAAAGCCTACTGCTAAGTGAAAGAAGGCCCCGTACTGTATGTCCAACTGTATGGCATTCTGGAAAAGGCACGATTGCAGAGACAGTAAAAAGATCGCTGCCAGCGTTCTGGGGGAGGGAGGGATGAAGAGACCACGGAGGTTCTCAGGCCAGCGAAGCTATTCTGTAACGATACTGTAATGATGGATGTGTGTCATTACACATTCTCCCAAGCCCACGGCATGTACAACACCGAGAGTGCACCTTTTTAAAAAAGATTTATTTGAGAGAGAGACAGAAAGAGAGAGAGAGAGAGAGAAAGAGAGAGAGAGAATGAGAGTGTGGGGAGGGAGGGGAAGAGGGAGAGGGAGGGAGAAACTTAAGCAAATTCCATTCTGAGCGTGGAGTCTGACATGGGACTCGATCCCACGACCCTGAGATCACAACCTGAGCTGAAATCAAGAGTTGGATGCTTGATGGACTGAGTCCCCCCAGGAGCCTCCCCAAGAGTGCACCTTAATGTAAACTATGCACATTGAGTGAGGATGATGGGTCAATGCACGTTCATCCACTGTAAAAATGTGCCACTCTGGGGAGGGAGGGATTGGTAAGGGGGGATGCTCTGTGTGCCTGGGGCCAGAGGGTGTCTGGGAAAACTCTGTGCCTGCATCTCAGTTTTGCTGTGAATCCAAAACTACCCTAAAATAATGGCCTATTAAAAAAACAAAATCTATAGAAATGTTATTACAGAGCTTCCTTTGTTAACTAGCAGTCACACCTCTGAAGTGGAAGGATTCTCTCAAATGTAATTTTAATACATCTCTTTTTTTCCACACAAACCCATTTCATCTTATTTTGACTCTGGTGTACATTCAGAACACTTGATTAAGTGTCTGACTTGCTCGTACCTATTCCTTCTTATAGGAGAATCCAATTTATGAGCCATGATGGCCAATTTGCTAGATTTCACTCCCTCTCAGTAAAGTCTATTGGGTCCAATTGAAAATTAAAAAAAGATAAGCTGAGAGTCAGCATAGCTGTTACAGACACTGGACCTACACTGGTGATGGAATTTCAACTCCATAAAAATTATCTCTATGCTCTGCTCCCACCCAAAAGACTAATGAGTCTTATACTCTGATAACCTCTGCATGGCCGCCGCCCAGTCTACTGTCACTGTGACTTTCAAATGTCCGAGGCTTTTCCATTCCACACCACCTGAAACTGGTGTCCATCTTCTCTAATGTGAAAATCCATAAGGTCAACTGTCAGGGCTATTTCAATGCAAACGTGATCCTGCTGGATTTTTCAGCTCCTACAGCATTCGACATTCGCTATGGCAGTGGAGAATGTCAGAGGCCTTTGCATTGGAATGCAATAACTGTATTTGCCAAAAAAAAGGCATATGCCATCGCGTATGACCCAGCGTAGGCCACGTATCTAATAGCTGAAAATAAAAAGGTAACTTTGGAGTCTATCACGCCAAAGAGAAATTTAGGAAAGGGCACAGACTAGCAAGGGAGAAATGAATGACACAATTGAAAAGGACACATTCTCATTTGGCTAGTCCCTTTGGAGGCAAGATTGCCTTCAACACTTTTAATTTGATTTTTAAAACATAAATTGTGCGTAACTGGGGGTAATTAGACTGCACAACGGAACAAGGTACTTGTCGTTCAGAATGATCACCACGAGCACTTCAAGATCCTGAGCACCGACACCGCCTCCATGGTGATTCTTCCTGGAAAGGGGGCCCACGTGAGTTGGGGATGTTTCTTTTTTTTTTTTAAATAATAAATTTATTTTTTATTGGTGTTCAATTTGCTAACATACAGAATAACACCCAATGCTCATCCCGTCAAGTGCCCCCCTCAGTGCCCGTCACCCATTCACCCCCACCCCCCGCCCTCCTCCCCTTCCACCACCCTTAGTTCGTTTCCCAGAGTTAGGAGTCTTCATATTCTGTCTCCCTTTCTGATATTTCCTACCCATTTCTTCTCCCTTCCCTCCTATTCCCTTTCACTATTATTTATATTCATTGGGGATGTTTCTATGAAAAGGCTGACCCCAGTGAGTTCAGAATGGATTTTCTGGGCGAGTAGAAAGCAGGTGCCGTGATCGGAGTTTCAACAAACCAGAATACAAGACGAGAAGCAGGCAGTCTTTGGGAAAGATTATCTTATTAAAAGTCCCTACTACAATTTCTTTCTTTAAAAAAAAAAAAAGATTTTTAAAATTTATTTATTCATGAAAGATGCAGAGACACAGGCAGAGGGAGAAGCAGGCTCCCTGCAGGAAGCTCGATGTGGGACTCAATCCCAGGACCCTAGGATCATGACCTGAGCTGAAGGCAGATGCTCAACCATTGAGCCACCCAGGTGCCCCCATAATTTCTAAGTAAATCTATCAAAATGGAGGCAAGGCAACACACCCAGGATGGCACAAAAATTTTCAAGGTGTTATTATCACAAGGACTCTCATCTCCTCAAGACTGTACTTCATCCCTCCCCCAGGGGAAGCCACTGCTGCCCAGAACCATGGCCACAGACTGTCAGGGATGAACCCCACTCAATAGGCCTTACCCAAGCCCTGCCTCACACTTCTCTTTTGTTTTTGCTTCTTGATCACACGACACAAGGGAGATTCTCCTTGTGCCCATTCCTGCGGTCTTTTTCTCAACCGACGCTGAGCTCTCAGGAAGAGCATCTGTGTCTCCTTTGCTCACACTTCACTGGGCACTGAGCTCAAGGCTCTCAGCCCCCAAGAGGGGAGCGTTGATGTTGGACCAATAGTCTGTACTATTGGTTGACGTGAGGATGCTCTGCAGGTTCATGAATTTGAGAAAGCTCTGGAGCCAGTGGCAGGTAGAGTGATTTGATGTTCTCTTCCGCCAGACAGAATTGCGATTGCCAAACAAAAGCCAGCGCTGCACCCCAGGACAGCAGATGCAGATAGCCTGCAATGGGAGGGAAGGGGCACGGCTGATTGTCCCAACCCCAGGACACACGGCCTGAGCAGCACAACCCATAGAAAGAAATACCGGCTGCAGAAGCCCAACAGAGCTCAGGGCTTAGGCAAGGCTCGGCCACATTTGTATTTTAACAGGAGAATAAAAGAACTCCTGCTCTTCAAAGCCTTTTCTGGAATTCAGGGATTCACCAGGGCCCCACCACTGGCAGGTGCCTCTCGCCCACTCGCCCACTCGTAGTTGTTGCCCCTGACAACTGGCTGCCAGCGTTCAAAGAGGTGACGGCTTACAGTGAGGACACTCGACTGCAGAGGGCACGCTGCTGCACAGGAGCCCAGTGGAAATGACTCCCGGGGTTGGCGGCTGCGCTCGAGAGACCAGGACACGCTTCCCCGTGCAGCAGAGAAGGCTGAGGGCCAGCTCTCCGTGTGTGCTGCATGAGCACAAGGAGGGAAGGCTTCCGGGACGTTTACCACGCAGCCTCACTGCTGGACTGCTGGGGGACAGAGGCACTCCAGGGCGCCCTTTTATTTCACTCCAAAGTAACCACCGCAGGAGCCCTGGGACTCCGGGTGGCACGAACACTCACATGTGCTTTGGGAGGGTGGGAGCCACCACAAACTACTTAAAGCACTGTTGCTTTCTAAGCCTCGAAGCCAGTGCTGGACAACCACCGAAGCAACTGTTCAGTAATCCTTCCCTCATATAAAGCACAGTCCTGTTCAAAGGAAAACACAGGTAAGGAACACGTACTGCAGGAATCCTGAGGAAGACTGGATTGTCTCCACGTTAATTAAAAACACGTAATTGGGGATCCCTGGGCGGCTCAGGGGTTTAGTGCGTGCCTTCGGCCCAGGGCATGATCCTGGAGTCCTGGGATTGAGTCCCACATCGGGCTCCCTGCATGGAGCCTGCTTCTCCCTCTGCCTGTGTCTCTGCCTCTCTCTCTCTCTCTCTCTCTCTCTCTCTCTCTCTCTCTCTCTCTCTCTCTCTCTCTCATGAATAAATAAATAAAACCTTTAAAAAAAATGTGGTTGCTGAAATCCCTGGTGAAGGCGAAATACCATCAGCCAATCACAAAATAGAAAAAGTATTTGCCTTTACTCGCCCTTCCCCTACTCAGATTTCAGTGGCTGATTCCACTTTTTTCCCTGATCCATCAGATGTACTATCTTGAATCTCAAGTCCAGGTCCTCAGGCAACTCTGGTATGCTCAGAAAGAACACCTAGGGGGACCCCTGGGTGGCTTAGCAGTTGAGCATCTGCCTTAGGCTCAGGGTATGATCCTGGGGTCCTGGGATTGAGTCCCACATTGGGCTCCCCCCGTGAAGCCTGCTTCTCCTTCTGCTCTGTCTCTGCCTCTCTTTGTGTATCTCATGAACAAATAAATAAAATCTTTTAAAAGAAAGAACGAACACCCAGGGAGAGGACCACATTCTCTTTGTCGTAACTGCCACCGAAACCTCTTCAATGTTAGGCACGTTTTTATGATACTTTAGTGTGTGTGTGTGTGTGTGTGTGTGTATGCCTAGATTACACCAGTGTTTTTAATAATTTTCCCACCATCGTTCAAACTAATGGCTAAAGTGTGATGGAATTCATTTACTATGAAGTTTCGCTTTTTAACATGTACAATTCAGTAGTTCTTGAGGCATTAACAGAGTCGTGAATCCACTGCCACTATCAAATTCCAGAATATTCATCACTTCCAAAAGCCATCTTATTCTGATGTATCCATGTAGGCTCATCAGTTGTATCAAATGTACCACCCGTGGGGAGGTTGATAACCAGGGAGGCTATGCAACGTTGTGTGGGGACAGACAGTATATGGGAAATCTCTGTGCTTTCCTCTCAGTTTTTCTGTGAATCTGAAACTTCTCTAAAAATATAATGTCATTTAAAAAAAGAAAAGAAATCTCATACTTATTAGCAGCCACTCTTTACTGTCTCCACCTCCAGACCTTGGCAACTACTAATGTACCTCTACTCTATCTCTATGGATTTGACCATTCTGGGATCATACAATATGTGGCCTTTTGGGTCTAACTTCTTGCATTTAGCATAATTACTTCAAGTTTTATCCATGTTGTAGTATATATCAGAGATTCATTCGTTTGTATAGTTGAATAATATTCCACTGTATGGCCATACCACATTAATACCACATACCACATTTATCTATTCACTGGGTGAAAGGAACTGGGTTGTTTCTTTTTGGCTCTTAGGAATAACAGTGCTATGGACAGGCATATGCAAGTTTCTGTATGAACATGTTTTCTGTTTTCTTGGGTATACACCTGGGAGTGGAATACTCGGTCATATGCTAACTCTATGACTTTTTGAGGAGCTACTGAACGTTTTTCACAGAGTCTACAAAATTTTACATTCTAATTAACAATGTTTGAAGTTTCCCATTTTCCACATTTTTACCAATACATGTTATTTTTCATTTTCCCCCCTTTTTATAGCAATCCTAATGTGTACAAAGTGGTATACTGTGAATCTGATTTGCATGTCTTTGATGACAAATGATGTTGAGCATCTTTTTTTAATGCTTATGGGCTATTTATATTTCTTTGGATAAATATTTTTGAAATCCTTTGGTTGTTTTTAATTATTTCTCTCTTTGAGTTACAATAATTATTTATAAAATCTGGACATTAGATCTTCACAACATATGTCTTGCAAGTTTTTCCTCACATTCTATGGGTTGTCGTCTCTCTTTCTTGATATTGTCCACTGATGCACAAACATTTTTAAGTTTGATGATGTCCAATTTATCCAGTTTCTCTCTGGTTGCTTATGCTTTTAGTGTCATATCTAAGACGCTTGTCTAATCCAAGATTGTAAATATATGCCTCTAAGTTTTCTTCCAGAATGTCATAGTTTCAGCTCTTTTATTAGCTTGTTGATACACATTGAGTTGATTTTTGTATAAAGCATGAGGTAGGGCTCCAACTTGGCTCTTTTGCATGTAGATATTCAGTTGTGCAAGCACTATTTGTTGAAAAGACTATTCTTTCCCCATCACATGATCTTGGTGCCTTTGTCAAAAATCAATTGGCCATAGATGTATGGTTTTATTCTGAGCTTTCAGTTCTATTCCATTAATCTATATTATACCTATGCTAGTACCATCATTACTGTAGCTTTAGAGTAAGTTTTAAAATAAGGAAGTAGTTCAACATTCTTTTGCAAGGTTGTTTTGGCTATTCTGAGCCCCTTGTATTTTCATATAAATTTTAGAATCAGCTTGCCTATTTATCCAAAAAGGGGAATTGGGATTTTTATGAAGACTGAGTTGAATCTATAAATATATTCAGGAAGTATTGCTATGTTACCAATATCAGATCTTCTAATCCATAAACACAGAGTATCTTTTTGTTTTCTTAGGTCTTCTTTAATTTATTTCAATTAGTTTTATGTTTTTTCTGTGGGTAAGGTTGTACACCTTCTATTAAATTTAGTCTAAGTACTTTATTCGTCTCAAAACTATTGCAGGTGGAAACATTTTATTAATTTGATTTTGGATTGTTCATTGTTAATGTATGGAAATACAAATGATGTATATTGATCCTATATTATCCACCCTTGTTGCATATGTGTTTCTGTGTGTGTGTGTGTGTGTGTGTGTGTGTATATTCCTTAAGATTGTCTATATACAAGTTCATGTTATCTATGAAGAGATAGTTTACTTCTTTCCTATCTGGATTTTTTTCTCTTGCATTGCCTTGGCCAGAATCTCTAATACAATGTGAAATAGAAACAGGGAGACTAAGTATCCTTGTCTGTTCCTGATCTTAGGGAAATGCTTTCAATCTTTCACCATTAAGTATGATAGTAGCTGTGAGTTTTTCATACATGCTTTTTATCAGATTGAGGAAGTTTCTACTAGCTTGTTGAGCGTTTTGCTATGAAAAGATTTTGGGCTTTGCAAATGTCTGCTCTGTGTCTATTGAGATAATCATGTGGGTTCCTTTCCCCTCTTTATTCTATTAATATGTATGTATTATATTGATCTTTCATACAGTAAATCAAATTTTCTTTCCTGGGATAAATAACATTTGGTTATGGTGTAATATACTTTTTATATGTTGCTGGATTCAGTTTGTTAGTATATATAGATGTATAGTATATACACCTATATTCATAAGGGATATTGGTAATAGTTTTCATTTCTTGTTATACCCTTATCTAGTTTTGGTTTCAGAGTACAGATTACCCTTTTCTTCATTCAAGTTTTGAAATTGTTTAAATGTATATCCATAATTTACTTGCACTTTTTGTACAAATGTAAAACAAATTTATCTATCTATCTATCTATCTATCTATCTATCTATCTATCTATCCATTCAATGTATCTACTTATTTTTCCATCTTAAGGTTTAATACCTGTATAGTCTATTTACTGGCGGTTAGAAGTGTGTTTTTTTGTTCACACAATTAGGAATCTAATACGACAATGAGAATGTGGCCATTGTAGTTTCCTATAACTGCCATGTAGTTATCTTACAGGAAAAATCTTCTCTCCTTAAGCTAACATTTCATCACAGCCCACTTCACATCTCAACTTCCTCCTGAATTTCCTCACAACGGATCTCTCTATCCTCCAAGGTCCTATAGCACCTATTTTTGAAGCATTCAATGGTGCAAGTGTATACACATTTTCGCTGTAGGTTTTTGCTAACAATTTTTGTGTGTTTTTTCTTTCCTGTAAGATTTCTGACTCTTTCTTTGTTATTTCGAGTACCTCTGTTGTTAGTTCACACTCAATGTATGTTGTTTTAATGATTTTTAAAATTCCTCTTTGATATAGTAACCATGAATTCCATGAGATCCACAGAATTGTTATATTTATAATGCCACTGTCTTTAAGCTTGTCAAGCATGAATAGGTAATTATGAATTTTAATATATACCGAGCATTTCTACACTTAGTCAACAATTACATCAATGAATTCAAAGCATACAAAATGGATTTTTTTTCATGGAAACATATTAATGACTTAACCATATGGCACAATGGGAATCAGAACCTGGGAAAAATAAATTAGGTAACAGGTAGTTACTTAGAAAAAAATTGCAAAGCAAAACTGTGCATTTTCTCCCTTAGTGACTTGCTTTTCCAAGAATAAATATAAGTACCTGGTGTCAGCAGTATGACTGAGGTGACAATCAAGGAGCAGATGACCAGAATCACAAGGAGTGCAATTGCTATTCCCTTCCAGTTTCTTTGGGGAGGGTTACTCCCCACCAGCTCCTAAAAACAACAGAAAAGAGAAACCCAGTGAGTGAAGTAAGGAAATAAAATAAACCAAATAAATACATTCCAATTAAATCAAGAACCAAGACACAAAAGAGTGAATGAAGCATATTCTTATCCTTGAAGCTATGAGTAGCTCTTTTTTCTGTCCTTCTGCCTCCTGCTTTCATCTCTGTACCATGGCAAAACCTCATCTCAAGAACGAATATGATAGTCTATTATGTTTACAGCTTTTCTGAGAATTGAATGTTTCTACACCTGGCACACTGGGTTCTATAGCACAGGGCAACTGTGGCATTTCTCTTCATTACAGTCAACCTAATCTCCACTGAATCAAACCCAAGTATGATGAATATTCATTCCCAGCTCCAAATCCTCTCTCATCTTCCTCTTCATTCACACCCACACTGTTAACTTCTATCTCAGAGTACCAGATACAAATGTTTATTTAGCATAGACCACATACCAAGTTTAACTAACTTCTATGCATTGTTCACTATCTTGAGCCCTTTCTTCCTTCTATAAAACTTCATACAAGATTTCAAGATTCCCCAGATCTCTTCACTGGCTAATTAACTTATACGTATTCTAGATTTTAGTTCCTCCAAGGAGCTGTGTTTGCATTGCAGCAGGAGTTAGGGATGGGAGAAAGAATCTGGAGACGTTGATGAAGTGTGCTAAAGGTCAGATAAATCTAGGAAATTAATCAGGGATACTGGTTGCTGAAATCAACTTTCAATCCCTTTCACATCAGTGTGCTTGTATAATTTATACTCCAACCCGGGATTCTTTGAGAGACAAAGGAGTTAATATTTATAGTTAATAATTATTAAATATAATGGTTTTTATTTATAATAATGACCATTAATTGTACAAGAGCAACGGTCATTCCCCTTGGCAAATAAAGACATATGGTCACACTGAAAATGGTCTACTGCTCCTTCTGCCCATACACAGATCAGAAAATACTCTCTTATAGTGCCCATAATTATAACTAATATTAATTTCAAGTCAAGATGAACTAGAATAGAGATGGCTTCAAAAAAGTTGATAATGCAATACCCAAATACAGCTTCATCCAAAACTAAAAGCTCATTAGAACGTGGCAAATTTCTGCAAATCAAAGGTAATATTAAATGTAGGATGGCAAATAATTAATAATTGACATGCAAATATTCAATATTGGCTCTCTAGGTTATCAAATTAAGAAAAATTTGAGGGCCACTATGGTCTTAGCCAGAAAGAATTTTATAGTTGTTTAGAAATTTCAACCAATCTCCTTATTTGCTATCCAGAATTTATCTATTAAGAAGTGGCTTTTTAGCACTTAAAAATGACAAAAAACAATACTGAATTGCTCTCATTTCTGAATGGATAGTGTTCAATGCAAGAAAAAATAACAAAGGAGAGCTGATCAGATTTTACTGATTCAGTAGCTTTTCCCTTTGCCAAGTTTACAAAGGAAATTTGAAAATTCACCAAATTTGTGAATAGTATAAATCTTGAAGTAGTACTCTTCATATGAACAATGTAGTACACATAACCTCTTGCAGGGCCTAGAGGATATTTTCTTCTTTCTTTCTTTTTATTTTTAGAGAGAGAGAGAGAGAGAGAGAGTGCACAAATGGAAGGGGAGGAATAGAGGGAGAGGAGAGAGAAAATCTTAAGCAGGCTCCACTCCAATGTGGAGCTCTATGTGACACGGGGCTCGATCTTCACTCTAAGATCATGACGTGAACTGAAAGCAAGAGTCAGAGGCTTAAGTGACTAAGCCACCAAGGCACTTCCCTAGTTGGCATTTCTCAAATACTGCTCATATTAAATCCCAGGGTAATAATCAAACCAGAATATTTTAGTATTCAGGACCAAACCCCAAACCTTATTCAAGATCCAGAATGATAAAATTAACATTATTATCTTCATCAGCTCAAACAATTGATATCTTTTGAATCTTGTTTTTAATAATATCCTAAAATTCTAAAATGTTTTAAACACATCTATTAAATACACTGGTCAAAGTTTATTTGCCCAAAGAAGCCTAAGACTTTTCCTTTGTGTCAATTTCCGATGAGCTAGTAGCATAGCTGATTTACTTGCAGAAGTGTACGAACCCATGTTTCAGTGACAGAAGTCCCTCTGAGACTCAGTGGTCCCCTTACCAGGCCAAACACATCTACAATGTGTCCTGGCCTGGATGTCCAGGTCTAGGCTAGATGGTGTCAGAGTGTCTGCCAAGATAACCAGAAGATGGAAACGTTTGTAAAACATGTCATGTGAAGGACATTCAGCCTCAAAAGTCTTATCCACTTGAACTATCACATGGAAGAGAGAGGAAACTTACTCTGTACAGCTCCAGAAGGTAGAATCGTGTTTCAGTACACTTCAAAACTCCCAACCATTAATACTGCCCCACAATAGGCTGAGGGGCTTCCTCAGGAAGTGTGCAGGATGGTGAACACCTAACGGGGATCCTGGAGATCCAATCCTCCAGAAAGGAAGGTGGAAATAAATGATCTTAAAAATGCCCAATAAGAGTAAAAGCTTTATGAACACGTATAGGATGGAAGAGAGAGATGCAAAGCTGTGAAGTTGCTACTCAAGAGTGGAAAACGAATGGGAGGCAAGGGCTTCTGGAAAGAGGACAAAGACTCTGCTTCCTCCTGTTCACTGGACTAAGAAAATACTATGCACAGAAAACCAGTTCAGTGTATATATATCCTGAGATGTACCATAGATACCCAAACAGGCACTGACAGCATAGCCCACTCAAGTGAAGTGATTCTGGGCCAAAGGCACTCTTTCTTTCTTTCTTTCTTTCTTTCGGTAGGGGGAGGAAGAGAGCGAGAGGGAGAGAGAGAAATCTTAAGCAGGCTCCATGCTCAGCACAGAGCGGGAAGCAGGGCTCAATCTCATGACCCTGAGATCATTAATTGGATGAAAACCAAGAATCAGACCCTTAACCAACTGAACCACCAAGGTACCCGAATGAACCCCAATGACACCATTTCTTGAAGACAGATGCACCATATTGCCTTTCAGGCAGCATTCTTACACATTTAAAAAGCAGGGCAATTTTACCCACATGAAAGCAGACATTCTTTAATTAAATTCCATTTTCATTTGCCAAATTTCACTTTTCACAGTACAAGAAATTTCTTTTTTAAGTTACACAAACACTACTGTAACAATACTAATAGGAAACAAATTAAAGAGGAAACAAATCATGAATAATCTTGCTAATCCAAGAAGACAAAGCTTTTCATTTTCCCCATTTTCCTTTCCAGTCATGGTCTATATGCACATTTAATTTCTACATGGGTGTAACCAGAGCACAGAGATGATTTTTGAGTTAGAATTTGGATTTATATGTGCTTCTTTGAACATCTCATTTGGCTTCACATATTCAAACGACTTCCTCATTTTAACTTGCAGGAGCTGACTTATTGAGAATTTAAGTAGAACTGACCCTGCTTCCCATGAAGGACAAGACAAGTTAATAAATTATCCCCTAAAATGTTAAGCTTCAGTAGTGCATTTCTTGGCAGAATTATATGATTTTGCCTAGAATAGTGAAAATGAGACCATAATACATTCTCTGCTCTGTTTGGTACCCCATGCATACCTCAGAGATTCAGTAAAATGGAAGAGCATGTCTATAGTGAGCCATTTGGTGTAACCAGGTGATCAAACCTACCTACCTCCCTTCCTTCCTCCCTCCCTCCCTTCCTTCCTTCCTTCCTTCCATCCAACACATGTCTTTCCAGCACTTCCCCTGCCAGCCCTGCCCCAAGGACCTTGGGTATAGCAGTGAACGAAACAGACTACACTGCTATCAAGCCAGCAAGCTGAATGGCTTTCATTTTTCCATATTTCCTTTCTTGTATTCTGGTGCAGGGATGGGACACAAACAATAAACAGCTAACCCACCAAGAGAAGAAAAAAGCAGGATGAGGGGGGGCTAAGGAGGGAATGCATCCTGTGAGCTGTTTGTATATAAGGAGGTCAGAGAGATTTTCTAATAAAGTGACATTTGAACAGAAACCACAAGGAATGGGACTGGGAGGAAGGATGTCAGGCTGTCATGGACTGAACTGTGTGTGTCCCTCCTAAATTCACATGTGGAAGCTCAAACCCCCAGTGAGATGGTACATGGACGGAGGGCCTCTGAGGGGTAATGAGGGTTACAGGAGGTCATGAGGATGGGGCTCTCAGGTCAGGATGAGTGTCCTTATAAGGAGAGACACCAGGGAGCTTGCCTCCTCTGTACCCACACACATGGAGGAAAGACCACGTGAGAGGCCACTGCAAGAAGGCGCGGTCGGCAACCTAAAGAGGAAGGGCCCTTAAGACACTGCCACTTGTACTCGGAGGGTGGGCTTCCAGTCTCCAGAACTGTGAGAAACAAAGCTCATGGCTCAGAGGCATATCTCTGACATTCTGGGAAGCCATGCCTGGTTTTGCAGGCAGAGTTCATTGTTCTTCCATCTGGACACAACCGTAACACTTTGTAAATGCTTTTCTGTAACATTACTGCACTATTGAATTATGTTTTTAACGCCTGTGTCATCTCCAGGCCCCAAGCTACCTGGTGTGCTAGTATTCCTGATGCCTGGTATAGAACTGGGACACCACAGCGCTCGGGCACTGTACGTTGAATGGAAGAACGGACATATGAATGCCTTTATGAGAAGTAACTTTGTTATTTGCTGGCACCACTGGAAGAAAAGCTATTGTTGACTGATGCGGAAAGCAAAGCATTAATACAAGCCCAGCTCCACTGATGATGCCATAAATAGCGCTCGGTCCTAACAGATGTAATGCAAACTGACATCTAGAGTTGGCAATTGCCTTGTCCCTAGTGATATAATTGTTGCTCACACTTACTCTTAACTCAGGCAAAAAGAAAACAAACCCAACCAAATGGATGAGAAACAAACTCAACCTTTTTCCTAGGTTGTTTTAAGTATAAAATTCATGTTTTTAGACCATTATTATCTTAGTAATCTGTGATTCGAGCTTAATATTTTATGTGCCAATTGTACAACTGAAATGGAAGACTCATACATTAAAATTATAATTGAAGATGTGCAGTATTCTGTGCATGGATTAAGAGGGGGGGGTGTCACCATGCATGTCCACCAGGCCCTCTCCGTCAAGTGATCAAACCCCACATGCCTCACCCTGGCCTGAGTTTCCTCTCTCCCATGGAATCCCCTTGCTGACTTTATCACATCTTGTGCTTTATGATAAGTAGAGATTCTCAAGAAAAGTCTGAGGTGATTATTTAGAAATTAGAGAAGCTGAAGGCTACCAGGGTGTGGAAAAAAGAAAGCAAAGAAGAAGTGGAACACAAAAGGAATCCAGTGCTTGGGTGTTAGGACCAAATGCAAGTGAGTTTGGAAGCACACTAGAATTCATAACATTTATACAAAGGTAAGCTGTTGCTTTACGATTTACTGCTGTCACTACTCACTACCAAATTATGCTTCAGTACCATTTAACAGACACTATGGGAAGAACTCAAAAGCACATCAAGTTTCTGATATGTTATAAAGAACATAAACACAGAGAATCACATCTCTTTTGGCCACGTCTGTGCTCTAAGGAGCAGAAATAGGCATCTGTTGGGTCCCTACGATAGGGTGATCCAGGCCCCAGCCATGTCCCCACACGTTGAAGAGCATGTTCCCCATGCAATTCTGGGCACACCTTGTAGCATGTTTGTTTTCCACAACATATGTATAGCCACACACAGCTAATGAGATGGGAGGGGTCTCACTTCCAGCAGAAGTGAGGAGAGAAAGGGTCTCACTAAGGTCTCTTCCTAAAGGAGCCCGGCTACCTCGGAAGATCAGTGCAAGAAACTGCAGATGCAGGAGCAATCAGGGTGGCAGCAGGATAGCAGGGACTGCATTGACAGCAAAGGCCCAGGCCCTGCCAGCCCTGGTGGGGACAGCTGGCAACTGTGCACTTTATTTCCCTTTGCTAAAGGTGGCAGGGTCGACCAGATGGCCCACTCACCAGGGAGGAAGGAAATGAATTCAATTATTTTTTTTCACAATAGTCCATCTTGAGCCAATCAATCTCCTCTTCACCCAGGCAGCTTTCAGAAGTATACTAAGATGAGAAGACTCACTGCAGCTCCCCAAACTGAAAGAGGCCTTCTCTAGAACATCACCAGATCATTGATAGTTTAAAAACTTTCCAGAGGATACACACGAAGCAGCTCATATGGCCTCACAATTCCAGCTGGAATGGAAGATCCAAGCCAGCATGCGAGGGGCCGGGCCAGGGCCTACCGTCCAGGGAAGCTCTGTATATTCTGAGAAGGGAGACTGTTCTGCTTCCTGACATGCTCCCCTCCCCTGGGACTGCTGTGCGGTGTTTCCTAAGTACTTAAGTTGCTCTCACTATTTGTGAGTGTACGGAATGGATAGGACCTGGGGTCATGAGGTACTCATTGATGCCTACTCTCTGAGATTGGCTGTAGGACTGGGGTTGTTTGAGCAGTCATTTTGGAAAGATGGGAACAACCAACGTAGTGTGAGTGGGGGGTGGCACTGGTGGTGACAGATGGAGTCTTACCCTTCAAAAACTTGTACTGATTTCACTAATTAGAAATTAAATTTGGTTGACAGGCCCTACTGCTGAGGAGCGGCAGTTAATTATGAGTCATTACGATCTTAGTGGAAAGAAGCTGGTACTCCGCAGGACTGTCAGACACACTCTCAGGGGCCTCTCTTCCCCTTAACTTCTCATACCACATTCCTCCCTGTCCCACTAGTCAAGTCCTCCAGGCTCTCTGCCACCCATTCTCTATTTGCCTTATACAGAGTCAACTGTGGGGATCAACTCTCCTTTTCTCCTATGAGTTTGGAAACTTCTGAAGTTGACTATTTTATACAACATGACTTTTTGTGACTGCCTGAGGGCACAGTCCTTTGAGACTTATGCATGGCCATGACAGAGGCAGCTGTCAGCCTCATACCTGCCGATCAGCAGGACTGGGTGTGCAGAGCTAGCTCCTGCTCCATCAGCCCTTTTGGGAGATCAAAACAAAACACAACAAGCAAATTTCTATTAATTATATATCTTCTAAAATTTCTTTATTTTTTTTTTAATTTTAAATTCAACACCAGAGCTCAAATTATTTTAGGCTCTTGAGTTTAATTGTGCCTAATAGATTCTTTGTGAAATTAATTCAAAATGTAAGTTATTCTTACCTTCAGAGCTCAGGCTCTCTTGGATCTATTTTGATATAATACTTTAAAGGAATCATGGTGCATAAATCACCAAAAGCAAATGGTGCTGTGACTTGATCATAGTCGAGGAAGTTTTGCAATATATCAGGCTCAAGGGATATCCCTTTCAGTGAGACTCTGGCTATGGAAGTGAGTCGTGGAATTTAAAATCGAACATTTGCATCTTCCACATCAGTGTGGGTGAGAACGATGTGTTCTAATCTTCTCCAGATAGGGGCTATCTTTGAGGAGACTCACTGGAACCCACAGGCAATTTTGAGACGGATTTCCTCCACTGGGCAGCATTTTGGCAAGCTCAACTTCCCAATGTCAAAAAGGCCCTCAGGCTCCCAATAAATATTAAGTAACTCAAGTCTCAAAGGCAATAACTACCAGCAATTTAACGGCAGCCACAGAAATAATCTGAGCTCAGTTTTTCAAAGGGGCTTGCCACCCTGAAGGAATGTTCCAGCACAGCACAGAAGCTATCTGTATGAAAAATGTAAGGCGTGGCAGTGGTCTCCACTGCCATCCTCTCTTACCCACGGGTGCCAGAGCCGTGTTTCTGCCCTGGGAGCCCCGCCCTCACCTTTGCAGACACGAGGATGGCCTGCCTGGGCCAGAAGCCCACTCCAGGCTTCCCAGTGTAGGACCAAAGTCTCCAGGTTTACTGAGCTGACTGTCATGACACCTGAGAACAGAGGGGGAAGGAGAAGTTCCTATTTGCACCTGGCCTACGGATTCAGGAGGTAATAGAGTAGCTTTTACAAAATGAGGAGAAGGAACTGGTGACCTGGAGAAGCAGAGACAAAAGGCAAAGAAAGAGGGCTCCCTCCTGGTTTTCCATTTCTTGACTTAATTTTCCTCCCGAAGCCTGAAGGAATTTTCCCCTTAGGTTTAATAAGACATTCCTGTTTCTTTAAGAGATATCTTATCTCCCGTTTTACTTAAAGGAGTTTGAGTGTATCTCTCAAGCTTGAGAACAAAGGAGCTGGACCCCGGGGGTGAAGACACCCAGTCGAGCTGCATGGACTCCTGTGGTGTTCGATCTCCAAGAAGGCAGTCACTGCTCACTTGTGAAATCACTTGCCCTAGTTTTTGTGGCATATTCTGGCCAACCCTACACTCAAAACCCAGCTGGAAATTCTAACTACTCAGGTGGTTTATAATTTCACAACAATGCATTTGCTAATCTGACATATCATTTTATTTGAAAAGATCAGGTTTTCCACCAGTATGTATAGTTCTCTTTCCAGCAAAACTGAGTGAAATATAGCAATTACCTTGGGAGATCCTCAAGAGTCTACACCTGCCATCGCCTATCTATCATCATTGGAGTGTAGCCCCCTCTGTGACTGGAGGGGGCTGATTCAAGCCGAAGCAAACGCCAGCCAAGACAGTTGGTACAACATAATGTTCACAAGAGTCTTGACAAGGATGGGGTCTTCTGCAGGTATTCACTATTTTAGGTATCAAATTCCTCAAAAAGAAAGCTCTAGTATTTTTAAACTACAGCTGGCCTAGAATGGGGTTTATTCAGTGGATCCATGTTTGACAGGTATTTCTGTACAAAAAATGGCCTAATCCTGGCATTTTCATGTAGTTCAGTCTAACGGAAAGATACATAGCATCAGGGAAATTAATTGGCCACAGAAATACTACTGACTAGCAATCTTAATCCCATCAGGAACCTGAATCCCCCTTGGACATGTAACCTAACATATTCACAGGTTCTGGAGATTGGGGCACAGGCATTTTGGGGAAGTCTTTATTTTGCCCACCTCAGTGTTATATGCGATATAACAGAATGTTATACTTCAATAGAAATATCCATTTGTACACATGCACAGCATGAATGAATCTCACTGATATGATTTTAAGTGACATGGGTCAGACATAAAGAATATATGATGATTTCATTTATATAAAATTGAAAAATGGACAAGTCTACAGTATAAGCAAAGGGTTCACACTTAAGTCTAAGAAGACTAGCAAGAAAGGAGTTTCCATAAAATCCAGGATGCCACAGAGCTCAGAGGAGAGGGGAGATGAAGGGGCTTCAGGTGTGCTGGCAGTACGCTCTTTCTCCACCCAGAGAGAGCTTACAGGGGCTCGTTCAGGTTCTAGGTTTGCACGTTATATAGTTTTTGGACTGTACTATCTTGCAGTGGCAAAGGTCGACTGTGTGCGGCGTGCAGCAACTGTGAGCATAAGCATGCATCAGGAGCCGTGAAGGAAAGGGACACGTCCCTGTGTTCATCCCAGTAGGAGAGAGAGACAGCAGGCCATTGCGATTCCACCATGAGATGAGAGCAACTCAGGGTGCTACAGGGCATAAAAGGATGGGAGGAGTGCCAATATTGATTTGGCACCAAGAGGGAGGTGAGGGCTCTAGGAGGAAGTGGGATTTACTCTGAGGGATGTGCAGGAGCAAGGCCAGGTGAATAGCTGGGAGGGTTTTGCACTGTGAGGGCACACAGTGAGGCTGGCATGAGGCCCGGTGGGGTGGAACCCCTGAAACCTGCCTTGTGGACAACGCCGCGTATTTAATGTTTAGTCCAAAATGCAATAAGACATCACTGAAGGATGCTGTAAGCCGCCTTTAATAACTCCTAGAAGGCAGCAAGCAATCATTTATTTGTTGATTGACACCAGAGAAAATGCACTGCGAATGACCCGGATCTGTAACTCAGCCCTGCTGTGCCTTAAAATGTACCCATTATCAGAACAAGATGGAATCAAATACCCTAAAAAAGTAAAATATTCACATAGCAACTATTAAAATTACCGGGAGAAAACGAACTACGCAGACCCAAGCATAGGATCTCCCCATTCCACTGCTCCAGTCTATTGTCTAAACGTATTTTCTTTCTAATATTTATTCTCCGTGAAAAGCTCTGACATAAATTTCTTTTATGTATCATGGACCATTTACTATAAGTAGAAGGTAGCAACAAATTACAAAATCAATGGTGCATATATCTCAGGACGGTAAAACAGCTTTCTAATCATTGTATTTCCATATTCAGGAGGACAACACAGGACTTTAAGACGGCAAGAACACGTTTTAAATAACATTTAGCAACTGACACACGGCCATCGATACTCATCACGTCAGCCCGTTGGACGCACACCCCCATTTTCTGTTTTACTGGCTCATTTACTTCATCTTCCTTATTGGTGATCCTTATTTTTTCATAAAGGTGCTAGAAGCACAACAAAAGATGGTAATTGGATGGAGGAACTGGATATTAGAGCCACACGGAAAGCATGGCTCTGTGTGGTCCCTGCCTCCTGGGGCTGGTCCTGGCTGGAGAGACCAGTGCGTTCTTGCTCTCTCTCTCTCAAAGCCCCTGACCACACTCTCTCACAAGCCCTTAACAGCCTTGGAATCCAGGATTTACACACACACCTCTCCTCTCAGGAACAGCCATGAGCACAAGAGCAACAATAAACAAGTATCACGGTTTATACCGGTGCTGATCAAAAAGGCTGCAGAGGGGCACCCGGGTGGCTCAGTCTGATAAGGGTCTGCCTTCGGCTCAGGTCATGATCCCTGGATCCTGGGATCGAGTCCCATGTCAGGCTCCCTGCTCAGCAGGTTTCTGCTTCTCCCTCTGCCCCTCCCCCAGCCTGTGCGCTCTCGCGCTCTCTCTCTCTCTCTCTTTCTCTCTCTCAGATAAACAAATAAAATCTAACAAAATGCTGGAGAGACGCAGATACCTAGTGCGGAATTCATCATCTCTCTGCAGACATACTTTGCAGACCAGAAGATAACAGTGCTTTGATTTGAAAATGCTCATGATGGAAACCCCGCCCCAGCACAGTTGAGCAAAGGTGGGGAAGAGCAAAAGCAGGAAGAAGGTAGGGTGCACCGAGGCGGCACTGGAAAGACCATGCTGACACCAAAGGCTCAGGAGGAAGAACCCATGGGGGGGGGCGTGGGGTGAGGAGGACACCTCACAGTCTGGACCCACAGGCGAGGCCTTACCTCCTGCAGAGTCACCACTGTGCACTGGGAAGGAAGGGAGCCTGGAGGCTGCTTGCAGGGTGGTCTCACCTAATTCCCACTGACACCTGTTCTGCATTGGCAACAGCAAATCCCGGCTACCCGCAAGGTGCACGCATCAGGAATGGGACAGGTGAAATGAATTTAAATTTTAAAAAATGTTAAAAAAAAAAAGGAATGCGACAGGTGAGTTCAGACTCTACACCAGATTCATGCTGTTTATGTTTCACTCCACTGGAACCAGGTCAGTTTAAACTTATTTATTTATTTTCTTTTTTTAGACACATTTATTGATTACACTCTGATGCATGTTGGGTACTTTTATACTTTTATATATGGGTAAATCTTATACTTTTTTTAAATAATAAATTTATTTTTTATTGGTGTTCAATTTGCCAACATACAGAATAACACCCAGTGCTCATCCCATCAAGTGCCCACCTCAGTGCCCGCCACCCAGTCACCCCCACCCCCTGCCCACCTCCCCTCCACCACCCCTAGTTCGTTTCCCAGTTAGGAGTCTTCCATGTTCTGTGTCCTTTCTGATATTTCCCACTTACTTTTTCTCCTTTCCCCTTTATTCCCTTTCACTATTATTTATATTCCCCAAATGCTGAGTGAAATAAGTCAATCGGAGGAGGTCAGTTTAAATTTAGATTTCACGACCCACTGTCCTTACATATTGCAGTCAGAGAAACCCTAAGGACACCTTTATTGTCACAGGTAAAATGAATTGAGGAAACACGAGCACAGTGTATGCCGAGGAGACCCCAGGCGTGTGTTGGAGCTGCGGCACTCGTCAACATGAAAGGAAAAGCAGACGAAGTTGTCTGACTTGGGATATTCAGTGACGGGTGAAGGGACCTGGTGACATCCTGAAGGAAGTAAGCATGGGAATCTTGTTAGAATGCACTGGAATGCATCGAGCCTGTAGAAATGCCACAGTCACGAGTCTACTGACTGCAGAAACTGGCCCAAGCCTGATGGGACCAACATCTCCATATGGAGCCATCCAAAGATTCTCAGACAAAAGAAATAATAATTATCTAGTCTCTAGGACAGCAGAAAACCAGTTGATACAGTGAGAAAGTCACTCGAAAAAACTTCGTGTAAATTCTCGAAATGACACAATGAAATTGTGCTGGGTCCCTGGGCCCCTTAACATGCAGATTCCTGTCCTGGGCCATCTGGGACCCCGACCGAGGCCTCTGGAGCTGCGACACCATTAGGCCACCCCTTCTCTCCACTATGTTTTGTGCCGGGTCAGTGGCACCTTCCCAAGCTTCCTCCCGCCCCTTCTCTGCTGGGCTGGGTGGCCCATCCTTGCAGGGGCTCGGGGTGGGCCAATGGGAGGCACGTAGGTAAGGCTGGGCAGGAGGGGAGTCTGGCCCAGGAGTTCTTCTGCGGTGCTCCCATCCCCGCTGCCAGGCCTGTAGGAGGAGGCGGCCTCCATCGAATTGCCCGCCCAACGGGAACTCTTGGCCCCAAGGGGAACTCTTGGCTCCTTCCGTCCTGGCTCGGAGCTGGTGCTCATCAGGGGTGCTGCTACCATGGGGGGGGGGCTCGCCTCTGACACTCCCGTGACCCTGCCCACACCTCTGCAAATGTCCTTCCTGACCGTCTCTTGAACCACCCGAGTTAGATAAGGTTTCCTACCCTGTTTCTGACTGACAGGCCGTCCAGGGAGTTTGCTGCTCCTATAACGAGGTGATGCAGCATTTGGGAAGGTGACACCCAGGTAGCCGTGGGCAGAGACTGTCCCCTTCCTGATTACACAGGCAGTCCCTCCGGGAAACCTCATACCATAGTGACACATAGAGTGTCTCCCATAATCCTAAATGAATAACTGTTTTACTCATCAATTACAATGCACTTTTCTTTAATCCCATAACTTATACAGCCAGAAAGTCGTGCTGACACTGGTTTGTTTGAAACTTGGAAGAGACCTTCTATTTTCCTGCCTGATTTTTCCCTCTGGCAGATGGGAAACCTTAACTGTTTTTTGGATGGTTATTATTAACCAAAGAGGTTTTAAGGAAAGCTTGATCTTCCTGTTCAGGAGATTAGAACATCATGAGGTACAAATGGTTTCTACCTATTGAAAATATCAGTGGGACTGTCTATGGATGACTGATACACAAACTCCAAGTCTATATTCTCCATTCTCCATAACACACACAAAAAGGGTTTGCGATGGAAGGTTTTCAGATGCAAAATTCTATTCACTGGCATATTATAGGATGGTGTGGAAACATGCCTGCACAAAATTCTGGCTTGTACTCTTAATAGCACCAATGCCAAAACCCTGGCCCTCAGCTGGCTTCATGTATCCACAGTATCAGCGCAAGTTCATAAGAAGCAGCTCTCACCCCACGCAGCTTCTATCTCCCTCGTCAGAAATATTTTGCATGATCAGTAACATCACTAGCAGAAAACTCACTACATTCTGTGCCCACTTCTGTGTCTTGCATGCTTTAGTGCACTGAAGTTTAAAACCAAGCTCATCATACATAAGCATTAAATAGATCAACAAACCTATTGGTGAATGAATGAATGAGTAAAAACTCAAACGGATTATAAAATCTGTGGCTGCTAAAAGGCTGTTCATCTAAACAGGATGAAGCACACTAGCAGGAGCACTTTCTTTCCCAATAGAAAAGAGTATAAATATTTTCCTCTCAAAGTCCTCAGATAGATGTTAAGAAAGAAGGGTATCCTTATAAAGGATCACCTCATCTTCCCACATTAGCCCCCGTTTCCCCCAGAATGTTGGGAGACACATCAAGCAAGGGACTCGGAGCTGTGATCTCAGAACTAATGAATGGTGGTTGCCGTTAAGGGGAGGTGTGGACATTCACCTCCAGAAAGTGTGGATGCTCTGTTCTTGTACAACGGCAGCATTGTGAAGGCAATTTTCAAGGGAATCACCAAATGATCCCTGCTCCAGAAACCCAGCCAGCGCAGTACCTGGAATTCACAGGAACCTAAATATCATTGCACATTAACTTGAGAAGTTAAACTACTAGGACCATTATTTCAGGGATTCATCCTTTGAAGTACTTAGCAGAAACCACTTTAGGTAGACACACGCCTATTATTATCCCGATTTCCCTTCCCAGGGTAGTGGAGAAGTGGAGAGGCCTGCAGTAGATGTGATCTGGTTTCTAGCCAGGACTGATATTGGGACATGGGAGTGAGGGCCTCACCTGCACACGCAGGGGACAGAGCTAAGAGGGGAGCTGGAGCCTGTCCTAGGTCATGGGGCAGACTCTGAAAGAAATGAGAGGTCTTAAATACCAACTGAAAGGAACTGAATTTAAAAAGTTAGGGATGCCTGAGTGGCCAGTGGGTTAAGGGTCTGACTCTTGGCTTTGGCTCAGGTCACGATCTCAGGGTCATGGGATGGAGCCCCACATTGGGCTCTGTGCTCAGCATGGAATCTGCTTGAGTTTCTCCCTTCCTCTCCCTCTGCTCTTCCTTCTCACGGGCTCCCTCTATCTCTCTCTCTCAAATAAATGAATAAACCTTTAAACAAAACAAACAAAACAAAAAAAAACCCAAAAAAACAAAAAAAGAAGAAGAAAAATAGAGCCTGATGTTATGTGTTGACTCCAGAAACCATCTGAAAACACTGAACTTGTGGCCTTGAAGAGTTGCCGAAGCTACCTCTGCAGGGCAGGACTGTCTCCTGTGGGGCCCCAGAGGAGTGCAGGATGGGAGCTGGGGGGCCTAGGTTTGCTGCAGCAGCCCAAAGTGGGACACAGGCTCCCTCCTCCCACATGCTGCCCGTACCCCTGCATCTGTGGGGGTACGTATGGGCATTTCCCACCTGATGTCTCCTGGCTACTTAGCAAGTATCCTTGGGAGCTGTTCTCAGAGTGCCATCCTTCCCTAGGAACAGGCCTTGGCTCCTGCCCACCTGCAAACCTTGGCAAACTTTCCTGCTCACCTCCACATGGTCAAAGCCACCTCATCTTCACAGCCCAGTGCAAACATCCCTGCCCTTCTATACTCCATCCATCCCGATCCCCCAAGAGTGGATTAACACACTCTTTCTTCCCAGTTATTTCTCATTGGATCTCATCAGCACTTTCCTCTTGAGATGTGTCTCCTTGTCTGGAAACGTGGTGGCCCGTCTCCTCCTGAGTGCTAGAGAGAGCACGCATGCCGGGGGCAGGGCCTCATCATGATCCATCATTGTAGGACCAGAGTCCGTGGTGTTTTCACCTAGTTGATACTCACCGCTTGTTTCCTGAATGGAAAAGATTTAACTTTACCTTTTGCTACTTACATTACTAGTTTGGTCTGCTTCCACTGCTATGATAAAATATCATAGACCAGGGGCTTAAACGATACGGATCAACATCTCATGGTTCTGGAGGCTGGAAGCCTGGGATCAGAGCACCAACAAGGCTGGGGTCCAGGTTCAAGCCTGCTTCCTGCCTCACGCACAGCTGTCTTCTTGCTGCGTCATTACAGGGCAAGACCAGTGCGAACTAGTCCTCTGGCCTCTTCTTATAATGGCACGAATTACCCACAAAGGGCCCCCATCCAGATGCCATCACTTTGGAGATTAGATTTCAACACCTTAAACATTCAGTCCCTAACAGTGACTGTGCATCACACTCGGGGGCTCAGCTTTCCTGGTGGTGTGTGGGGACAAGACCTGATGCCATAGTGAAGGGGGGATGGAAGGCAACATGGACAGAGTGTCTGGAATGCCTGGTGCAGGGTGGGCAATCATGAATACGGCCCCTTAGTAGATGTCACCACAGGAAAAGAATCCTGCGGTGTACCTCTGTCATGACCTTCAGGTCAGCGGGAGTGCAGTCACTCCACAGCACTGGCACTTCCTTAGTGACTGCCTCATTATGCGAACCCAGCGGCACAGTGCTGTCTGCTTCCAGAAAAGCACACTGGCCAGAGGTGGGATGCAGCAGGCTGTTTAAAAGGGTTTGAGACTGTGGGTGCAGCCGGGGCCTGGGTGAGTGGAGCAGCCCAGAGCCCCGAGTTCAGGGTGACGGACACAGGCCTGTGACTGCGTCTGCTTTGGGACTGTGAGAAAGTTCCAGGACACAGCCCTGGCTAGAACTCATTCCACGTTGGCGAGGACAGTCATGCCAGGTGTGCTGACACCGCGCTCCACATCCCTGAGCAGCTGATGGCAGGCCCTGCCCTCACTTGCCCCCGCAGCCCGAGACATTTGGTGCCACTCTTCCTCACCGGAGAGACATCCAGAGGTCCTGCAAATGGCAGGAGCTGCTGCCCCTACATCAGTGCCCCCTGACGTCCAGCAGGGGCTCCAAGTGCTCAGGGTCAACACTATCTCAGCCAGGACTCGAGTGCCGCCTCGAGACTATGGGACTTGTTTCCATATCTTTGATGATGACAATTCCACGTCTTCCCTATAAAGTGTGAACAGACAGTCCCCGTGTTGCCATATGCTCTGAACCTGCCTTGCTTGCTTCGCTTCATAGGATGAAGTCTCTAGAACGGGTTACAGAAGGGAGTCACAGCACAGGGCTGTCCCTCAGGGACGCTGCTCCAGAGTACTACCATCTACTGTCGGAACCCTCCAACACCTGAGCAGCAGAGTCACTGCGACTTCAATGCATAAAGGTGTGGAGAGTAGGTGACTGCAGAGCCAGGTGCCAGGCCCAGCTGACCAGCCTATAGTTGTTCAGCTAAATTTTCGGAAAAGGCTTTAATTTACTCATGCCTGAATTCTGCTGACAAGCTCAAATGGGTTTCACAGAGTTCACTGAATTTGATGGAAACAAGGGTAAGAAACTGAAACTGAAGCTCAAAGAGTTAAATGACTTGCCCAAGGTCACACAGATGTGAAGTGGCAGATTTGGAACCGAATCCAAGTCCTTGAGACCTAAATCACATGTTTTTGGACTACATCATCTGGGGATATAGGCTGGATATTCTTGAGAATTATTTCTAGCTTTGGAACATGATGCTTCTCTGAATACTCAATCACTCACTCTGTATTAGCAAAATGTCTAATTTGTTTGAGGAGTGCTAGGCTAAAAAGGGGATGTTCAGAATAAATAAAAATTTAGAATGATTTTTCTATCTGTAGAGGCCAGTAGTCACAGCTGATTTCTGACTTCAAAGTTTCTTTGCAATAATATTGTAAGTATTCTGTGAAATTCTCTGAAGAATTCATCCTTTCCCATTTTCAACAACAATCGCTCAACAGAAGTTACACCAAATTCTCAACTGCCACTTTCATTTGCCATATCATCCTTATTCAAAGTTTGCAATACAGAGCTCTGCATGTATCTAGGTTTCTTTTAAGTGCATTTACTTGGCTGTAGTATTAATATGAAGTACAAAATGCTCATAATTTAGAATAAAAGATACAGCAAGATTTAGATTTATAGGAAGATTTAGATCTTTCCATACCACTCACAGCTCAGGTTTGCTTTATTAAATACTCTGCTGGTTCGATCTTGGCCAAGGTGAATCAACTCTTTAGGAGTTAACTTTAGAAAGCTACCCCTGGTTATCCCATTGATTCCACCACTAATGAATATCTGGTGCCCAAAGGCTGCTGTGGCCACAGAAGCAGAGACAAGTGGCTTCCTACCTGGAACAGCTTATAATTGAAGACATAAGACACGCCTGTAAGAACCACCCAGGAGAGACAAAAGATGAATCAGCAGGTAACGTGAGCTAAAGAAGAAAAGTAGGCTTTACTTCAATTCTGTTATGGATGAAAACCAACATCTAAGTGTCAAACTCAAATCTGTAGATGTTTATAATACTTTTGCCACACTGATGAGCAATATTAGGTTAGCATGTACACCAAGCATATTAGCCCCTTCTGAAGGCTGAAGTTGCTTTCAAATCACTCGACCTTTGAGTATCATATCATTGAACTCCCAAAAGGAACTTTACTTCGAAGGAAGGAAGATATAAAACATTGAGAAAATGCACTTATCCCTCACTTGAGAACATGAATGATAAAGCCAATAATGCATGAATGCATCTCAACATCATCCATTTAAGGAAGGGAGGCAGAGGGAAAAAGAAAAAAATGTGAAAATGAGATTATAAAATAAAATTGTTTACAATTTTTTTTGCACAGATGTTAGAATGGTCTTGGTTGGTGTTTTTATGGGCATAAGGACCTTTACCAAAATAATTTCTGAAGAAAATAAACCTCTTGATGTTGAACAGTGTTAACAGCTTTATTGGAGGAAGTGCGAATTTTTTGGTCAATCTCACATATTACTCTCTTAACAGGTTCACCTTCTAGCGTAGAAAACGATTCTCCTTGAATTTTGCGTTCAATGATCTATTCACACAAATTGCTTTTGAGTATTTACGGTTCCGTTTTTCAAATAACCCACTTGGCTGATGTTTTTCCAAAGACATCTCTCCTCTCAGTGGTCTCATATGTCACTCCAACACTTCCTCTTGTAACCAAAGAATCAGAGCAGTGTAGCCTTGACCCTATGACCTTCTTCTTTTGTGTGCCTCTGGACCATTATAGTGAAGGCGACATAGGAGCCTGCAGACCATATATCCCGACCACAACTTTCCCAGAGAGCAGGGTGAGACATGCCCTTCCCCCATGGAAAGCACCAGGGTCACCATGGAGTAAGACTACTGTAAGTAGTAAGACTACTACTAAGACTACTACTACTACTCCATGGACTTTCTACATTTATCTCTCTCTCCTGCAGAACTGTGCACTCCTCTGAGGTTGGGTCATGTCATCACCATGACTCAGCAAATTCCCACAAAATTGTATTTAGTAGTCCTCAACCAAATAAATAACTAAAAGTTTTTATTGCAAAAGTTATTTTTTTTTGAATATAGACCCCAGTAGCCCTATAACAGGTTGATTTTCCATCCTCTACTCCATACTATAATAAAAAACACAAAATGGTAAATTTCTGGCTTGGATATTCTCCCACTGGTTGGCTTTATGCTGGGTGAAGAGCTAAAGTTGATAGGGTAACCCCTGGGACTGTCTTGGAAAGATGACATGAACTCTAGCCGCATATCCTCAGCATTTTCATGACTCTGTAGTAGCAAAGGCGCTTAGTCCAATCCTAAAGTAGCATCTAAGTTTGTTTTTTTTTTAAGATTTTATTCATTTATTCATGAGACACACACAGAGAGAGGCAGAGACGCAGGTAGATGGAGAAGCAGGCTCCCTGTGGGGAGCCTGATGCAGGACTTGATCCCAGGACCCTGGGATCATGACCTGAGCCCAAGGCAGATAGATGCTCAACCATGGAGCTACCCACATGCCCCTACATCTAAGTTTTTATAGTAAAATCTCATCCTTTGTTTTAGCTCCATAACACTCAAACTTATTGTCATTTGGTACTTAAAAATATGCACAACTGATCTTAGGGAAAAGGCTCCCAGTGCTTCCCCATTGAGAATGATATTTGCTGTGGGCTTTTCGTAGATGGCATTTAAGATGTTGAGGAATGTTCCCTCTAACCCTACACTCTGAAGAGTTTTGATCAGGAATGGATGCTGTATTTTGTCAAATGCTTTCTCTGCATCTATTGAAAGGATCATATGGTTCTTATTTTTTCTCTTGCTGATATGATGAATCACATTGATTGTTTTACGAGTGTTGAACCAGCCTTGTGTCCCGGGGATAAATCCTACTTGGTCATGATGAATAATCTTCTTAATGTACTGTTGTATCCTATTGGCTAGTATCTTGTAGAGAATTTTTGCATGCATGTTCATCAGGGATATTGGTCTATAATTATCCTTTTTGGTGGGGTCTTTGTCTGGTTTTGGAATTAAGGTGACACTGGCCTCATAGAACGAGTTTGGAAGTACAGAAACAAGACAGCGATGTCCACTCTCATCTCTGCTATTCAACATAGTACTAGAAGTCCTAGCCTCAGCAATCAGACAACAAAAAGAAATAAAAGACATTCAAACTGGCAAAGAAGAAGTCAAACTCTCCCTCAAACTCGCCCTCTTCGCCGATGACATGATACTCTACATAGAAAACCCAAAAGCCTCCACCCCAAGATTGCTAGAACTCATACAGCAATTTGGTAGCGTGGCAGATACAAAATCAATGCCCAGAAATCATTGGCATTTCTATACACTAACAATGAAACTGAAGAAAGAGAAATTAAGGAGTCAATCCCATTTACAATTACACCCAAAAGCATAAGATACCTAGGAATAAACCTAACCAAAGAGGTAAAGGATCTATACCCTAAAAACTATAGAACACTTCTGAAAGAAATTGAGGAAGACACAAAGAGATGGAAAAATATTCCATGCTCATGGATTGGAAGAATTAATATTGTGAAAATGTCAATGTTGTCCAGGGCAATTTACACGTTTAATGCAATCCCTATCAAAATACCATGGACTTTCTTCAGAGAGTTGGAACAAATTATTTTAAGATTTGTGTGGAATCAGAAAAGACCCCGAATAGCCAGGGGAATTTTAAAAAAGAAAACCATAGCTGGGGGCATCACAATGCCAGATTTCAGGTTGTACTACAAAGCTGTGGTCATCAAGACAGTGTGGTACTGGCACAAAAACAGACACATAGATCAATGGAACAGAATAGAGAACCCAGAAGTGGACCCTCAACTTTATGGTCAACTAATATTCGACAAAGGAGGAAAGACGATCCACTGGAAAAAAAGACATTCTCTTCAATAAATGGTGCTGGGAAAATTGGACATCCACATGCAGAAGAACGAAACTAGACCACTCTCTTGCACCATACACAAAGATAAACTCAAAATGGATGAAAGATTAAATGTGAGACAAGATTCCCTCAATTCCTAGAGGAGAACACAGGCAACACTCTTTTTGAACTCGGCCACAGTAACTTCTTTTTTTTTTTTTAAGATTTTATTTATTCATGAGCACAGTAACTTCTTGCAAGATACATCCACGAAGGCAAAAGAAACAAAAGCAAAAATGAACTATTGGGACTTCATCAAGATAAGAAGCTTTTGCACAGCAAAGGGTACAGTCAACAAAACTCAAAGACAACCTACAGAATGGGAGAAGATATTTGCAAATGACGTATCAGATAAAGGGCTAGTTTCCAAGATCTATAAAGAACTTATTAAACTCAACACCAAAGAAACAAACAATCCAATCATGAAATGGGCAAAAGACATGAAGAGAAATCTCACAGAGGAAGACACAGACATGGCCAACACGCACATGAGAAAATGCTCCGCATCACCTGCCATCAGGGAAATACAAATCAAAACCACAATGAGATACCACCTCACACCAGTGAGAATGGGGAACATTAACAAGGCAGGAAACCACAAATGCTGGAGAGGATGCGGAGAAAGGGGAAGCCTCTCACACTGTTGGTGGGAATGTGAACTGGTGCAGCCACTCTGGAAAACTGTGTGGAGGTTCCTCAAAGAGTTAAAAATAGACCTGCCCTACGACCCAGCAATTGCACTGCTGGGGATTTACCCCAAAGATACAGATGCAATGAAACGCTGGGACACCTGCACCCCGATGTTTCTAGCAGCAATGTCCACAATAGCCAAACTGAGGAAGGAGCCTTGGTGTCCATGAAAGATGAATGGATAAAGAAGATGTGGTTTATGTATACAATGGAATATTCCTCAGCCATTAGAAACGACAAACACCCACCATTTGCTTCAATGTGGATGGAACTGGAGGGTATTATGCTGAGTGAAATAAGTCAATTGGAGAAGGACAAACATTATATGGTCTCATTCATTTGGGGAATATAAAAAATAGTGAAAAGGAATAAAGGGGAAAGGAGAAAAAATAGGTGGGAAATATCAGAAAGGGAGACAGAACATGAAAGACTCCTAACTCTGGGAAACGAACTAGGGGTGGTGGAAGGGGAGGTGGGTGGGCAGGGGGTGGGCGTGACTGGGTGATGGGCACTGAGGTGGGCACTTGATGGGATGAGCACTGGGTGTTATTCTATATGTTGACAAATTGAACACCAATAAAAAATAAATATATTTAAAAAAATATGCACAACTGTTTTCAAATAAACCTATAACGAAGAGGAGGAAGAAGTCCCAGCCAACTGAGGTCACTGCCTTCCTGGAAGCATCCACTACTAGTGAGCCCACATCAGAACAGAGCTGATGTTGCCCCAACTTATGATAGACGGACACTGAGCCCGAACCCGGGCAGTGGCTAAGCCCCCGCAGGGAGGTGTGCTCAGGGCTGTAACAAGTACCTATGTCCAGAAGACATCAACCCTAAAATGCTTATGCTCCAATATTGACAGCTCTTTTTACCAGTTCACATATACTGTAGGAGTTTCTAAGTTCTGTTTGGTGTAGTCCCCAAGTGGTTTAATGTGAAAAATAAGTATACCTTTTAACCCATTTCTGGAAGGTACCCACGATGCGTTACTGTAATCTGTTCAACTCAAAACCTGATCCTTTGGTAAGACCACGAGTCCACCCTAAGACAGCCCAATGACTGGCTGGAGGGAGGGAGAAGGAAGGAAACAGGGAACTGGCTACTGAGTCAGTCTGTTCATCTGCTTAAGGAAAGAATAAGTTAACTATCTGATCATTTAAGCTGAAATTCATCTACATTTAATAACACAATACAGAAATAATTCACTTTAAATGTGCATAAAGCTTTATGGGCATCTGAGATAATTATAAATCAACAGGAACACAAGAACCATGACAAAGCAAATTACCCCTCATGACCTTCACCTCACCTAAAGGGAGGTCTTGAACTTGGAGGACTCTCAGAAGGATGATGGATTGGAGCTGCTTGCATTTTACAAGTGAAAAACTGATGGAAAAAAATTTATTTTAGGTGTCAGTAGATTTGCTTAACATCAGACAGTTGTCAAGTGGCAACTTCTAGATCAAGAATCTATCCTAATTCCTTTTTTTTTAATTTTTATTTATTGATGATAGAGAGAGAGAGAGAGAGAGACAGAGACAGAGACACAGGCAGAGGGAGAAGCAGGCTCCATGCACCGGGAGCCCGACGTGGGACTCGACTCGATCCCGGGTCTCCAGAATCGCGCTCTGGGCCAAAGGCAGGCGCTACACCGCTGCGCCACCCAGGGATCCCTCTATCCTAATTCCTAATCCAGTTCTCTGTGCCCTGATAAGCATCTTACCATCCTATATTATGATTCCAGAGAACTCAGTGTGAGGTGGGTCCTTACAGAGGCCATCACAGAACTGTTCTGGGTGAGAATTACTTCACTGTAACACATTTTCTCTGGTGGGAGGCAGACTACTGGTCCCTCAAAGATGTCTGCATCCTAATTCCCAGAACTTGTGACTATGCCTGGCAAAGGGAAAGTAGCACAGCAGGAGAAATTCATGTTCTTAGTCAAATGACCTTAAAATAGGAAGAGTACCCTGGGGGATAGTATACTATAGACAGCATTCCAGGGAAATATGGGACTACGCTATCCCAGGTGGCCCAATATAATCCTAGCATTCTTAAATGTGGGAAGGGAGGTGGAGAACTGGAGTCAGTGATGTGGTGTTAGATAGGCTGAGGGGCCATTGCTGTCTTTGAGGATGGAAGAGCTACCAGTCAAGGAAGGTGGGATGCCTCCAAAAGCTGGAAAAGGCAAGAAAACAGATGCTCCCCTGGAACCTCCAAATGGGGCACAGCCCTGTAAGCCAGATTTTGAGACTGGGGAGACACATTTGAGACTTCTGAGCTTCAGGATGCAAGATGATTTGCATGATTTTGAGCCACTGGTTTGTTACAATAGCAACAGGAAACTAAGGCATGACCTACTGGATTTTCTTTGGACAACTTTCTCTTATGATTAGACACAACCCTAACCTGGAACACAGATCTGTGTAAATTGAGACAAATATTGTGTCTTTAACGTGGAGAGGTTTCTAGGCTGATGGCACATGTGAACTGTATCTTTCCGATGGTGTGCAAGGTGGGAGATCATAGGAGACAGTATCATTATTTTTACATTTTGGTTGGAAGAAGCCTAAAATTTTTATATATGTGTCCACATTGGTGGGAAACATGGTGGTTATTTTCTTTCCATAGTAAGAAAATATACTAAAAACAGAAGACCATAAAATAACTCTACAATAAGTCCAAAGTAATAAGGGATGAGAGAATTCTCTACATTTCTTCAGCCTTGTTATTGCCTGGATAAAACTCTTATTTTTCCCATCACTGAATGTCTTTGTGTGATGTCTGCAAAATATCATCAATACCTTTGAATAACCTATTTGCTTCCTGGATTTTTGAATAGAAAATAAACTCACATTCCATAGTTCTTCTCATATTTGGCTTTAAACAACATAGTCAAAAGCCTCAGCCATGCTGCAAATGCAACTAATTTGTAAAAGTGATTAAGGTAGGCATCTCACAGTTTCCCATTTCATTAACCATTGCCAAGATGCACTTTACCAGTAAAACACTGCTTTGACAACAATTTTGTTACATTCATTTTTTTCTGTATTCTTTATTTATGTATTCAAGTATCCAAATGCTTTCCTAATAAAGAATAACAGGTGACAAAGACCTCTTCTTTTTTTAAAGATCTTTTATTTATTAGAGAGAGAGAGCGCGAGTACATAAGCAGGGGGAGAGGCAGAGGGAAAGGAAGAAGTAGATTCTTTGCTGAGCAGGGAGCCCTATGTGGGGCTCGATCCCAGGACCCTGGGATCATGACCTAAGCCAAAGGCAAATGGTTAACCGACCCAGGTGCCCCCCAAAGGCCTCTTCTTGGTCAAACTCCAGCCAGACTCCTCTGAGCTGCTTCTCTGCTCACTGTCAACTTGTTTATCCCAGAAAGCTGACCTCTGTGGCCAGCCTCAGCCTCATTGCCTTATGCTCTCAGTTTCTGTTGGGTTTGGCCAGTGGGAGGAGTCCAGGAAGTCAGGGAGAGGAGCCAGGGTATGTACTCCCCGGCCGAGGAGTACTAGTTCCCTCTGTCTCTTCTAGCTTCAGAAAGCTTCACCATTTATTATGACGGCTTTCTCCTAGCCCTGCCTGCTCCTAAATTGTCTCTCATTACATCTCTTCAAACACCCATTGGGAACGTGCCATCTATTTCCTGGGGCTGTGACTGACACAGCCAGTTATTTCAAATATTAAATAAATATTTCCTGAGTGCCTGCTACGTGCTGGGCACTGGGGCCATTGTCATAAATACGACACACAGCAGTACCGTAAATGCATAGCTGGATTCATGTCCCTTCTAATAAATGCCCAAAAACATGTGGCATCCTTTGAATTTCGTGTATTAATTTACAACCCATACAGAACAAAGGCTTTAGGCCAATGATGAAGAGATGATTTAGTCCAATTCATTCTCTTTTCACGGGTCTAGAAACTGCCACTCGAAGATGTGAAATGACTTGTGGGAAGCCCTGTAGAGTATGAGGGCCAGAGCGAGAGCAGCAGCCACGTGACAGGAGCTGAGGGCTTCTGAGTTTTGCAGTGTGCTAGACCTGCAGGGGGTCTGTCCTTCCCAAAGATCTGCTGACAGTCAGCACTACACTCTCAGCCATGAGAGCTGAGGGTGCAGACTATGGAGGGAGCACTGATGTCACATCCCTAGTGACTGGTAGAGCCAGACTTCAAACCTGGGTTTGTGTGGCTCTGTGGCCCGCAAACTTTCATGCACACTGTGCCCCGGAACTCCAGGGCTCTTCCTTTGACCCCAGGACAGCATCTGCCCAGGGGCCTCCTTTCAGACTCTCACCACTTCAAGAGAAAGAAAAAAAAGAGCAGAACCAGGAGTATGGGATGTTGGGGTGGGGTGTCCCCTAGCAGCACACCTTCTCCCCCCAGCTGAGGCCCTAAGCACAAATCTGAACGCAATGAGATGTTCTTGTTCTTACCCAAGGCCACCTTGCCACCAAGCCTCCAAGAATGCTATGCGAAATGCAAACACACCCAGAACCAAGCTCTGAGCTCTAACTCAAAAAAATGGCAAATCAGGTGAGAAAGTACCTCCTGGAAAAATACCCTCCCTGTCAATAAAGTGCATTCACTGAGTCTAAAAGATAGGCCTCCACTCTCCATCCCAGACCAATGCGTGGTCATTCTCCTACCATCACAAGCTGGGATTTTTACAAAGGTTGACCTTCCAGGGACTACTAGATGCAAGCCTGACATCCGTTCAAGGCGATAGTGACAAGCACTGCATCTCTACTGTTTTCCCTTTCTGTTATCATGATGAAAGCTTGTGGAGGTGGTTGTAAGCTTGTGTGAAGGTTCTTTCATTCAGGATGTATTTTTGTAGGAGTTTATGCATCCTAGTACCTCCATGGATGGTACATGGGCATGGGGCCTTCACACCAGATCAACAAACAGAATCTGCACGTTAATAACATCCCTGGGTGAACTATACACAGACGAAAGTTGGATAAGGATTATAACCACAAAGACAGAAAAAAATGTTTTCATTGAGGAGTTCTAGGTGTCACTGAGTCAGTTTGAAAGATCACTGGTGGGAGATCATCCTGAAATCTGCTAGTTCAGGCAGCTTGGCCTTGTTCCATTCACATCCTTTCAAAGGGCTGCAAATTCTGAAGACATATATAGAAAATTATCATTTGGATCAGCCTCCAGTGATCTGGATTGCATCAGAACATGATCTGGGTCATAACTGACTCTCAATCTGTAACTGGAAAGGCATTGGTAAGTGAGCTGACACCATTAGCTTGATTTTAAGGAGTCTGTTTAGTCCACTTGAGAAAAGAGATGCTCAAGATATTCCGTACGTGAATTGTGTGCATACAGAAAGACATGGGGGAAAATCACACTTCCCAGAAGCTCTATCTGGGAATGTTTCCTGGGGTTCATTCAAGTCACTGTCTGCACTTGAAAGCAGAAAAACTGCATTTCTATCATCCAGTCTGACTGTTCTTTACTCAAATTAGTAACTATAAACATAGGCTAACTATGTTGACAGGCTAGAATTTAGCTGCAAAATAACCATGGGGATGTTTTTCCCAAATGGAGGCGGGGAGGGCAGGAGAGAGCCACATGTTCCAGTTCAAACCCATCAATATATTCTTGGCCTCACTTAATCCAAAATCACTGTGGTTTTTGGATGCTATAGAGGAGATGTCAAACTCAATCCAAAAGATAAAATCTCTAATGGGTAAAATGGCTTGGCATCTCCAATATTGAAAACGTGCTTCTCTGGCCTCGCCAAAGAAGAGAATGTTCTAGATGACAGAGGGCTGCCCAGCACCACCGCTAATGGATTTATCATTCTAAAAGAGTTCAACTACTAGGCTGAAACCCAACAGCAAGATCATACTGAGTTTAATTTAATCTTCTTTTACTGATTCAGAAGGGAACAGAGATTGCTCAGGGATGTGCCATATCCTGTGAGCAGGACCTTGATGGGACATCAGCTTTCCACAGACATGAAAGCCTGAGGTCTCATCACCTAGACGAACTGCAGTATCAGACTAGTTCCCCAGAAAACCTGGCACTGTTGCAATAGTTACTCCTACCCCCAAATTTAAGGATGCATAAGGAATGCAAATTAACTTTAGCCAAAGATAAATAGTGTTGAAGGTTTGGAATGTATTTTACACAGCAGATTCACCTTCTTAATTCTGGGTAATGAAGATTAAGAAATCTTTATTAATATTGACCACGTGAAGGATATTCTAAGAACCAGGACCTTCCCCTTGAGTGATTTACTTAGAGGGTAACTCATCTAGAGAGACAAATCTACGTACACACTACAGCACACACTGCCTGATTGGTATGGATACCACGTGCTAGGCAGTTTCATTGATCCAGGGCAGGTCAGGAAGGTTTGCAGAGAAGGAGTGGAGAGGGGTACAGGGTGAGCGTGGCTGGAGTGAGAAAGGCTCTGTAGTGGCCAGCACCCAAGATGGCCCTCATAACCCACACCTCTTGTCATTCCCTCCTTTGTGTGGTCTCCTTCCAAATACCATTCTTAAATCAGTGCTATATGCTATATGTGGCCTTTGGAATATGGTGGAAATGACAGACTGACTTCTGAGGCTGATTATAAAGGACATCACAGCTTGTGCTGTGGCTGTTGGAGTCATTCCCTATGGAACAAGGTGGCCACCATGCTGGAGATCTCTTCAACAGAGGCCTCCAGCGAAGAGCTGGCACCAACCCGCCTACCAAGTGAATGGGCAGGAAGTGGGTCCTGCAGCCCACAGAGGAGACTGCAGCCCCAGCCAAAGTCAAGGTCAAGTAAAAGCCAAGGAGCCAGGTTACTCCCAATTTCCTGGCCCACAGAAACTGAGAGATAATGAAGGGCTACTGTCATTGTAAGCCACCAGGTTTAGAAGTGATTGTTTTGCAGGCATAGGTAACTAACCCAGGCTCCAAGGAAGGACTGAGTAAGACTTGGTAAATACCACGCAGGGGACTTGGAAGAGAGCCTTCGTAAAGGGCATAGAGAGAGAGAGGGAAGGCAGTACTAAGGAGTAGGGCTCAGCTTAAAGTGCCATAATATCAAGACGGAATTTCAATTCAGGAAGCCGAGACCCACTAAAGCGTTTATAAGGGTGATTAACTTAAATACCGAAAGACTTTGAGAAGATTGATTGAAACTACTATCTTGAAAGCAAGAGAGGTTTTTTTTTTTTTGTTTTTGTTTTTGGTTTTGGTTTTGGGTTTTTTTTTTTTTTGTTGTTGTTGTTGTTTTTTTGAGAGGGAAGGATGAGAGAGGGATGGGGGAAGAAGGAAAGTCCCGAGCCCACTGCATGCCTAGCTAGTCTGGGGTTCCATCTCATGACCCTGAGATCATGACCTGAGCTGAAATCAAGAGTTGAATGCTCAACTGACTGTACCCCCAAGATGCCCCTGGTTTTTAATTTTAGTTAACTTATACCACATAACTGATATGGGAGAGGAAAACTCAAGAGCTGAAAATTGTTTCTTTCGGAGGGGAAAGCTCTTCCTTCTACTTTGTCAGGCGCATCTGAATTTTGTTAGTCTGAGTTGTAGTATTCCTCAGCTACATTCATAGGCTGCCTTTGCCCACCTAAAAAACTGGAAGCCAATATTCAACTGCTGGCAAATCATGGAGCAAAGTTTTAAAATAGTTCTTTGCCAGCTGTGGGATGCTACAGCACCATGGAGTCCGGCACCAGCAGCTACAGGGAGCAGAACGCTTTTCTATCAATACAAATGATGGACACAATGGCTTAAAAAAATTAAGCCATTTACAAACTGAATGCTTTGTTTCTCACTGACTTTTTTTTAAAGTTCTATACCATAGTAATGCTGAGAGAGTGTGCTCTGCAGAGCGTCTGTAGGTGCTAGAAGAACCTTGCATTAATTTTCATGAGAAAGCAGGTTATTTGTGTTTGGCTCACCAGCATGCATTATTGTTGGAAAAAAAGAAAATCTGCTTTATATGCATTTCAATTTTCAGTTAGTTTTCAATTATTTTAAATTATTGGTTACTGAATATTTTTAAGGAATTGCAAAGAAAGCATGTGCCTCACATAACCTTATTCATACTCCTAAAATTCTAATGGTGAACAATGAAAAAAATTAAACAGAGGAGGGATTTCTACTTATTTATAAAACCTTGTGTGTACTAAATACAAAATAAATGTCTAACAGTAAAAATACTTAAAATGTGACCTCAGGTAACTGGATGTAAATAATACCCCTATTTTTTTTCTCTAGAAAATCAAAATAGCATATAAATAAAAGGTGATGTCACTGAAAATTACCACAAATCATGGACTATAAGCAACTTTACACAATTTTGCCTTACCATTCGCCACAGGTGACCTTACTATCATAAAGATTCCTGTAATATGAAATAGGCTCCACAGAAACAGACCTGTGCTCTCCTAATAGCTGAATAAAACACCAGCAGACCCAGAAATATCAGCTACTCTGTTTAGGGAAATGAATCTCTTGAGGAAAAGCCTGTGTGACTCGGTTTATTTAAGCTAAGTAGCAGAGACTGAGAAGAAATTTAATGACAACACAAGTGACTGGCTTGTGGCAGGTGGGTAGCTGTTTTTAATTTATATCTAGAGCAGTGTTTCAAACTTTTATATTCACATTTCATAGCTGAGGATCTCATGAAAACATAGTTTCTTTTTCAGGAAGCCTGGGAGGGGGCCCGAGAGTTGGTATTTCTAGTAAACTCCCAGGCGATGCTTCTCTGACAGAGAATATTTAGAATATTCTCTGAATATTCTAAAATGACAACCTGAACAATTCAGATGAGGAAGGTGTTTATAATTTGGAGGATGCGTGAGACATCAAACCAAGTTACGTAAGGTACTGGGGCAGAAAACACAGCAGCAGCATCAAGCAGGCTACACTTGTGAGCATGTGCAATGCACTCACCTGCTCCAAGAAACCCCCTTGGTAGGACAAAACCCAGGGCAGAATCAGGTGAAGCTGTCAAGTCAGGAAATGAAGCCACCCTGACCCATCTGAACTGGATATAAGTAGTGAGTAAAGAAATGCAAAACTTTAAAAGATTCCTTATGTGGAAAAAAAAAAGTGTCATTCTCTTTCTCTGGAGCTCCAGGGAATTGAGAGATGAATCTTTTACTCACAAGACTGAACAGCCTTTGCTATGGACTGAATTGCTTCCCCCACATCCCTATGTCGAAGCCCTAACCCCCAGTGTGCCTGTATTCAGAGACAGGAAGGTCTTCGTGTAGGAGGTGATATAGATTAGATGAGGTCATGAGGATGGGACCCTGATCCAATCTGACTGCTGTCCTCACAAGAAGAGGAGAGACACCAGGAGAGTAGGTGCACAAGGAGAAGGCCATGTGAGGACATGGCATGAAGGCCACCATCAGCAAGCCAGGGAGGGAGGACACACCAGAAACCACCCCCACCTGGCACTCTAATCTTGGACTTGCAGACTCCACAACTCTGGGAAACATTCTCTGGTTTAAGCCACCAGTCTGTAGCATTCTGTTATGGCAGCCTGAGTGTTGAATACACCTGCTTCCTAAATGTGAAAAGGATGAGCCAGATGAGTTCTTGAGGCCAGCCTACCAAGGATGCTCTTGCTCCAAGAGTCTAGCTAATGGTTTTATTAGCCCCAGAATTATTCAAATGCAGATGATTGATACTAATTTTTTTTCTATACAAGCAATAGAACCAGATGCTTCAAAGTTAAGGATGGCCTATAAAACAAACATAAAAAAATAAAACGTTTTATTTATTCTGGAAGAAAATGGAGTTCATAAATGTCTCCGTGTATAGAGCTGACTTTGGCTTGTGTGGCTGAGCTTCTGAAGGACTAGTTATACAGGTCCAGGATAGCAACTGATACTCAGGAAGTATCATCATATATTTCCTGGAGATGTGAAAACCCACTATAGCTTTTAAACTGAAGAGAAGGGAGATGCAATGCAAATTATTAAAAAATGGAAAATGCATTTAAGGGTCTGTTATATGTTCATCTCGGGGACACTTCTGCTATACCTCACTGAATGTTCTCTTTATTAAGGTTATATAGGAGTGGCTTTAACTAAAGGAAGAGAACGATGCCCTCTGTGATCACTCGGGAATATGTCCAGTCCTAGAGGTATCTGATTTTGTGGGCATTTTTCACAGGGTTGGGGCAGAAGACATTCTCAGCTCAAAACCACTTCAAGCAGGTCTTAAAGAACAAACATCTTAATTCCTAACAGTCAACTATAAAATTTTATATTTCCTCAAGCAAACAAATGTGCACTTATTTCTTCACAAAAAGAAATAATTACAACAATCAGTGTGTTTTTCCATGTGTTAAACAATGATTTTAAATGCTTTTTTAATCTGGCAAATGAATAAAACTCTAAAGGAAAAAAAACACAAAACTTAATTTTTTTAAAGGGGAAGAAACAAAATATATCACACTATGGGACTTCAATGCTTATTAGCCACAAAATAAAAAATCCACTGGAGTAAAAATGCAGAATCCATTTTGCTCTTAACATCTGTTGATTAAAGGTCTTTAACTGAAAGATACTGTGTGGTTATTTCATTATAACCAGTACTGCTTCCTACCCATCATCAGAGATCAAAGTATTAGGAAGATAAAGGAAAAAGTATAATGTATCACAACAGCGTTTACCCAAAGATCCAAAGATAAGTACCATCAAATACTGTGCACAAAACCAGAAGAATCTTGATATTTTGTCTATTTCAAATTTACAGCCCATGAAATATTGAATCTGAATTATCTTAACCCAAGTAGTAGACATTTAAGCCTGCTTGCACTTGTTTATTAGCAGAGTTAGAAGGAAGTTCTATAAACCTCATTACCGGCTTCCACAGACTCCTCTAATCTTACCTGTCATGAAATGCGCATATCTAAACTAAACCCTTCAAGCCACAGCTTTAACATATTTCCTCTTGAACTGCCATCACTAAGACACGGTATTAGGCAAATCTGAAATCTTGTGATCTTTGTTCACACATAACATTTTGGACAGCGTCTTATCATATTTTCTCTTTAAAGAGGCTCTCTTGTCCTCTTCAAGGGATGGATTTGCAAAGAGACAGGTACTACTCATTAAATTCTAAGATTTCGGAATTTATTCACCCAAGTGCTATATCTTCCTTCTGTTATTAGCATCAAGAAGATGAACAGGGAATGACTATAAATGTGCTGAAATGTGATATTCTTACGGTTTTTTCCTCTCTCTTCTCTAGCACAAGAAAGCCTTTCATGTTTAGGACCTTGGAGAGCGACCATGGTTCCAACTTGGAGAACCTGGTTTATCAGGTGTGGGCCGAGCCTCCTGGCTGGTACTGTTACAGAACCATAGTAAGTTGATGCTAGTGCCATGGGTAAAGGATTAAAACCTGGGACTACAGATCTTTGCTTCTAAATGCCATTTTCAAGTAAGGAACCTGAACTCTTTGGGGAAATGTCTGATTCTAGGGCCAGGGTAATGAAAATGTGTAACAAGCCCAGATCCCCTTGTAGTATTAGAAAAGAAATGTTGAAATATCAAAAGAATGGCAAATTCAAAAGAATGCCAAAGAAACACAGGCACCAGCTTGAAAGAGCTCCCAGTGACCAAGCGTGAGCAATTTGGGACAATCTGAACAACAATTTAAACAACATAGAATTGGATTTTAAGAAAAAGTATAAAATCAACATAAATGAATCCATACTTGTATTAGTTTCTGGGGCTGCCATAACCAACATCACAGGTCGAGCAGTCTGAAAAACAGAAATACATTTCCTGCAAGTTCCAACAAACAGAAATCTGAGATCGGACTATGGGTAGCACTCACTGCTTCTGAGGCCCCTCCTCAGGATGTAGTTATGGTCGTCCTTCTGTGAGTGTCTGTGCCCTGATTTCTTCTTCTAAAGGCACCAGTCAAATTGGATAAAGGCCTCTCTCCATAGGACCTCATTCTAATTTAATTACTTCTTTAAAGGGCCTACCTCCAAACACAGTCACATTCTGAGGAGCAAGAACTAGGACTCCAACAAATCCCTCCAAATTTGAAGGAATGAGTCAGCCTATAACAATACTGATATAAACAAATGACTCCAGGTCAGGAAAAAAACAAGGAAAAATTGAGAAACTGTCATAGACCAGAAGACATTGGGGAGGTATGACAACCAAATGCAATGTGGCATTCAGGACTGTATCGTGTCAGAAAGTACTCTTTATTGGGAAAGCTGGTGAAGCCAGCTTTGAAGTTTAGTTAATAGTAATACACTAATCTTAGGTTCTTAATTTTGGCTAATGTGCCATCGAATAGTAAACTGTTAATAGTGGGAAGATTGGGAGAGGGATACATAAGGATTCTCTGCACTGTCTGCAACTTTTCTAAAAATCTACAATTATCCCAAAACAAAACAAAAAAAGATTATATTTAAAAGATCAAACAAACAAACCTCAAACCATAAAACCTAGTACTATGATTTGGCTCAAGGAAATAAACAATCAACCTGTTTTTCCAATCACCATGTAACAAAGGCCCAAGCAAGTAACTGATGGAATTGATCAATCGCCCTCTTGACACTGAAATGCTCAATTTACACATTAGATGTAAATAGGAAAGTTCTTTGCTTTTAAAAAAGATTTATTTAAATTTTTTAAGATTTTATTTATTTATTCATGAGAGACAGAGACAGAGAGAGAGAGAGGCAGAGACATAGGCAGAGGGAGAAGCAGGCTCCATGCAGGGAGGCTGATGTGGGACTCAATCCCAGGTCTCCAGTATCACGCCCTGGGCCAAAGGCAGGCGCCAAACCGCTGAGCCACCCAGGGATCCCCTAAGAGTTCTTTTTAAAGATTTTATTTTTTTTATTTGAGAGTGGGAGGATGAGGATGAGTGGGGAGTGGGGAGAAGGGTCAGGGGAGTGAGAGAAGCAGGCTCCCTGCTGAGCAGAGAGCTCAACATAGGGTTCAATCTTGGGACCCAGAAATCATGACTTGGGCCAAAGGCAGACACTTAACTCACTGAGCCAACCAGGAGGCCCTATTTATTTTATTTGAGAGAGAGAGAGAGAACAGCAGGGAAGAGCAGAGGGAGAGAATTTCAAGCAGACTCCCCACTGAGGGTGAGCCTGACATGGAGCCCAACACAGGGCTCAATCTCATGACCCTGAGATAATTACGTGAGCCAAAAGCAAGAGTTGGAGGCTTAACCGACTAAGCCATGCAGGTGCCCCAAGATTCTTTACTTTTTAAAAGGAATTTGCTTTGTCTCATTTTTCTTGAAGCACATGACTTTCTTAATCCACCCTTTAATTTTTCTACTTAGAAAAGAAACCTTGGTAGATATTATTGGTAGATATCCCTGTTATCACCACTAGTCCTAGGAATAGTAATAGCTGTAACAGCAAGCACTTCTTGAGTGCCCAGTGTGTGCCAGGTTTGTTTTAAGCACTTGATATATGTTGACACATTTAATCCTCACAACCTATGAGTTAGGTACTGTTACTACTCCCAGCTACAGAAGGGAAACTGAAAGACAGGTTAAATATCTTGTGCATGGTTGCTCAAATACAATGAGTAAACTGCAGAGCCAACAGTAGGAACCAAGCAGTCCTCATGGAAAACTGTCTCCAAAATAAGAAAATCAATAGCGCATGCATGTGATGATTAACAGGGACTCAGTAGTATCCATACTGGACACAGTATAAAAAATACTGGGAACTGTCATATCCTGGAATTTATATACCCCTCAATTCCTATGGGAATGCATCCTTAGGATCTACATCTTCATTTATTTCAGAAGAAGCCATAAGTTTTATTTTGTAGATGAACTGTCCCAACCTTTAAATCAAAGTTCAAAAGAAAAACAACTACGTGGGCCAACCAAACCCAAACCAACCATTCCATGATTGACACGCTTGTGGTATCTTAGTAGCGAAGCACTGCTGGAAGATGGAGAGAGCAGACAGGGACCAATAGTGAATATCTTTAGGCACATTCTGGAAGAATCCTGACAGAGGAAAGCTATACCTACATCAAGGGCATCAAAATAAACACCATAAATGATTATTTTTCAGTGTTGGCTAGACACTGAAAAATTACAAAGAAATCTGAGATGTGAGTCTTCTTCTCAAAACTTTTTCAGTTGGATTGGAGCAGTTAAGATATATCATGTATGGATTGGTTTTTCAAAAATGAAGTGTGAGGGACCAAATCACTGCCATAGAAAGAAAGAGTTATATGCCATTCAGAAAAAGAAATCTTGGGAGAAATATTCTCAAAGGATCTCAACTTAAATTGGAAATTGAAATGTGGGCAGGAATTCCAGTTGGAGGAGAAGTTGGCAGCCAAACTATAAATATCAGAGACCCAGGATGTGTCTGCTGTACAGAGTCTGTTCTGTGCCTGCAGTGAACAGAGAAAATTAATGGGACATATGACTCCAGATAAAGACTGGAGATCTGAGTTCATCTCAAAGATGAGAGGCTGGAATAATAATGGCTGATTCGAAAACAACAGGAAAGGTGATGCTTGCCCAGGCTATTAGTGGATAATCATGCGACACTGTTGAGAAGTGCACAGATGCCTTATGTTTGCCCATTCCTTCTCTGTCCCAGGAAAAGACACGGATTCACAGCCCTAAGAAACCATATCAGGTGTTCCAAGTGCCTTATCTTGCTCTTCCTTTGATTCCTGAGGCTCAAACACAACTGTGTTGCGAAAAGGTCCTAAGGATTAACGATGACCCATTCTGACCCAGGTCGGCATGAGACCTGAGAATTCGCCTTTCAACAACATCCGAGGTGATGCTGAAGGTGCTGGGCTGAAGAGCACGTTTTGAGAATGACCCACCTCGAGGTCTACTCCTGATCCACCATGACCTTCACAAGACCATCTAGCTGACCTGCTGGTGTTCAAAGCCAAGCCAAACTGTGAGTGTGCGTGTGTCCACTCCCCACAGGCTGGTGTGACAGCCAGCTCTCAGAGCTGCAAAACTGTGAGATAACTGAAGGAAATGTTGGCCTACAAAGCACAACAGAAAGTGTAAAGTGTGTTTCATAAAAGAAAATGGTTATCTGCTTTTAAAACCTTTTGGAAACTACACTATAGACTTATCTTTTCAAAACTTAAATGTAAAGGCTGACTGGTAAACATATGGTTTTCTTTTTCAGGAGAGAAAACTCAGATGAATAATGTGTGACATTTAGCAAGAATTTTTTCAGAGGGCTTTGCTGTGCTGTATAGACATCATAGCATGCCTCCTGGTTTCTCTCTAGCCACTATTAATATATACCTATTTCTCAGAAAACTCAATGTACCAATAGCTGAGTTAACTTCAGCCAAAATGTCACTGATGCTATGCATCGTATTTCAGATAATCCTTCCTTCTGCGTTGCAGTGTCACCAAAGGCTTCCTAGACTTCCAAATTCCTCTGTGTACTTGACTACGAGTCCATTTACAAAGTACCAATCTTCATATTACTTTCCAGAAGTATCTCTGGAAAGTACCTCTGGGAGGTAAAGGGAAAACATTTTCATGTTCATTTTGACAAGCAGGAAAGGTGAACTGAGTTATACAAAGCCAGTGTGTGGATCCCAAGGTCATGTGGTGTGTCCCCCATGTCCTGCCTCTCAGAACCTGTTCAGGCTTGCTTCTCCATCCACCCTGTAAGCAGCGCTGCTCAGCACCCCCGGACTGCCCAGCTCAGCTCAGACATTGTGCCATTAAACTGAGCCTAAGAAACCAGGATGGGGACCACACCTCCCACACTTCACGTTACTCAAAACAATTGCACTGAATTTATTCCTTTCTCAGTCAGCTTAGAAAACATTCCTGTGTTTTAAGACATGGCAAACAAGTGGAAAAAGCATCTCCTAAAGGAATTTATAATATTTTTATATTGACAAAGAATAACATCTTCATTTTAATTTATAGCAAAAATAAAAACAAGCAAAAATCCATCATATGCACTTTACCAAATTTTTTTTTGTTTGTTTGTTTGTTTGTTTTTTACCAAATGTTATTTAAGATTGAAAATCTTTACTGAGTTTGGGACACATTTCTCCAAAGGCAAAGCTCCTATTTAATATCACGTCTTTTTTCGCTGGATCTGGAGTACGAGGTACATAATTTAATGGGTGTGTGACCTTGCACAAGTTATGAAACTTTCCAAATCCCTTTCCTCATCTGTAAAGACAGGGAACAATGGTTCCTAATTCACATGGTTGCTTCTGGAAACTGAGAACATGTATATATACATGTACATGAACACATACATACCTATACACATTTCAAAACAATTATCTACAACTGTGTGTCTCTCTCTGAAGATGTATCTTCTATAGGTAGCAATGATTCCTTGCTTGCTCATCTGGCTGATGGTTGTTTTTATCCTAAACCAAACCCATATCATAAACTAATAGAAGACTTCAGGTGGATGATATGATTCTTTGGATGGCTCCAAAGAAAAATTAATATAGTCACACATGGGGTGTGGTGGGCAGCCTCTAGATGGCCCCAGGTCCCTCCTTCCTGGTATGCACACCCTTGGTGGTTTCCCCAGACAGTACCTGGTTTGTGTGACCAACAGGATACAATGAAGGGTGATACACTAATTTCAAGATCAAATCATAAAAGTGACTGTGGCTTCTGTCTTAGTTGGACACTGTCTCTTGGATCCCTTGCTCTGGGGGAAGCCTGCCTCGTGAATGAACCTGGATGCAGACCCTCCAGCCCCTGTCCATTGATGAGACTGAGTAGTCCTGGCCCACAGTTTCACCGCAGCCTCATGAGAATGTCACAGCTGCCTCCAAATTCCTGACCCTCAGGATCTGGGAGATGAGACATGGCCAACTCCCAAGGCGCTAAGCTTTGGAGTAATTTGTTAGGCAGCAATAGATAACAAATACATGGGGGGAATGTTTTCAGAATCTGCTCAATTAAAGACTTCCAGTTTAGAACTGTCTTGTCCAGAAGACAGAGTATGTTTCAGATTCCAGGTCATCAGTCAAGGACAATTAGAGTCTAAATGACTTGTGGAGACCACTAGACTCAACTGGCTACTTTAATCAACCAAACTGACTAGATTCAGTTGTGATAATGTCTCACTATATTTGGACATAAATTGTCTAAGACCAGTTTTTGGTCTCAAAATATTAGGGTTTGCTTTCTTTCTCTCTTTCCTTTTTTTTTCTTTTTTAAGATTTTATTTACTTAGAGAGAGAGTGAGGGAGAAAACAAGTAGGGGGGGACGCAGAGGGAGAGGGAGAGCCAGACTCCCTGATGACTGGAGAGCCTGACACGGGGCTCAACCTTAGACCCTGAGGTCATGACCTGAGTGTATGGCAGATGCTTAATCTACTGAGCTACCCAGGCACCTCTGCTTGCTTGCTTTCTTTCTTTCCTTCTAGTGGTTGATGTTGGGCATGAGTTATGAATTACTTCAGTGTTCCAGTTTAATCTGCATCCTTGTCAGTGCATACTCACCAGGAATAGTGATTACCAGGCTACTTGTATAGAATCCTTGGGGTGTTGGCAGGTAATTATTATCAAACATAAATTAAGATTCCAACTGTTCAAGGAGCTGTAAGTCTCAGGCAAACGAGAACTCCATCCCTCACCACCTTCCTTTAAGTGGAGGGCATTTTGCCCTCACCTGAGCACGTTTTTGTCTTGGGTGTGCGGTAAATGCAGGGCTGGCAGTCAACAACCCCGCCCTCCGAACCTTGCATCCTGATCTTAAAATTGGACAAGCATGCCAGACGATTTCTAAAAGCTCTTCTAGCTCCTATAGCCTATAAGTCGATGAAACTTGCTTTCTGCAGATTCTCGTAATTAAGGTATTCCCATCCTTCTCTGGAGTTTAGTTATGGGAAGAAATCCTCCTAGTGAGGTGCTCTTTGAAGACTCACAGACAAGTCAGCCCAGAATGAGTTCTTTAGAAAACTCTCTTTTCTACTTTGATTCTCATAAAACAAAATCAACAGGAAGCAAAATGAATATTCATTTAGCCACTCAGATAAATCAATAAACACAAAGTATAAAACTCCATTTCTTCTACCACTTAGTCAGCTCTAGACTTGCTTCCCTTGTGCCTCACCAGCAGGGGCCCCAAGGGAGCATGGGGCTCCTTGCCTGGCAGCACAGACATACTGCAGCCTCAGCTGGGGACACCCTAACCCCTGTCCTCGCCCCCTCCCCCTATTCTCCAGCAGGAGGCCCCAGGCCTCATTGACTCCACTCAGAAAGCATCTATTTCCAGCAGAATTCTATCAATATGTAGGAGCAGTGAGTTCAGATGCAAGGAAGAAATGCTCAGAACTGTGGAGGAGGATATAAATCAAACTCAATAAAATGAAGGGATCAGAATTGCACCTAAAATCTGGAGCATCACACCTCATTGCAAATTCATCTCCGTCAAACAGAAGCCCAAACCTCTGATGTGTGAAATCCAAGGAGGTTTTTCCCTTCTTACCCTGACCACCTCTCGTGGTGGAAAGAGTCCCCTCCCTGCCCCAAGAATGAGTTGCCTTTTCCTCCTCCTCTGTTGGCACTATCATCTGTTTTCATCCTTCTTCTCTTTCAAAATTCTTTTCCTATCTGATCTCATTTGCGCTCCTAATTTCAGTGATGACATAACAGAAATCTTTGGTTCAGATATACTCCACATTCATTCCAAACACATTTCCAAAAGCTTGAATTTACTCTCCAGCCTCCCCTCTACATAGTTGCCTCACCTAGGCTTAAAACACTGGGTCAAGACTTCTTTCAAGGGGTTTCCACTTCACCTCCAGGAAGACTGAGTGATCAGAGCGGTGTCTCTGATACTTCTCTTCCTCAAACCTACCACTCTCTGCCTTGGCCAGGGAGACCCGAGTGGCATTTACCCCAAAGAGGGTTGCCTGGGCTTTTATTTTTTTCAGGGCATGTATAGCATGCCCTGAGCAGTTCCCTGTACATCATGCCACTCCCTGGCCTCCTTTTCCTCCCATTACTTTAAGTTTCGACAGCATTCACAGCCCTCAGCAAGCACCCCCGGATGGCTTTTTCTAGCAAGATTTGACATTGCTCCCATACACATGCCCTGCACACCCTCCAAGCTGAACCACTCAGCCTCCTCCGAACATGCCCACGCTTCCCTGAATGATTGCCCTTGGCCTTCTCTCTTCCCTGAAGGGCTTTTCAAGATATATATCATTATACATAATATATATCTTATATAACTTATTAAATTATATCTATCATTCACGGCTAAGTTAAAATTCAATCTTCTCCATGAAGCACCCCCACCTTCCACTTGGAGAGAGGGATTTTGTTCCTCCAGCCATTTAAAGCACATACTCCAGAGCCTGGTGGAACAGAAGGCATTCAGCACCTAAGGGCTTTCTTCCTGCTGCCCCCTGGGCCTCCAACAGTGTCAAACCCCCCGCAGCACCCAAAATCCTACCAGGTGGTTTGGGAGCAAACAATTCTATAACAAGACAAACATAGTTCCTTGGCCAGACAAAGCCCCGAACAGAAACGCTTAATTACTCAGTATTTGTTGAATGCAGCAGAACTATAAACAAGGTAACACTGGCTCTCGAACTTGGGTGTCTCTAAGTTCTAATATGGGTAGTGCTTCTTTTAATCCTTCTGACAATTTGTGAAGTTAATACAGAAGATAGAATTATCTCCATTTTACGTAAGTGGTAATGGAATCCTTACAAAATTACGTGATTTATTCAGTATAACTATAAAAGAATTATAGAAAGTATTAGAGAAATAATCATAATGCCTGAATTCTGGAACCACTCTGTCACATGGTTGCATCTGCACGCAACAGACACATTTCAACTAAATCAGTGACACCAGGATAGCCACAATGGGCATGACTACCTGAAAGGTAAACTTTCCTTGGAATCCCTCCTCTTCTTTCTGAAAAGAAAGATAGTGACTCTACAAATAGATAAATAATAAACAGGAAAGTTTCTCTTGAATTTCCAGAATCCAAAGATTTGTTCTGATGGTTGCTTTGCTCTCACTCACCTAAAACACTGATCACAAAGGACTGACACTGGGTTGAAGTTTTAAATATTCCATTCCCTGTTAAATATTAGAGCAGATACTATTCAATTAACAAAGCCCTGTTAGAGCAGCTCCCACCAAGGCAGGTGGTTCAGAGACAAGAACTCTCTAGTATTTGGTTGAAATATTTCACCCTGGATAACAGTATCCTTCCTTCTAAAGAAATGCTTTTAAAATTTGTTCTCCTAAGCAATCAAGTGTGCCGTATAAAAATGACCTGCAGTGCTCCCGAATCTTGCTGGCTTTAAGAAAAGAACTTACAAGACAGAAGTGATAAATGAACAGGGTCTGCAAGATACAATTTTCTCCCCAAGAGAGTTATGCCTCTGTGAGACCAGAATTTGATACCCCGGGAGTGACATATGGAGGCACTGATGTACCGAATTTGCTCCTTATTGTGGATATTTCATTGCAAAACGAAAATAGCGTAACCAGAAGAGGAGGAGAATGAGAGAAACGAAGGCTGCCCATTTACTTGAAATAGAAAGAAAAAGAAATACGATGATGACAGATAATGGTTTTCTTCCTATGATCACTTTGATGCCATTATATGAGGGTGTTCAGATAGGTCATGAAGTCTTTGAAGTGCAAATGAAAAAAGGGGATGGTATCATTGCATCAATTTACCAAAGCATCTACAAGACTGACTCCGTGTGGAGGGGGCAGCGTGCCTGTCTGGGAGTCAGCTTTGTCTGGGACTGAGTCAGGCTACACTACTAGCAAGTTGAAAGATCTTAGGCAAGCTGTTAAATGATTCACACCTCAGTTTCCTCACCTTCTAAGATGAGGTTAAAATGAAAAAAACATGAATTCAAAAGGATACAGGCACCTTTATGTTTACAGCGGCATTATCAACAATAGCCAAGGTAGGGAAGTAGCCCAGGCGTCCATCAAATGACGAACGAGGAGAGAAGATGTGGTATGCATATACAATGGATTAGTACTCAGTCGTAAAAAAGAATGGAATCTTGCCATTTACAACACGGAGGAGTGAGAGAGTATCATTCTAAGTGAAATAAGTGAGTCACAGAAAGACCAATACCATGTGCCTTCACTCCTAGGTGGGATTTAAGAAACAAAACAAATGAACAAAGGGAAAAAAAAGAGCACAAGAGAAACCAAGAGTGCACAGGTATAGACTTAACTACAGAGACCACAGTGGTTACCAGCGGGGAGGTTGGTGGGGGGACGGGGATTAAGAGCACACCTATCGTGACGAGCACTGAGTAATGTATAGAACCTCTGAATCATTACATTATACACCTGAAATGAATATAACACTGTATGTTAACGATACTGAAATTAAAATAAAAAAAAAGATGAGGGCAATAATGAATATGTCATGGCATCGCTGGGAAGACTGACAGCTCACACATGCAAAGTGTTTGGTGTTCAACACACTATCTCAATACATTCTCATTATCACCCTCAGGGTCACACCTGACACACCACACAAATCCAGGGTGAGTGCAATAATTTTTACTCACTTTTTTTTTTTTTTTGGTTCAGAATTACCATATGTTTTATCACATCACGACTGTTGGATATATCTAGAAACGTACATTCAGGGAAATACTAAGTTGAAATAAATGGTCCCCCCTGACACCGTTCTATCTCAAAGACTGGCTACAATGCCCAGAGGCACTGAGATCCAGAAATATCTGGAGATCAGACAGGAGAGGAAAGAGGGTTGTTTACTAGTGAAGATGTCTCTGCCGCTCTGCTCCCCAACAGACAGCACAAAGCAAATAAATGTGTGGGTTGCACCTGCTGGCCAGCTTTTCATCTGCGTCTCAGGGGTACTTAAAAATAAACAAATATATGAGAACTCATTCAAAACCCAGAAACACCAACATTTCCATCAGAATTTGAGCAGCTTCCACATCAGAGGAGAATTAATCTTGGTATTAGCAGCATGTGGTGGTGGCAGCATATGATTTATTATGGGTCATTCCCTTATAATTTCTTCCACTGAAATCATATTGCACACAACATGGGTAATATTTTACTTAATAATGCAGGTACTACTTCATCACAAAGATATTACCTTTCTTTGGGGGAGGGAAACATCATTTTCCAACCATGTGATGATTCTAGAATTCTCTCTCTTTTTCTAATGTTACTTATGGATGAGGAATTAAAACCGAAATGTGATTCTTTTATTTCTTTCTCGGCAGATCGTCCCCTCCATTTTCATAAGATGCAGGCTAGAATGTAACATCATGCAAATTTCCCGTCCTTCCGGGGAGCCACTACTGCCAGCGTTCAGTGGATGTTCACCGCTAGAGAGACAGGGAAAAAACTATGAAGTGGCTTCATTTTTGTCCTAATATAAGTAGATGATTCTAAAGGTGGATCCTCATTCATTCTTGCTTCCTGAACATTTACTGGGTTTATTATAATGTCCTGTCTCTGCACAAATGAATATTTTTTTGTATGTGCTCTACTAGCAAATGGAAACCATGGGTCATGGAACATCCAGGAAAGCAAGGCTCTGCTCAGGCTCTTTGGTCTACACTATGTCCTTTCGTTGCCACTGCAATCCACAAAGGGCTGAATTTTTATCTGTGTGAATATGAGCCTCACACAGCATTTCTCTGCGCACTGGCAAAGTGCTGGCTCGTCAAGCTTTCTCCCTAAAGTCCAGGCTAAGGAGAGGGTTTTCTTTCCTTCCCTCCCTCTCTCCCTCTCACAGAAGCAGAAGTGCCCCAAGTGGCCTGAATAAGGGTCTTTTCCACAGTGTAATGACATGGTCACAAGTGCAGGCTTGGGGTTAGACGGGTAGAGGCTGAATCCCAGTTGGGCTGCTTGCTGGCTTGCTACTGTGAGCATGTCTCTAAAGCTTTCGGAGACTCACTACCCTCCTGCAGAGCAGGGGTCCTCACAGCTCCTCCCCAGGAACTGTTCTGAGTCTTAAGAATATAATGCACATGAATGGTTTAGCAGAATGCCAGGCATATAAGACACACAGGCCATCAAAGCCATTATTACTTTATCTATCCCCTTGTTTGATTGGATCTGTATATTATTATTGGGTTGATCAAGTCAACTCAAAAAAATCAGTTCACTCATTCATTTGGGGAATATAAAAATTAGTGAAAGGGAATAAAGGGAAAGGAGAGAAAATGAATGAAAATATCAGTGAGGGTGACAAAACATGAGAGACACCTAACTCTAGGAAATGAACAAGGGGTAGTGGAAGGGGAGGTGGGCAGGGGATTGGGGTGACTGGGTGATGGGCACTGAGAGGGGCACTTAGTGGGATGAGCACTGGGTGTTATACTCTATGTTGGCAAATTGAACTCCAATAAAAAAATTAAAAGAAAAACAAAAAACAAAAAAACAAAACAAAAATTGCCATTTTCAGTATAAAATGTTGCCTCTAACACTTGTCTGGTTTTTGTGAGTGTGTGTTTTTCTTTGTGCTAAGTTTTGTTTCTGTTATTGGGGAAGAACTATATCAACAGGATTTCCACACCAATAACTCCTTCCATAAATTTTGTTTTTACAACTTTCTTCATTTTTTTAAATTTTTTTACAACTTTCTTCATTTTATGAAGGAATGAATGTTATTAAAAATCTTATTAATCTGTAAAAAAAAAAAATCAATCAGTTCAGCAAAGTATAGCCTCACCCAAAAGTTGGAAGGACTTTTTAAAAAGAAAACAGGGTAAAAACCTGATTTTTATCTTTAGGTAAAGCCTAAAGTTTCTAGGTCCTAACAGAGAAATAACAGTTGGAACGTTTTCCTGTGCAAGAACCAGTGCCAAACTGTCCCATGCCTGCGTCCTCCCCCAAAGCCCCAGGTGAACGGACAGGATAAACAAGAGGCTAGATGACAATTGGGAGCTCCTTCGTTGCTACACCCTCCCCATGGGTGACCTGTAAGTGTTTTTACGGAGTTGTAAACATGGCTTGGTCCACACACTGGCCTGAGAACCTTCCACGACAAGTGCAATTATAAGAATTGCACAGGTTCCACTGACACACTAGGTGCTATGACATGGAGTGTTCCGACTGTAATGCTCTTCCCGGCGGACTCTCTACATTTGGGACAGTTCAGGCTTTATCTTAACACTGAAAATGCCCCGTCTAAATCCATCAGCAGTGATGGCTTTCGGCCTCTCAGGAGGTTAGCCTGTCCTACGCTCTGCACACTTGTAATCACATCCAGTCCACATACTGCAAGACCACAGAAAATGAGGGAAGAAAAACATTTTGGTTTTACTTTTTCTTTATTTTTTTTTAATAAAGATTCTATTCATTTATTCATGACAGATACACAGAGAGAGGCAGAGACACAGGCAGAGGAAGAAGCAGGCTCCCTGCAGGGAGCTGGATGCAGGACTTGATCCCAGGACCCTGGGATCATGACCTGAACTGAAGGCAGACGCTCAACAACTGAGCAACCCAGGTGCCCACATTTTGGTTTTAGATGCGAATTAAAAGCATTTAAACGACTCTGATTGTAGGGTTTAACCCTTAGATTTACTTTCTTGGGAGGAAGAGTGGGAGACGATGCTTTGATTTCCTGCATCATCTGTGCACTGCTCCCGACCCACAGCCGTGGTCTCCAGAGGCCCCGACCGGCTGCACTCCCGCACACAATGGCTTTGCCACAGGACTTCTGTGACTTGTCTGCAATTTCTTCCCTCGATTCTCTAATTCTGCACAATTATGACCTGTGCCTCCTGGGTCTTCTCTAATCCAAATACAGTAAAACATCAATTAACCAGAAAGCTCTGGGAACAAGTGCTGTGGTTAATTTAATTTTCTAATTAACTGAGGACTAACAAAAAACACTGTTTAGTTTCAACCCTCTATCAAAAATCTTCTTACTCTGAATGGGTCCAATGTTTCCCTTAGAATAAAGTCAATAAAACAAGGCCCGTCCTCGATGACCAAATATCTCACCAACTGGAGGTCCCAGACTGCTTCCCTCTGGACTCAAGTCCAACCACAGAGTGTGTGGGAAAGGTCAAGAACCGCTCCCGCCCCCATCACGTGAAGTCGCTCATGGAGGCTGCTTTATTGTCACTCGCTTTCTTTAGAAGTGTGGTTAATCAAAGGAAAAGTTTGATCAATGGAGGGTTTTGCTCAGCCAGGTCCTGGTTAAATTATTCCCACACATCAACTCCTTAGTTGAATACTTATGAAAAAGTAGATTTTCTGATGTGGAATATCAAGTTCTTTAACAAATGGCCAGTCTGCTCTCTTCTGTTAGTATAATTGTAGCAATAGGACTGCTGTCAGGCGGAGACAGCAATGGCTCACCTGGAAGCCTGGTCCCTGAGACCTCGGCACATCAGGGCAGCCTCCATGTGGGAGGGCAAGGTTAAGTCTTGTGCTTCTGGTCACCACCCTGCCTTCAGCACCACCCACACTTGCCCTCACTGTTTTTAAGGATAAACATTTTTGCTTATAAATATGGTCTGGCTGAGATGTGTGAGTGGGCCTGGTGAGTGCATAGAGGCAGGAGCTTGGTCAGGGGGCTGGTGAATTTTTCCAGCCAGGAGATACTGAAGTCTGAGGGCCAGGGTGAATTACAGAAGGTTCTCGCCTGACCCACAGATCGATGGAGGCCATGTTCCCTGAATTAGGAATTTCGGGAAAAATCAGCATTAAGAGGATGTGAGTCTAAAAAAAAAAAAAGGATTGAGTCTAGCAGGACACACATCCAGAGAAGTGTCTGCAGATAGTGAGAAACGCCCAGTATGGGCTGGAACTGGAGCATACATTTGGAATGCATGGACCTTAAGGTGATGCCCAAAGCTATGCTGACTAGAGGGGCCACGGTGGACATGACCAGTACACAATTGGTGGACCAGTCAGTGGACCAGCCAGTGGAAACCAAGGGCCCACACTGCTCGATGCACTAGTTGAAACAGGAAATTCTAAGACATGGTTCCATCTCCTGAGGATTCTGTGATGGAGCAGAACCAATATACGTGACATTGTGTATGAAACAAAAGCATACCTTCTCTCTCCCTCTGCCCCTCCTTCCCTATGCACATGCACATGTGCTATCTCTCTCTCTCTCTAATAAATAAATAAATCTTTAAAAAAGAAAAAGCTCTCATGAAGGGCATGCAATTGAATGTATACTCTCTAGTATGTAGTGAAAAAAAATCAGACTATCTTAGAATCATGCACTGTCAACATATATATCTGCAATAATAGCTATTCTTACAAGGTTCTTATAATGTCAGTATTTAGAGATTAAGTCAACTTCTATTAATCTGGCTTTTGTAATAATCACTCATCCACTTCAAAGCTTAGATATGTAATCCTTTCAGGAAACATTCACATGTAGCAATGAGAAAGTTACCATGAGAATTTTGATTAAATGGATTTTGTCTAAGAATAAACTTGCCAGTTATATTTTGGGAAATGCCAGAAAGCAAGGAAAATCAATGTATTATGTTGTACATAGTCAAGATATTACCTTGCTCATAATTTTGAAAATAAGAAAATCCCCCATTCTCTTAGTTTCCTAAATGTTTAGACACTGAAATGAATCATCATACAAATCCTGTAAAATATGTTATTGTTTGATAGGAGACACAAAGGGTTAATTTTCATGTGCAAACAGAATTAAATAACCAAAGGCTACTTCATAAAATTACTAGAACACAGATCTCTGCAGTGAATGAGAATTTAACTAAAATTTTCTAGAAGTCATAACACATCTCATGTAGATGAGATCATCTCAATTTTATTAAGTTCTTTAAAGATGTATTTATTAACATTATATATAGAGAGTGAGAACATGAGTACAGAGGGAGGAGATGAGGGAAGGGGAGAGAGAGAATGTCAAGCAGACTCCCTGATGATCACAGAGCCCAATGTGGGACTTGATACCACAACCTTGAGATTATGACCTGAGCTGAAACCAAGAGTCAGCCACTTAACTGCGCCACCCGGGAGCCCCAATTTTACTGATTTCTAACTTACTGTTTTCACCCTGAAATAAAAAAGATAAAATTTCAAGGCATGATCATCACCTGCAAGAAGGTAACACCATCCATCTGACTTCCCTGCCTCATGGTTGGGTGAGGTCTCCGGGGAATGACGTAGAGCAGCCAATGTCGCCCATGACTTTCACACTCCTCCCTGTTTCCTGCTGTTGCTCTGGAGTTGCTGAAATCAGCAACAATGCCCTCCTACATAATTTACTGAATTTCTACATAAATTAGATCCTTAAGGTGAGGGTGCTGTGAACCCTGTAGAGGCTGAGTGCTCACCATGGGGACGACCATCCATCAGGGTGAACGACAGGTTTCCAAACCAGCTTAATGACACTACGGGCCTCCTGCCCGGAAATAATCCAAGAGCTCTGGGAACTGAAATGGGCTCTTGAAATATCGCTTGTAGTAGAGAATATGTTTGAGGAGGAAACAAATCACCAAGAAATAACATGTAAGATTTTGACAAATGGAAAACTATATTAAATTATCTGGGTCCTATGATCTTAAGTTTACTTAAATGGCAAGAGATATATGTTTTCTTCACCTGGAATCAACTTCCCATTACCAGTGATAAGCTACATTTGCCCTAAGAGCTTATTGAAAACTCCACCCCAAGCCACCCACCGAGGGGACCACTTGCTCCAAGGTCCTATTAGACATGGGCGAGGAAGCAAGAGTTCATAGGCTCTGGTGTGAGGGGAAAGTCTTCCTGCAGGGATAACAAAGACATGTTTTCTGTCTCTGGGGCTATTCTCTCCCTTGAAAAAAGTGGAAGATGGACTAGATCTGTGGTTCCCAAGTCTGGATGATCATCTGAGAAAAAAATAATACCCCGGGGCCCCACTTCTAGAAGCAATGACTTCAAGCATCTTGGGGGAGACCCAGACACTTTAAGTGCTCCAAGTAATTTTGATGACCATCTAATTTGGAAACCATTGGATATGAAGATTATTATTGTCTTCAGTGTTTCAAAAGAACTGTTCTGAGAATGTATGGATGGCAGGACAAGGGTTAGGAAATCTAGCATTATAATTTATCCATGCCACAAATATTTTTTGAGTACCTGCTACCAGCCATGCACTCTTCCAGGTACTGAGCATATAAGAGTTGGGGAAAAGTAGGCAACTCCTGCCCACACAGAGCTTACCTACCAGCATCAGGTGGTGGTAAGGGTGATGTAAAAAATGAGCACCAAAGAGAGACGGGAAATGTATGATGCACAAAATGTCCACATGTTGTTAGTTATGAACTCCTGTGGTCACTGCTGGAGCCCTAAATGTGCCAATACCAAAGGCAGTACCACAAGCAGTAGTTTCTGTGAGTGCTAGGCTGGGAGTGAAGGGAAAAGACTAGAAGAAACACACTCTTCCCTTCTGCCATGATAATGTGGGGGCTGACAAGAGAGCTGTCCTTGCTCATATGACAAAATAAATGATAGAGCCCTATTTGTTAAAGGTAAGCTGTAAGAACTGCATGTTGGTTTGGCCACATAGATGCTGCTTCCATGGGCACTTGGAACCAGCCAAGGAGAGTCACCTTGGGCCCTGACCTACCCACTTGACTAGCTAGTCCTCTTCTAACTTTGGCTTAGATGTTTACACTTCTATGGAGTGGTCTCTAGCTCCCTAAAGATGGGGTTTGAAAGCCTCCTCTAGAAGTACTCCACCCTCATCTTGTAGCAATAATCTTGTAATGTGTTAAATTTTGCTTCATTTTAGTTTTTCAGTATCTTGAGGACCAGGAGTATGTGTAACCCTGTGTTCCTGAAGTTGGCAGGAGCCCCAGCACATTCTAAGCCTTCTTCTGCCTCTTCCTAAATGATGTAGGTTAGTTTCAAAATTTCTCTGGGCTTCAAAGACCAATAATGACCCAGGTCTATCTAGAGTTATGATACTGGATTCCAAGTCTCCTAGGTTCATTTTCTCTTTTCTCCCCCATTATTTCACTCTCCTGTGTTCTCTTCCAGGTCCACATCCCACCCTCTGCTTTGCTCTGTCTCTAAGAGCTCTAAGAGGCTCTGCCTGCCTCTTACCTAACAAGACTATTCCTCACCATGATGGTTTCTTCATCCTGCATGCCTCCCCACCTTGCTCTAACTCCCATTCTTAGGTCTTCCTGTATTTGGTCACCTGCTCTTTCCATAGCCCTCTGCTTGCCTCTCTGCACTGTCATATCCAAGGCCCACTCACAGAGAAGGGGCTGTTGCTCTTCTGGAAGGGATGGCTTCAATCAGTACTGCAGGAGCTCCATGGATGCTTCAACAAAGGGCACATGTTTTCAGCCAACACCACTTTGATTCTCCAATGCTTTCTCTAATTTGATGACATTTTTTATCCTGACTTAACCTACCTTGTTCATGAAACAATCATCTGGTGAAAATCTGGAATTTTAGAAAAGTTGCCTATTGGTATGGAAGGTTCATGTAACTTCCATAATCATCTATGAATCCTGAAGTAAGGTCACCATGCCACAAAGTCTAGTGAGATCAAGATCTGTTGGGGCCAATGGGCAAGTGTTTCCACAGGGAACACAGGCAGAGACAGAAATGATGGGGAAGCATATACAGATGAACTTACTGTGTGATGATATTTCTGGTCAATATGGGGCATTAGAAGCACCAGGGGATCACAAATTATTGCAATGAAAGAAAAGCTATACACACACACACACACACACACACACATACACACACACTACCCAGTTTAGAATTAAGTAATGTGATCCTGGTTGTCACATCAAGGAGGACAAAACAGAGGTGTCAACAGAATAATCAAGACTCTGTGAGCCAACCCAGACCATTAATTTAAAAAATACCTCAGAGCACCACAGAAACCGAACAGGGAATTTGGAACTAGCAATGTTTTTCATGAATATACTTCATTACTCTGCAATAAAAAATTGCCTTTCTGGAAGAATCATTCCATGAAGACCAGCCCATGGTCAAGGGAAATATATATATATATATATATATATATATATATATATATATATATATATATATATATATATATTAAATGTGGTTCTGTGGTGCCTCCTGCTTTCTACTTGAAAGCATCCATTCTTCTCATCAAAGCTGCCGGTACTCAAAGGCTGGAGAGACCCGGGCTTCCACCTGCCTACCCCTCAGGGCCCTGGTTACAGGGTAATCAAACACCACTTTTTTTTTTTTTTTTTTTTACTTTCTCTATACATTGCTCACTGATAGCACTTTCTAGGTAAGATTTTGTTACTGGTCCAGCAAGCGCATCTATACACAGGTGCTGTCAATAGGGAGCTAAACTCTACCAACTAATCCCAGTAGGGCAGATGATAATGTTGGGCGTGTCATGACCTGTGCCAGCCAGGATCCCATCTAAACGTCACATATGAGTGTGGAGCATTGCAATGAGCAGATGAGAGCCTCTGTCCCAGAGACTGAACAACCTTCTGAGACCCACAGCAACTTGGTGGCACCATCCAACCTGGGACTCAGATCCATGCCCATCAGCTTTGGCTCCTTCCCCTGCAGGACCTAGTGAACACTGATGGGCTGTGAGCATGACACCAAAGCACACATCTCCTGTGGCAGTAGGTCTTCGGAGTAGAAGGTATCAAGCGACATATGTGATGGACAGTGCCTACTTAAAAAAGTAACAACTTGGGCATGAGCCATTATGATAACTCAGAATGTCAGCATGGTTTTCCAATGCTCGGAAATAAAATTGAATTCATGTGCTCATCTGTTCTAACTGGTTTTTCTTAAAAGTGGATGACAAATTAGAGTAGGAGAGTGAGCTGCTGTGATAGAGTCTGAGCAGACTTTTTATCTTGTTCTCAACACCCCTTTGGGCTGGTCTTACTGCCTCCTCTGGACACCATCCCTCCTTTCTCCATACCTCCTGGCCGGCTCCTTCCAGAGCCGTCCCAGCACCCAGGAGTCTGCCCAAGGCCAGTCTCTTCTGGCATCTGTTATCTGAAAGCTCCCAGATCCCAGTGATCTCCTCCTCCAAGAGTCACAAATCTGCCACCTATGCCATTTGATGTTATAAAGCTTTAAGCTCTCCTCGACCGTTCACGTCCTTATGCTTTGTCTCCCAACCATAAAGTATGATCTTCCCAAAGGACAGGGGATGCCACAATCTCTGTCATTAGAGGGCACGGTCTTTGCCCTTACCGAGATCTGAACTTAAGTCCTAGCATCACATAGCAATGTTCTAGTTCAGCACTGTGGCCAGAACTGTAACATGAAGACAATTACTCAGTACACATACAGATAAAATGAGATACATGGATAAAGTCCCGAGCTGAGCATCTGGTGTGAAACAGCTGCTTAATGCCTGTTGCTGGATTATGACTGGAGACTCCTCACCTAGCAATGCTGTGGCAGGGGGGCAGGCTTTCATTAGGGAACTTGGGTGTAAAAAAATGGGTATTATATTAAATAATCCATTAACATTTTTTAAACTGCTGAGTCATAAATAATTTGGAGACAAGAAAGTGCCATTGTATCTTCTCATACACTGCACGTAAGTTTTGTATAGTAAAACTGACTAGAAGTCATTATATCTGACACATAAGAATGATGGGCATGCCCTATGAAGCAATCCACGGAAACACTTTAGTATCCAATGATGTTTTAAAAATAGACACAAACTAAAATGTAAGTGCTTCCATTAATTGGAAGATCCAAAGGAAGCACAGTGAGGGACAGGAGATTAGGGTATTTTATGACTCTAAGTATTCAGTTCAGAAAGGCAAGGCAACAGTTCAAGGCAATAACATAAAAATTCCAAGTATTTGCTCATTTACCTTCTCAACCTCAGCCTGAGAATGGATTAATAGTTTTCTGATTGTTCACTCTGGGCCTTGCCAGAAATAGTCACATGTTAATAACAGTTGTAGTCTGTGAATTATGTTCCACTTTGTCACCAAGTTCATTTGGATATACTGAATCTGATGAGCTAATAATTCTCCCTCCTTATGGTTTGGCAGGTTTGAGATTTTCAAGAGGAATATAGAAATAGATGCCACCAACCACATGTGGGAAAGGAAGGGAGAATGTGAGGAAAGCAGGTGCTTACTGACTCTGCTCCCTATTAATGAATAAAGGGACAACGTGCAAAGAGCACTGAGCACCAATGGCTCACAGCGAGGATGTGCTAGCTGTCCTCAGCATCAGCACCATCAGCACCGTGATTACCGCCATCCTACTGATTAGAAAGAGATGCCGGACACATCTTTGAACCCGGAGAATGAAAATGCCCACAAAATAGACATATCTGGGGATCCCTGGGTGGTTCAGCAGTTTGGCGCCCGCCTTTGGCCCAGGGCGCGGTCCTGGAGTCCTGGGATCGAGTCCCGCATCCGGCTCCCTGCATGGAGCCCACTTCTCCCTCCTGTGTCTCTGTCTCTCTCTCTCTCTCTCTCTCTCTCTCTCTCTCTCTCTCTCTCTCCCTCCTTCCCTCCCTCCCTCATAAATAAATAAATAAGTAAATCTTAAAAAAATAAAACAGGCATATCTGCTGGGTGGGCTCAACAGCTAGTTAGGTCTACATTAGGTTGCTAGTTTGATAGCAACAGGCTGGACTCAGGCCACCACAGTCGGTTACCCTCATTTCAAAAGTGAGAAACGTGCAACACAGGGAAGCCATCTCTGGCTGCAGGATGCTCGTGAGCACCACGCCCCTGGTCCGGAGCGCACCTGCTGACACCTGAGCTCTGGCCACAGACCACCTTGCACTCTGCCTCTGCAAATAGCTTCAAGGGCAGGGAGTCACCTGTGAGCTAGTCTGCGGTCCCGGCACACGTTAAATGTGGACGTTCCACTGCTGTTTCAGCAAAGATTAGTGCATGAAAAAGCAGGCTCCCAAAAGAAAAAGCCCCTCACGTTGACATAAAAACCTGGTTTGCTTGTAATTTCCTCCAGACTCCCTTCCTGGCTCATCATCCAGCCACTGCGTCTTAGGTGATGCATGAGGAGTGTCTGAGGAATTGTATTCCCTATCTGGAGAAATCAACCAGGAGCTTAGGCACCAATGACAGCTTCACCCACAGGTTTTGTAGAATGAATATATATATAGAATATAATATATATATATATTAATTGTATATATGTATTGTATATATATTGAATATATATTGAATATAATATATATTAATTGTTTTATATATGTAGTTTATATATATATAATATATAAATTATTGTACAAACACATTTGTCATTGCAGGTCATTGTCAAAATTTTGAGACCAAAACACTTCTAGCTCCCTCCTTCCCTTCAGAATACTTATACACTCAAAGACAGAAAAGACACAGGTAGGAGAAGTCCGCAGGAAGGCCTTCAGTGGCAGGGTTCTCGGCCTGGCTTAGTGGTACTAAAGGCTAAGAGTCTGGGAGTATGAGTGTAAGAGGCCATCCCACCAGAATCATTACTGTTTGGGATTTGGAACCCTGAGGCCACCTTGAATACATCACTTGTGTTCATAGCCCCAGGACCGGAATCCCCTCCCTTTGCTCCTCACAGGCATAGCAGCTCCACCCTCCCCATCCAGGTAATTCCACATGCATGGACACTGAGGTGAATGGGTGCAGAGGACACTGCTGTAGACTCTGGGTGGTGGTGGTATGTCTGGGGCCTTTATCCTCTGCCCACTTCCATCTCTGCTAGGTGATGTACACGATGCCCCCCGCCCAGGGAGGAAGCTAAGATTAAACCCCCTTTTTAGAAAACCCAAGGCCACACATGCCCAGAAGTTGCAGATGCTGGCACCAGGCAGGTACTGACCATGGGACTGCCCCATGCAGGCATCCAGCACAGGACACAGCTCACAAAGGAGCGACAGGTAGAGCCTGCCAATCCCCACAGACATCCTCCTCTGACAACAGGAGATTTACTGCACAAAGGAAAAATCATGAATGGATGCTCCCTGTGTACCCCCAAAAGCAATAAAACATATATCACTAAAGAAAAGGGTGTTTGAGAGGAGACGGTGATGTTACCAGGACCCAGCCTGACATTTCCCACCAGCGGCTTCACAGATATGGTCTCCTCCCACCTGCTCCAACACTTCTTATTTTGAAGAATTGCAAAGCTCAGAAAAAGCTGAATAGACAGCAGCAGATAACACCAAATGCCTGCATATGCTTCATGTAGACATCACCAACTGCTGGCAACTTCACTGCATTTATGCCCTCGTATTCTCTCTCTATATATGTACATGTATTTGTACATATTGTGTACATACATGCACACACACTTGTTTTTGTTACACTGTTTGAAAGTCACTTGCAAACAACACTCTAAATTGCTCAGCACACATTTCCTAGTAAAGACATTTTCCCAAACTGCCACAACCTGTACCATCTCTCCTACATTACAATACTTAAAATATTTAACAGGAGTATAGAGCCCCATTGAAATTCCTTAATTTTCCCCAAATGTCTTTTACATCTCTTTCTTTTTATCAAGGAACCAATCAAGGTTAGTGTTTTGTATTTGCTGTTATTTCTATTGTCTCTCTTTTAATTTAATATATTCTCCCCCTCTATCTTTCTGTCTTTCAGACTGTCTCATTTTTCACACAGACATTGTTTTTTTTTTATCTATGTTTATAAAATAGGCCACTATTAGGCATCTAGAAGAAATGGACTCATTTCTGGAAAACCACAAACTACCAAAACTGGAAATGGAAGAAATAGAAAACCTGAACAGGCCAATAACCAGGGAGGAAATTGAAGCAGTCATCAAAAACCTCCCAAGACACAAAAGTCCAGGGCCAGATGGCTTCCCAGGGGAGTTCTATCAAACGTTTAAAGAAGAAACCATACCTATTCTACTAATGTTGTTTGGAAAGATAGAAAGAGATGGAGTACTTCCAAATTCGTTCTATGAGGCCAGCATCACCTTAATTCCAAAAGCAGACAAAGACCCCACCAAAAAGGAGAATTACAGACCAATATCCCTGATGAACATGGATGCAAAAATTCTCAACAAGATACTAGCCAATAGGATCCAACAGTACATTAAGAAAATTATTCACCATGACCAAGTAGGATTTATTCCTGGGACACAAGGCTGGTTCAACACTCGTAAAACAATCAATGTGATTCATCATATCAGCAAAAGAAAAACCAAGAACCATATGATCCTCTCATTAGATGCAGAGAAAGCATTTGACAAAATACAGCATCCATTCCTGATCAAAACTCTTCAGAGTGTAGGGTTAGAGGGAACATTCCTCAACATCTTAAAAGCCATCTACGAAAACCCCACAGCAAATATAATTCTAACTGGGGAAGCACTGGGAGCCTTTCCCCTAAGATCAGGAACAAGAGAGGGGTGTCCACTCTCACCACTGCTATTAAACATAGTACGGGAAGTCCTAGCCTCAGCAATCAGACAACAAAAAGACATTAAAGGCATTCAAATTGGCAAAGAAGAAGTCAAACTCTCCCTCTTCGCCGATGACATGATACTCTACATAGAAAACCCAAAAGCCTCCACCCCAAGATTGCTAGAACTCATACAGCAATTTGGCAGCGTGGCAGGATACAAAATCAATGCCCAGAAGTCAGTGACATTTCTATACACTAACAATGAGACTGAAGAAAGAGAAATTAAGGAGTCAATCCCATTTACAGTTGCACCCAAAAGCATAAGATACCTAGGGATAAACCTAACCAAAGAGGTAAAGGATCTATACCCTAAAAACTATAGAACACTTCTGAAAGAAACTGAGGAAGACACAAAGAGATGGAAAAATATTCCATGCTCATGGATTGGAAAAATTAATATTGTGAAAATGTCAGTGTTATTCAGGGCAATTTACACGTTTAATGCAATCCCTATCAAAATACCATGGACTTTCTTCAGAGAGTTAGAACAAATTATTTAAAGATTTGTGTGGAATCAGAAAAGACCCCGAATAGCCAGGGGAATTTTAAAAAAGAAAACCATATCTGGGGGCATCACAATGCCAGATTTCAGGCTGTACTACAAAGCTGTGGTCATCAAGACAGTGTGGTACTGGCACAAAAACAGACACATAGATCAATGGAACAGAATAGAGAACCCAGAAGTGGACCCTCAACTTTATGGTCAACTAATATTCGACAAAGCAGGAAAGATGATCCACTGGAAGAAAGACAGTCTCTTCAATAAATGGTGCTGGGAAAATTGGACATCCACATGCAGAAGAACGAAACTAGACCACTCTCTTGCACCATACACAAAGATAAACTCAAAATGGATGAAAGATTAAATGTGAGACAAGATTCCATCAAAATCCTGGAGGAGAACACAGGCAACACCCTTTTTGAACTCGGCCACAGTAACTTCTTGCAAGATACTTCCACGAAGGCAAAAGAAACAAAAGCAAAAATGAACTATTGGGACTTCATCAAGATAAGAAGCTTTTGCACAGCAAAGGATACAGTCAACAAAACTCAAAGACAACCTACAGAATGGGAGAAGATATTTGCAAATGACGTATCAGATAAAGGGCTAGTTTCCAAGATCTATAAAGAACTTATTAAACTCAACACCAAAGAAACAAACAATCCAATCATGAAATGGGCAAAAGACATGAAGAGAAATCTCACAGAGGAAGACATGGACATGGCCAACATGCACATGAGAAAATGCTCTGCATCACTTGCCATCAGGGAAATACAAATCAAAACCACAATGAGATACCACCTCACACCAGTGAGAATGGGGAAAATTAACAAGCCAGGAACTACAAATGTTGGAGAGGATGCGGAGAAAGGGGAACCCTCTTACACTGTTGGTGGGAATGTGAACTGGTGCAGCCACTCTGGAAAACTGTGTGGAGGTTCCTCAAAGAGTTAAAAATAGACCTGCCCTACGACCCAGCAATTGCACTGCTGGGGATTTACCCCAAAGATTCAGATGCAATGAAATGCCGGGACACCTGCACCCCAATGTTTATAGCAGCCATGTCCACAATAGCCAAACTGTGGAAGGAGCCTCGGTGTCCATCGAAAGATGAATGGATAAAGAAGATGTGGTCTATGTATACAATGGAATATATTACTCAGCCATTAGAAATGACAAATACCCACCATTTGCTTCAACATGGATGGAACTGGAGGGTATTATGCTGAGTGAAATAAGTCAATCGGAGAAGGACAAACATTATATGGTCTCATTCATTTGGGGAATATAAATAATATTGAAAGGGAATAGAAGGGAAGGGAGAAGAAATGGGTAGGAAATATCAGAAAGGGAGACAGAACATAAAGACTCCTAACTCTGGGAAACGAACTAGGGGTGGTGGAAGGGGAGGAGGGCGGGGGGTGGGGGTGAGTGGGTGATGGGCACTGAGGGGGGCACTTGACGGGATGAGCACTGGGTGTTATTCTGTATGTTGGTAAATTGAACACCAATAAAAAATAAATTTATTATAAAAAAAAATTGGCCACTAGTCTTCTAGGAAACCCCATAATCTGGACTCCTCTGATTAGATTAATTTTAACATTTTTGGCAAGAATATTACATAAAGAGGGATCCCTGGGTGGTGCACCGGTTTGGCGCCTGCCTTTGGCCCAGGGCGTGATCCTGGAGACCCGGGATCGAATCCCATGTCGGGCTCCCGGTGCATGGAGCCTGCTTCTCCCTCTGCCTATGTCTCTGCCTCTCTCTCTCTGTGTGTATGCGACTATCATAAATAAATAAAAAATTAAAAAAAAAGAATATTACATAAAGAATGCTAAGAGTTGCTTATTGTATCCCATGAAGAAGCACGTATTTTGTTCCAACATTGGCAGTACTGAGTTTGGCCACTGGGTTAGGCAGTTTTGATTAGATCTCTCTTGTTAGAAAAGTAATTTTATTTCACTTTTTAAATTTTTAATTAATAAGAACCTAGGCGGGGCACCTGGGTGGCACAGTCGGTTAAGCATCTGCCTTCAAGCTCAGGTCATGATCCCAGGGTCTTGGGATCAAGCCCCATGTTGGGCTCCCTGCACAGCCAGGAGCCTGCTTATCTCTCTCTCTCTCTCTCTCTCTCTCTCTCTCTCTCCTTCTGCCTCTGCCCCCTGCTTGTGCTCTCTCACTCTCTCTCTTAAATAAATAAATAAATAAATAAATAAATAAATAAATAAATAAATAAATAAAATCTTTAAAAAAAAAACTGCTGTTCTTTTTGTTCTCTTGTGGGATGATAGTTCAAGATTTTGGGGAAATCTTGATTCCCACTAACCTGTCCCAATGATTTTAGCATTCATTGGTGACTTCTGCCAATGAAAAATACTGGGAAATGAAAAATCATAATTTTCTACAGCCATATGCTTTCTATATTTGTTAGGAACCATTCTTATGAAATAGAGAACTTCCATGTGTATTTTCCATATTTTCCATGTGTATATTTTAGGTAAATCCTAAAGCAAAATTTGGGATCTAAAAATTAACTGTTGCAACCCAGGCAGGTCTTTGTTTGGGGTCTCCATGACCTTTGACAGGGCACTTCTTGAATCAACACATTTTTTTCAACAGGGCCTTAAATCTATCTACTTTTTGCTGGCAGTTTGATCATCTATTTTTACAAAACTACCTGAAATTCTTTGCCTTTAAAATCACTGAGGGGGGCACTTGACGGGATGAGCACTGGGTGTTATACTATATGTTGGCAAATCAAACTCCAATAAAAAATATACAATAAATAAATAAATAAATAAATAAATAAATAAATAAATAAATAAAGCAACCGTTTATTCCATTTGGCTCCTTTCACATGCTGAATAATATATATAGAGAGAAAATGTCTGGCAATAGGTAGAAAATTATGGATAAAATTTTGCAGCTTTGAAAAAAATGGCTAGCACTCATTCAAAAATATTTGAGAGGCTTCATCCTTTTGCTGGCTCCTTGGGACGACACAGTAAAGAAGATATAGCTTCAACCCCCTAAAAGACCTTACCATTCCCTATTTCTATATATGAAGAAGGTTATTTAAAATTAAAAGACATTTCTATTGTGTCCAGGAGATACAGTTACTAAGTTTCCAATCTGGAGTTAAGATGAAGTTCTCCTTTCTACAACAAGCAATAATGGGGTGAATATGGGGGCAAAGCTACTCTGGCTCACCTGGCAAAGCAATGCAGGTGCCCAGGTGGCTCAAGTGGTCTGGTCTACAAGGAGTTCATTCAAATGTATGTTCTAGAAGTGGTATGGAATAATGATTAAGAGTTTGGACTTGAAATCAACTGGTTGGATTTGGGCCCAGCTCAGTCACTAACTGAATGAAATATAACCACTTCGAGCCTCAGTTCTTCATATGCAAAATGTGGATAAGAATACTTACCTCGTAGGATTGTTATGAGAATTGTCAGTTAATATAATAAAACTCCTTATAATTCTTCTTAGCACATATTACATAGTTGGTAACTATTTGTTGTTTTGTTTTGATGGTGATTACAACTGTTATTACTAATCTGATGATTCTGTCCCCAAAGGCGTTTAACATAAGATAAAGTAAGACTCTTATAATAATTGTGGAGTCCCTCCCAGGGTGAGGTAGAGAATTACTGACTTTCTCAAAAAGCAAATTGCTGGAAAACCACCCTATTCCAATGGACCACACAATAAGAGGAGAAAATCCTCCAATTAGGAGCCAAATTGCAACATACTAATACAGAGGATTAGAGCCTACTGTATGGGCATAAGTTCTTAGAATTAACGAGGCCCATGCCGCAAGTTATTAATGGGAGAGATTAGCGTTATGGGCTGATGGGCAGGGAGACCAGCTCCAGCACAGGGCTACTGAGTAGATATCTGAAACCACCAATTCCAAGTCAATTAGCCACAAGAGGTCATTGTATGCACAGAGAGTTGAATTGAAGTCTCCTCCATAGGACACAAATGGATTTCCTGCGTGCTTCACTTATTCATTTTAGTAAAGCTGCAAGGTTTTTAATTCCATAATGCTTGGTATTGATGCATCAAGGAAAAGAACCCATCTCACTTGTAACCACGTGATGATTAATGAGAGATTATGTAATTCTAAATATTAAAAATACTTGTTAAAACACAGGGGTGGTAAGACAGCATTTATTGACAGTCTGATATGTCACATGCTGGTACTGCCTCCCTCATACATTTATTTCCCACTAAAATAATTTCATAAGTAGGGACAAAGTACAGAACCACCATCAACAGCCCCAGCCTTCCAGCATGGTTACAGCTGGTCACATGTTGGCACCAGCCATGACCACCATCTGTTCAAGTCCATGGCCTGCCAGCCCTTCACCACACATCACAATCTCCACATGCCTAGCAAATAGCCTGATGCTGGCAGAGTCCCCAAAGTACCATATGAACAAAAAGGCTGTCCAACATGTACTCTATGGTTGAGTGTGAATGCACATGGGTTCTGAGAAAGCTGGTGGGGCTGACATGGCTTGGTCAGGGCAAGAGAATGGGCCACACATAGCTGGGCTGACATGGCTGGACCCTTCAAATTGAGCAGGCAGGTGACTGCACCTGTCTATGGGCAGGAGGGGATCTGAGCCTCTCACTCCAGTGGGGCGCTTGTATATCGAAAGGCAGGTATTTGTTTATGAAGTTGGTGGGAGTCCTGGGAAAAGATGGATGCCTTGGGAAGCGATCTGCATTACCTGGAGACAAGAGTCTTGTCTCAGTCAGCTCAGCTACCATGAACAAATACCACAGACTGAGGCTTAGCCAACAGACAGTTATTTCTCCCAGTCTGGGAGGGTGGGAGTCCAAGGTCAAAGCCCTGGCCTATTTGGTTCCTTTTGGCTTGCAGATGGCTCCTGCAGAGCGACAGCTCTGGTCTCTCCTCCTCTCTCTGTAAGGACATGGATTCCATCGTGGGGCCCATCTTCACAACTTCCTCTATTGCTATTCATCTCCCAAAGGGTATGTGTCCTAACACTGTCCCACTGAGGGTTAGAGCTTCAACATGAATTTTGGGGGAGACACAAATATTCAGTCCATAGCAAGGCTGGTACTAAAAGTTCAGTGAACAAAGGCAAACTGATAGAGACCAGTGGCTCCTACAGCCTTCCTGTGTCCTACCTGCTGCTTCACTCCCTACACTCTGCCCAGAGCTCTGTCCCCTGCCCTGTGGTCCATCTCCTGCCCTTGGGCTGTGCTCACGCCACTGGCTGGGCTTCCGGAGTTGCTGTGACCTCTGCTCAGAATGCTTTCTTGCCCTCTTCATGATCTGCTCCCCTGTTTCATGGCAGTCTCTGCTCAAACATCACCTCCCAGCAGCAGTATTTCCTGCACACACATCCAATCTCTCCCTCTCTTCTTCCTAATTCGGCTACTCTGCTTTAGGTTTCTTCACAGCACCTGCTGCTCCCAGAAGAGAGCTTTGTTCCGTGCAAGGATATCTGCCTCCTACCTTCCCCTAGTGCCAGGTCCCTAACGCTCACTGCTGGGCCCACAGGGCCTTCAACGTCTCTGTCATGCAGGAAGTACTTTGTTGAAAGAGTGAATCCAAACTATTATGTGGGCCCCTTCTCTCAAAGTGTGTGGGAGGAAGACACAGGGTTCGTTCACCCCAGTGAGAGCAGGAAGCTCCCATGTAGTCTGTACGTGCTTGAGCATTCATAGGGCGACTGCCATAGGGAACATTATAGAGAAGCCTCTTCCTCAAAGTGGCTCAGGAGCAATCCTGGCAAACATACGAGCACAGCACCAGGAGAGCGGGTCCTCAGTAAGCCAACCTCTGTCGCCTGCCCACTTGGTGTTCTACAAACCTTAGCTCACACAGTTGGCTTGACAGCATGACAAGGTGTTTACTTTTATCCTAATTTTACAAACACGACACTAAAGGTATAAAACAACTTCTTCAAGGTCATGCCGCTGGTGGTTGTGGGGCCTGGATACCAAGTAGAGTCTGTCTGACTCCAAGACCTATGGGCTCTTCATGTGCCCCCCATCAGGATCATGACAGATCGACTCACATTTCTGGAAGCACAGGCAATGTCCTGCATGAACGTAGGCTAGCTTCCAGGAATTTTGTCTTTAGGTCATTCAGTTAAAAACCAGCATGTACCGCCTTAAAAAGGAAAGAAATTTTGATACACACTACATGGAGGAACCTTGCTGACCTGACATTGAGACAAGCCAGTCATGAAATGGGTCAATACTGCTTGATTCTCCTCATGGAATCCAGTCATTCCACTCACAAGGCAGTCAGAACAATCAAATTCAGAGACACAGAAAGGAGAAGAGTGGGCACCAGGTGCTAGGGGAGGGACGCAGATGAGTGTTTCACAGGGGCACAGTTTCAGTTTGGGAAGATGCAAAAGTTCTGTAGAGGGATGGTGGTGATGGTCGTACAAGGAGACTGTCCTTAATGCTGCTGAACTGTACACTTAAACATGGCCAGATGGTAAGCCTTGTATTATCTATGTTTTATCACAATACTTTTTATTTTTAAAGATTTTAGTTATTTATTCATGAGACACAGAGAGAGAGGCAGACAGGCAGAGGGAGAAGCAGGCTCCCTGTGGGGAGCCTGATGCCTCCTCTTTCTATGAAGACATGGGGATCTACACCAGTAGTCATCTATAAAATCAAAACAATAAAGTCAAAATAAAGAGTTATTTTTAAGTTTCTCCCAAGGCTGGCTCTGAAAGGGAATGATCGGGGGAGGAATACAGACTGGCGACCCTTGGTTCTGGCTCCTCATTTCCCAAGTCCCATGCCCGTAAGCTGGAGGCGAATACTGTCCTTAACTTCACTGCTCACCTGAAGTCACTCTGTGCCCATCCTGGGAGTGTGTACAGTTGACAGAATAGGCAGGGACAGGGAAAGGATGCGGGGTCTGGGGGGCCGGGAGGCTCTCCTGGGGGTGACCAGCACGGAGGTGGCCAGGGTGCCCCATGCTGGGTCCTGCCAAATCTGACTTCTGTGGGCTGGGTGGGCCATCACCGTCTAGGGAACACATCTATGAATGGCGTGTTCCCCGGTGGCGGCCTGGCCTCACCGGTGCCTGACTTACGCGGTCACCTGGTCATCTAGCAACACTTCCAATAACAGAGCCAGCTCCACAACCATCACCAGTCCAGGGCCTCTCTCTTCCCTTCCCAACCACTCCCATTCTAGACTAAGCCCCTTCCTTCGGCTTTTGTCTGTAAATTCAGCCTTAACCACTTCACCGAATGCAGTCACGGAATCTCCCTTTCCTTCCTCAGGAAGCAGTTAATTAAAAAGCACCTTTGAACACCTGTGGCATCTCTGTTCAATGTCCCATTAGGGAACCCAACAGGGTCAATGCTACATCTGCCCCCCAAGGCCTCCAGGAACACAGGATGTGCGACCACCTCCAGGTATTAGGTGATGCCACAAAGTGGCCTGTGGCAGGAGCAGCGAGTGCCGACCAAGGCCCCCCGCCCTGCCTTGCCTTTCAGAGAGCCTCTGCTCTACGATCATTTCACTGCCGATTAGGCAGCCTAGGTGCCCTTAGAGTCACCAGAGGAGGATGTCTCACATGGCTCGGCTGTGATTGGAGAGCGGTGGCCTTCAAAGTCCAGGACACCCGGAGTGATTCCTGTTTGGCCAGTGCAACCTGGCAACACAAAAGCCAACAGCAGCCTCCGTGTGGGCTGGCCTCCGGCGGAACTCAAGCAAATGGCTTTGAGGCTGGCCCATCCCAAAGTCTCTCTGCAGCCCTCGCTAGCCCCTGGGGGAGGCGTCCCTCACTTTGGGATGTGCTCATCATTCTGCCCCCCTCCTCCCCACACACACAACGTCCACTTGAGGCCTGGAGTCAAGAAAGGGCTCGATAACCTGTTCCATACGGCTGCACGACCAGGAGGGCCTAGCGCCTCTGGCTTCAGGGAGGGATGCAGGTTCTCCCTGAACCACTGCGTTACACAGCAAACGGGGTACCTGCAGTCAGCAGCATCTCAGCTGGGCAGTGGGAGAGGTCTTGATTTTGCAGATTCTTTTTTGGCTCCTTTGTTCTTCTGTGGAGGTATCTGCCCAGGTACACACTGGTTACCTCTTCTGCTGTTCCTCCTTTATATCAGGAATTGTAATCTGTCCCTCAATCCCACTCCCTGGCCCCCATCTCAGGGACCCTGGAGGGAATCTGTCTCCATGGCCTCCTCTGACCCACAGGCCTGCCAATCAGGACACCTGGCCCCAGGGCTAGCACAGGTGAGCACCACAAAATGCTCATCTGTTCCCACTTTCTATCCCTTCAGAGGCTTGAGCCTCTTTAGAACGGACCGGGATACTGTTCTGACACCAGCACATTGGGATCCTTTATCCTTTCAGCATTTCATGCAAAGTTGGCAGAGGATTTCTTTTGGCAAACAGCTGAAACCTCTCCTGAATCAGCAGCAGCACTTGGGCACAGACATGCAGAGAATTCTAGAAGTGCTTTAGGAGAATGTCAGCATACTCAGGTGAGCACATGCAAGCTACTTCATTATTCAGGTTTGAAAGACATTTCAGCACTGGGTGGGATAAGAAACTAGTTGTGCTGAATTAATCAGATTTCTGCACTCAGTATCGTAAAGAACAACTCCTAGTGGAGTGTGTTTACTGACATAAGCATGGATGAAACACTGGCAGAAAAATTCTTCTAGTATTTTATGTAGTTCCAAAGTAAGAGTATTTGAAAGAATTTATATCTAATACTTCCAGAAAGAAACAGAAGAGCTCTAAGTGAGTCACATGAAAAAGGTCAAATGCTTTTTTTGTGGGCCATCACCCGATTTTAATTAATCAGCTAAAGTTGCTGAACTAACATTTCTCAAAAGAGATGAGGGATATGGAAACAAGATAGAGGACAAATTTAGATGGACAAAGTTTGAAATCAGCGAAAAAAAAGAATGCCATTTGTCAACCACCCAAGAGTCGACTGCCGGTTCTATTTTGTCACAAAATCTGACCCAGCCTGAGATGGCGGCACAGAGAAAGCAAGTATCTCCCTGTGTTGGTGTGACAGCACGAGACCATTCTGCACCCCTATCCAGCTCCCCATCCTCTAAAAACTCCAATCCCTCCTAGAGGCCTTTCCCTTCAAGATGCTTGGGCAACATACATCTGCTACATCATTAGTACCTGACCAGCGGTGTATGCACTGGATTGGAACAGCCCGGCCCCTGGTGAACCCATGCTGGCCGCACTCAGAGGAGCTACGACTGTGAAATCAGGCCACAAAAGTCAGGACAGGGGACAGCTGGGTGGCTCAGTGGTTGAGTGTTTGCCTTTGGCTCAGGGCATGATCCCGGAGTCCTGGGATTGAGTCCTGCACTCGGGCCCCCCGCAGGGAGCCTGCTTCTTCCTCTGCCTATGTCTCTGCCTCTCTCTCTGTGTCTCTCATGAATTAAAAAAAAAAAAAAAAAAGTCAGGTGGAGTGTCTCCAAAAGGCAGGACTTGTGGCTCAGAGCTGGGCTGAGGGCAGTGAGACCGCCTCAGACCGGGGAGGGCAGGGTTGCCACAGCAGTTCATAACCTCCAAATGTCATCGAGAGCTGATTCAACAACTGACACAAAACCAGTGACAAATTTTAGCTACAGAAGTGAAAAGAAGGAAAACCCCAAACACTCCACTGACAGATTAACTTGTAGACTTAAACCTTACCCTGGCGCTTACTGACATCGTGTACATAGGGGCCTTCCGTACGGGGTTAAGGACCCTCTGCACAGATATCCCTCTGTAGCCAGATATCCCTCTGCGGGCACTTGGGCCCGGACATGCGGGCCAGATATCCCTCTGTGGCCACACAGCAAGAAAGAACCACCTGGACAGCTTGTTAGAACACAGTTTGCTGAGCCTCACACCCAGAGTTTCTAATTCAGTGGATTTGGGATAGGACCCCTGTGAATCTATTTTTCCAACAAGTTCCCAAGTGGTGCCGAGGACCGCACTTTGAGAACCACCACTTAGCTGCTCAGCATTGAGTGATGAGATGAGCGAGTCTGGTGGCTTTTCATTCCTCCCGATTCCTGTATTTCTCAGGGAATATGACATCACATACTGACTTACACTTGCAGGTTGGCACTGAGATTACGTTAACCAACACCACCATGCCATAGCTTTCAAATACCTGTTCACGTTCCACAATATACAGTAAACTTTACGTAACAACCTAAGTACGTACCTGCACAATTAGAATCAGGGTTTCAGGAGGCAGGATCTATTCGTACACCTGCTATGTACACTGATACTTTACATTTTTTTCCTCTTCTATTCAATGGCACTCCTCTTTGACCTCCTTTTGAATGAAACTCTAGCAGTATTTTAGGGAGAAAGTCAAGAAAACAAAAGTTTACTATAAAAAAAACCAGACTTTTGGCTTTGGGATTCAAAAGGAAATTAATACTTAAGAAGCCTGCAACAACTGTTTATATTTTTTTTTTTACAAATTCGTGCTTTTCAAATTGTTAGAGGCAATCAAATTAGAAATGCCAGAAATGTGAATACAGAAATAATTTGTCAGAGTCTTTGGGGGAGAGCCCAGCTTGTAGGCTTAAAATAAAAGAAAAAAACTTCTCAAACTTGGTAAATTATGCAGTCCAAAATCACACATACTGTGGACATGGACACAACATATTTTTCTTTTTATCACAACGTGGCTCAGTGTCAATAAAGACAGAACACTAGTGGAGCTGTGGCTGATGCTGGCGTCCCTTTCAGAGAGGAGCCTCCAGGTCCCCGTCCATGTCTGTCACCACCTGTCACCTGGGCTAACCCTGGGAAACCACTGACAGGATCCACCATGTGAGGCAGTTCCTGGCTCTCCATCCCTTCCATGGACCTCTGGGAAACCTCCTTCTTTGAGGTGCTGTGTGCTCACTGAGGAAAGAAGAGTCCTCTTGAAATAGGACATAGAAGAGGGTCTATCACACAGAAGAGCGGCTCAGGCAAAATTACAAAATCAGAAAGCTTTCCACGCACATTCAAACTTCCTGTAAATTGATCTGACAATCTCATCATACAACTCGGTTCCTAAAGACAATTCTGGGACACTTTTAAGGCTGCACAGGGAGTGAGTTATATTGAGACTCAAGTAAAACTGAGTTATCTTGATGACTGGGAAGTCACAGCTGCTTTCCGTTCTCCCAACTTTCTTTTTTTTCCCCTGCCCTGTGACTATTTCAGTAGGTTCTTCTCCATCCAATTCCCCAGTTCCTCAACCTCCCATTCAAGAAACCTACTGATCTAAACAATCTTAATGAGGTCATTCATCCTGAGGCATGATTGCCACCTGAGCCACACATCAGGATTACCTGGGTCCGGGGGCAGCTTTTCAATTTTTTTTTTATTTATTTATGATAGTCACAGAGAGAGAGAGAGAGAGAGAGGCAGAGACACAGGCAGAGGGAGAAGCAGGCTCCATGCACCGGGAGCCCAATGTGGGATTCGATTCCAGGTCTCCAGGATCGCGCCCTGGGCCAAAGGCAGGCACCAAACCGCTGCGCCACCCAGGGATCCCCGGGGGCAGCTTTTCAAATGAGCAGTGCATGAATCCTGCCCCAGACCAATGAAATAAGGCTCTCTGTGGAGGGGAACCAGCACCTGCATTTTCAAAAGTTCTCTCCATAATTTTACTGTGCATCCAAAGTTGAGAACCATGTCCTGTGGGCGATGCAACCTGTCACTGGATGTAATACAATTCTACAAAGAGGCTAAGGTACAGAATCAGTGTGGAGCTGGGGAAAGATTCCTCCCATCAGGGAAGCCACGGGAGAGGTACGTGGTAGGAGCAGCAGGGTCTCTCTCCCAGCATCCCCTGGTCCTGGAACGTTTGCCACAGCCCCTACTTCCTTGCACACTGTCCTTTTCCTGATTCACAGCCTAACAGGGTGTGCGTTTTCCCTCAGTGCACATACACTCATGGCCTGATGTGCATGACCATTTTGTTCAGAGCCAGGCTCTGGTCCAGCTGATAAGCCAGGACAGGACAGCAGCCCCGGGTACTGGACAAGAGTCTCTGAGTCCCGCCAGGAACATAGGAGCACGCACGCTTACCCCAGGGGACAGAGAAACACTGCCTTTCCCCACTTCCCCACATTCATGGCAGTGAATGTGAACAGTGAGGCTGCTGGAGCAATTAGGGAATCCAAGCTGTGAATTCTGTGCAATCAGTGAACTCTGAGCATTTATGGGCCATGCTCTGTTCCAATTTGATGTGAACTCCGTAGTAACATGTTTTCATTTTATTAGATCTCGTTGCACATGAAAAGTGATTTATCTCTCCCCAGAAAGTATGACACAATAGAGTGGTCTCTCTGGGGTTCTTTGTTTCTTAGCTTCGACCAAAGGTATGTGTAGACCACTCCTTGCCCTATGGATTTTATAGGCTCTGCTAGATCCGTGAGCCATCTTCTGTTCTTTGGTGCAGGTACTATAGTTTACTTTGGTTTTGTTCCTTTTTTCCTTTTGGGGGGGGGCCTGGCCATGTAGCTTGGCAAACCCCCGGCATGCCATGGCATTGCAGAGCATGCCATGCTCTGGTACCAGGCATGCCCTTTAATTCCATGTGGTTTCACACGAATCTATGGCATAACTAATCCCTGAATTAACCTGTTTCCTGAAACAACATAAGTCCAGTTGCTTTCTCTCAGCCTGACTCTGTGCCAAATGACAGGCCACTCGTTTAGTCCAGTTCAACTAATTATTTGGTTGTTCAACAGTGTAATTCATAGACAGAACATTCCTGTTTCTATTTGCTCACACAGGTAGACTCATCGAGTGGCCTCTGATTGAGAACACCACGCTGGGGTGAAGACATAATTGAGAGAAGCCTGTCCTGTGAAGGCCTTCATCCTGTCAGAGTGGGGGACACACAGATGACCTTCTACTGTGACCAGGCTCAGGGAAGAGGGAAGCAGCTCCATGGAGGACACTCCACTCCCATCCTGCTTTTCTTTGGTTTGTTGGCACAGCCTGGTGAGCGTCCTCAGGTTTACAGAGTACAGACCACTAATCTCAGATCTGCTTCCTCTTGTGCTCATAAATAAGTTGGGTGATTCGAGGACTGGTAAGATGATACTGGGCTCACAGGTCACTATCCAAATGACTTGGGCTGAACCACGGTTTCTCAGGTTAAGTATGTGTGTCCTGCATCCTGAGTGTGTCCCTGCGCATGTGCACCTGTCCCTAAGAGACCAACAGTCAGAGGCTGAAGGTGGAGATGGAAGCATGATCCATGTGAGTATGGGGAACTTCAAATTATGCTCTGGATCATTTATTTTTCTTAAGGCTGAAGACAATAAACTTTGCTCAAGGTTTACACCTATGATTAGTCTGATTTGTTTGTATTTATTAGTTATATTGCTATTTCCTGATCAGTCTTTAAGGTGAGGAAGTGACTTCGAAGAAGGACCAGGTGCACAGAGTCCACAGACTGCTCACTTCCCAAGCACAGGGCTCAGGAGATACAGCAGCAGCCTGTCTGCCCAAACTCCCTGCTTGCCAGCTTGTTAAAGAAGAGTTGTATTTTTAAACCAAGTACACAACCACGGAATTAATAACATTTAAAAATATTAAAATCAAGGAGGGAAAAAATGGTTACAAGAAGGCACAAGATAGCTACAATTTAAAATGTGTAATAAACAGACTAAATAAGGTATAATAATTTGTAGTAACTCAATGGTAGGAAAACATGTTAGCTAAAAAAATATGCTCAACAGTTAAAATGGAAGCACTCAGTAAATCTAGCTAACATGCAGTTTTAAAAAACAGACAGTTATTTTAAAAGCAAATAAGCAAACCAACAGATAGACCCCACAGTCACACAGACTCTGTGGTCACAGGTACAGGCCCAGACGGGAAATGATCAATGTAGGGAGCCATGGGCAAGGACTGCTCCCCCATCTTCTCCCTCAAGACATGCAAACCTACCACTTAGAGGACCCGAAGTCCTCAATTTGAAGGCTCCCCCAACCCCAACATTTGTTTTTTTACCTCCTTATAAGTGAACAGTTCAGTCATTCAGCTGTTTCCTTCAGCAATTTCCCTAAACACGAAAAGCAACATGCCCACCCTCCCTTGGAGAATTCAGCATCCACCGGAACGAAATTGCCATAAAACAACAACAACAACAAAAAAAAAAAAAAAAAAAAAAACCACAAAAAAATAAAACCCTTCCTAATCCAGAAACCCATAGCTCCCATTTAATACTGAGTAGTTTCGTAACAAACACAGTTCTTCTTAATCTCAAATACATTCAAAAGGCTAAATAGCCCAGAGCATCAGTTCACAGCCAGCTCTCAAGAAGCTCCTGTGGCCAGCTTCTCAACCTTGGCTGCACACCAGAACCACCTGCAGAGCTCAGGAAATCCTTGATGTGTCGGACTCCCTCCAGAACAGTATGGGAGCAGGGAGGACTCAGCCCTCAATCTTCTGGAAGCTTCTCTGGTGACGCTGATGTGCAGCCGAGATGGATCACCATGGCCTTGGATCAGGGATCCCAAAGATCACGTACACAGGAACCACCCTTTATATCCCACCAACATGCAGTGCTGATGGGTGGTCAGGGCTGGGGGCCGGGTCTCCAGTCTGCACTACAGAGGAGTTCCAACTGATGCTCTTGCTGCTGGTCAGTAGATCACGCTGTGAGTATCCAACTTGGGCGCCTTTGACCAGTCGTCTCACCAGAACAGCCCCTGGTGCAGAGGAGAGTGAAGCTGGCTCAAGGCACCTCTGTTCTTTCCTTTGGCGAGTAGGGAGGCATATGTCTTCTTTGCATCAAATACCAAATAATAATAGCAAATAATCTGGAAATCGATCCTGTGTTCCCCTGGCTCAAGTCCCAATGCAGGGAGCCCATCCTCAGGGTTCCTGAGAGATGCTGTCTGGCTTCTTCCTAAACTAAGCCTCAGACACTGTCTTGAGGTCTCTGCAGGCCATGGCTCTCAGATTGATGCCAGTCTGTCTGGGACTGCTATTGAGGTCAAAACACCAAGCAAGGATAACGCTGAGTTAGTTCACATGCTTCTGAAAAACTATCACACCACATCCTGTGACTCTTCTCTTCACCGTTCAGCTGCTCCTCACCCATCCCAGATCTAGCGTTCATCTCCCAGGGACCAGTGGCTTCTGGATTGCCAAGGCTCCCCACCAAACACAGCCCTGCAGGTGTGAGACAATCACTGCAGTGTGCACCAAGGCAGGAAACCATGGTGCAAAGGTTAGGAGCCCTGGAGAGGAACTGAGTAGGTTCAGAATCCAGCACCATGCCTGGCACCCTCTATGATGGGGCAAGTTGCCTGAGCCACCTCTTTTACTCATCTATTAATCAGGTTAATAATAGCACCTGGTTTGTAGAAATGTGTGTGGATTAAATGAGTTCATGCAGGTGAGTATATGTCCAAGGACCTGCCACATCACGGTGAATAAATCAGCAGAAATTTAAAAATAGCTAACCATGCAAATATTAACTAATATTAATTAATTTGAGGTAATTAAGTAAAAACACCTATTTATTGCAGTTTCTGAAGTTATGTCTCAAGATTGGCCCATTTGAAGCATGAGGTCAGCTAAGATTCCACATCTTCCTGTTTGTTTTGTGAGCAGGCTCTCTCAAGGTCTCTCTGCTCAGGTGTTTTTCAAATTGCTTTCTTTTTAAAATCTACATGAAAGATTAATTTATCCTTAGTGAATTTTTACCTGGTTGAATCTGATATCCATCCCACATGCGTGTCATAATGCAAACAATGCAACACGACTTTATAGGTCCTTTATAGGACTTTACATGTCCTCACAAAGACAGGCAGGAAGAACCCTGGAAGGTACTTGCACCTCACCCTCACCTTCTGATAGAGCCATTCCAGAAACCATGAAGAATAAATACACTTCATTTGGTGTCTTAAAGCAGATGGCATGGCAGCGTCTTGTTACTTGGCTGGTTATCATGATCAAACACAAGTATTAGATCCCACCCTGGCACCTGGCATCCCATCAGATAACTCTGTATAAGAGGCACAACCAAAGGGTCTCAATATGCCACTGCCCACGGCATCCAGCATCTCATACATGGGGAGTCTTCTATCTCACGCAGGAAAATTTCCATGCATGGCAAAGGCAGATCCAGCCCAGACCATCAGTGCTCTAGATTCCTGGCAGGAGCCGATGATAATTACACTGCTTACTTACTTCCTTACTGTGATTTTCAAGCCTCATACTAACTCTACTTGTTTATGTTATATGATTTAATTTTTCTGGAATACGGTCATAAATCACACATGCTGGTTGCTAAGAAAACAACTCACTATTAGGTCTTGCTATTTATAAACAGGGCAAGAATTGTCTACAGGGCTTTCAGCTTCTGAATATAGAGCTGCACCACCTGGCATAGGATGTGAAGACCGGCTGGAAAACACCAAACCAAGGTGTTTTCGGAGGTGTCAACACATCGTGTGACCTATTCTATTCAGGTCCATCCTGGATTTGTTCTCAGTTCTTAAGAATCTCTGTTTCTAAAAGATCATCTTGTCCTGGTTTAGAGCAAGCTGGACTCAGAAACAGGGATGTACCTGGGCCTGAATTTGGCACTGTAAAATGAAGAAACTAAAGGAAGTCATTTAAGATTTTGGATCAAAGTATAGAGATGTGAGAGATGAACGGGGCTTGGAATTGGGGGTCTGTAGGTGGCCCCACTTCCCCATAAATATCATGGACAAGAGCCCCCTGAAAGCTCCCTATGCAGAGCATGATCTAGGGCACCCCAGTAATATTTCAGTGATAAGTAAAGCGAATGTACTACACTGTTCCAACTGCTGAATGGCAGCCTGCAAGTAGATCCATGCCAGCTTCAATTCCCAAAGAAGTAGGAAAGAGAGGATCATTACTGGCACAATACAATGAGCCAGGAAGTGTCCAATGTCTAAGTCTTACATCTTGAAGCCAAGCCACATTCAGAAAACAGTTTCCCCTGCACAGAGCCCTTCTGTAGGCAGCTGTTACGTCATCTCCACATGCCCAGGGAAGACATTCCTACTTTCTGCACCTTCCTGCAGTTTTGGGACATTCTAGGTTTAAGGCCAGCATTTATGTTCTTGAGAAGCCTTCCATATTTAGCTGCCACAGGAGCTTTAGTACCTACTTATCTGAGCTTTACTGTTTTCACCTGTCAGGGTTGGGAATGCTGGCCCTGGAGTTAGATTTCCTCGGGTCATATCCAGGCTCTACCAACTTACTAGTTACTGGCTAATATCTCTGGGTTTACCCTTTCATAAAACAGTCTCTAAAAATAGGTGCTCAGTAAATGTTACCTGCCATTTTTACAATCAATAACCTGATTATAGAGTCTATACGTGAAACTTTTGCTGATCTCAAGAAATATTCCATGGTTGTAAGAATGTGGGATGTAAATAGGCAGGTAATTAATGTCCTTGGTAATGAATTCCACACAGGAAAAGGTATAATTCATACTGTGTTTATGATTCCAAGTACAAAACGATTATTTGACACCACCATTCTCAGTAAACTTTCTTTGAATTTATCCAGCCCACCTCTAACAACCCCTGTGTCTGGGGAAGTGCCTCCCGTACTTTATCCCACAGAGTTTTGTTCTTACCTATATATTAATGGTTCATGTACTTATTTATTCATGAACTCATTCATTCCTTCAACAAATAATCTGGAAAGCTTACTATGCCAGGTGTTGCTCCAGGTGCTTGGAATAGCTCAGTGGAACAAAGGGACAGCGAAAGACAAAACCAGCCCTCTAGGAGCTGGCGGGCCAGTGAGCAGAGACAGTGGAGACAGACTCCAATGTCAATTGGAGCCAGTGAGTGCTCTAAAGAGTGAGAAGGAGGAATAGAGGAATAGAGGTCCTAGAGTTGAGGGAGGAAGAGGTAGGCACAGCTCGGTAGGTAGAGCTTCAAGAGAAATAATATTCAAGTGCATATGCACGTGCGCACATGCACACATGGTGTTAACAGTTCACAAACTGAGATGGTTAGAAAAATACACACATCAAAGGATCAAAGGATAAAAGTTATGAAAACTTGATCAAGTCTTAAGAATGGATCTGCAGAATTCATGAGGCCACTGTAAGATCCTGATCGCCCATGGGGTACCTTGCCCTTCATTGCCCTGGTCCAGGATGTTGGACCCACCAAGTCAGCCAACCTGCACACCTCACACTATCAATAGAGATGAGCTGACCTACAAACACTTACTGCTTGTGGTGAAGAAAGTTAAAGGACAAGGGGTGTCAGAGTCCAGAGCAATTACCATTAACTTCAAAACAGTCAAAGCCCACAACCATTATTGAGGTGCTCAGTAGAAACCTATCTCTGTCCGAGAGACAACACCACCATTAGTGAAGAGTAACAAAGACAACTTGCAAATGAATGTTCTAAAGCTGCTCTGGTGACTTCCCATCCCTCCTACCATTCCTCAGAAATGGAACACTTTCAAATCAGGTAATGAAAATCTAATAGTCCACCTGCTATGAGTTGCCCCAAGCCTGAATGCATTACAGAGAAAAGAAGTTTATTTTCTGCCATTTTCAAGAGAGGATATAAAAGGCAACATTTATTGACCTCACCAAAGCTTTTGATGCAATTAACAGCAATTTGGCTGGAATAAAACTGCATGCAATTGACCTTACTTCATTAGTTTGAAAATTATTTTACAAATGGAGAGCAAAGTGCTGTAATTTAACAGATGAACTACGATAGCTGATTAAATGAATCTTACTTCAATTCCGACAAACCCGGACTACTTTCTAAAGATAACGCATTAATGAAAGAGGCACTGTACATGTTTGGTATAAGATCAAGGAGAGCTAATGTGGCTTTTAAATTTTAATTTTAGATGAATTTTTTCTTTTGCTTTAACCTCCTGTTTTACATATTAAGGTCTGACATTCACTGTTCATTGTTCATTTAAAATATACAGTGAGGATGACAAAATGCAGCATTAGAATGCTTTCATTTTAACAATGATTTTTCCATTAAATAATACGTCTGAGTGAAACTTTAGTTCAATAAACTTTATTTTTTTAACTCTCAAAATACAAGGTGCTAATGTAGTAGCAAAAAAATTCAACAAAATTTGCTAAGCAACTTCCACTGTTTATATTCTTTCTGATTTTTAATTATTATTTTTTATTTTATGCACCTTGAGTCTTACATTAATTCAACCAAAATGACCCTCAGCAAGATGTGATGTGGTGCAAAAACATCTGCAGGAATATGTGCATACATTATCAAGAGAAGACTATCTTTTTGTTTTAAAAGCTATAATTTACAAAATGATGAAGTCTCTGGGATTCAGTTACATTTAATGTCTTAGATTTAGCTGGCATGGTCTGACCATTGAAAGAAGTGGCCTAATAAGTTCTAATTTTTAAAGTAACCAGAAAAGACAGAAGTTCCTTACAAAAAACATCAGCCATCAAATCAACTAGTTAAGCATTTAGTTTGTCACTATGTGGTTACAAACCATAAGGATAAGGAGGCAAATCCAAATTTCCTCTTACCATAAGGAAAAATAAAATCACAAGCCACATGAAACATTACGTTTTAAATTCAGACAAAGAAAATGCAAAGTCAATACAAAATCAGTCTCAATTGTATTTCCATTTCAGTAATATAAACAAATAGAAGGTGAACAGAAAGAGAAATGAAATGGAAAAAGATAGAAAACCAAAAGAAAAGAATAGAAGCGAGTATATTAACATCACAACCCCTAAGTGCTTAGGAATCAACTTCATAAAAATGTGCAGGTTCTCTACACAGAGAACTTTAAAGTGTTATTAAAAAAAATAAAGTGTTATTCAGAGAAATTAAAGATATAAATAAGTGAAGAAGTATATCACATTCATGGATTAGAAGTTTTTATACCATAAACGTGTAAATTCTCATCAGTTTCATCTACTATAGATAGAACATAATCTCAACCCTAAGTCCCAACCACGTGTATGCGCATGCCTGCACACCGTGTGAAGTTCAACACGTTCATTCTAAAATTTTTATGAGAATGTAAAGAGTGAAGAATAGTAAATACAGCCTTGAGGATGGTTTCCGAAGCACTTAAACCATTAGTTACTAAGATTTATTTTAAAGGTGTAGGAATCTAAACAGTATAACTTCAGCCTGAGAATAAACACATAAACCAATGGAACTGAAGCTCAGAAACAGCCTCGTGTCTCCTAAACTTTAATAAGGGCGTCACAGTGCTGTTGTGGGGGAAATGATGGTGTTGCCACGTCACGATGCTGGAGTAACTCAGCACCCACGTGGAAATATCAGGAACCATGACTTCTACCTCACATCACACCCTTGGTCCCTCACAGACCTCTGTGTTGAACATACATAATCAATCTCCTAGACAATAATCATAGGAAATAGTTTCGTGACCTTGAATAAGGCAAGTATTTCATTAAACAATAACAGAAAGAAAACACCCCACAAAAAGCAAAGTTTAACAAATCAGACTTCATCAAAATTTTAAAATTCTGTTCTTCAAAAGACACTCATGGGAAACACTGGGTGGGAAGGCAGGGTATCTGTAATCACACGACTAATGACGTGAGCATATAAAGAGTTTCTACAAATCAGCAGGTGGGGTGAGAGTGTTAGACAGCCCAATGCAACAAAAATGGTCAACAAATGTGCACAGGTACTTGAGGAAGGACGGTATCCAAAATAGACTACAGATATTTGAAAAGGTGCTGGGGCATATTAGCCATGAGAGAAACGGAAATTGAAATGACATTACAGTCCCATTACACAGCCACCAGAATGTCAAAGACAACCACAACCACAACCCAACCTGAACCACTGCAAGCACTGACCAGGAGAGGATGTGACAAAATGTGTTCCTGCTGCTGGGAGTGCAAACTGGCAGGAGGACTTAGGAAAAATCCCTGGCAACTTCATACCCAGAGCTTGCAAATCTCCATAGAAATGCATATGTTTGTGCACCGACATATTGTGCAATGACGTTCATGGCATGGTACAGAAGAAACAAGTTTGGAAACAACAGGAACGTCCGCCAACAGGATGCCTGCGACAGAAGGAGGAACAAACAGTGCTGCGTTCCTACGCTGACACGCTTCGCAGAAATGTGAGTGGACTCCTGGTACCTGGGAAAGGACTCTCTCAGTCGTGATTTTGAGCCAAGTAAATTTGACACAAAGAATAGGTATTTCACAATTGCATTTATAGCAAGCTCAAAAGCGAGCAAAAACAAACGGATGGCGAAAGAGGTCAGAGTGCCAACTGCCTTTGGGAGAAGTGACTTTAGTGAAATCCTGGCTAGGAATATGCAGAGGGCGGCTGGAAGGGGTCAGGGAAGCAGGCAGGAAAGCTCTGGAGCTGTTGCGGCAGGGGGGCCAGACCAGGGGTGGCTGGACCAGGGGTCTGGGGGTGAGGACAGCACCCAGCAGCTCACAGGGCTTGGCAATAAATGGCAAAACGTACCCCAAACACCTAGCAGTGCCTGTCATGTGACACATCCAAGAAATGCTGGCTGATACGATTACTGGACTGGGAACGGTGGAGATGACCAGGAACGGAAGCGGGAAGCCGCTCTGCTGGACACGCCAGTGTTCCCAGCACCTGGCTAGGGAAGGAGGTGCAGGAGCAGGGTTCAGGGGGCTGCCTGCCAGCGTGCCTGGGAAGGTACCTGCACAGGAGTGAATGTGGCACGGCTGATTTCATCCCACTTTATTGATCGCAAGGAGCCAGGACTGGTGTGCAGAGACACAGACGGGCTTACTTATTGCTTTGAATCCCCGGTGCTTCCCACAGCGCTCCACACATGGCTGGGGCTTAATAAATACACGGCGGCAAGTGGAATAATCCCTCTCTCCCCCACGGACTTCATTGGAAAATCCCCCTTGGACACCGAAGGTGCAACAGAATGAGCGAGGAAACGCAACAATGAAATTTCTTTTCTAAAAAAGGGGATTTTCTTTGCAGAGGCCTTGCAACAATAGCGTATTACTTGTGTTCTGGGAGCGAGAGATTTGCCTGTCATTTTCATATAAAGCTCGCAGTCCTCCAGCTTAATTTTAACTGCAGGCTTCCTGCCCCTAAATCAGCGTTAGTGTCAGAGTCGTCTGTTCTGTGCGGGAGGCCTATTGTGCGTGTGCGGCACAGAATCATCTTTCCTTTGGCTGGAGTTCAATTTGAACAGGTTAGATGGCTGGTGTGTTTTGTCTTCTACATTAAAGACCCTGTAATCAGACCTGGGCCCGATCAAAAGGCCTGTCCATTTGCCAGAAGAAACACACAGAAAAAAATGTAAAAGGCGCCCCCCACCCCACCCCAATCACTGGGTTCTCACGGAGAATTCCCTGATCAGATTAGAATAATGGGCTGGCTCCTTGATGCCGGAGATAAACGCAGTGTGCTCATCCTCTCCGATGCCCTTCCGTGTCCCACAGGGTCATTATCCTGGCTCTTGATATACTGGGCACATCCACTTGAAGGCAGGTGTAGCTTTCCTTCTACATCAATCAAAAAATTGGGCGTACATGCAGTCCAACTCTTGTTACAAGGAAATAACTGCACTTTTAACTGAGGAGGGAAAAAAATGAAACTGTTCTAAAAGCTTTGCTGAAAAAAAAAAAAAAAAGCTTTGCTGAATATACTATGCGGCAGATCCCAGCCTGTTGCATTTAACACTACTCCTCTACCTTTACGTGGAACCAGATCACCCAAGGATCCTGGCTCAGTAAGCTGGGTGGGGGTGGGCGGCTGAGATGCTGAATGTTTGAAGCATGTGGTGATGCTGGTGCCACTGGCCCGGGGACAGGGCTGCAGGGCACACGTCTGAGCATCTCTTTGGGGACTCACATTCCTGACGTTGTTGGTAGATTTTACATTTAAAGAAGAAATTAGTGGAGGCAAGAAGGATGCTGTTCAGCCCTCTGGTTCTTGAAATGAAAACAAAAAAACGAAAGTATCTCTTCCTGTTAACCCCCTAAATCAGCCCACAGACATCCAAATTTTAAAGAACAAATGGAGGCAGATGGCAGCCTTCCTCTCTGACTGATTTCCCCACTTGGGTCGGGGCGGTTCTGTGGGAACAGAGGCCAGAGCTGTGGACAGGGGCGCCCAGAGAGCAGGTGGGGTCAGCAGGCTGTGGGCCGGTGCCATCACTCCTAACCCCACATCCAGCCGGCACGGCCTGAAGCGCCCCACACCAGGGCACCCACCAGGGCCCAGGTGAGACACCGCCCAGCACCCTCCATTCTTGAGACACATGAAGCTCAGCCATCGCAAAGAGTGTAGACCCAGTGGGTGATCAAACACAGATGCTGCAGTCACACCTGGGTTCAGATCCTGGAGGCTACCACTTAACATCTGTGTGGACAGCCCCCCCTTCTGATTTCAATCCTGCCATCAGCAGGGCTCTGATGGTCAGCTCTGAGCTGAAGGCCAGACCCCTCAGACCCAAGGAGGTTGCCAATGAGCCCCACTTCTCTGTGAAATAACTAATAACGTTAATATCTAAGAACTTTGATTCTCCATCCTGAAGTGCGGGGTCAGAGCCTGGAGCAGACATCCCTAGTCCTGGGAGTGAGAATGAGATGGTGGTAGAGGTGAAGGAAGGGAGGTGTGGCTAGGGCGAGCAGGGTCCATCCTTCTTCCAGGCCTCAGCTCTGAAGGGTTAGCAGGGTACACTGCTCAGGCCTGGACCTTCAAGCCGCAGAGCAGTGACCCCACCCCACGGGGGCACCTGCTTCATATTCCCTAGGGGAAGTCACCTCGTGTGGTCTGGAGCCTGGGGCCATGGCTGTTGCTGTCATAGGGCTCATCTCCCTGAGTCCCCTGCTGCATCCGCCTGTCCTCCCCAGGGCAGAGGTGTTGTCTCACTCGACCCAGCAACCCCAGAACCACCTTGTATTTACAGTTAAGTATCAAGACCCGCTTGCCAAGGGGACCTGGACACAGCTCTTGCCAGCTTCCTGACTCAAAGAGCTGTCCATGTAAAAAGGTCCATAAATAAGCCCTAAAACTGTTTTTGTTTTTAATTCTGCTTACAGAATAAATGGCCAGAACTCTACTTCTGACCTTTACCAATACACATGTTTTCGGCTCTTGTGCTCTGAGAGAGAGGAAGCTTTGCAGAGGGCCTTTGAAGTGTCAACGCCATATAAGGCATCATTCAGAGGAGCGCACTGACTCTGAGGGATACAGCTGTAAGTCACACATGCTGAGCACATTATGAGAAGTTTATTATTTTCTAAAAACCGTATCTTCCACATCAATCTTCTGGAGACAGCGCATAAACACAATTCCAATTTTACTATGGCTCTGACAACTCACAGCTTAGCATACCAAGCCCATATTAAGGCAATCGTGCCTGTAAATCGAGTACTTGTGGGCTGCACTGGAGACCAACATCTCTCTACCTGACATCAGACAGGAATAAAGATAAACTGCCCCCTTCTCCCCCGCCCAGCATTGTCTTCCTCCTGGTTGGCTTCGGTCTCAGGGCATGTTTCCCAAGTCATGTCCACTGTCTGCTGGACACTGTGCGTTCCCATCCTCCGCCAGCTTAGAAGATAGTATTAATAAAAAAAAATAAAAAAATAAAAAAAAAGAAGATGGTATTAATGAGGTGTACTCTCTGTCCTGAGCGGAGGAGGACACTCCTCACACCATTGCCTCACTGTCACTTACTGGACAATGACATTCTCCTACAGCGCTGGAAAAATATGGCAGAGAGCAGGTGGCCTGTATGGTCACTGGCATCCAAAGAACGGGCCCCATTAGTTAACTCATCACCACCCCATTACTCGTGTAACCATAGCGCCATCCGGCCACGGGGTGGAATAAACAGGAAGCAGGGTGCAGGACACAAGCACGCCAAGGGCTGGAGGAGAGGCGCAGCAGAGGAGGGGGCAAAGGATTGCTTCCAGAAGCTGCTCCAGAAGCTTTAACTCATCAAGAACGTTGTCCCTTAACATCTCCAGCTCTGCAATTTTTAGGAATATTGCCAGGAGTCGTTCTTCTGGAGAACTTCAATTGCGCCAGACAACTCTGCAGAGAAGAGTGAGGACCACGAAACGTGGCGATCTGGCACCCGGGTCTTCAGGAGATCAACCTGCCCTGTGTGTCTCTTTCATCTGCCGCCTCCTGTGAGTCTAAAATGATGTGTTTTTTTTTTTTTTTAATTTGCTTTGGGTTCGTACCAATGATACCTTCCTTTAAATAATTGACTATTTCACGGCTTACGTTCTACTTTAATCATGTAGGGTGTTCAGTGAGAATGAAAAATTATATTGAAACCCCAGGCCTGGGAAGTGGAGTCTCAGATTTAATTAAGACTTTCATTTCTTTACAGATTTTGATTGAAACCTGCAATGCTTTTTAAAAACAGTATTTTAGTCCAATTACATGTGTCCATATCGCTGGGCTATTGGCAGGTCTGCCATTCTAAGGAAGGAAATCTTCCCTGTCTCAAGAAGAGCATCCTACACCTTTCAGATCACTTAACATAGGCTTCTTTTTACTTCTGGCACCTCGCAAGGGGAGATGATTTCATTATGCTACCTGAGGAGTGTCGCGGATGCCTCCCGTGTAAACGGCACCTGCCAGGAGAAGGCGGAGGCGTCAGCATGTGTGGGTGAGGACGGAGGGATGGGGTGTGCTAGACCCTCCCCTGCCTTCCACCGCGTTCACGGCCAGGTCTCCAAACCCTAAAAAGGCACCACCACCGAAACCGGGCCCAAGCAACAGCGAGCCACCGAGAGGCTTCCCAAAGGGGCTCAGGGTCCCCCCCCAGCCCATCTGCCCCAGGGGGCTTAGTGAGGATGCCTGGGTCTCCATGAGGGCGCCAGGATGATTGGCGGGGCGGCTCACTGAGCAAGTTGGCTCATCTCGCCGATGACAGAAAGATGCCCCCGGGGAAAAAGAATCCACTTAGTCATGAACGCACCCCATCCTTGTGTTATCGGGCTCCCTCCTCTCGGGCTCATAGTCCACGAACACCTGTTACCATTGTTCGGAAATACCCATTCTTCGAATGTTGCTCTCAGTTTGGCAACATGTGAATGGGACAAAATAAAAATGGTAATTTATTTCTAGCAATGCTCATGAAGAAGAGATGGGCATATTTATGTGTCTACAGACTAAACAACAAAACACTAATTAAGTAAACTTGGTTTTCCCTTTAATCAGACTTTCAGGTAATTAGCTGTCAGCTAAGATAAATTACAGTTTATTCCATTTTTATATGATGCTTTGGTCAAATAAAGATTATGCTTTAATGGCCAGATTTAGTTGCTAATTTTTCATGCATATGAAAGGATTTGTAAATACTAGCACTGAAATCTTTTAATGTTCTGAAAACTAATTTCTGCCTAAAACAGCACTCTTTAAACAAACAGTTTTATCCAAGGCTAGGGATTATCTGTCAGATACTTTTCATTTAATACACAACCATTCAGATTTTTAAAACCCCAGATCAAGATTATAGCCTGTGAATGCTTACCCAACCCCAGCCAAGACGGAAAGGTCCACGCCAGCCTCAGAGCATGTCCCCTGGACTCAGGCTTAATCAGGAGAAACGATGCAAATTCACTGGGTTTGGGCAAAGGCAACAATATGACTCGGATCAACACTACCAGGATAGTTTGGGTGGTGGGGACAAACGACTTTCAGTTACTCGAAATCCCAGAGTTGACATTTAAGGGGCCATCCCCAAGAGACATTTGTTGTTTTGCGTTAAAATAAATGACCCATGAGGCACGGTGACGCATTTAGAGCCTTCAGAGTGACTCTCCCGCAGAGCTGGGCATGAGCTCCGTGCTCTGAGTGGTATGATTAACAGCACGGCAGCTTGGTGTCATGCCTCTTGGGGTCCCTCAGGACATAGGACATCTCCCCTTGGAAGTGTGCATGGGGTACGAGATGCTGGGAAGTCCTGTGTTTTGTTTCCACTCCGTGTATGAAGACCCAAGTGGTCTTCCCTTTATCCTTGGGAATCTGAGCTGCTCTCGCTGGGGGAAGAGGAAGACACACTTTATTTGCATTTAATTTCACCACGAGGAAGCGCAGAGCAGTTGGTAAACACAAAATGCATATGGAATTCTGATTCTCATCTGTGGTGAATTTACCACCGTGTCGGGAAGTGGGGAGGAAGGTTTTTTACCTCTCTGAGAAGAAGAGCTGGTGACAGAGGTCTCTCCTGGTGGAGAGAAGCAGCCCTCCCCACTCTCAGATTAAAGTATTTCTGTTTCAATTAAAAACTATGTCTCTTTCAACTCTTGGAAATTTCTTACGACACTGAGAAGGTATTTTGCTTGAACAGAAATGATGTAAAGTCAGTGTGGACCTGCTCTAAGCAATCAGAATGTGTTTCTTCCTGCAGCAGTCAGGAATAGCAGGAAAAGCATGTGACGGGGCACTCAGACCCCTGACTGAGGACACTCAGATCCCCTGACCTAGGACACTGGGACGCCCTGACTTAGGACACATGGACACGCTAAGGACACAAAGACTTCCTGACGTAGGACATGGACCCCCTGACTTAGCACACATGGACCCCCTGACCTAGGACACTGGGACCCTCTGACTTGGGATACATGGATCCCCTGACTTAGGACACAGATCCCCTGACTTAGGACACTGGGACCCCCTGACTTAGGACACTGGGACCCTCAACTTAGGACACATGGATCCCCTGACCTAGGACACTGGGACCCCTTGACTTAGGACATTGACCTGATTTAGAACACATGGACACCCTGATTTAGGACATTGAGACACCCTGACTTAGGACACTGAGACACCCTGACTTAGGACACACAGACCCACTGATTTAGGATATAGATCTCCTGACTTAGCACACATGGACTCCCTGACCTAGGACACTGGGACCCCTGATGCAAGAAACTTGGACCCCCTGACTGAGGACACTTGGATCCCCTGACATAGGACACTTGGACCCCCTGACTCAGGACACGGACCGCCTGACTTAGGACATGGACCGCCTGACTCAGGACACTCACCCCAGACACTTGGATCCCCTGATGTAGGACACTTGGACTCCCTGACTCAGGACACGGACCCCCTGACTCAGGACCCACTGGAAGGGGCTCATCGAGGGGCTCGGCTAGCTCCGTGGACACACACTGTGGAGTTCACAGGGGAAGAAAAGCACAGCTGGGTCTGTGTGGCAGAAGAAGGAACAACAAAAAGCCCAGCAGTTTGGGAAACGTGGCAACACCGCTCAGGACTAAGAACACACCTGGGAGACCCAGGCCCACCTCTACCGGCACAGCTCAAATGTCATCATCCAAAACGCAACAGGGTGTCCAACAAGTGGTTGCTCTGGACGATTTCTCCTTTATGTTTCTTTAGGTGCCAAAAATTAAGCACTTGACACATGCTCTATGATTTAATCCCTGCAATAACCCTTTGGAGTTGTTATTCATCTTTTACAAACGAGAAAAAGGAGATTATAGAGGTGCCAAGCAATCCACGCGTGGTTGGGCATCTCCTGTGCCTCGAAGCCGGGGTCCGGCCTGAGTCCTTTACCTTATACCACGCCCGGACAGCTGGGAGCAGGACTCATTTTAAAACCTTCCACTCACAGGAAATTAACTGAAGGCATTTACAAACTCCGTGTACCATTGAGAGAAGGGGGCTAACAGGTGGGAGGAAGAACACTGCACGCAGGCGAGCCAGGGAACGGGCAGTCAGGGGCACAGGGAGTCACCTTCATGCAAATGCCTGGGGTTCGGGAAGAAGGGAAGATGGGACCAAGCACCAGGCATCGTCCCTCCTCCTGACCTTCCATTGATCTTCTTTTCTCTAGGGATGTCTGATTCTTTTAATAGACATTAGAAGGGGAAGCAGAGCCATTTATTTATGAAACCGCTCCCTGCAGGGGACACATCCACTGACACGAGAGAGACAACCCCACACAGACCCAGGGTGCCTCCAGGGCGGGCTGAGGCTGCACTGTTGCGGTGCCGGGCCATGAATCAGCCTGTGTGCTTCTGAACATGCTCTCCGATGAGGCGCATGTGCCTGGAGACAGCTGCTTGGAAGCTGGACCCACTATTTATTAGCTATGTGCCTCCTGAGGAACTGGTATTCTCTGCCCGAGCCCTGGTCTTCTCACCAGTACCACCACTCGCCGCCAAGCATGTGGCACTGTAATGACCATGCCAGGTGACACACCAGGTCTTGCATTCACGCAATCGGAAGCTGTAGTGCCCTCCCACTCTTAAGGGCATACAAACCTATTTCATTTTAGCCATTTACGTTCCCTTTGCTCCGATGCAAATGCACCGTGGTTGTTTTCAGCAAAGTTGAATGACCCAGTCATGTGTCAGATGATAGCAAGGTGAGGTTTGAACAGCTTGCTCCAAGTGAAAACACATCAATGCTGGCCACCTGATGGCCTCTAGCCCATGTTGGTTTCTTTACTAAGTGGATTTCTAGCTATCCTATGATGATAAGTACGTGCCCTCTCCGACGTCTGTTTTACCCTAAGACCGGACGGTGAACTGTTTGCCATCTCGGCACCAGCATCATCACGGCAGTGGTGCTACCCTCGACTTACAAGAAGCAGATGGTGATTACGCTGTCATGTGGCACCTCACTCTTGGAAGGAAAGACCTGGTTCAATTCCTTTATGGTTCCTTTAATCAAAACATCCACCATGCAGTTCTCAAAGGATTGAAAGGTACAGAAATTACTGAGTGTTCACATCAATTTCTGGATAAGAAACATTGACTGCCCTGTCAACTCTCAGATATACTGGTTCACCTTCAGGAAGTGAATCTCGAAAGTAATGATTCCGCTTGTGGCTCCCAAAGATCCTCCCGCTTGTGGCTCACAAAGACAGCACCCAGGGCTGGAGCCCACATCATCCCCACCTGAACCCTAGTGAACGCCACACCAGACACTGATATGTTCCCCTTAACTCCTGAAGTGACTTCCTTTCTGACTCAACAACCGTTCTCGAGTATTTATATTCTAGAAGAAGGCACCAGGAATAGCTGGTCACTTTGGCAAGATCTGCGATGCCTGGAATTTGGAAATTAATGCGATTAAATGTCATGACGGGGAAAACGTTAAACACACACACCTCAAGACTAAACAGAGGAACAAGAAACTCAATAGGAAACAGGACAGTTTTGCTACATTGAAGTGATGCAGCTGCTTCCAGGAAAAAAGGGAAGGTGTCACGTGTGCGCTTTGGCAGGAGCTGAGAAGATAAGAAGTATACTGTGCCCTGGGGTCAAGGATGTCTTTCCATACTACCTTCCTCTGGCTTTTTTCATCAGATCTTTGGAGAGAGAGTTTTCGAAAGGCACCTACAACTGAGGGTTTCATTTCTACAACCTGAATGAACAGAGTCCTCACAGTGATTCAATGCCCTGAGTCTCCTCCTCCATCTGCACCAGCCACCAAACCCGGAGAGGAGGACAGAGCCCGAGAACCTTCCCCAGCAGATGCTGGCATCCTGATGCAGAGCAAAACACATGGAGAAAAGGTTCACATCTACCCTGTAACACCTTCACTGTCTAACCCCGTTATTTCAAAAAAGCAATTTAACATATTTTTTGGTGTTTTCTAACTACTTAAAAGGGGGCTAGTGGCATTTATTAGAATTTAAAATGGAATTATATTTAAGTGTGATTTATTACTAGTAATAAAGAGCTTAAAAACAGTGTCTCTGCTCACAGCCATGAATTCATTCATTAGAGAATGCCATCTATATGCTTCCATAACGAGAAATGGAAAGAAGTCCAAATATCATAAGGGAAGGAAAGTGCTGTTTGAACAATCGTTAGCACGTACCCTCGGCCCCCAGGAGCAGAAGCCCCCTTTCTGCAGTGGACATGGGCTGTACGCCGGATTTCAGGCTCATGCCCGGATGTCCTAGCAAGAGACCACAAGCAAGACAGCTCACCGCCCGACCTTCACATCCCTTGGTGGCACGGTGGGTGTACTAACAGGAATAGAGATGTCTGTTGTGTTAATTAGGATACTGCATCTAAAATGTTTGGCGAATGAACTGGCTCCTCCTATGTGATAAATACATGTCAGCAACATCACCCATACCTCTCCATTCAATACCTCGGAAATAAAGGGAAGTATTATTTAAAAGACGGCTTTATACCAAGAGACCACATGACAGCAGTTTGGGTCTGTAGGTGTTCAAAGGACAAGGAAATATACCACCTGAAAACCAGAGGGAGAAATTACTCACCACAGCTGGTGAACAGGCAACTTGAGTGAAGGTCAAGAAAATTAAAGACATTTCTGCAGGACGGCTGATGGCAGCACGTCAGAAGCTGGAATAGGATCAGGACTGAACAGATCCAGATGGGCCTTTGGAGGCCAAGCTGACTGGCAAGGGTCTGGGGATTCCTGATTCATTTCATCGCTAAGTGGTTCACACATCGCAATAGTTCACAGAAGATACATAATAGCGATTACAGAGTGCTAATTTCTGTCCCATTAAAGGCATTAGGACTTTGTTGCAGCTCTCTATCTAAAATAAATTAAAATCTACAGTACGTCCTTCTAAACCGCCAAATCCAGCAAGTGATCTTCGCGTATCAATCTTGATCAACGAAGATGGCTCCAAAGAGGATCTGATGTGGTGCTCAGAACGGTCAGCCGCTGACCACATAGCATAGGGCGAGCGTAACAGGTGCACTCCCAGGAAGTTACAGCATTACGCCGCCGGCACAAAGAGGCTGGCTGCTTCTGTTTCAACTCATCAAATGTAAGGTTCCTAATCTACCATGATGAAAACAAATAGGGGCTCTTGGGTCAGAGAAACCACATGTCAAATGAGGACTGGAGTTGAGAGGATCTACTCGTATCGCTTGTTGGGCAAATTACTGCTGCGTTCCAACCGACTGTTCATGCAGAACATGTCTGTTGACAGCGGGAACTTGCGGGAAGTGAGGTTTTCCTATCCTGTGGGCCCTATAATTAATAAAGGCCACTTGGTGGCCACCAGTTCTGCTGAGAGGGCTGCGAAGTCCCCTCCCCCCAGGGACAGGCCACCAGCCATCCCCTCTCCCCCACTCCACATCCCTACCAACCAAACTACTGTATTGCAGATAAAGCAGGCTGCACCCCTGCTCTGCTGCCCCATCCTGCCGTCTGTCCCCACACCGTCCTTCCTTTCCCCAGAGATTCTGAATTAGCGGCATTTCCAATGCATAACACGTGCTGCTGAATAACATCTCAAAGAAGAAAAAGCAGCAGAATGTTTTATTAAAGCACATTTTTGTACAGCCTATGCATGTTCATCCTGCTGGCAGTGACCACCAAGGACCGACCCCACACAGCCCAACAATCAAGCACTTTTATTTACAAGGAAACAAATAATCTGGCTGTTCACACCCAGTCTGGTGCAAGTTTAGAAATGTGGAATTTAAATAGCAACTTCAGACGCTTACTAGCCCTGAGGAGACAGGTTGGCACTGGTCCTCAGCTAGAACAGTGAGGCCGGCCTGGGGAAGAACGAACGATGGATGAATGCCACGATGGAAGAAGCAGGGCAGTGCCGCTGCTGCAAAAGAGTCCCCAAATGTTTGCTTTCAGATCATGTTCAGGAGGAAAAACAAGGCAAGTTTGAGAAGGGGGAGAGGCAGCGGTGCTGAAGAAGTGTTAAAGGGGACATTGTGTGCGCGGCGAGGCTGTCCCGTGAGGTTCAATGGGCGGTCTGTTCGTCAAAGGGCCTGGACATTGCAGGGAGGTTGATGGCGAGGGAGGACCGTGGTCCTACTTTCTGATGGCAAAGGAAGAAATGACAGGATGAACCTGAGCACCCTCGCCCAAAGGGATATCCGCCAAGACAGGCACAGACATTCGCGCTAGCCCTGCCTGAGCTAACCGGACTCTGACAAGTTCATTGCCCCTTCTTCTTGCTCCTTTTCTTTTCTTCTCTGGGCTCAAATCATTTAGGTCCTACATCTGCCACTTTCACTTCATAGCGTACACTTGGATTTTTACATTTCTCTGAATCATGGGTGACTCCTAGGTTTCTCTGAGATCATTTCTTTCTTCTCGAGGCTTCACTAAGCTTCATTATCCAATAGATATCTGCCTTCACAACAGGGAGAAGGCCCTCAGACGAATGCACTTCTCACATGCTGGAGAGAACCCTTGCAGATCATATGGTGGGCGGGAGTGTGGTGGCCTGGGGACAGCAAGACTCCCAGAGGGCGGCCTCTCAGGCCCGGTGGGGACCTGAATGTGGAGTGACAGTTGTTAAAATAAAACTATGCTTCTAGAGCGCTTCAAAAAATGTAAAGCAACTTCAAATTTATCATCCACCTTCGTTTGTGACATCTTGGCAAGGAATGTCATCTTCTGAAGGAAACAATTTGGATCCAGGATAAAAATAAGCACAAGGCCATATGGAAAATATCTGCCAGAAGGCAGGACGAATATGTGCTTAGTAAGACACAGAGGCCGTGGCAGAGCCATCCAGATGCACCTTTCCTGGCCAGGCTGACACTGTGGGGCGAGGGCAGGACAGGTGGCACCATCTCAGGGGCACCCAACTAGGGTCCCCAGTCCTTCAGGGATCCTTCAGGGCAACAAACACACCCACCATCCAGCTGGCGCTTAAAATTCTATAGTCTCTGCTTCCTCTCTGGACATTAGGCTTTGTCTCCACTGAAATGCAAACATCGCCGAAGTGGGTGACACCCCCGACCTTTACGCTTTGCGGGTAGGTTTCATGAGATCCTTTGCTGAGTGTGGGGCTTGGTGAGACCTGCCTGGGAGAGGTGGTGTGTGGCGCGTGCCCCTGAGAGCTATTTGGATTCAGAAATGCTGGGCTGCTGCGGAACCAACCAGACCTACTTCACAACTAGTTATGGAGCCTGGTGGCCTGTGTCTGCCATGGGCACAGCACCATGCCCATGGCTAGCTTTTAGGAAATGGTTCTAAAAGCTCAAATCCTGGGCCTCTGACTGGCTTCTTTTCTTTTCTTTTTTCTTTTCTTTTCTTTCTCTCTTTCTCTTTCTTTTCTTTCTTTCTTTCCTTTCTTTTTCTTTCTTGGTTGCAATACTGAAAACTACTCGGTAGCTTGCAATTCAAACTTCCACCTGGGTTTATTTTACCTTTATGTTTACAAAAAGAATAGGACCAGCCAGGGAGAGGACCAAAGAGGTGCTGTGCAGATGCGCGTGAATACAGGGTCCCGGCCTGGGCCATCTGTGCAAACCGGGGTCCTATGGCAGGAGACAGAAGAACCACTGACTTGGCCACAGGGCCTGACACTGCTCACAGCCAATTTTCCCTCCCCTGCCCCTTGCAGAAGTTAAGTTCAGGTTCACCTTTGAAATGAGGAGAACTGATGAATTAAGTAGTAGGAGTGATTGGCCTTTCTATGCCTGGGATATTCCGGAAGGAGATCTGAGGCACTCTGGCATTTAACCTGACCCCACCCCCTGGACCCACTCTGCAGTTAATAGCACTGGACACCCCCTGGGACCAAGTGATCGTCCTCCCTGCCTTCTGACATCACTTGCCGCCAGTGGCTTCCCTGGTGGAGGACGCCACAGAGCCACCTTCGTAGGGCCCGTCAGTTGGAGTGGGCAGAGCGTGGGCCCTCTGCAGGGCAGGCCTGCACCTGCCCGCCTCCCCACCTGCTGCTTTCCAAGCCTCTAGTCCATATATGCCATCCTCCATGCCTCCCTGAGTCATCGGGCCCACAGGGTCTGGTTTTCCCCACAACTCCAAGGGATCCTGGCATTTAGTTTGAATCATAAACACTCTGGAGATAACTCTACACTCCATCTTGAATCGTACTCCAAAGTATAGAGTGGGACGAGATGGTCAATGGCTCTCAAAGACGCTTGTCACCCCCACAGCCCATGTTAGAGGACGGGACAGGGTTCCCTGCAGCCCAGAGCAGCAGTAGCCTTGGCCGCTCCCTCCTCCAGCATAGCTGTGGCACCTGCTAGTTTCCCGCTCACATCACATTTGTCACGGAAGCAACATGGCTAAGAGCCCTCCAGGCAGAATTGAAAAGGCATTTTGTAATTTTAGACACAGCACTTCCCAGAGCACCTGGGTGGCTCAGCAGTTGAGCATCTGCCTTCGGCTCAGGGCATGGATCCTGGGGTCCTGGGATCGCGTCCCACATCGGGCTCCCCATAGGGAGCCTGCTTCTCCCTCTGCCTGTGTCTCTGCCTCTGTGTGTGTGTGTGTGTGTGTGTAAATAAATAAAATCTAAAAAAAAAAAAAAAGACAATTCCCATCATCCAAATGCAATTCCACTTTGCTTGCCGAATCCAGCAAAAGGGCCGGGTTGCACATCACTTTGAATTCCTTCTAGATCTCTAAACCTGTTCTGCTGGAGAGGTATATAATGCTAACTCCCTGTTGTATGAGCACACAGGTATGGATGCTCAGTTCATGCCTACCAAACTAAATCAGTTTGGACTAGAAAAACAAAACAAAAACAAAAAACCAAGCATGTTATGTTTTCTTATATCCCACGGAGCACCTCACTGAAATCCATCAACACTGCAAACTACACACAAGTTATTAACATATTGATTGGTACTTTCCCACCAATACCTGTAGAATTCCAATTTAGAACACAAAACATGAAGGGCTTTCAGGAAAAAATGTCCCCTGCATTCAGGGACAGCCCACAATCTCTGAAATGCAGTGTGGCAAACAGCACGATGATGGTTGCAGCACTAGTACATCGCACTCAGATTACGGTATCTAACTCCATTTTATTAGCCTCCTGGATTGATTTTGCATTCTTGGTCTACTACAGTAATTGTTTATTAAGACGTGGAACATTTCCCACCATGGGCACCACTTGGATTGCGAGTGTCATAGTTTACGGCCTGTATCTACACATTGTTTATAGGTTAATAATGTATGTGTGTCCAACAAATCATCATAATGGTCATTTATACAACCCGTAACTGGCAACGTATTGATATTTGTTCGGTGAAATGATAAGTACTCACAATTCAGGTGTGTGGCATTGGAGATTTTTTTTTTAAAGAAACACTTTCACTTGTTAGGCTGAATCAGTAGTGTACAAAGTAAAAGAAGCGTGGGTCTCACATCCTGCATTTACTGGGAAAAACCATAACAGAAGCCTTATAATGAACACTGTCCCACCTCCCTGCTTTTTACTAATGCAATTAATGTGGCAATTTCAAATAGCCAGTGCAGGAAATGTCTGCTTATCTCCACCAGCAACTCCTTCAGGTGGTTTCTCTGCCTTCCTTTATGCATCGTGGATTCGTGCACACTTTCTGTGGTTAAGCATTGAAAACAATGAAGTAATCACTTCAATCTCAAGAACAGGATGCGCTGGTGTATGAAATCTGAAGTAACAAATACAAGTTTAAGGAAACACTTTGAGGCAGAAATAAGCTTGGGCAGGAGGGAAAGACTGTATAATTACATCTGTGCTTCCGCAGAACATGGCTAGCCGTAGGAGCTGTCCCAGTGGACACTCCCTGAGCCCCTGCCACCTTCCCAACCAGACTCTAGCCAGTGTCTGAGCTGGGGCTGCAGGTGTGGACAGAACCCAAAGCCTCTAACTTTTCCATTGCAGGCGTGGATGAGAGTTCTATACTTCAGACAGCAGATACAAGATTTCAGTGTGGGACTCTGGGGCCCAAATTATTACTGGTAACATCTTCCAAAAAGTACACACCTTCCAAAGAGCTGCAGAAGGGGCACCACCATGTCCAATGGACCTTTGCACGAGCCCCTAAATCTCACCTCCCCAGCATTTTCTGGTCAAGGGGCAGAGAATGACCCACACCTATCTCCATGAGGCTCCTTCTCTCTCCTGCTCCCCATAATGCACACACCTGTTCCCCAGGTTTTTACCTAATTATTTAACTTAATGAGACTTCATTCCTTCCTCCTCCCACATGCCCTGACTCCCTTTCTTCTGGACGGCTTCCCATGCTCCCGGGCGAGCTGGATGAGCTGCCCCTCACTGCACTCAGGGGCCGGCAGGGCAGTCAGCCTCGTGAGCCAACTGCAGAACAGGTGCAGGTGGGAGGGCGTGGGGCTGGGAGCACTGGGGCAGCTCCATGGGTGCTCCCTGGGGCTCGAGGAGAGCGGAGTCAGTCTCTGGGGAGGGTCCACAGGCATTGAGCTCAGACACATCTTCAACAGTACTGGAGACAGATTCTGATGGATCATGTCCTCCACCCACATAGCCAGTAGCAAATTTTTTTTTCCTCAAGATATCAACTTACTTCCTTAGATCTTCAGTCTTCAAAATGAGGAAAATATCTGCCCTAGTCTGCTTTGTAAAATGGCCTTGGAGTTATTCTATTCCCCCAACGAGCAATTCTATCTTCATTTGACAACAGTTAAAAAGTACGGGGGCATGTGACCCAGTCCATCCCAGGCTCCAGTGAGAACCCAGAAAAAAACATCCGAGGAATGTCCGAACAACCCCTGCCTGCCTCTTCCCTATTTTCCACTGTTCCACGTATCCCACAGAATCGTGCAGAAGGCCAGTCTTGGTCTGAGTGTGCCGTGGGGCAGAGTGCACGTTGGCAGGTTGTAAAATCCTATCTGCAAATGTCCTATCCAGGTTTATAATCCCAAAAACAGGAGCAGTCTTTGGAAAAAGGCAAAGCATCCAGTAAAAAGTCTCTGCGACTTTGTGAAATAAATGTGGGCGTCACTGTCCCCTCCCCCATTTCAAAACTAATATGAGTTTCTGTACAGCATCTGCAAAGGTGTGAAAGACACCATGGTAGAAACTACATAAAAACCATTTATATTACCTCTTAGAGACAAAGACTGGTAAAAACAGATCTCTCTCTCCAGCCTTTTTTCTATGTGCTGTGTGTCATGTGACTTCAGCTACCTGAACATTGGATGAGGCCATCTTCTCATCTAAGATTTAATTGAAAAAAAAAGATTTTATTTATTTGAGAGAGAGCAAGAGAGGAGGAGGGAGAGCACAAGCAAAAGTAGGGGGGTGGGGCAGAGGGAGAAGCAAACTCCTTGTTGAGCAGGGAGCCCAATGTGGGACTCGATCCCAGAGCCCTGGGATCATGACCTGAGCTGAAGGCAGATGCTTCACTGACTGAGCCACCCAGGCACCCCGCTAAGATTTAAAATGAAGCTGCCCAACACCTGAGTGTGGTCCAATATACTTTGTTATTTCCTTAGTTTGCCAGGGTCACTGCTGGCTGAGTGCTCCATAGCCCCAGGATCCCTTCAGCCATATGCACCTGCTGCCCTCAAATGTATGGCACAATGCCACCCCTTTCCTTATGTTCTTTCCACATAGAAATGACGTGATGGTGAAACTTCTGGCACATGTGTGATTATTTCTTAAGCTTAAGATAACTAGAAATGGAATTCTGGTCAATGGCATCTCAATGTTCACCTCGTCCATAAGAAATCTATTTGTGCATCACTGGCTCCCAATCGATGTTATTGGGCTTCTTTGAAGATACGGAGTCCCCTCCACAAAGCCCACTGCTAACGTTCTAGAGCATGTGCTGCCACAGGCATACAGAGGCTACGTCTCGGGTGAGGAATATTTCACTCCAGGCTCCAAGAAGGTAGGTTAGCTAATTAGCAACTCCAGAAATGAAATGACAGGGCCCCTGAACATAAAGCTCAGAATGAGAGAACCAAGCACAACCATTTAACATTCTTTGGGGGCTTCCAAATGATGGGGGAAAAGACCAAGTGAAATAGCATGGATACAATCTTCGTTGCTGTTGTGAAGTAACACAGATCTGGATTTGCATCTGGGCTTATTTTGACAGTATTCTGAATTATCTGTAAATGACTTTAATAGGCATTTCTCCATTTTCCATTCATCTTTTTAAAAAATTTTAAATTCAATTAACCAACATACAGTATATCACTAGTTTCAGATGTAGAGTTCAGTAATTCATCAGTTGCATATAACACCCAGTGCTCATCCCATCACGGGCCCTCCCTTCATGCCCATCACCCAGTTACCTCATCCCCTCACCCTTCTCCTCCAGTGACCCTTAGTGTGTTTCTTAGAGTTAAGAGTTAAGACTCTTAGGCGGGCTATTCACCTTTAACCCAAGTCTGTCTCTCAGTGACTCACCTAAACCCCACGTCCACTTAAACTCAGTATGCCTCACTTTCCTCACGTGTGATGCTGCCATCTGGACTCAGGTGTGTCTGCTCCAGCGTCACAACGATAGGAACAGGTAACAGCTACTATTATGGGCACTGACATCACTATCCTATTATGTCTCCTTCCCACTACCCCCCTCTTGGAACTTCCCATCCTAGAGGGTATGGCACCGGGGAACATCCCTGGAAGATGCAGGAGAATTTCTAGGATTCAGGGAAAGTGATAGCTCAAAAGAGAATCTTTGATAAAGGCTTCCTCTCTTTCAGTTACTCCCTTTTGAAACAAGTAACAAAACACAAAGTCTATGCAAACTCAGTGGGTCCATATTGAAGACCCTCTCTCAAGATGAGGTGTTGGTAATAGTCCCATGACCAGAATATTTTAAACTAACACAGCACATAATAGATTGGCAAAGCCGAAAATTGCTCCACCTTGCTGAAACTACTTTGTATTTCTCCTGTTACATTAGAAAAACAATTTGGGAACGTATTATGGAAACAGTCTACAAAAATTGGATTTCTAACTACAACAGAGGATGCTGAAGTATTTAGTTACATCCTCTTCTGTTTTGCAACAGTTTGTCCACAAGAGTGAGCGTATTTATAAAAAAAAAAAAGGCTTTGTAGAAATCGTTACAAAATATGATGTAGATCCTATGATTGACCTTAACAATTACAACAACATAAAGTCAGATGTTGAGTAAATGGCCAAATGGCAGATTGAGTGTTGTTTCTGATCCCAAATTTTTGAGTTTAATGAGGAAGCTTTGTCTCACTGAATCCAATTTTCCCAATGATCTAAAACATTCCTCGTATCTGTGGTGCGTGTTATAATCAAGAAAAACCTACCCGTTTCACCAATATTCTCTATAGCAGGCAACATATGTGCTGTAGAGATGAACCAACTTTCTCCCATTGGGGGGCAGCCAGTATCTTAAGAGTTGTCAGAGAGATAAAAATCAATGCTCTACACCATCTAAATGCAGCATGGGACTTCAGCTTTCAGACTATATAAAGCATTAATCTATACTACCAGCTGCTCATGATTTAAGCACTCAGATTTTAGAAGGGAAACTGTCACTACGTTGCTCATACTGACAAGACCAGTCTAGAGGTCTTTAAAGTTGAGAGCATTTTCCAGGAATTGATAGAAAATAAACGTGTTTGTCTCTCACATTAAAGACTGCCTAGAAATCAAACATTGAAGTCCAACACCACTCAACTGAGAAAAAAAACAACTGAGAAATATGTATATTTCTTCACAGAGTCAGACATGTCATCTCTCTCTCCAAACTGGATTATGTCGCATAAGATAGATTTCCCTCAAAGACACTAGAAAAATAAAGAAAAGCAAATAGGCTTCAAGCAGAACTATTAAAACAGCCAAAGGGGAACATGTGCAATCATTACGCGGGGGCATGGCGCTCTCCTCTCTAATGAGACAGGGCTTGGCTGCAGCTGCATCCATCATCAGCTTTCTGGAGTCAGGCGTCTCCTCCTGCAGAATCAGGCCAGCTGTTCCTGGGATGCGCCACCAGCCTCCAGCCACTGGCCATCACTGTTGGTCTCCAGTGCCCGAGACCAGAGAAGCATCTCACTGCCAAGGCCAGAGTGGCCACTGTTTCCCATTATGGAGCTGCCAACACGCTGCCACAGATACTGGGAGAGCACCATGAGTGGGAAAGGGCCAAACACCCAACCCTGAGAATGTGTTTGAGAGAAACCAATTATTCAGAGGACTTGACAGTGGAAGACTTCATTTTGCTTCTCTCTGGAAAAAACAGAATCCCAAAATGTCTGCACGCTCCCCCAGCATGCATCTGTGAGTAAAACACCTGCACCTCTAGATTTTTCAGATTTAGCTGGTCCTACAGCTTCAAACCCTCCAAGGCTCCTGTCTGAATGTGGACAACATACCCACAGAGCACACAATGTGTGTGCACACACGTAAAGGGTCATCTATGGGCCAGCACAGGGGAGCATGTCAGCAATGCAGAATCTCAGGACCCACTGAATCAGAGTCTACATTTTGGCAAAACCCACCAGGTGATTCGTACACACTTACAAACTTTGAAGAGCAGTAGGTTAAGGCCTAACAAAGAACATACTTTATTATTACTTTTCTCTACGATTTTATTTAAATTCAAATGAGTTACCATGTAGTGTAGTATTACTGTTAGGAGTAGAATCCAGTGATTCATCACTTACATGTAACACCCAGGGCTCATCACAACAAGTACCCTTAATGCCCATCAGCCTTTTAAGAACACGTTTGATCCCTTCATCACTTACTTTTTATGATCCTTGAAAACAGACCCCATCATACAAATGTGGAAATATTAAAGGTAGAATATGTTTAGCTCATTCCCAAATAAACATATGTGCAGGCACGGGTATTTAATATGTAACCACCACAACAAAAAAATCCTGGATTTTGCTGGGCACATGTATAATAACCCTATTTGGGAAATCTCAGAGAGTATGCTTTTATGGACCTTCAGAAAAAGTGGCTCTATTCTTCAGTGGGCTATTAATTTTGCTGTAGATCTCTATATTTAACTGTGCCTGCTGAGTTAACAATCATACCGTGTGTGATACTCTGTCCATCTTGAGAAATGAGAGGAACAAAACATTCTAGATATGCTATGATTGGCAGAGCTCATGAGAATGGCATATTGATGGCCATTCCCCACTGGGGATATCTCCAAAGCTGAATCCTTCCCATCCAATGGCAACTCCCTCTGGTTTTGTTTCTTGTAGAATTGGCTTCCCTACAGATTAGTGTGACCATCCTGGATGAACAGAGAATTGAAGGGCCGGAGAGGTTCATCTACAAAGGTGAGTTCTTTCTTTCTTTCTACACACACACACACACACACACACACACACGCATGCACACATCTTTCTTCTCCTGGTCTACCAGTTATCCATCTGCCTATTATTAGTAGAGCTCAAGTGGGATCCTTCAGGGCTTGGCAGAGACCTTTTGTAGCTTGCCAGCAGGTAGGTCCTGAAAAAAAATAAATCTTGTATTCTTCTCACAAAGATTCACACAGCCCCTATGTGTCGAGCACTTCCAATTGAGGTAATGATAGATGAATGAATCTCCAAAATCATACCTCTGCCTGCCAGCTCCTAATACCATTCAGTCTTTATACAGGCTTCACAGAAAGCCATTTATCTTTGGGGCCTAAGATTCCTGAAAGGGAAGGGAATAATGCAGCTACAATGCAGGCACTCAGAGTATAAGATTGTTATGTGAGCTGGACGAGATGGGCCACCATTAGCATTAAGGCAATCTGCTCAACTTCTTGGGGATCTCCAAGAATCCTTAGTTAAAAACTACTCACTGCCAAAGACATCGCCAAGAATGTTTTCATGGTCTTTAAAGAAGGCTATGACAGTGAACACAGAAGGCACCAAGTGGACCGAAGCTAATAATTACTGAGGCTACAACAGGGAGGGACTCATAGAGCTCTCCCAGTCCTGCCTCACGCTTCAGGTCATGATTCTCATTTTCAAGGAGGAGATTGATGGCCTAAATGGTAGATTGATTTGTCCAAGGTCACACAGCACATTAAGGCAGAACAACAGCTAACAGGTGAGCGATGTGGGGTAGCTTTTTACCTAAGCCATCTGCTAGCTCACCTCCCCGTGGATGGAAAGCATATACACATATACATGTGTACATATCTACATTATATTGATATTTCCCTATATACGTGTCTCCTAAAATTTCAGAGAATCCAGAGCTTTCTGCTTTCTCACAGCACTATGAATTTGTACACATTTCACCATTGCTAAAAATTCCTTCCATATTTCTGCTAATTTCTGATATGTGGAATTGACTCAGCTCATTCATTAAGATTCAGATATTGGTTCTTCGTCAAAATTTCCCCGATGCTCCCCACCCCACGGGGAAGTCATGCTCTTTTGTCTGTGCTCCTGAAGGACCTTGTTCTGACTTGTAACATGAATCCCTCTCTGATGACATGATGTGTTTACCCACCCCTTGCCATTCCCTATCACTCTAGGCTGTGAGGGCCTGGCAGTTAATTCATTTTTTTTTTTCCACCACCCGATATCACTGTCTAGAACCGTACCACACAGTACCACAGCCATGAGTTATACAGGACTATTTCAATTAAGGAGAACTACATAAAATTAAAAATTCTATTTCTCAGTCACATTAGCCACATTGAAGAACCCACAGCAACATGCACCTGTAGCTACTGCACTGAGCACCGCAGGTACAGAATAATTTTACCATCGCACTAAGTTCCATTGGACCATGCTGATCTAGAAAATACTATAATTGATGCACAGTGCAGATGTGCTGAAATCAGGAATAAAACAAATGTCTATACCAAAGCTTTAATGGGGAACATTTTCGCAAACTCAGATACAAAGCATCCCTGTCCTACCATCTAGATTTCTCTAAGACATACCTAAAATTAAAACCAGTGGTTTAGACTTCTTGTTCAAAATTATTATAGGGAAAAAATTATAACAAGTGTCAGAGAGAAGCAAGAGCTTATGTGCAGGGCTGTACACATGGAAAAATACTTTTTTCAGTGTTTTTAACCCTGTGCAATGCTGGCTGTGCTACCACACAGAGTTAGATAAACTTCTTGATTAGAATTAGGAAGAAATAATCTTTTTTAAATGATTTTATTTATTTACTCATAGAGAGAGAGAGAGGCAGAGGGAGAAGCAGGCTCCACGCAGGGAGCCCAATGTGGGATTCGATCCTGGGTCTCTAGGATCACACCCTGGGCTGCAGGCGGCGCTAAACCACTGCGCCACCAGGGCTGCCAGGAAGAAATAATCCAATGGATGATTCCAGACCTTATCAACGTTCACAATGTGACAGCCTCCTTCCTGAGATTTTGGATGAGGCCTGGTCCACTTTGGGTCCACTTTGGTCTCTGCCACACTGTGACAACAGGGTCCTCTTTGGCCCTCTAGGAAACACAGTTGGCATCAGGGAGACAGTGGGTGTGTGAGAAATCAAGTTCCTACCACTAATTAGCATACATACTTAGGAGTGAAGTAAACCTTTTATTTCTTTATTTTTTAATTTTTAAAAAAGATTTTACTTATTTATTCATGAGAGACACAGAGAGGAAGGAAAAGACATAGGCAGAGGGAGAAGCAGGCTCTCTGTAGGGAGCCCGATGCAGGATTCAATCCCAGGACCCCAGGATCACACCCCAAGCCAAAGGCAAATGCTCAACCACTGAGCCATCCAGGCCCCCCTAAACCTTTTATTTCTATGGGCTTGACTTTTCCCATTTCAAATGAACTTAATGGTTACTAAAGCTTCCTTCTACTTAACACTTGATACTAACTGGAAGTCAGTAGGATTACCAAGGCTTCCCTTGCTATGTTAGACCATTCAGGCAGACCCATAAGGAGCACCTGCAAGGCCACAATCCATGCCGTCATTGTTTCTTTCCCTGCTTCTTCCCTCATTCCACTTCACTTTACATGCACATCATCCATTGCATTCATTTTCAAAAACCACTGCTGTGAGTGCTCCATCAATAGAGCAGAAATCTCTGTGCCCTCCACTGCCATGAATGTTTACTTCTCCTGTTCTAGGATGTAACACGATGATGATGCCAAGGCCCTGCTCTTATGAGCTCTTCTATCGTGCTGTTCCTGTCTCTCCAGGGTATCTCCAGATGCCCTCATCTGGAGTCCATGGCCCTCGGGGACTGTCTCACATGCCCCATTAGCGGCGCCCTCTCCCACAGATCGCCTTCCAACCCTGACTGCACATCACACTCTGAGTGAGAGCAGAGGAGCACAGCTATCTGAAGAAACAATGTGCCCCTTCCTTTTAATCTCCGGCGATTGGTGCTCTACAGTTCTGAGACCATGACCGCCGCCACCTCCCCAGCTCATGGGCCTAGTCAAGACTATTCCAGCCAACATGAATAATAACCACCTCCATTAGAGGGATCCCAGGGAACAAACCCAAACAGAACTTCTGCTTTCAAAGTATTAGAGCATCAGGTATTACTCATAGTAACACATACCTCCACTGAAGGCAGAACAGAAATGGAATAGTCTTGACAAATGAGATTTCTTTTACAAATTATCATGAGGCCTATCATTTATGTTCCTTCTTTGTCGTCCTGGCAAACCAAATCACGTATCCAGCGTAACTGGCCATAGTTAGGGGACACACTCATCACAGAAGAAAGAGATGCATACAGTTCGTGCCCTATTATTTCTCTCCCCTTTTCTGTCCCCCTCATACAGGCTAGATGTTAGCAAGGCAACAATGTATTTGAGTTCTGAATTCCAGTTTTGCCTTGGAAATAAAACTTCATAACACCTGAGCAATGTTTAGTTCTTTTTCCTCCAAGAAATAAGGCCAGACACCACCCCTCAAATAAAAACAGATATTGACACAGATATGAGATTGTGGTTTTCAGGAAAAGGGAAGCTTGAAGTTAATTTTACCCAAATCTTCATTCATAGTCTCTTGCTATTTTAAGATGCTAATTCATCATCAATACATGTGTTGACCCTACAGTTTATTGCCCAAACCAGGACACTGTTGAGAGTAAAAGGAAGTGCTATTAAAGCTGAAGTGAGGGCAATCGGCAGGAATCCCATCTTAAGCAATTTGGGATATACAGTTGTCTTACCTATAAAGCACTTTTTAAAAAAGTCTAGAAGCTGCTTTTTATCCTCATAATTCAAAACTAATTCATTTTTCTATTTTCTCCTGAAACTCATTCCAAATTTCTGCTCTTAATTCTCTCTGCTGCCCAGATGCCTAAAACTTTCTTCCTCAGAAGCATCTATCTTCATACAGATCCCAACGATGATCTTCAGTAAACAAACACCAGGCAAAACATTAGGATGGAACCAAAGAAGCCCAGATCCCTGTATTTCTTCTCTCTCTAAAAGTACCATGAATGTCTTAGGAGCAGGAACTCGACACACGTGCTTTTCTGCATCCTTAGCTACGCCTCCCCTCCTGGGGCTCACTGGATACCATGTGCAGAGCAAAGGGACCAAATGCATCTCTTTCTTCATTCCTTCCTTATGGAAATCAAGGGAGTATTTTCTTGGTCATATATCTTGTAGAAAATATATGAATGAGTGCTGAACAGCTAAGTGTAAAGAAAATTGTGATGGGAAAACAAAGTGGTATTACTTCTATCCAACATCTGCACACATTATACAACGATGATTATAGTAGCTGACAAATGCTATAAAGTATTTCTACATTTACAGGTCAAAGTCAACAATAAAATATGTCAGAATTATACATTCTTTATAAATATGTAACACGGAGCAATTGTGAGCCTTTTTGATTCTGGATGAAGTCTCTTATAATGATAAGAGATCCCAATTAATCCACTGGTATTAGGCAGAGTTCTCAATCTTTTACATCATGTTTTTGGGGTCATAGGTTCAAGTTCATCATAATCATACCTCCATCCTAGCTTCATCAAAATATAGATTTTGAGCTCTGACGTTTATCCTTCAGGCATCATGTCAGAATATGAAAGAGTGTCTCACATGAATTAGGAGCCACCAAAGATATGACAACATCATGTTTCTGGATAGGGACTAAGGCCACACAAAGGTGGCATCACCGTGGACAGAGCCCAAGGCATAAATGCCCAGATGCCTGTGGCACAGGGTCACACACATTGTGATGAGCTGCACGGGGTACAATTCAGTTTGTTTTATTCCCTACAGTTACTTCATTATATATATTTGGAGAGTTAATTGATCAATTTTTGCCTGATCTCAAGGATAAGAGATAGTAAGGTTTTATTTTTCCTTGAAGCATGGAGGTAAGGTCATCCATATCTGAGATAGCCTTCACCAATGAAGCATAGGCTTAGCAGCCTTTATGTATGAAAAATAACTTGAAATCCGTTTTTTTCAATAAACGTGTCAGGTTTAAGGTTCAATTAAAATGATGCATGCTGGTTATTTGGCAGTTCCTGACAATAAAAGCTCCACATAGGTAAGATATTCAGGTAACAGAGAGAGAGAATTTATATTTGTTATTCCAATCCATGAAAAGTATGCCCTTGGCTCAAACATTTAGGGACGTGTGTATGACAGAAAATTTAAGTGTCTTTCTTCTGATTATTAATAATATTTGTTGAATAATGACAGTCTTGGTGCAGTTCTCAATGAATCATGAAAACATCATTCCAATCTTTAGTTTATAAATGAAAATAGAGCAAACAGGACCAACCGACGCTCTTTCTGGATCATTAGAATAAATGCCTAATTAAGAAATATTGCTCTCTCTCTTTGGAAATGAAATTTCCATCACAGAAGAAATTTCCATCCAGCTACCCTCCTGTTGATTTTGAAAGTGATTCCTAGGGCAGTGTATAAAGAGATCAGCTGAAACCATGAATAATGAGAACCATGTTTGTATCAGAAATAAAGTTATAAAGCAAGTCCTAGAGGGAATGTTGGGCAGTGGGGGCTCAAGACTATCAAGACCAAGCATGAATCTTCTGGGGAGAAAAATATTTTTTTTGTTGTCGTAAAGAGGTTCTCTGATAAACGTTATGTACTATAGAGGCTCTAGGTCCCTTCTAAGCAAAACGGCTGGTGATGCAGTGGCCACGGGGCAAGGAGACCACATCTGAGCCCTGACTCTGCCAACTTGCCAGCTTGGTGGTCCCGGTGCACATTCCATTACTGAGCTTCCATTTCTTCATCGGAAAATGAAAATGAGAAATCCCACCCCCAGAGTTTAGAGGACCAAATAAATGCCTGCCTGTGAGACTACCCATAAAGTTTCATGCAATATTAGTTAGCATGATGTCTCTACAACCTGTTAAAATGCAGAACATCCATAAAAGACACAACCCCATGCCTGCATGGAAAAAACACCCATTTGGCCGGATAATACTCACAAAGCTGACACAGAGTATGGCAGCCTGGGGTACTTAGATGTGAATGTGACTGAATACAAGGGAGATGAAGGGGTTATGTTTGGTAGGACCGGTAAGAGAAGATCATACACTGGGCTATCTCAAGCTTAGTTTTGATACAGACCAATGAGAAGTAAAGCAAAAAGGCAAACAGAAATACAGCCATTATTAAGCTGTGTTTATACTAAAGGAATGAAAAAGAAAAAAAAAAAAACAATTCATTAGCCAACCCAACTTTCAGAAGTTATTTGAAACATAGTTAAACCAAGCAATGAGGGATTGGATCATTAAGGCCAGGAATAGATATATTCCCAGGAAACTTGCTATATAAGTGGAAGGTAATGATGAATGTGAAATATTAAGCAAGAGTTACTATAGTAAGTGTAATTTAATTAATCTGTAGGCTATCTCCAAATATAAACGAGTATATTTCATTTCTCCCATGGAACTCCACCCACTTGATCCTCCTTTAAAGCTCTGTCCCAACTGCAGATATGGCACATTGTACTTAGTTTGTGTCCTCAATCCTTCTAACTAAATGGAAAATATGAATATATATGTTTGTGTACTTGTCATACTACAGGTTTTTGTAAAGTTTTCACCTATAATTATCTCATTTTTACCTCTCAACTATCACTCATACCCAACCCTGTAGATCTTTGGTGTAATTCAATCAAATTGCTTTCATCTATTAAATACTTTAACAAGCTGCAATCAAACTATTACAAACTCATGGGTGTCACCTGAAAAGGAGACTTACAATGACTATGGAAATTATCCTGGAATTAATGTCAGCATGCTCAACCCTCCTCCCAATGGCCTACCACTCACAGGAAAAGAGCAGAGCTAACACGGCAATCTGTAAACGTGGCAAGCTCAAACTGTTCAGAGACAAGTGTAATATTCTTGGAGTTCTCCCGTCAAGAAAGATGATTCCATCCACTTATATGAGAGATGGCAAATGGGTCAATAAAACTTCACGGTTGGGGGACCAAAAGCAGCAAGTGCTCGATAGAAGTTAGTTGATGATGAAAATAGACATGTACCTTCTGTGTAGAGCTTGACAAAATCATCCGTCACCAAGATCAGAGCCTGCCCCAAACACGGGCCAAATGCCAAATGGCAGCTGGATGCCGTACACGTGCAATCAACCAAGCAAACGCTCTTTATGTGCAGCCTTCATTTCCTACAGCCTTTGGTGCCAAAATCGCTTCCTTCCTTTCTTTCCTTTTTAATACAAACTACAGAATTTTAGCTTTAGGCCAACTGCGCCACTTTTAAGAACTACACCTAAACTCTGGAACAGACTTTGACGTTAGGGCCATCTTGGAAAAGTGAATGTTGGAAAGGAAACAATATTCTTACAGTTTATTGTCAGACTTATAATAGTCCTTTATACTTCAACTACTTTATAAACTTTTTCAAGATGTGTACAGAATGGCATTTTATTTGGTTTTGAATTTCTTCATTTTTCCCAAACAGGGCTAATGGGCCCATTTTTCTCTGCAAGCAGGCCAGCTTCCACAGTGAACTATAAACCAGGAGGGATCACAGTACTACCATCTCAGTTGCTACTGTACTAGAGTTTATAATGAAATTTTGCACACATCGTCGGTTTTGATTTTTGGCATCACTTTTGAAACCAGGTGGGTAACTTCACAGTCGTGTGTCGCAAGTATACGCATTGGAAGTAGGCACCACTAGCTAATGCAAGCGTGCTTTATGTTTCTAACATCTTAAAGACTAGAGCTATACTATTTACTGCCTACAAAACCCATCTCAGGATTTGAACTTTTGGTGAAATGGTGAAATCCAATAAATGCCGCTATCTTCCCAAGTATGCCTGGAATTAAGAAGTTTGTTAGAGTTAGGAAATTTTCTGATCTAATCTGGACTATTCTAGTTTCATGGATCTGCTCTAATTCCCCTACTTAGGCCCTGAAAGTAGTGGCTGCATACTGCTTGGCATCCTTATTGTTGTGCTAACATACTGAGAAATGAATTATTAAGCATGGTCCTCTTCATGGCACAGGATATCACCAGGCACAAAGTTTCAGATCAAATGAAAACTGTCTTGCTTCTGTTGTCGACTCTTCTGCTCATATAGTTTGCCTGCTAAAGTATCAAAGCATGATGAGGTTAGAAATGAAGACTTAGATTGTGCTTATGATGCCCAAGGCAGTGAGGGGAAGCCAAGCTATTCTACTTCTCCTCATTCAAAAGCTTTACCTTCTATAATCACAAACATGCATAGCATCATAACACAGGATGAACATCTGAAGCCCCACTGGTTACGTTTTATAATTTAGAATGTGGACTTATAGTACCACTGCCCCCAAATCAGGTGACTGGTCTACAGATGGACTTGTGACTTAGGCAGGCCAGGCAGAGTCCTTCTATGGGCTTTTCCTGGCTACAGATGGCAGGGACCGAGCTAGGGGGTATGGATGTGGAAGCTGCTGGCAGCTGGCTTCTCCACAGGAAGGAAAAGAGGGCCTATGGAAGAAGATTGCAGTCCTCCCTGAGGCTGGATCTCTCAGCCCTCTACAATTCCATACCACCGACCCCAACATCTTTCAAACAAAGTGCCAATATCTGCAGGGAAGGGGAGAATAATTATAGAGGTTGCTACCCATTAAAGAGCTAGTATTCAGCTCAAGAGAGTAGAAAAGGATACGAGGAAAAAAGGCTTTGCAAAATCACATCATATTTTCTTTGGCAAAAACTAATCCAGGCTACCAGTGGGAATTGCATCAATGCAGAAAACAATGCCTAGCACATAATCAAAATTTGCTAAATTTAATATTCTTGTACTTCCTCTGGATCCTTGGTCTCAAAAGTGTGTTTAACACCTAGTAGGCACTCAATAAATATTTATATTGAATGGAAACCACCTTTTTCTCAGTTAGTTCTCATTATCTGTATGAAAGAATACTACCTTTTCTGAAACTTGAGGAAATTACTACATTTGCCAATGTAAATTCAAATAGAGGCACAAATGGTAAATGTTTACCTTCATAACATAGACTCAGACACAGCTCCTCTTACCTCAGGGGATGAGTTCATCCTTTCATTGTAGAACTGAAGATATTAGAGGACATAAGGTAATTTGTACGACAACCAAGTGCAGTAGAGAGCTGCTACTCATGTCCAAATGCTAGACATGAGACACATATAGAGATCCAGCATTTAAAAGGGAGGGAGGGGCACCTGGGAGGCTCAGTGGGTGAGCCTCTGCCTTTGGCTCAGGTCATGATCCCAGCATTCTGGAATCGAGTCCTGCATTAGCCTCTCCCTGTGCCTGTGTCTCTGCCTCTCTGTGTGTGTCTCTCATTACAAAATAAATAAACTCTATAAAAAAGGAATAAAAAATAAGAGGGAGGGAGTCTGAACTGAGGTGTGCTGTGGGGATAAGATACACATCTAACTGCAAAGACACAGTATGGACAAGAAGAATGCACAAGATCACATTAGTACTTTTTTATATTGGTTTCATGTTGGAATGATAAGATTTTGGATATAATGGGTTAAATAAATTTATTATTGTTAATTCCACGTATCTCTTTTGAATTTTAATGTGGCCACTGAAAAAATTAAAATAGAATATGTTGCTTATGTTACGTTTTTATTACAGTGCTGTTGAGTGTTACACAAATATAAAATAGTATTATTACCCTTTTCTAGATACTAAAATTATACAGGGAAATATTAGGAGTTTTATCCTTGTCTTTGGAAGTAAAAGTTTCACCTGCATTAGAGCAAAAAAAAAAAAAATTGAGAGTGAAAAAAAACGGAAACAGAACATGATTGCTTTATTTCCATCCTACCATCAAAGCAGTCTTTGTATTTTTACATGAAGTAGATAATCATCAGGTGTAATTTTTGCTTTTAAAAACATCAGTAGGACTGTTGAGGAAATTCATGATGACAACCGCTATAGAGAGACCGCATTTAGGCAATACTTGGGTGTTTATACTTCATTACTTTCCTCCAACATGACAGCCTCCTTTCCTAGCTGCAAGCCTAGGAAACCAAATGAAGAGCAGGATGCAGCACCAAAGTGACGTCCTTCTGAACAGGAGGGATGGGGAGCACAGGGTGATGGGAAGGGTAGATGTGCACGTGTATGCACACATCCTCCACATCATGGACTCAACTGCCAACAAAGAAGCTAAGAGATGATGTAACTCTGAAATGGTCAATTACACAAAAGCCATTTCTTTTTCTCAAACATATATTCTCATGCAGGTGACTGGGGACAAATAATATTGCATCGTTACTACACTTCACCCACTGAATCCAGGAAGAAATAAAATAATACATCCTGATGTACAAAGGGGCAGAAACACATCCCTCCATCCCCACCTTGTTGGCGTAACCTGTTTCTATTAGTGATTTCCAATTCTGCTGCAGTAGGGAGTCTTGAGGCTGCCCAACAAAACTCAGCCAAGGGGTTTATCTTTCCATAAAATTCCACTGGTGTACAAATCATTTTTAAAGAAATCTGCCTAGATTTCTGGTGTGGTAGTTGGGGGTTGGAAGATGTGGAGAACACGGGATAGCGTGGTCGACGATGTGGTGTAACTGATCTGTGGCTTGATTGTGAATGTTTTCCCCAATATTGGTCTTATTAAGATCATTACACCTGTTTGCCAGGTAATGTAAAACAAACAAACAAACAAACCTAATCGACATTCTTAAGCATGGAAAGAGTGAGTCCAAGAGGGACAGATAATGAGTCCTACAGTAGTAAAAACTCACACACGTTTCTAAACACAACTGTGTAACACACAATCTCTGTGAGTAATTTCAATGACAACTAATAGGTGATTTGAGGCTAGACATGAGGATTCTCCTACAGGGAAAGGTCCTACAATTTTACTGTTTGAAAATTTAAAATCTGATGTTTTTTACTAAAGCTCAAGACATTGAATCAGCTCAGATGCTACTACAGAATTAAAAGATACTTTGAATTTCTTTCATGGAATGAAGATCTGAGTGAAAACCATACATGAGATTAGTACTTCTTTTCCTTGGTACTCATGTGATGACTGCATTTTCTGCAAGCTACCATGAGCATCACAAAAGGTGCAAAGCCATCTTCTCCAGGGCACAAGGATCTTTATTTTCTTTAGTGTGTTCCTTGGATTCAATTAGTGTCTGTTACTTTAAGTACAATTTCCTCATTTGAGCAATGAAAACACAATTGCATAAACATGAAATTTTCAAAAGACATATTACCGCATGGACATAAACTAATAAAAAATTCTATTAATATATCCATTCATTACAAGGACCATAATCCTTCAGAAACCAAATTCGGTAATCTTAAAACTTGGCCACACTGTTAAAATTTTAATAAACTTATGGGCACAAAGTCTGCTTCCCATGCGAAGCTGCATGCACAAGGCGCTTGACTACTCCGGGTTCACATCAGTATCACTACTGAACTAAGTTATATAACCATCTAAGTCGCAAATACGAACATTTCTGACAACTCATCATCCACAACCAAGCTTCAAGTACCTTAGCATAACTTTTTGGCTCCATGCCTAAGTGAATTTAATAGAGTCAAAAGCTGCAGACTCACTGCTTCAAGTGTGGCTTATTATCTATGCAATTTCAAGCACAGCAGCAGTTGGGAAAAAGCACACCTTCCATGACGTAAATCTTCACATCTCTGGCAATGTCTCTCTTGTAGCCACCCTGTGGGGGTAGACAGTGGAATTGCTGACCTGGCTCATAGCACATCATCATGCCTCCTCCTCTGCCCGAGGTATGAAACCAGAACTAGCCACCCATGACATCTGGAGCTGCCAGTCAGCTCTTGCACAATATGGAACTAAGGTTACCCAGACAGCCCGATGCTGCCCAACTGGTCAGCGCCCAAGCTGGGATTTAAACCCAGACTGCCTAAACCCAGAGCCAGTCCTCCTCCTCCCACACTGCACCCGCAGGGCTCCTGCTATGGAAGCCACAGCTTCACAGGTTCTTTCTCCTTAGGAAAGCACTTCATCCTATTACCCCAGAAGTCACCCTTGAACCTATCCTGCCTCACAAGAAAGTTCAACAAGCGTGACCAATCCAGACTCAAGAGAGGGCAAACGGAGCCAGTGTTCCAGATCTTTCCATCTTGTTCATCTTGATTTACTTTGTTTCTTCTTTCCTCAAAGCATGTCTCTCCTACATTTTAGAGGGCCCATCCTAGCGCTCAGTGGAAGAAGAAGACATGGTGCGTCTGCCTTGGCAACAGGGAGAGGGCGTTGGAGGTGCAGAATGGCTGCTTTGCTTGTTTGCCCACCTGGTTGGATATTTGCTAAGAATAGGAGGACTGAACACTGCCACATGGACCATGGCACGTGGCTGATGATTCTGTGGTGGAGGAAGGGTTTCAGGTAAAACAGGTGTGGGCAGAATTTGGGGAAAGGAAATGGGCAATGAAGTCCCAAGAGGCAGGGAAGGCAAGGCGGGTTGGCCACTCAAGGAGTTGGGTCCTATTCTCCTCTAGGGCTCCAGAAACCTGGTTCATTTGTGGAATGAATGAAGCCACAGACCCTTTAACTTTGTGGGTCATTCATGGGAGGAGGCTGACAGAGGAGAAGGCAATTCATGTCTTCATCATAGACTCATTGTGCAAACGGATTGATGGGGCCAGTACTTCGCTTGGCATTGGAGCTACAGAAGCAGCAGGACGTGGTTTGTGTCTGTCAGAGGCTCATGGTTGTATGACAGGGAAGGTATTAAAGGTTTGACATCAAGTAGAAGGGCCCTTAGTCAAACCTGCCCTTTTAGGGAAAGAGCCCGGGCTGATGGTCCTTGTGCATGTCCTGGGGTCATGCTGGTGGCAGAGACTTCTGGCTTGAAGAACATGTGGGGGCACCAAGGTAAAGCTGCTGTCTAGGCACTTAAACCTACCGATCCCTAGTCTTTTGCCTTTAAGAGTAATCCAGGAAATCAAAAACCAAAATCCCATCATCTCTTCTAATAATATTTAACAGTTTCTTGAACATTAAAGACACACTTTATTTCTCCAGCTAGACAACTGCATTCTTTAAAATGTCACGGCTCAACATGGTTCACCGCTCCCTTCTCCACCACTGTCGGGGTATCAGACCCATTTCCTCCTGACCACTCGTCCCCAACCCCATCGCCATTCTTTCCTGTGTACAGTGCCTCTATGGTACCTAGTACAGCACCCAGAGGCGATAGCTACTTAGTTATATCTGTATGAGGTTTCAGCAGTGAGCATATTCTACTGCTGTGTCTCACGACTGTCCTAGCTTGCCAGAAGGCGACACTGATAGATTTACAGATGGATGTGCCTGCGTCTGTGAGCCTTCTGTAACCAAGAGGTTATGGGGCTTTGGTGAGCAGGTCCATGGCTTTCATCAGCTCCTCCAAAGGGATATATAATCTGTGGGTAATGATCAATGCACCGTTGGTTCAGCATATGAGCTCATACAATTTCCAGATGTCTCAACATCTGACCTCCTGTGGGCTGAGGCCCCAGTCTGTACACGTGATGTGCTGAGCTTCCTCTCTCTTTCACAGCTGTCTTCCCACACCTGTTGTATAACTATTACTTTTGAAGTTATTCAAGTGTAAGAGGAGATTGGAAATTACCTATTGCATACTTCCAAAGCACACAGAATTTATTAATTGTTGCTTACTTTTAAAAATCAGGAGAAAAACATTTGTTATATCCTCATTTTTTCCTTGTTTCAAAAGCAACTCATTAAATAACTAATCAAATATGAAAAATTGCTACAAAAGCCCTAGTGCCTCCAGAGATGGTGCAATAAAAAGAAAGAACAGCTACATCTATCCATAAGACACGCAGACAGAGAATGGCCTTAAGTGTATGCCTTTTCTCAACTGATCTCCAGACAAGGATTCCTAAATTTGCATTTAATTTATTCACTTTATTATCTTTGAAGTTTTCTCTTCATATCAGTTTTTGTGTTAATCTTCTTAGTGTATTATGTTTACCATGTCTTACCTGGGATTCCTTGATTTGGAACTAAAAGAAAAGGGGAGGGCAATGGTTATGTTCTCACTGTGCAGCTTGCCAGCAGCGTGCTTTCGGTGAATTTACTCAACCTCTCTGAGCCTTATTTCCTCTTGTGTAAAATCAGACTGCTCAATTAGATATCTGGTTTGTACGCTGTGCTCCAAACTGCTGAAGGTGGGTGCTCTGCTAACATGTCTCAGGGGCCCACTACTGGGGAGTATCTGCTGCTGACATGTCTGGGGGCCATTAGGGGGTTTTCACCTCTTTTACACGTTGAGTTTGACTTATTCCCTTTGGAAAAAATGTTTCTGTTACTAAAACAAAAGTTCAAAAATCACTGGGCAAGATAGATAGTCTGTAAAATTCATTAAATGTCAAATGTTCTATGATCCTCTAGAATAACCCATCTTAGAATGGACACACAAGCCCTCACCAGATGCTGGAAAAAAGACCCATTCAAATATCATTGTGATATCAACACACGTAGTTAAGTACGTGCTAAATGATGGCTTGAAATGTCCATGCTAAGAGCAGTGCTCTGTGCACACTGGTGCTTTGAAGAGAACATTTAAGCACAGAACACTGCCCAGTGATGAGCGTCTGCCTTTGGCCCAGAGTGTGATCCTGGAGTCCTGGGATCGAGTCCCACATGGAGCTCCCTGCATGGAGCCTGCTTCTCCCTCCACCTGTGTCTCTGCCTCTGTGTGTGTGTTTCTCATGATGTTTCTCATGTTTCTCATGAATAAATAAAATCTTAAAAAAAAAAAAAAAAGCACCAGTGTGATGAGCATTATTCCTGGTAGGGCCTCAGCCTAGATCCGCCCCAGGTCCTTCAGGTAGCTGGGGGAAAACCCACCGAGTTGGTGTTCTCCCACTTTCTGGAAAAGAGGGTTCTTGTCGAGAAGGGAAAGTGTCCACCCCATCCTCGTAAGAAACAGATAAATTCCATAAAATGCAGCAAGAGAGTTTGAGGCATTAAGGCTCTGATATTTAACAAGGACAGATCAGTTCATGCCTACCAAAGTTCTCACTCTTTACCTGTGTACCCTATGATGTGGAATTGGAGGGATGGAGCATTTTTTTCCTTTTTCAAAAATCAGAGCCAGGTTTCCTAATTATATCAAGTCTTAGAAATTTTTCAAGCTGCTTCAAGAAATACTGCATTTATTTATCCACATGTTAACAGTCATATGTGTGTATGTACCTCGATACCATAAAGTACCTGTTGCTTCTAAGTAAACTTGAATTCTATCTGGGGCATCACAAACCATTTTAAGTTCTTTGAAAACCAGAGGCTTCCAGTACTCTTCTCAGGCAGTCAGAACATACCTAGAAGAACAATCACCCTCACAAAGTATCATTTTTACGTCCAGGCCATTCTTCCAGTTTCGTATATTCCCCCAAATCTGCCCTAAGTTCAGATTTCTTTTCTTTCTTCCAGAATTCCACTAACTCTCCATTGCTTTCCAGGGTTGTACTTCCCAGGCCACCATGCTCCAAACTACTCGCGTGTAAGCATTTCCTGCTCTCCAGAAGCATCTCCTGTCCGCGCTGGTCCTCCCTGTCCTGTCCCACAGGTTGCAAGAGCACACCTGGGATCCATCCCTCTGCCCTCCCAACCTTCAGGCGTCCCAGACAGCTTCCTTCTCTCCCATTTGGCTTCTCTTCTATGTCTCCTATTCATCAAAATAAAAACCTTTCTCTGATCCGACATCTGTCTAATAAGTGGATGGGGGATCAAGCGGGCTATTAACATTTAAAAATATGTTTCCTTCCCTCTCCCATTTGAAGACCTGATTTAGGATAGGCAGCAAGTGTCATATTTCAGAATTCCCTGAGCAAACCCCGTAATAACCACCAATATTCGAACATGGGGAATAAAACTTGCCTCTTCAACATAGAGAAGTAAATTCTTCCGTTAATTTTAAAACCGCATGTTAACATGCCGCATGTTAACTTCTAGAGAGAAAATCAAGAGGGTATGTTTTGAATTCGGGGTTGTGATGTTCATCTTGCTGTGGGTAACCGACTTGGAGGGTTGAATCTATCCTTCCCAGAGCATGAATTCCCATTACATTCAAGGGGAATCATTCGAGCGAGTCAGAGCACAGACTCTGACCTTTCAAAAATGTTTCGAAAGTGCCCCCCCTCATTCCCACCACCAGTCTCCCCATTTTATCGAGCAGATTGCACTGGTGCCTTTTGGTCCGGCTCCCCTCCCTACACTCACAGGCACACCCACGGACATTTTTTAGAAGCCGGTGTTCCAAATTAACAACGTAGCAGCTTAAGATGATGCTCAGAGTCTCATGCCGTTTCATGCGGTTTTTCTTGAGTTCTGGTGGAGGAAGTTAAATCTCTAAAAACATTGATCAGATACTAGTAAAGGGATAATATATAAATTGTCATGGAAAAGTCTATTATCAAGACTCGAGTATATCACTAATACGCTTTCTAAAGGCATGGGTGTGTGGGGGGGTCGGGTTCTGGATCCCACGGCATCCGAGCCACCACCATTAAAAATAAATGGACACCCCTATCACAGTTGGCCCCCAGCACTGACTTAATGTCTGCGCTCATGGCAATTTTTCCTAAGAAGGGATTGCTGTGGATTTCTACTCCATTACCACAAAATCCTCCCAGAACTGGAAGCTAAAAGCTGCAACAGTGTCTGTTATTTGGGGCTCGAGTGATAAGAGGCCAGATCTAATGTAAATGCAGAAATAAGAGGTACTTAACAGGACACGCGCGACCTATCCGTGATTTCAGGGGTTGCCAACACTGTCCTCACCCTGACCTCTAATTAATCTGTCATTAATGATTGTGAGACAACATCCTATTGTTTTTTCTTCCATTGGCTGTGCTATAACTTTGAACCGGAAATTCCAGCCATTAACGGCTCTGCTGGGTTTCATCACCAACAGCTGTTGCTCAAGCTACGGATGCTCTCAAGGTGAGTAGCGCATTACAACTGACAACCTTAAATGTTTCGTAGGGATTGGCTTGTCTCAGGCATCTAGCCAGGTCCAGGTGGTGGAGCACACGTGAAGGTTTTGACAGGTCAGCTGTGAGCAAATAATGGACTGCTGCGGGTCCTAGTAGCGATTGGAGGCCCCAGGATGAGGCCCGAAGGAGTCTTAAAATCGAACAACAGATGGAGGGACAAGGAGGACTCGGAATGAACTTCCTAGATCAGATCACAACCTCTGGGGCTACTTTCCCTGAACGATTCCCATCTCCCCTTCCCTCTCCATTCCCACTTCACGGGGTACACACAGGGCCCCAGGCAGAAAGGGTTTGAGAATGTCAGCCACCTGCAGTGTTACAACAAACATTCTACCCAGTGGATGTGGTTCCCATTCCTATGCTTTGAGGCCACCAGGCAACCAAACCCCAGACCTGCAATTAAAACATTTCCGCCCATTCTGGCTATCTGAGCCACATCCGAAACAAGAAGACACAACCTCCACGCAATATCTTTTGAAAGCCAGGGCTTCAAACAACTATCCATTTTTATATGCTTACGGACACCTACTTCCTCCCCAGATCAGAATCTCTTCCTCAGAGAAGGAAGGGTTCTAATTTTCGGAACCCTAGATGAACCAACTCGTTCTGCCCTTTCATGCAAGAGTGGGCAAAAAATACCCAGTGCAGAACCAAAATCATATTGCTGCACTTCCCAATGAGGCAGAAACATGGTGGCCATCTGTCACTTCAAGTGACGAGCATCTTCACACTGTCCATGGGCATCCTGGAGGGGATGATGTTTTGGTGAAAGGTTAGTGGGCAGCCTCCTCCAACCCTCTAAGTCCCTCAGGTTTTCTCTGTGAAGCGTTTGAAGGTCTTGGGCAAGCGTTCCATGGTAGCTCCTGTACTGGGAGTGAGGGGCAGGATCACTTTCAATGTGATGTCAGTATAATGTAATATAATGTGTTCAAAGCCAGAGAATATGAGAATATGACATGTCCATTTTTCAAAAAGAAAAGTCATCTGTTTTCCATTTGTTTTGAATTTGGGCCTTGCATACAGGCAATGTGGGATTGTCTGGGTTTTCACATAGCCTCTTGAGTGACACTTGCTTATGGACCTCATTTAGTCTATGGCATAACTTGCATCCCAGAAGACGGGAACTTCTGTCGCCACCAGAGCAAAGTAGATTATGGCTTCAAGCTAGCTGCTTGCCTCACTGCACATTGTTCTCTCTGGGGATAAGACTAAGAAGAGCGCCTCCTCTAAGAAGAGCACCACACCAGTCCCACCTTTCCTCTGTGCAAAGACTGTGCTGCTCCCCACTCTTGCACCCCCGGTCCTCTCCCTGGCCACTGCTCCTCCTCGCCAAGACCTACCTGGAGATCCTAAGCATGCACATCTCATTCTGCACATGCTCTTGCTAGGATGCCTGATTTTTGAGTTCTCCTCTTCCACACATCGATCCAACTGGCAGCCAGAATGTTTCTCTCTTTCTTCAGAGACCTAGATAACTTTCTCCACAATCTTAAGAACCTATGGTTTTGACTCTAGTCCTGTTCCTTCAAGTCTCCTTTTTGTCCAGAGGGCCTTACATGACTTAGACCACGAGCAGAATAAAACTTAACGTGCACTAGTACCACCACTGCATCCATTGCCGCTCTTTGAGCTGTGGAAGGACCACCTCAGAAGTAAGTCAGTGGTGGCACTTCCTAATATTGAATCTTGTTTTTCTGGGTTTCCTTTTACTATTTCTTTTATTTTTAATAATAAATTTATTTTTTTATTGGTGTTCAATTTGCCAACATACAGAATAACACCCAGTGCTCATCCTGTCAAGTGCCCCCCTCAGTGCCCATCATCCATTCACCCCCACCCCCCTCCCTCGTCCCCTTCCACCACCCCTAGTTCATTTCCCAGAGTCAGGAGTCTTTATGTTCTGTCTCCCTTTCTGATATTTCCTACCTTCACTATGGATGTTTCACATTGACTTTCCCTGTAACATAGTTTCATAAAAAATTTAACTCTCCTGATGGTCAAAGCCAGCTCCTCTGTTTCAGTATCTGATTTTACTATGGGGCAAGCAACAGGATTGAATGCAAAGAGCACTGGGCAGAAGATGTCAGAAGTCCCGCTCCCGGGTCATCATCACATGTGTCCTCCTGGAAAGGTGTGTCTTCTCTTAGAATTCCAATCTCTATGCATTTTAATGGCTGCTTTACAGAATGTGCTGTTTAGAAAATTTCACTCACTTCAGAAAACTCTTTGCAATGGCATTATAATCACAAAGGGTAAATAATTTAACCTCTCAATCTACACTAGATCCTGGGGCTCCTAACTTAATAGGTGATTACACACCTCAGGGCTATATAGTTGGCCTTGTGCATCTCGGAGAAGAGTGAAAAGCAACAAAAAAGAGCTCTTACACATCCAGTGCTATCAGACAGCCAGCTCTCAGGGCTCCAGAAGCTACAAAGGTTCTGGAACTGAACACAGAACAAAAGATCCAAGTTCCGCAAGAGAACACAGAAGGAGGTGTTCTGGAGATCTTTTAAGAAAAGGCATATTCTCATTTATTTGTAAGATTCCTGAGAAGTGAACCTGATCCTGCGGTGCACTTACGGCATCTTTCCAATTTTGTGATACATGAGGCCTGCGTGTGGGCGCACATGCACATGGACACGCATATGTATCCATTCACACTACACCAGAATCTGCCACTAAAAACTCATCCCTGCTCCATATTTGAACAAAAATGTGTCCTGGTTCACTGGAAGCACCGAGATTTTATCTTTCTCTCTTTTCTTACTCTCAACAGTATTACTGATCACTGCTTTTCAATTTTAAGTCATTTCAAATGAGGACTGTATATTTTAAACTAAATTTGTGCTTTTACTTAAGTGGGGAAAATACTTAATTTGGTTCTCTAAGGAAGGATTTAGTTCATTTGAGAACATACAATAAATTTTAACCAAACCAGCCTCAGCTTTTTCTCCTTCACCTGCTAAGTTTCACTCTGGGTACATTGGTGTGGTGGGGTGCTGGCCAGAATGGATTCGGTTTTTCCTGAGGAGCCTATCTACCATCTACTTGGCTTTAGAGCTAAAGGATGAATTCAGTTCATTCAGCTTAAATGATATTTTGTTTCCAAACATCTCTGGACTGTTAATACCTCACCTAAAAATAAATTTTGGCAAACGGAAAGAGAAAGGGAAGTGGTCTTCTAGAAGTCTATTCTCCATTTGAGTTCAATGTGTTTATACAGCATTAAAAAAAAAAACAAACAAAAAACAAAAACAAAAAACCTCTACATATTCCTCTATATTTAGTATGTGTTTTAGCCTTTTAGCCAGAAAAATGGGAAAAATCAGCAATCTCTAATTAATAGGTAAAATAATTTGGTTTTATATCTTTTCCTAGATTAGTTTTTCATTAATTTACAATAATCCTTGGTAATAACAAAAGTTATTTCCAGGTGCTACCCACCTTCCAACTCCCAAGGTAGGTAAGAAACTGTACCATACTTCTGTTAGTTTGCTAAGAACTAAGTGTTAGTCTGTTGCAATAACCAAATAAATTTTAAAGAGTGTTGGACATAAATAGCAGGCCACAGAAAATCCAAATCCTCAGATTAATGCCTCCCAATATAAGATATAAGGTGCCTCTGCCATAAAGTCCGTCAATACAGTTAAATGATCCCTAATCTAAAAACTAAACCAAACCACAAACCGGCATTTATTTTTCTTTCTCTCTTTCTTAAAAAAAAAAAAATATGGGAGTATATCCCTCTGTCCTGGCCTCCCTATAAACCCCCACCCACCTATGTCCACAGCTCCACTAGCACGAAGGACAACATGCAATAAAGAATGGGAGAACTCCTTCAGAGCTCTGCAGTCTAAGTACACAGAACAGAGTTTAAATGTCTTTCAAAAACTGATAAATGGTGGAGGAAGAAGAAATAGTCTTCATGACTAAGTATTTTATTTACCTCTTTGTGTTTTGAGCAGTTTATTATGATTTAAGCCAACATCCCCTACAGGTGCATTAATGTTAGATGTGAGATCTTTGTACTCCATCCCATTTTGCTTCTCCTGCCCTGGTCCTGCTGTTGATCAATTTGTTCTGCTTCACAGGGTGGGCACTCTGTCCTTCTCAGGGTCAAGAAGATGCCTGAGAATGGGAAGAGGGCCTCCTGACTCCTCCCTACGGCCACTGCCGCCTCTGCCCTCCTGACTCTGCCCATTCACATCTTCCACAATGGCCCCAGGGGCAAGGATAGGGGGGTTCCAATGATTAAAAGGTACAAAAATCAAACAAGACCCTAGACATTCTCCAAAACCCACACCCTAATTAACTATTTCCACCCTCCTGACATGTAGAGGGAAGTGTGAGTAAGTTGTACAGGAGCCGTGGGCCTTCTACATAATGCAGATGGGCTTCTGAGTGTCCACCTTTGGGCTCGGATCTATGCATAGCAGTGTGCTTTCTCCATAATCATTGCCACTGTCTTGTGGTCAGAAATGCTACCCGAGTTCTTGCTGGAGCCTGCAAGCCCAAGGCACACTTGTTTTATACCTAGCGAGGAGAAGAACTGGAATAAAAGGAAGCCCAGTTAGTCACAGGATGTTAATTTGGGGTGGACATCTTTTTTTCTTGAGCAAATATTCTGTAGAATTTTTTAAAAGGAGTAAGGGTTGGTTCGCCTGTTGTGAACCTCCCAGTGTTCATGCTACAGCAAGCATTAACCTTCACACGAGCCCTCCTAGTGAATGTAGGACTCTTAGACTTCTGTATTTATAAAATCTTCTGCCCAGAAGAAATTAAAATTGAATTTAATTTCTTTAGATGATGGTAATGGTGATGATACTACTAATAAAGTGGTCTCTCTTTTTTTAATCAAAAAATGGGCTTTGAGGAAATGACAAAAAAAAAAATCTCCCACTAAATACAGATCCAGAGTTGTCTTCATACTGTCTGTGAATAGCTGATGTCGAGACCATCACACACTATCCCTGAAAAGGCTCTTTGCTTTCCTGAACTCTAATGGGCTCTCGTTTATTGGCCCAAATCCTAGCAAGTGGTGGCTAACAACACCCCTGAAATAAATCGGAGAGATCAACTTATGCTGTTGATTTACCAGGCTTGAGCAAACTGCTCTGGGAATCTACTGGTGTCTCCCAGGATCTATTTTAATGATCTGCCTGAGGAGAACCAAGCAGTGATTAAAAGATAAGAACCCTCACGATCTTCGAGAAGGGAATTACAATATCTACACGAGTGGTAAAACACAGCTTGCTGGTTCCCCTTCACTCCTGAGCCTGAGGCTCAGAGCCTCTGCAGATGGCAGGCCCGACTGAGCGGCAGGGTGAGCGGACACCCTGTGCCATATGGGGACACCCGAGTGGTCCTGGCCACCTTCGGCCAGCCCCTCAAGGCCTGCTACTTCTCAGCTGGTGGTGATGGAGGTCCCACTGGGTCCCAGCCAGGCAGTTTTCCTAGTGAGGAGAGTGTGCCCCCTCTAAATGCCCAGGATGAGCAACAATCTGTTCACTCCTTCCGAGATACTTAAGGAGAAGAAGCAGAAAAGGGACACAGGTATCAAAGAAAAGTCCTTTCAACATTGCTCATGTATCCTTTTTAGACTTGAGTTAGAACCAGATCAAAGTGCTGTTGGAGGGTCAGAATACACTGAAATTTGAGGAAGGGCCGCCCGTCTCCTCCATCCCTCCCTGCCCCAGCCCCCCGAATTACAAAGTAGTTGGAAACCTTCACAACTGACAAATGCATAATCAGGCAGCTGGTGCCGAAAGAGGCCTTTGTCCAGAGGTGCCCCCACACCAAGTTTACCTCGCCAGATGCTTGCTCCCGAGCCCTGCAGTATGGACAGACCAGGGGATCTTGCAAAAATAGAAGTCAGGAGGGTAGAAGGCAGACCCCGGCCGCACTCTGCTCAGTGCCTGTTTCACCTCTGGCTTTTGGCTCAGGTGAGGACAGTCATCGCAAAGAGAAAATCATCCAAGAAACACACATCCCCCACGCACGCACGCACAGGCACACTCCAGAAAGCAGCATTACCTGTTCCTGCTGCTGCACGGATTTCCCCGGAGCATTTGGCTCCTTGGCTGTAGTCATGATGCCCTGGCCAGGGCGCACACCCGCACAGGAGCAGGAGCGGTCTGACGGTGAGTCCGAGCCACGGGAGTCCGATCCGCGGGGAGGGGACTGATTTAGTCCATACTTCCGAAATCGCACGGCTATTTTGGGGAGGATGGGGGAGGGCGAGTGGGTAGACCAGCCTAGTTTTCTCTTTAGATGCAAGGAGCCGAGAGCGGATCCGAACAGGGGAGATGCTGCGGCTTAGCGGGGCTTCTCCAATTAGCAACAGCCTCCGCAATCGCCACAGAAACAATGGTAACTGCTTAGCAACCGGCAACTGGCGGCGCCGTGCAGGAAGGGGACCCGAGTGATGCGCGCCGCTCCCGCCCGCCGCCCGCCTCCCGCCGCCCGCCTCCCGCGGCGCACGGCGCATGCTCCGGCCTCTGCTCGGCTGGGGAGGGGGCGCCGGGGTGGGGAGGGGGCGGGGGGACTCCGGAGGTGGGGGAGGGGCGACGGGCGGGGGCTGGGGGGAGAGGGGGGAGGGGGGAGAGAGGAGAGGGGGGAGAGGGGTGCGGGGGCGCCCGCGGCCCCGGGCCTGGGGACCTCCGCCCGCCCTCGCCCTCGCCCTCGCCCTCGCCCTCGCCGCCCGGCCTCCCCAGGTGGCCGAGCCTGTGCCCCCGCAGCAGCAGTGCTGGGCAGCAGGTCACACCGGGACGCGACGCGGAAGGGGGCCGCTAAGGGGACAGGAGGGAGGTGGGCTGTGTCTTTCCCTTCTGTCACCTAAGTGCCCGTGCTTGCGAGGAGGCAGATGGTCGGTGGGCACCGAGGCATGGCATCTTTCCCGTTTGCCCGGTGGGTTTTGCAGGCGTGCTAGATGTGGGAATCTTGGCCTTTATTTTCCTTCAAATTCAGAAACTTACTACGTTTCCTCTTTTTACTCAAAGAATCTCCGGTTTCTCTCTGAAAAATCAACCAGAACCTCAAGGGTGTCTGTCGGTTAAATTAAAAAAAAAAAAAAAATTAAAAAAAAAAAAAAAAGGAACACAGCATCTGGGGTGACCTTATAGGAGCAAGTCTCCCTGCTGAGTCCTGAGCTCAAGGAGACAGCAGGACAGACAGGGCAGTCCTGTTGTCCCTGCCTGGTCTCCTTGCCACCTTGCTGGACCCTGCTGCAATGCCCCTCACCCCTGCCCCTGGGGGGACACAAGCTGGCTGGCGGAGGAGAAATGCAATGTGGGCCGAGCTGATTAGCTCTGAGTAAAGCTTGATTAGCCACTAGTTTACAGGTGGAAATGTCCTGTGGCCTTCCAGAAACACAGACCAGCTTAGCCTGCTGAGCTTGGGCTGCCCCTGTGTGTGAGCAGTGCCCTTTGTGAGCGCTCTCTAGCTCCTTCTAGGCCAGATCTTCTACCTCCACCCAAAGGCTTTCAGGCCACAGGCAATTCACTGGCCTGGGGGAGCAGAGCATCCCTGCACTCAGCACTAATAAATACTGTCAGTAAGAAAGTCCTTCCTCCTGCATCTCTGTAAAGCCCAGCATCTGAGCAAAGACAAAGTAGGTGCATTTCCATGAAAAAGCTATTTCCTAGTAGGTTTCTTGTTCAATTCCTTCCCAACACCCCTGACCCCTAGTCACTTTACAAAAATAAACACACTTGTGAAATCCAAGGCACTGTATCCTTCTTTGGAGTTGACAGATGAATCCAGATCATGGCAGAGCTGCCCGGTCACCTCTACCACAGCCTGAACTTAATTGTGGGCTAAGTATTTACTTGGCACCGATTCTAAGACATCAATATAGGCAGCTGGGAGTTTGTATGGTTTACCTAAGAATATTAAAAAAAAAAAGGAAAACTCCATCTAAACCCCCATCACACAGTAAAGGTCTGGTTTGTGTTTTGTTGCTTTTGTTTAAACTTCCCCACAGGATACTGTATTTCCAGGGTGAGAACAGCAATGGTGTGGATCCCTGTCTAACTCTTTGTAGTCCTGCTACTGGTTTTGAATGTGAGTTACTATCAGCGTTGACTGCAAGGAGCGTGCCAGGCAAGAAGCCTTGCGGGGCGTCTTCCTACAGCTACAGGCTCCTAAGTGGATGGTGCGCGCCCCACTTGGTCACATCCCTGGCCTCCGGAAGCCACTCCAGCATCATGAGGTTGGCAAGCAAAGCTGCCCTGGGAACCCCAGCAGCAAAGACCCAGTGAAAAGAGCTGAGCAGCCATTCTTCCCTGCGTACCTGGACCCCAGGGGCTGTGGCAGCGGGGATGGAGGGAACTCAGTGAGAAGTGAAGTAGAGTGGCCACACCGGGACCACAGTGGGCTCAGCTGCAATATACCCTTTTACTATTTCAGTCTCACTCCTGAGCATCTCAGAGCTGGTCTGTCCTCCAGAGTCCTCTTGAGTGAAACACCAGAGGGGGATCAAATCTGAACCCACCATCTGTTAGCATCTCTGAAAGGATCCATTGCAAATCCACGGAGGCCAGGACCACTCCCCAGCATGGATATCCAAGGACAGAGACAACAGCAGAAGAAGGAGAAGTGAAGGGAGCTGGGCCCTGCCCCCTGGTCACTGTTTCCAGAGCCCTGAACCTAATCTAGTGAGAGTGAGTTGTACCCTGGGTGTGCTAGGTTGTGTGATGGAGGAGGACATGAAACCCCCTCTGGCACTTCCATCTTACTTCTCAGTAAGGACCTTATGTATTATTTTATATCTAAAATGAATATGGCTAAAAGCAAAGTTCACCTACATCTGCCAGATTATACCTGATACTTCAAAAGAGTCTCCTGCTAGCATCAGATCATGAGATCCCCAGAGTGCGGGCCTGGCCAGCCTTCCCAGCGCCCACACCCCCCCATTCATCCCATCTCTTTTCTGGAGCCGCTGGATGGAAAAGCTTGAGAATCACGGGTCAAGGGCCAGGCCAGACTGTGCCACTCAGAACCCTGCCCTGGGATTTTCTGGCATCAAGCCCCCAGGCAGCTGACTTTTCTGCATACTTGACTTTACTGCTTTTAAAAGAGAAAGGGCAGGCTCTCCTGCCAAATGCAGGAGAAATTGGGTGGTTCCACATAGATGAGGAATCTGAAACAGTCCACGTCCTGTAAGCAGAGGACAGGATGGTGGTTGCTAGGCCTGCAGGGAGGTGGAGACAGAATTGCTGGGTATGAAATATTTGCTACGGAAAACGACAAAGTTCTGGAGAGGCGCTGTGCCACACGGTGCTTGTAGAGAACTGTGCTCACTTGGTCTGTGGAAAGAGTTGATCTTGTGTTATATGTTCTCAGGACAAGCAAAATTTAAAAAACAGAGACAATGGGCCACAGTTTATCCATATTTAAAAATCATTATCTCTCCAGAGGACAAACACTCTGCTGATGCTTATCCTTCTGCAGAAAGTGGGTATCACTCCAAGTCCAGAGACCCAGTTCCAGGGAGAGTGGGACTAAAGTCTCCTGTGCATTATCAGCACTCCCATCTGAACCTCCTCTGTCAGAGAAGAGGCTAAAAACCAGTGTGCACTGTCCTCCCCACAGTAGTGCAGATCAAAAAAAAAATAAATAAATAAAATAAGGAATTTATAGAAAAGTTTCGGGAAAGCATCACATATAAATACTATGGTTTCCAAATTCTAGAGACGGTGGGAAGTATAAGTCCAAGAGTCAAGGGAGACTCCAGCTGGAACAGGAGAACCCCAAAAGGCACACTGCCCACACTCCTTCCCCGCACCTTCCTCCACGAATATTTGGTTGATGTCATGCATACTTAGCAAAGGGACGGTGCCTACCTGCGCCCGCTAACAATGACAGTAAGAGCAGTCACCTGTTACTGCGCTGCGTGCAGTACACCCAACCTGAGCAACTCCACACGGCACACACTGCTATCTCCCCCGTTTTACAAAAGGAAATCGATATTGGGAGAACCCCGTGGTTATCCAGAGACTAAGTGGCCAAGGCAGGATGTAAACCTGGGCAGTTTGGGCCCGGGATCTCCATGCTGCACCGCCCTGAAGGCCTCACGAGCAGACTGTTGAAAACTCTAAGCAGTCCATGTGCCAGGAGTCACACTGAGAAGTTTATACATATTATCTTAACCCTTAAAAATCTCTCAGATGTGTATTGTATTTGTTTGCTAGGGCCACAACCAAGTTCCATAGATGGAAGGCCGGCACAGCTGAGATTTATTCTCTCAAAGTGCTGGACCCCAAGAAGTCCAAGATCAAGGTGTTGGCTCCTCCTGAGGCCTCTCTCCCCAGCGTGTGGACAGCCATCCTCTCCCCATGTCCTTACCACTCATCCCTCTATATGTCTGTGTCCTCATCTGCTCTTTTTATAAGTATCCCTGTGAGACAGGCCATAGCCCCCCTCCCCCAGTGATCCGATTTTACCTAACCTCTTTAAAGACCCATCTCCAAATACAGTCACGTATCTGAGGTCCTGTCTGCTAGGGTTCGATAATATGGATGTGGGGGGACAGAGTTATAACATTTACCGTTAGCCCCCTTTTACTTATGAGGAAAGTAGGCTTAAAATGATTCATAAATTCTTCGAAAATCACAGTCAGTAGTAAGCGGCAGAGTGGGCACTTAGATCCAGGTGTGTGATCAAAACCTGCTGCACATATAAATGTACAGCAGTACCTTCTCAGCTTTCTGGGGATGAGTGCTCCTGGGCCAAGGGGGCAGGAAGAGAAGGATCTGCAAGCTGACACACCTCCACTCTGAATCTGGGTTCTTTTGGGGGAGCCGAAATGCACTGAGCAAGGACTATGCTGGTGCCTGACTCTCGGCCAAGCCAGCTCTTCACTGGCATGCGAGGGCGCAGGCAGCTCGAGCCTAAGCAGAGCGCAAGGCAGGCCTGCCTGCCAACGGGGCCTCCACCAGCTGCCTGTCCTGCCCTGTCATTCCTCCTGCACTGTGGCCCGGGGCTGTTTGAAGTGTCTCATATCTGCCATCAGCCTCACTGAATGGACCTGAGGCAGAAGAGCCCTTCGCAGGTGCCTCTGGAGAGAGGCATCTTCGTGTGGGCGTGCCGACTTAGCCTGGATCCTCTCCCTGTGCCAGGTGCGTCTGACTAGGGCACTGGCACGGGGCTCAGCTAATTAGGTTTGTTCGCAGACTCTCAGGCCTGGATCCTCTGCAGCTTGATGCCATCTCCCACTCCTCTGATGTCTGTCCACCTTGCCCCAGAAGCCCATCAGCTAAACCGGCTTTGCATCAAGAACCACCTGCTTGGAACACCTGGATGGCTCAGTGGTTGAGCATCTGCCTTTGGCTCAGGGCGTGATCCTGAGGTCTTGGGATCGAGTCCTGCATCAGGCTCCCTGTAGGGAGCCTGCTTCTCCCTCTGCCTGTGTTTCTGCCTCTCTCTGTGTCTCTCATGAATAAATAAATAAAACCTTAAAAAAAAAAAACACCTGATCTGCAAGGCTTCACCAAATCCCTACTACGTGCAGATGGCAAAACCACCTACAGAAACAGGCACATGGGCTGATCTGCTGCTGCACGGTAGAGATTTGAATGTCTTTGGAGTGGAATCTCTGTAGATTTTGAATTTTTCAGCATTAACTATCTGTAAGAGGAGCTACTTCTAACTTACAATTCCCTGAAAATAAAAAATGTGGGCAGCAAGGTATGATTCCCTGGAGAGCCCAGCGGAGATCCAAAGAAGCAATTTAAAGATAAATAAATAAAAAGTAAACACGGAGCATTACCAAGGGGGAGGGAGGATGTGGGTAAGTTTCCTGAAGACTGGGTTTCTCTAGAGAAACGGACCAATAAAATACTATATATATAATATGCTATTCTATATTATTTATATATTAAGGAATTGCCTCACTCAATTGTAGGGGCTTCCAAATCTGAAGTCTGCAGGGCAGACCAGGAGGCTGGAAACCCAGGGAAGAGCCGAGGTTGCAGCTTGAGTCAAAGGCCATCTGGAGATGGCCTCTAGAATTCCCTCTTTGTCAGGAAAGGTCTTTTTTCTTTTCTAAGATTTTATTTATTTATTCATGAGACACACAGAGAGAGGATCAGAGACACAGGCAGAGGGAGAAGCAGGCTCCATGCAGGGAGTCCGATGCAGGACTCGATCCCAGGACCCTGGGATCACAGCCTGAGCCGAAGTCCCATACTCAACCACTGAGCCACCCAGGCATCCCAGACCTGCCAGATGTATGTTGATGGAGTAAATGGGTGAGCGTGTAAATCAGGACCCACAAACTATGGCCCGTGGGCCAAACCCAATCCACTTCCTATATTTTAAATAAAGTTTTATTGGAATGCGGCTCTGCCCATTTGCTTATGTAGCATCCAACAGCTGCTTCTGCATGACAGTGACAGAAGTGACACCGTGACAGAGGCCATGTGGCCTGTGAAGTATAATGGTTACTGTGTGGCCCTCTGCACAGTTTATCGATCCCTGGCCTGGAGTGAGTCTGTTACCTGCCAACTAAAGGTACATCGATTCATCTGGAATCCCAAATTCAATAGGAAAAAAACTTTCAGCATCAAAGGAGACCACCTCCCCAACCCCTTAAAAGGAAAGACACCAGAGAAACCTAACCCGTTTTAGTGTCAGCCTACAGCTCCCCTCCCACCATGCCCATCAGAGCCCCTCTCCTGTCTCGTGCAGCACACTGCTCCCCCCACACCGTGTGCACATCCCACAGTGTCTTCTCCAAATCCACGGCAGTTTCATGGGACGGGTCTAAGTGTCCCAGAAGCAGGAATCTCCTGTAGATTCAGTGAACGCTGAAATCATTCCAGCGGTCTGTCAAATCCATACCTCTACCACTTAGGGCAAGTGGTCAAAAATATTTGTTCAGATAAATTGATGATGTGGTATATTCAAGGGAATTCGATTATACATCATCTTTGAGTGATTTTCAACTCTTTTTTCCTCTAGAAAATGTTTCCCTTGCTGATCACAAACCTTTACAAGATAAAGGAATGGGTATCACCCTTCTGGGGATTAAAATCCCCGCAGGAGGCAGAGCCTGAGCCACTGTCTCCAGCCTCTGGGGAAGTCAACAGCTCTGCATTTACTGAGAAATTACTGGGTGCTGGGAGCCTTGTACATAAGGCAGGAAATCTTCTCTCATGGCCTCACGGCGTCATAGGAGGAAGAATCTTGTAACACATAAATCCCTTTGGGTCCTGCCTTAGGAAATACAAGGAGACGGGTGTAGGGGGAGTCGAGGAGCTGTGTGGGACACACTGGTGCACACCTGGCAATGCTAAGCAGTGATTAGAAGATAATGTGCACACAGAGTAGCATGGACGGTTGGTGAATACAGTGCTTGAGGCAAAAAAAATAAGAACTGTACATATTTACACATATATACATATATGTGTAAGACTATATTTACATAAATATATATATATATACACAAAGCAGATGCATGCACATAGAAACTATAAAACCCTTTAACAAAAAATGCATTCCTACAAAATATGTGTTCTGCAAAACTACATATAAACTAAAAGGTCCCCATCAAGAAATATAATGCTTGCTGATGGCAGGGAGGGAAAAGAGAGTAGATACCCATGAATGGAACCGTGCTGTGAACTCCTCCTCTGCCTCTCTCAGCTCCCTCACCTGTGAGTCAGATGGAGAAGGTCCAAACAGTGTGTGGGAGTGCTCGGGAGCCCCGCATTATTACCGTACCATCTCCTAGAACCCTCCCAAGGTGCCCCAGAACCACGGCCTTAATTCTTTATTGATAGCGAAGGAAATTGGCTTTGAGAGGACCGTTTGTCTGAGGTCATGGAAACCCCTGGTCTGATGAGTGTGCCTGGGGTGGACCCACACCGGAGTCAATCCTCCTCTTGGGCAAGCATGCCACAATCTCAACTAGGTATTCCCGAAGTTACATGCCTGTTGGAAGGTTCTCTGAGTCCAGGTGGATGTTGCCGGGTTAGTCATTGAATTTCTGAAAATTGCCGTAACACAAAAGGGCTTTTAAAGCAACTCACAAAAAAAATTAAAAATTAAAAATTAAAAAAAATAAAGCAACTCACATTTATGTCCATACCCTGCTTTATTTACTTTTTTCTATTTAAATGCATGTCATTTATTATTATGTATCATGTTGTTCTCTAAATCCTTTCAACATATAGTCTCTGTTTTTCTTGAAGATGGCAAGTTATTTTTCTTTTTCGCACCCCAGTTTTTAGGCGGCAGCCTCAATTCCACAGTGTGACATTTTGGAAACTTTGCTTTAAATTTTTCGTGTTTCATCCCCAAAGTAGCTTTATTCCATTCAGGTGGACTTGCCTGTCATGCCTCCCCCTGGACCATCTCACACGTTTGAACACGACCACAGAGCACCCCGCAGGTCAGCCACATCCGCTGCCGGTCACTGCTTAGCACGGTCTGCTCCTCCTCTGGCACCTCATGCACCAGGATGACCTTGGCAACTGAGGCTCGACAGATGCCTTGTTTATGGTTTCTAATGACCCTCGTTGAAAGTCCTGGGCTGTTCATGCAGCCCTAGTCTGATGCCAGGTATGGAGCAAGCGCTCACGTTATTTAGTTAACATACAGCGGCTCAGGTATTTGCACCACCACATTGCCTGCAATGGTGTTTCAGGACAGAGATGCCCAGAAGAGCCCCCTGGACAATCCTGGTGTGGGTTTCACATCCTCTCTGTTTTTTCAGGACCTCTACTCACCTCCCTGCCTTCTGGCCTGGGCCTGGTCATTTGGGGTCAGGAGGGATAGGAGAACATGTCTGATGTAAAATGTCCCTCCTGAGATCTTTCATTTCTCATGCTTCATTTTCTTTTCTTATTTTTTTTAAAGCTTTATTATTTGAGAGGGAGAGAGCGCATGAGCAGGGACAGAGGCAGAGAGGGGAGAGAGAGAGAGAATCTCAAGCAGACTCCATGTTGAGTGCAGAGCCCAACGTGGGGCTTGATCTCACAACCCTGAGATCACAACCTGAGCCATAACCAAGAATCGGTCACCCAACTGAAGGTGCCACCCAGGCGCCCCATCATGCTTCATTTTCAACACCAAATAAATAAATAAGCAGATCAATGCAGAAGGTTTCTAGGGAAGGATCAGTCAGTGAAATCCTTATTAACCAACTTTGCCAAAACACATCTGAGTTGACTCTGGGGATAAGTATAAATGACATTCAAATAGCCACAGAGAATTGGATGCATATAAACAATGATAAGCTAAGACACCTGGTAGCTTCTCTCAGAAGGCATCCTCAAGGCAAGGGCATTAACAAAGGAGAGTCATAGAAACCACATCTTCTACCCAAGGACTAGACTAGCACTTGCGCCAGCCCTTACCCCTCCCATCCTCACATGCCCAGCTTGGATGCCACCTCCCACCTCCCCATGGACTCGGCCCCTTGCCCCACTGCCCTCCCATCACAGGTTGGCGTGAGTGAAGTCCTCATCCTCATGCCTTGTCCGCTTCGTTGGCACACCTGGCCCCACTATGAGTGTCTCCAAAGGGGCAGGACCAAAGCAAGAGGAAGTGCTGCCATCGACTAAAGGAATGGATTTGGGGTCAGAATTGTGTGTCTGCAAATCCCAGGTCTGCTCATTTTCTGGCTTTGTGTAAGCTACTGATCCCAGGGTCCAGCTGTTATAAGGATGCGATGGTCAATGGCTTGTAGAATGCTGTCAGAATGAAGTCAGATAAACTCTGAAGCCAGTGGACACAGACTACAGCCTCAACAAATGGTTTCTCTCTTCGCCAGACAGAGCACCTTATGGGCCAGTCTGCTCCTGTCTGCATTCCCGGTGCCAGTGTGCAGAGAAAGCAGCCGAATAACGTGCTGGGGATGGAATGTTTGGAAAACTTAAGTGTCATCTTGATTGAACCAGCAGGACAAGAATCCCCCTCCACATGATGTGCCAAGAGAGGCCAGAACTGGGTCAGCCCTTCAGTAACTCATAGACACAGAGATGCAGACAGAAGCTTGCACTCAGAGTGGAGCTTTACGGGGACCCATGGCCACAGCAGACGCAACGGAGAGAGGGAAACATGGGACGGGACACGGGCCACCCTGGGAGCGGTGAGCAAACCCAGGCAAGGAGCGCAGGATGGATTGAGCGCGGAGATGCCCTGGGGGGTGAGAGAGTCTTCTAGAACACGGGGCTCTGTGCCCACCCACCCCCAATCCAGCCTCCAGCCAGGGCTCCTCCACCTCTTTCTCCTTGGTTGAGAGCTGGCGTCTCATTGGATGGAGGATGCACAGTTTGGGGTCCACAGGGTCCCACCCTGCAGAGGACCAGCTCTCAAGGAGGAAGGATGAAAGGGGGAGCAGTGACCACTAAGGAAAGAAAGACTTCCGACACTTCAGAAATGGAAGTGGAGACCGCGAGGGAGAGAGATTCCATCGGTTCATTAAGTGGACACCAAAGATCACATGTGCCTCGTGGCGTCTTGTAAGAGCCTCCTCTGCTAAAAATGAGAGCTAAGTAAAGGTCCTTAAGAATTAGGGCCCAGGGATGCCTGGGTGGCTCAGTGGTTGAACATCTGCCTTTAGCTCAGGGAGTGATCCTGGGGTCCTGGGATCAAGTCCTTCATCAGGCTCCCCTCAGGGAGCCTGCTTCTCCCTCTGCCTGTGTCTCTGCCTCTCCCTATCTCTCATGAATAAATAAATAAAATCTTAAGGAAAGAAAAAAGGAATTAGGGCCCAGCCTACATGAGGGAGCACTGCCAGATTGACCCCGACCCCATCCCCACCCTCTATCTTGTTCCTTTCCGACAGGTGACTTCTCCTGGGGCCACATGCTCCCGTTCCCCAGAGGCTGACACACACACACACACACACACACACACACACACACACACACCTCAGAAATGCCTGCCCAGGCAGGATGGGGAGGGAGGCCTGTCTGGGCCCCCCAGGAATCTGTTAAAGATAATGTGGTCTTTCCCTCCTTCCTGACACACAGGTGGTGCCCCTATATCTGATAAAGGAGTAGCTGTGAGGTAGGTGCATGCAGACCCTCTGATCTCACAGCAGTGCCCTTCCCTGTGTCCCCTCACTCAGTAACATCTGTGGACTAAGGGAGGTCCAGACTTTGCAGAGATGAACTACACAGCTGCCGTGCACCCCTTGGCAGTGCATGAGCACAAATAAAACTCTGCATCAAATCTATGGAGGGGCCTCTTCGTTTGCCGGTCTCAGAATGCCTTCTCACTTTGGGGGATGCTTTGCTGTCCTTCCCCCACCTTCTAACACTAATAATAAAAGAGTTTATGTGAAATAATAGATGAGGGACTGAATGGAAAGTCAGATCTCCACCAGCCCCCACAAGAAGCAGGAAAGATAACTCGCAGCCGAACACAAATCCACCACATGAAGACAACTACCACCCCCTAAGAGGAATAAGAAACAAGATTTACATCATGAAATTAACTTACTCTATCGCCTATGGTGTCCATCAGCATTAAGAGAGTAGAATAAAATTTAATTAAAAAAAAAAACCCAAGGAGCTAGAACTCTTAGTAAGGGTATTATTACCTAATGAGACTTTGGTGAAGTGGAGTCTATTGTGAAATATAGGAAAGCAGATGCTCTATGTTCTATGAAAAGTCAAAACAGAAACTGTGCCTGTCCACACAATGGTTTCTTTCCATTCCAATGTGCTTCTCTCCTTTTCCGAGGTTGCTGCGCACCCCTACTTCTTCCAAAGCCTTTGCAAACTGACACCAGAGCAGCAACTAGCAGCCTCAGGATCCAGCCATCAGTAATTCCCCATTTGCAACATTTCCATTTACAAAATATGCCACGATGCCAAATCAAGAGAGAGAATCTTCCAAAGGGACTTCACACAATGGGGGGGGGGGGGAGCACACCAGGAATGAATTAGCTTTCATGATTAAGTAGGTCTCTTACAAAGATGCTCAGATGAATACTGGCAAAGAAAGACCATCCTCGGACAGAACAGAGTCCACCAGGACATGAGCCTGGTTTGGAACACATCTAAGAAGGATGCAAGGCTGACCCTGCAACAGGACTGGTGATTTCTCAAAGACCACCCCAAGTAGGATGACAGGCAGAAAAGAACACAACTGATATAGTAAAATTTGCAGGGAGGAGCCATTAAGGATCTGATTTGGATATATTTTCTTCACCAAGGCTTCAAAATCACAATTATGTCTTTAACCTTCATGGTTGGTATCATTCATAAAACTAAAACATACAGTCAAGGTATGACAACCCCCAGTCTATATGTTAACTCATCTGTCAATGGGTCATGTTAACAGACCTACCCTACCAAAAGGACTCACTTGAAGAAATTCAGAACAAACCCTTTTAGATTCAGAGATACCTTCTTCCTCCATCTTCCTCGGCAGCTTGCAGAAACCCTCCTCGCCTTCAGATGGAGTGTGGTCTTCTGATGAGTCTAGAATTATGCTGTACCTCCAGAAAGGAATGGGGTCAACACACTCTCTGATGCTGGAGTGGTAAGGATGAAATAGGTTCTCTGTTCCCGGAATATTTTTATGTGCTAGTTGACAAAACCTAAATGTCCATCACTAGGTTTACTCTGGGGGGAAGCCCCCTTCTGGTATCCCTTGTAGGTTAAGGCAGGAATACCATGTCATGGGTGATTGGACCAGGGTCTGTGGCCTCATAAGCAGACAGCCAACGTATGGCCATCAATCCCACTGGAAGAGGTGAGTCAGGACAAGAGGATTCTCCCTTTCAGCAACCTGAACTCAGAAGAGTGGAGAGTCTGTTAGTGGTGAGTAGTCAGATAGAAGCTGCAGGAGAGAGGGCATGGGGTCTCCACCGTAACAGGGCAGCTGCGGTGAAGCAGCCAGGCTGGCAGGCTCGTGTAGAGGCAGAGGGCATGAAGAGCAGACAATTGCTGAGGACAGCTGAGAGAAGGGAGGAAGGAAGCAGGGCCTGACTGCTGGGAGCAGCTGGACCCTGGAGTGGTCTTGCTTTGTGGCGACTTCCCAGCTCCCATTTCTGGCATAGGACGGGGTGCATCCTTATAGTAATTAATTTCATCCAGAGATGACCTGAGTGTGACTTTGAGGTGCTTTAATTGTAATTTGTCAAAGCAGCGCTGGCCTGTGTTTTGGAATTTCCATAAACTCAGAAGCCTTTTCTCAAGCATTAGTGGGTCTGCAACCCAGCATCTGGTGGCACAGAGGGGCAGGTCGGAGGTCCCGATGCAGATGAAGTCCTGAGGGTCTCCACCGCAGTGACCCTTTCATTCTAGGGGTTCAGTGGCATTCCTACAGTAGGTTTGGCTGGGGGGAATGATTGCAAACTGGTTCAGGTTCTCAAGCCCAGCTCTGTTTTCCACTTGCTGAATTTTGACTCCACTTAAAAACGGGATTATTACTAAATCCCTGGTTGGTGACCTATTTTTTTTTTTTTTTGTCTCTCATTTAATTCCCAGACATTTATTGAGCATCTACCAAATGCTAGGTCCTGTTCAGACACTAGGGAAACAAAAATCACACAATGTGGCTTTGAAGGACTCTGAGGCTTGTGGAAGGTACACAGAGAAAGAGAATATCCAGGTGGACATGGAAGCAAGGGTGTTCAGCAGGAGCAGGAGATCTGTGGTTCTAGAAAGGGTTTTGTAAGAAGTCCCATTGGGATGGTGGCCCTGGGAGACCAGCGACAAAGACCTGGCAAGTGGGGCATCTCTACAAAGGAAGGGTAGTAAGGCGCAGACGCTTCTCTCAATGGGCTATAAGGAGCTGAGTGTGCTGTGCCGTGTGTGTGTAAGTGGTAGGGAGCGGGAAGGCTCTTGTTCATTGAGGGTGCAGACTCTGTCCTGTAGGCAACTGAAACTAAATTTGGCAATAAGAGGTCATGAGCAGACCTACAGTTAGAAATGAAGTGGGGGGGGGGGGGACGCCCGGGTGGCTCAGTGGTTGAGCATCTTCCTCCAGCTCAAGGCATGATCCTGGGGTCCTGGGACCGAGTCCCGCTTCGGGCTCCCGGCAAGGAACCTGCTTTTCCCTCTGCCTGTGTCTCTGCCTCTTTCTCTCTCTGTGTCTCTCATGAATAAATAACATCTTAAAAGAAAAAAAAAAAAGCAAAAGCAAAAGAAATGAAGTGTGGGAAATGAAGTAGGAAGGAGACACCTGGTTTGGAAGTTTTTGGAATAATGAAGCAAAAAACACCAAGTGCCTGAAGTAAAACAGTAGGGAGTGATAAAAAAGAACAAAAATTAAATTGCTTCTTAAGGTAAGATTGAGAATGTATTGACCAATAAGATGGCATCCATTTTCTTTTACCAAATTTGGCCACAGCAACACAGACTAATTCTCTGGATGGCCTGGGACAAGGGACTGTGCTCATTACACACTTTTGTTACCTGCCTTCACATTGCACTTGTACTTGGCCTGGCCCTGCGATGTGCCCATGTGGAGCTTCCTCATGAGCACCTCTGTAACGATTGGGATAAATTGCAATGATCACATCTCATTTATTTTTCAACATCCTCTCCATCTGGTCATTCTACTGGGTGTTGTATATTCTCCAACTATTATACTTGAGAACCTGAGGGCTCGCCTCGATTCCTTGTGTGGGGGGACTTCGTCTGTGTGGCTCATGGGTTAAGACTAGGTCAGGGTTTAGGACATCGAGGTTCTGTACCCATGGCAGACCAGCAATAATGTCCACCCCCCCCCCAAATTCAGGTGTTAATATCTAACTCCAAGGTGATGGTGTGAGGAGGTAGAGCCTTTGGGAGGTGATGAGGTCACAGGGATGGAGCCCCCAGGACTGGGATCAGCGTCCTTATAGGAGAGGCACTTGAGGGCTCCCTCTCCCTCCTACCACCTGAGGACACAGCAGCAAGACTGCCAGCTGTGAGCCAGACTCGGAATGTGCTGGTGCCTTGGTTTGGACTTCCAGCCTTTGGAGCCGGGACACATAAACACCAGTTGTTCACAAGCCACCCAGGTTGCACTGCTGTCACAGCAGCCCCAAAGTACTATATGCCCCGCACAACCCCTGAGTCCTGATTCACGGCATGTTCTAGGGACCCTGGAACAGTTGTGGAGCCAACAGGAGTAGCTAAGTCTCCGATGCTGGTGGAGCCCTCCAGGGTCAAAAGGAGAGGGAGATACCACCTGAGTGCTGGTGCCCATCCACTGCGTGCACTGGGCAGGGTGTGCGAGATGGGGTGAGTCACCACCCCCCTCTGGGCTCCATTCTGTCACCTGCCCTAGCCCCCTGTTCACTGCTACATGTGTGCCACTTTGCCTAGTGCTCAGTATGCAGCAGGTGCTCCCTAAATGTCTGTGGCCAGTGAAGAAATATGCGGGCTGAATCACGTCGGTGGTCCCAGTGCTTCTGGTTTCCACCTTGAGTTAGGTTGGTGGCCGCGAGCCTCAGGTCTGGTGGTGTCACTCAGCTCGGAGGGGCTCTGTGGCTGGCCTGGTGACCTTCATCTGCAGGGCGCCCCACGCCGAGCTTCTTCACACTCCACCTGGAGCTGGAGCACAGTGGTTTCTTGAGCCCCTGGGAGGTTTACCTGCTTCAGTTGATTGCAGCAGCTTGACCATCACCTAAGGCATCCTGGCTGCAATAAGCTTCCTTCACCAGGGCTCACAACCTCTCTTTCCTCCATCTGCTTCTGTTTGTATTTTTTTTTTAAGATTTTATTTATTTATGAGAGACACAGGGAGAGAGAGGCAGAGACACAGGCAGAGGGAGAAGCAGGCTCCATGCAGGGAGCCCAACGTGGGACTCAATCCCAGGACTGCAGGATCATGCCCTGAGCCGAAGGCAGATGCTCAAATGCTGAGCCACCCAGGCGTCCCTTGTTTATGTTTTTTAAAGATTTTATTTATTTATTTATTTATTTATTTATTTATTTATTTATTTATTTATTTAGAGCAGGGGGAGGGGCAGAGAGAGAAAGAATCTCAAGCAGACCCCACACTCAGCACAGAGCCTGACGCAGGGCTCGAACCCACGACCCTGAGATCACGACCTCATCCGACTATAACCCCCCCCCAGGGGACCCTCATTTGCTTCTATTCAGCATCATCATCTCACCTGAAGCACCCTTTTCTGTGACCCTGCGATCCCTTCTCAAACAGGTCAGCACTCCTGACACATTCCCTGAACTGAACCCCAGCAAAGCACAACCCGGCGAGACCTGGTCAGCCCTGGAGTGGGAAAGTCCAGTGACCCCACAGCAAGCTGTACCATCATTCTTTCCTCCACTTGCATTTGTGTCTCCGGCTGAAGATCTTCCTTGCCCAGTCACTTCACCCCATCTGTGTGGAGCTCTATGTCTTTGGGTGTCCATCAGAAAGCCAGCAGCATGTTTAAACAGTGCCGACATAGTAGTGTTCAGTAAATATTTGCTGAAACGTGAGCTGTTACAGAGGCTCTCCTCTCTGCCACCTGCAAGGAGCAAACGTGGAGGGATTCATCAGACAGATGAAACTGCTTCTGTGAATCATGACTTCCACGTGGAAAGCTATACCAGGCCCTTACAAGGGACGTCACTGTTGCTCAGACCTAGCAGGTGGGCAGCAAGGCATCCATCATCTCCCCAACTGTGAGGGATCCCTGAAGACGGCAGGTGCCAAGGGAGGTTGCAGCCCTGCTTTGAGGGTGCTCCGTGAGCCAGCAACAGAGTGTGGGCAGGCCCCAGTTTTTCCATGGACTCCTCTGGACCCTGCTGCCCTCCTCGCAGTGAGAAGGTGCTGCCTGGTGCTCTGTTGGATGCTGGGCTGTCCCCCCCAACCTTCCTCACCAGTGGCTTCCTCTGCCACGTGGGCAGGAGGCACCCCGTATCTCACATCTCCTAGCCCTGGATTGACTTCCAAGGTCTCTGCTCACCCACCACCTCTCCTCGCCCCTTCCCCATCTCCTGGGCTCAGCTGCTAGATTGTACTGAGGGAAGAACATGGGATGACCCCTCACCACTGCCACCAAGCTCTGCCTCGCTAAGCCTCAGCACAGCAAACTCTCCAAGTCAGAGGAATGTTCTCATGGCTCTGAAAGCCATGGGTTCAGAACACGCATGGCCTGGATGAGGACCCCATCTTCGTGGGTCTGCACAGTGGCTGCAGTACCATTCAAAGGGTGCGCATCGGCGAAGACCCAAGACGTTCCCTTGGGAGGAGGGTCTTCCCACCATGTTTATCAGGCTGACTTTCTGCAAAAGAAAATTTCCATTGTGGTGGTGGTGGTGGTGGTCAAATCCTCTAAAATACTCAGGCACCTTTAAGATGGATCCTGCCCAGTCATCTTGAATATTCTTAGCCATTTATGGACACGAAGAGCAGGAATGTCTACAGAACAACCTTGCCTACAGAATTCAGCGCTCAATCCTCCTCCAGTTTACAGGTGATCCTCTCGTCCGACTCCATCGGATGCTACTGTTTCATTAGGGAAAGTGGCAAGTGACACATGCCCCTTCTGCTGGCCCGTCGGGGAGCCCAGTTCTCATGAGTGTGGCCGAGCTGCCGGTCTCAGCCAGCTAAGCAGATGGGCCCTGTGGGAAGCAGACAGTGTGCCCTGCTCCCTAGCTCCCTGCCACTCCTCGGCTCCTGGCTTTGCTCTTTTGTCTTCTCCATAGGACAGAATTCTTGGAAAATAGATGACAATGGCAGAGGATAGGTCCGCATGAGATTTGTCCAGCTGCCTAACAACATGACTTCTGCTTACAGCAGATGACCTAAACTATTAACTTGGGGGATTTTTTGCACTGCATAGGGTCCGTGTGAGTCTAAGACAATCCACCCAGCCACGAGGAATGAAGTTCTCCTCTGCACTTACAAGCGCAAGCTCACCCACTCTGAAAGCTTAAAACACCTGAGTGTCAGCAAGTTTGATTGTTTGTTCTTCTCCCTCTGCGACTATTTTAAGCATTTTCAAAAACTGACCCACGGGGAGACCCAGCCCTCACCAAACACATCTCTCCTTCTATGCAAGCCTCAGGGCCTCCTGCATTACAACATCTGCCTTGCTCTTGGCTATCACAAGCTTTTTCACAAGACAAACTCCCTTCATTGTTTTACTTTCCAAAAGCAAAGAAACCCCAAGAGCAAAGCCGGCAGGAATGTGGCCAATGGGAGACTGGCCTTGAGGAAGCCAGGGAGGGCAGGAGAGAAGAGGTACTTCCTGGACACTGGCTCGACAGGTCCCAAGGCCATAGTGAAGTCTGGACTCTTACCACTAACCCTCAGCCCCTGGAGAGCCTTGCTTTCAAGCTCAAGTCTTCTCAGTAATCCCCTTGCCTGGAGGGGAATGTGCTTTCCATAAGTTGCTCTGCAGACGAAGGCCACCTCCTTTCAGGGCCATCGTATGGATACATGACCCTGCTGCCTTTGCTAAGTTAGAATTCTATGGTACCACCTGGTCTGAATGTCCCACGGCAGCCTGAGGCACCTGTGGCCCTCTTGGTGCCGAGCACCCCAAGGCTCAGTGTCTGTCCTGAACACGCAGCCAGGGGAATAAATATCACAAACCATTTTACTCATGGCTGCATCAAGGTGCACAAAGATGGAGACATCACCCAAGGCTGCTGACGAAGCTAGAGGATGGCCAGAAACCAGGTCACTTCCTCTTCCTTATCACAAGACACAACAGCCTCCTGTCGCCCGATCTTCCTGCCTGTTGTGCAGAATAGAAGTGCTCTTCTTGGGTCCATGGTTTTGGAAAATTAAACCTGTTCTTTTCCAGCATAGAAACTATAAATATATTTCACACACTGATCAAGAGCATACGTACTTTAAAAACAATACTGAGGAGTTAACTTTGTTTTCTTAGAGGCATATTTCAGTAGGATGGGGGAAAACATGAAAAATGGTGCTTGAGGACGTCACGATGCACAAGTTGACAAGAGGAGCTCCTCATCTTTCTGATCATCCAATTTGTCAGCATGAAAAACACACCTGAGTTTTTGTTTTGTTTTGTTTTTGCAAAAAGTTAAATTGTTATCACTCTACAGACTCAGTCTTTTCTATATTCTAAGCATGCCAGTACTCTGCATATATTTCATAAAAGCACAGCAGGAATAATCAGTCTTAAAAGTAAACTAAGATCACCTCTGCGTTGTGACATCAATACTTCTCATGAAAAATGTAAGAACCTATCATCCTTCTCATAATTTGTAATATTCTTATGTTGCCATCTCCCCACATTTTTAAAACCATTTTCTCCCTGAAAATGGAGCTGTGTTTTTAAATTGTGGTTATGTAAGTCTCATGTAGCATAAAATCTGCCAGTTTAGCCAGTGTTGAGTGTACAGGTGAGTGGCAGTGAGCCACTGTCACCTATGGTCTGTGCCCACCACATTATCGCCCCCAGATAGAAACCCTGTAACCATCAAGTGGTAAGTCCCACTTCCCCTCCTCCAGCCCCAGTGACCTCTCCCAACTTTCCTTCTCTATGAATCCTAGATGTCTTATATGAGTGGAATCATGCAGTATTTGTCTTGTCTGCCTTATTTCACTTTGTATAATTCTTTCAAGGTTTATCCATGTTGTAGAATGTATCAGAACTCCATCCCTTTTTATGGCTCAGTAATTTTCCATTGTGAGTAGGTACCTCACTTTATTTAGCCATTCATCCGCTGATAGACAGTTGGGTTGTTGCCACCCTTTGGCTACTGTGGACAACACTGCAACAAACACTGCCGTATAACTATCCGAGTCCCTATTTTCAGTTCTTTTGGGTAGGTTAGCTGTTTTTAATTTCAGAAATACCATCAATTGGTCGAAATTTGCATGACTCATTAATTTGTTTTGCAAAGAGTCTCATAGTCCTGGTAGAACTGAGTAATAGCTCCTCCACTGGCCTATAAATCAGCAAAGATACACCTACAACAGGCACCTCATGGTCTCATGGTGCGTGAGCTGGCCCAGAAGGCACAAGACCCATCTCCAATGACCATGATCAGACATTTTCTTATGACTGTGACTCAGCTTCCTCAACTCTCAAGCATGGAAATAAGTATTGGTGCTTATCTAACACCGATGTCTTGAGGATCAAATGATGCAATGTTTGGAAAACATTTTGAAACAAAAAAGTTCTGCATTGCATAATAAATTAATTTTGAATCCTAAAATACCATTTTCATGCCATGCATCTGCAAGAAGATTGCAGTGATTTGGTCCAGAGGCAGTAATTCCCTTGTCCTCATGGTGTCAGAATAATAAGCGAGCAACACACGTACCCCGGACAGTGCAATATCCAGTTCCCTACATGTAGATGGCAGGCGATGTCTGCTCATCATGCTCTCATATACCTGGGGTTGCATGGAGCTTAGTCTGAGTCTTACATGGCCATGTAAACTTCTGTCTGGCAAGATACCAGGATCACCAAGGATGCTCAAACTCTGTCTCTATAGGACTGCTTCCTAGGATCCTCTGTTCAAGGAATATCTATGGTACCCTGTGCTACATGAGCTATATAATAATGACTATTTATCCTTCTATTAATATTATTATTTGCCTTGAATGGAGAGTAAGTTCCCTGAAGAAAAAAGCCATGCCTTCTTATCATTGTGGATCCCAGGGAAGCTTGCATATTGCTTTGTCCTTATAGCTACGCTTTAAGTTCCTGCTGGTGATGTGATGATGATGAGAGGAAGGAAGAGGAGGAGGAGGAGGATGCTAGCTCTTACTAACAAATAACAAGTACCAGGCATTCTTATTGTTCCTATGCATTAACTCAATTATTCCTAAAACAACCCTACAAAGTAGATGATTATCTTCAAGCTACCAATGAGTAAACCAAGGCAGCAATGGCTGAGCTCACTTGCTCAAGATTATACAACTGTGTCAAGTTCAGGATTCAAAGCAGGCCTGTGGTTGCATAGTTCATGCTTGGACTATCCACTCTATTCTGCCTCTCAAATGAGTGATCTAGGGCAACATGAGCCAGGTTCTAGCATTCAAAAGGTGAGTGCTTTACATGAGCAGGATCAGTGGGGTGCATGGGAATGAGCCTGGTCCCAATTCAGAAGCCTACTCTGAAGCAAAGTAGCTTCAGAGCAAAGTAGTACCGTGTGCTTTGCCATAGGGTGGGAACTGAAGACAGGATGTAGGTATTCTGACCCTATGGATGTGCCCAGGTGTTGCTCCTGGGCCAGAGTGAGATGTGAAGTGTGTTCTGATGCTGACCTGAGCAAGATGGGGCTCCAGAGAGTCACATCTCTCACTTAACCTCCTGGTATAAGTTGACCACTTATAAGATGGCTTCTAACCTCTGAGAAGTCAGCCTGTACTCACGTTAGAGCTGTTTGTTTGTTTGGCTTTATTGTGAAAGGCTAGGGGAATAGCCTTCATTTCACTGCCTAACTCCCATAAATGAGCCACTGTGTGAATTCTTTCAAATAAGCACAAGACTTGATAGCAATTCCAAGGAAAGCACCAGAGAAAACCCAGCAGGCAAAAGCCTCCCTCACCAACACCCATAGGCTGCACATCCCACCCCTAGGTTTGAGTCTAAATTAGGGAGAGCTGAGCCCAGGGTGGGGGGCACATCCTTCAGACCCCACAGCTTCTCTCCTGTTGTGCGTGGAACACAGAGGGAAGGAAGGACCCAGAAAGCTTCATAAAAATTACACACAAGAGATGCAAACCCACCCCTGGGGGCGGCTGCTGTTGCCTCGTCACCTACATGCAGTTTGAGAAAGCCTCTTATGTGGATGGCTGGGGTACACGCTATACGTGCTGGGAGGACAACCCTGAGAACCACACCAACAACAGCACAGTTGCTGGTCAAACAACGGACTGGAGACCACCTGGCAAGGGTACCACCATCCAATGCCAATCGCAGATCTACGCCTACCTGTTGGGGTCACAGGCACATGGAATGCAAGGGAAACTAAGGAATATTATGGAGGTTTAGAATGTGCCAGACCCTGTACCAGATTCCCCCAGTGGCGACACTTATGTAGACCCATCATGAGAACAATCTTAGGCGAGGTGACTCTTCATCTGACAGATGGGAAACGGAATGTAGAAGGATACAGTCACAGAGACCCACGTGGGGCTCCAAGCCCCACACTGTATGGTTTTTGCTCTTTTCAGGCAAGGAAGGTGGTTTGTATTTTTCTCAGGTAGCAGGATGCAGTCTAATGCACCAGAAGAGTTAAAATCCCTAGGTATGCAACATGACTGTAAAAACGGGGTCCCTGACACGATCAGTTCTGGGGCTGAAAGCCATCCATCAGGTCCAACGCAAGGCAGGTCCTCGCCAAACTGCATACTTATTCCACAGATCCTACACTGAGATTCAAAATGCATCTCCACTTAGCATAATATCCTAAGACCTTCTACCACATTCTCCTAGATAATCGGTGGGGATAACTCTTTGGACTTTGTGGCTATCTTGGTTTTTAACAAAGCAGTCACAAATCACCTAAGTTTACAATGAACAATGGTTGTGTCCATTGGCCAATTGTGACAGTGAAAATAAGAGATCCACATGTGACTCCTGAATGGTTCTGAACACGGTTCACAAGGGGGAGTGGTCCCAGCAGAGGGAGAGCCCACCACGTGGCAGGCCTATTTACAAGTATAAATCCTGCTGGTTAAGACTACATTTTCATCACTTCATGACTACATGTCTACCACTTCCTAGCTGTGTGCCTTTAGTCAAGCCAAATCTTGACCTGCCTCAGTCTCTTCATCTGTAAGAATAGGAAGATAACTATGCTTACTTCATGGGGTGGCTGAGAGAATCACATATGTTCATAGGGAAGTGGCTCAGGACAGGCCTGACGCAGAGAGAACAATCAGTTCACAATGACCCTCATACTGCATTATTAGGACGAGGCGATTGTAAGGAGATAGAAGGTCAATACTGGGATTTTCCTAGAAATGGTGTTCAGCCTGCAAATATGTTGCTAATAGAGTAACGAACCCACTCATTACCCGTATTAATTAAATCCAAATGTAAATTGAATTAGTAACTAATTAATTATGATAGGCATAATCGCAGCCAGCATTTATGGGGCAGCTACCTGAGCCCATGTTCTGTGCTGGCCGCATGGTGCCCAGTCCCTGGAGCTGCCTGACAGTTATGGCACAGTTTCCAGAAGAAGGAAGCTCCCACTCAGCAGGGACGTGACCCTCAGAGGCCATAGAGAACAGAGCACCAGCCCAGGCCCTGTCCCCAAATCCACGGGCTTCCTGCACTCGTGCCCCACAGGCCTCTCCTCCAGTCTCAGAAGCCGATTGGGTGTTTAGGAACAGCTTCTCCAGCAAGATTCACTTCTTGAGCCCTTAACTTAAATCTTGGTGAAACCCAAAGGAATAAGTTTACAATTTACATTTGCATTTAGTCTAATACTCCAGAGCTTTGTGATAGAAGCTTAAAACCCCCCACTAATGCTAAAATAACAGGAAGAAGGATAAATACATCTCTTACAGTAATGGCAGGCCTGCTCTAGTTTCGTGGCTTTCAGAGCGATTCTCCTGCTGCTGGCCCATTCAAATGCACTTACAGGGGACAAACAATTATTTTACTTTCATCTGTGCTAAATGTAACTCTTCCTTCAAAATATCCTACTGACTATTCTTAACACTTATTTAGAGTTAGAAAACCTTCTAAGCTTTGAACAGAATACAAGCATTAGTATTCAAAACAATGGCCTAATATGATTATTATCCCAATAGGAAAAAGCATGATCTACTCCAGAGGTTTTTAGAACTGTTTTTTTTTCCCAAAGGATCACCCCCTATGCATGTGGGGTTCTTTATTTAAAGCTAAATCCATCTGAGGACAAAGGATTTAAGTGCTAGACCACGTTACAGGAGCTATTAGCAAGCTGGCCAACAAGCCATCCTTTAAATAGGTAATGTGTTGGGGCATCTGGGTGGGTCAGTGGTTGAACGTCAGTCTGCCTTTGGCTCAGGTCGTGATCCCAGGGTCCCGGGATCAAGTCCCACATCGGGCTGCCTACGTGGAGCCTGCTTCTCCCTCTGCCTGTGTCACTGTCTCTCTCTGTGTGTCTCTCATGAACAAATAAATAAAACCTTAAAAAAGGGAATGTGTTCCACTCCCAACAAAATTAAAAGCTATGTGTTCACTCATTACATTCTCAAAGTTCAGTGCATATATCAATATCGTTTCCTAAAAGTGTATTTCAGATTTCAAAAATCAAACTAATGAGACTCTGCAATCTAAACACAGTTATCACCGCAGTAAGAAAGGCTCATGCTACCAAGGCACTTTTTTAAAAAAATCTACACACATAGCATTCTACTCTAAATTTTGCTATATTCATATACATCTGACCCATTAAGCAATGCCCTTCAAGACCATCACTTCAGAAAGCCAGATTCTTATCCCTGCAACAGTGCCATGAAGGTTAACTCAAGAACATCCCAACCATAGTCACTTTGGGGAGCACAAATGAAAGTCAATGGCAACATTTTATAGTCACATATGTCATTTATTGAGCCTACATAAATCTATAGATTTGATCAACAATGGTATTCTCCATACCCTCCTCTAAATGATTAGATCTTCACACACACACACACACACACACACACACCCCACACATGTACACAAATCAAATAGACGCAAAACATACACACAATATACATACCACATGCATACACACACAGACACAGAAACTCATATACACAGAGGCACACACAAGTTTTTTTAAAGGACTATCATTTAATGTCATTAAACATTTTTAAAAAATGTGAAGATGTTCAAATATTTCCACATACGTTTGGAACAACAGTACCCGTAATAGAACAAGTGGATCACTTCATACACAACCCCTCTGAAGGTGAAAACACGTATTTGGATGAATAATCTCTATAATAACTGCTAAAAAGTCACACCTAACAGCCCAGGGTTGGTGCTCATCCCTATCTGTCATGTGAGGAAACAGATTCAAGTGCCATATTTGTGACAAATAGGACTGGATATGACTCTATTTTCATATCAGTAAGATGCAGTGTTCTAAGAGCAACTGAGACCATTGTTCCTGTCGGTGTTTTCTTAAAGCTGCTTAGGAAAACAAGACAGTAAGCAAATTCTTCAGAGAGGGCATCTGATCTGCACAGGAAACTCATTTAGAGTTTTTTGAAGTGTGAAAACGGTTTCTCAAAGTGTTCTGAGCTCATATTTCTTCTTAGTCAGCAGGATGCAAAATGGCCACGGTATTTCCTTACTTGAGCTTCCCATACAGGAATGCTGGGCACCCGGTTCCGGCTGCGGGCCAACACTGCTCACAGCCTGCCCTGCCTTTGTCTCGAGAACTGATCATCTATGGATCTCCCATTGAATGGAACCAAGTGGTCCCTTCCTTCAGTTACACGGAGGGTCCACCAATCCAAGACCTAACCTGCTCAACAGGGATGGTCAACTGACCCTCCTCACGGGTTATTCTGCAAACCTGTAGGGAATTCGTGTGCATGACAGCATCAGTGCGTGTCGCCAGCATGTCGCAGGCCAGCAAGGCTCTTTCCCCTTCATAGAGGAGAAGTAAACATAGCAGCAAACTACACCAGGATGATTCAGAACTGCTGCACAAGGACAGAGGTGACTTCTTTCCTCTTTTCCACATTCTATTTTATTTGTTAAACTAATGGAACAATGGATCTTACAAGGTATTCACTCCATTGATTTGTCTGTGAATGGTTATTACATAGTCTGGTTTATTTTTTTTTTAACAGTTCAGATGAATTCTGAGAATTTGCAGGATCGACACATTAGAGCCACATTTTTCACTTTTTTTAATTTTTTTTTGCTTTCTTAGGGATGATTTCACTGTTTAAAAATGGCTCCAAAGCATAGTACAGTGCTATCTAGTGTTCCTCAGGACAAGAAGGCAGTAACACACCCTCAGGAGAAAATACATGTGCTAATATAAGCTTCATTCAGGTTGAGTTATAGTGCTGTTGACCCCGAGTGAGGTCAATGTGAATGAATGAACAATAGATATTCAATTATGTGTCTCTCAACAGAAACACAAAAGAAGACTGTGTATTGATCAGATGATGAAAATGTCTCTGACCAGAGGCTGGTAGGCACCTATCCCTATATTTCTGCTAGGAACAAATGGTCATTATTTGCTAATTCTTTATAGAACAAAATATACCACACATAGTGAGAATGACTGTATCTCTAGGGCTGTGTCCCTCCCCACATGAAGCCATCTGTAGGTTGCTCTGCACCTACTTTCTTTTACCCCTGAAGTCAGAACAATAGTCTCATGGCCAATTTAATTCTTGACCTCATTTGTATGATTTCCTAATCAATCCCATGCTAATAATCATCAAAAGGAATGAAATTCCCTTCTTTCTTCAACCTTACCTACTCTGTCCCTATTGGGACTCCAGATGACATTGGTTATGGAGAGGCAGAAGGGTCATTAACAGCAGGTAGACCCAAATTTGAATTCAGGATTTGCCATGTTTATCTGTGTGATCCTGAGAAAAATCAGTTAGTGGTTTCGACTCAACGCTGCCTTATTTTTAAAATGGGAGTAATAACTACTGATGAGATTTTAGTATGTATTTCTAAGATAATACCCATAAGTTTGAAACAAAATAGGTATACCACACAAAAGTGTTTCAGTGTTTTAGCAAGACCACCACCACCACCAGTATCATCACTCCTAGGTTAGTCTGAGGTGCTCATCATATACTTCCATTCTAGGTTGAACAGATACCTCCTAAGCACTAGTAAGGTCTTACAAATCTCAAATAGGAGAGCCATAGGACAAGAGCCTGGATTCCTAAGAGCTTCTAAATTGCATTCTGAATTCTAATCTGTTAAATGTGGAGAAGCTGGACTAGGGCAGGGAGATGGGGGAGGAACGATGGCCATGATCACAGACCAAATCAGGTGCAAGGCACATGGGAGCTGCCTTACTGGCTCGATCATTTTTAGAAATTTTGACACATACTGTGAATGAGCAATTAACTTAGTTACAGTTGTAACAATTCCCAAAACAGATGGCTCAGGGCAGAATGATCCAAATCAAATGCCTTCTGAAAAAAAAAAAAAAAAAAGCAGGAAACTTACTTGTGTGAGGACCACAGTAGAGTCTGTCTTCTAAGATCTCCATTTCTTGAGACACAGCTGCTGGCTTTGGGTGGGAAACTGTATGCATGGGTGTAGTCACGTGATCCCGAGCCATATGGCAGAGCAAGTTCGGCATCCTTGGCTGTCTCTGACACTGGCTCTAGGATAATCATGTTCACTATGAATGTGGTTCAGTGATTTGTGATTATGCTGGAGCACTGCAGGATTGATGGAGGCAAAGGGTTGTGGATTTTTAAAAAGGTTTAGTTTTAATTAAAAAGAAAATATTTCTGAGTTTTGTAATGGAATACAAGAAAGGCAATGACTTCAGAACTGATATTTATAATTATTCCCATGATTTCTCGGAGCCATATTTTGTGCCTAATGTACATGTAGGTGACAAAATGCTTAGAAAATAAGGTAAAAATCAAAACATATCTGCAGATCTTGATCACTAGATCCTGAGGGCATGAAAAAAAATCTCAGGTTGCATGCCTGAATTTAACTTATTGAAGAATTAAATATTTTTCTTATGTTTATGAAAGAACCCTGATTCAGTAAGTGCTAAACTTGACTTGTACTCAAGACCAGCTACAGTTTGAAATGGTTCCTACTCCATTGGGGGAAAACTGGTGGCCATATTTACAGGTGTTAAATCATTATTGGTATGTTATGACTTGAGAAGAGTGTTATTTTTTAAGATTTTATTTATGAGAGAGAGAGAAGAGAGAGATGGGGGAGAGGGAGGAGGAGGAGAAAGACAGACAGACTCCATACTGAGTGTGGAGCTCAATCATGACCCTAAGGTCATGACCTGAGCCAAAACCAAGGTCAGATGCCTACCCAACTGAGCCACCCAGGTGCCCCGATAACACTGTTAGGACAGGAACCATGGAATCCCGTCAAAATGCTGATTGGAACTTATGTACTTGGAATAAGGTTTCCATTTTACACTGAAAAGTTTCGGCTACAGGAAAGAACTAGAGAATTCTTCAGATGAAAAGGTCCCTAGAGATGAGTTAACACCAAGCTGTGTGTTTTCCATTGAGCACTATGAGTTCCCAGGACCTCTCTAAACCAGAGAGAGAGCAAGTGCACAGACCATCCCACCTCCCGAGGCCATGGTTTCCATGCACACGGCACAGCCAACTCTTAATACAGATAATTCCTGTTAACTGGCTCCCTGGCTCTCCAGAGAGGAGCAGGAACGCAGGGCAAACAGTCATGTGGACCCCAAGAACTGTTTCATGTGGGTGCAGTGTTTCTCCTCAGTGCTAGCGCTGCTGTAGAATGACAAGGTCATTCTACTCGGGCCAGTCTGACTGTGATGTCCGGGCTACACCTCAAGAAAAACCATTCCGAGGAACAGGCCATTTCCCCCTCTATCTCTCATGCATTAAAAATAAAACCAAAAACCAAAAGCACCACAGTGAATATTTTACTTTGGAATTGTAGTTCAGGGCAGCCCTAGTGGCACAGCGGTTTAGTGCTGCCTGCAGCCTGGGGTGTGATCCTGGAGACCCTGGATGGAGTCCCACGTCAGGCTCCCTGCATGGAGCCTGCTTCTCCCTCTGCCTGTGTCTCTGCCTCTCTCTCTCTCTCTCTGGATAAATAAATAAAATCTTAAGGGAAAAAAAAAGAAAAGAAATGGAATTGTAGTTCAAAATACACTGCTTATTCGTGAAAGTGGACATGATCAAATAATCCACAGAGGGTGAAGACAATGGTTCTGTTTCCTTTTTGTGATCTTACAGAACAAGGTACATTGTTATGCAGATAATTAACCACGGATAAGAGTGTATTTTTTTCTCTTAAAAAAAAGCACTGCCTCCTAATATGAGTAATTGCCACTTGACAATTTTAAAGCAAATGGTCATCTTAGTGGGGAGAGAAATGCTTCAGAATGGACGTCTTGCCAGCATTTGCCACTGACTTTTATTGTCTTGGGGGGATGGCTCCTCGGGCCCTGATCCTCCACTGGAAGCTCTTTCCATCTGGAGCTCCCCTCTCTCTGTTCTGCTTCCACCACTCGAGTGGCTGAGGGATGTCGCACAGCTGGTGGCCGGGCGCAGAGCCGAGCAAAGAGGGCTGACCCTCCAATATGGGGAATCTCTAATGGGTCAGACTCAATCAATACAGCTCAAAAGATCCTGGGGACAAAGAGAGTGTGAGATGAGCGGCGTCTAAGACTTACTGTGTCCACAGATCAATGAAGCTCTCCTACGCTCTCAGTAAGTTAGGCTGAATATATCCAAAGTCCTCTGTGAGGACAATGGTAGAAGAGCCTCTGCTGGAAACAAAACAAAATGCTGCATGTGCTTAAGAGCATGAGAATCTCACCGAGCTCCTGGTTTGGAGAAAGCTGTCTTGCAATGCAGAATTTCTGGGAGCTCCATGCAGCAGAAACCTCGGAAGGCCTGAGGGTAGGATGGGTTTCAGGGCTGGATGTAGTACGGGGACACCACAGGAGCACCTGCCGGCTCGGGAGCCCATTACCCTCAGTGGGCGGGCGGCGGTCACCCTAACGGCCACCTCTCATCCCTCTGGGGTTCTTTCCCTAAGCCCCTTTCCAAGGACTTTAAGTACTTGGGCGTAGTTCTCCTCCAGAACACTCCTGTCAAGCTCCCCCTGCACTGCTTACCTACAATGAGATTCTGGAAATGAACTTCAATTCTGGGGATCCCAGAATTTCCAAAATCAAATTTCAAGTAAGAAAAGAAAAAGCTGCCTGTGTGCGTGCTTAGCAGTAAATCTCTAGGTGAAATTTAAGTAGCCGGCGTACTACTGATAAAACCACATTCGTATGATTTTTACCCAGGCAGTGTACAAAATGCCTCCCTTTGGATTAATGTCCTTTTCCATTACACTAATACAGTATAAGAGACTAAATTCACAGCTGTCTCAAAGGGCCATTTGAAGTAGCAGAGGTGCGTTCTCTGTAGTCCGAGGTAATGTACTAAGCGAAGCATGTTTTTTTACTTTGATGAACGTTCCATTTAATTACAAGTAAATATCAGAAGAAAGTCCTGTCGAAGATGGAGGGCGACGGCAGGCCCATCTCAGTAGAAGGCAGAGAATGCTTCTGGAAACATTCAGCTCAGTTCAAAGCATTGTGTGAAGCAGTCACGGATTCACAGGTGAACAAATCTGGGTACCTGTTCTCAAGAAGCTAATCGTCTATCGAGGGAGATACAGATGATACATGTCAAGATACTAGAGGTAGAGGGAATTTTGAGAACTTTTTTCATTCCAGGAAACCCACGATGGCAGCCCTTTGATACAACCTGAGGGCTTTGGTACAGACTTTGTCCAAAACATCTTGTTAATAAGTCAATCTTCTCAAGAGCAAATATGTGGCAGGGAATCTTGGGGAGAAAAATACCTCCAGGTCTCATTGAATCATACTGTCCGGCATTGGACTTTTTTTCCTTCGAGGCATGTTGGCTTTGCTTCCAGATCCGATGTTTGAGACAACATTTTTGGGTCATTTTATGGGAGTGGCAGCCTGATGTATTGTGTTCAGCACTGACTCTCTGACTTTGTCTGCAACCTCTTTTTTTTAAATTTTTTTTCAATTTATTTATTTATGATAGTCACAGAGAGAGAGAGAGAGAGGCAGAGACACAGGCAGAGGGAGAAGCAGGCTCCATGCACTGGGAGCCCGACGTGGGATTCGATCCCGGGTCTCCAGGATCACGCCGTGGGCCAAAGGCAGGCGCCAAACCGCTGCGCCACCCAGGGATCCCTGTCTGCAACCCTTTTATTATGGCCAAGGAAGGTCTGTGCTCTGAGGGATGTGCGGGCATGGTGGCCTTCGCTGGCCACTGAGCAGGTGTAAGCCTTGTAAACAGGAAAGCCCGTTGGACTTTGTCCAGCACCCAAAAGAAGAATGGAGGGAGTGTGCTGTTGAGATCCTAAGGTCTGGCCGCCCTGGGGCCTTCTCTGGAGCCTCCCTGGTCCTTCACCACTAGTCCTTGCATCTCCCTTCTTGCTCTCCTCTCTTGTTCTGTATTCTGAGCAATACTGGATCACACTAGAATTCTACACCTACCCGTTCTAATTTCAACACACTTTTTTCTGCCTGCCACCCCAGTGGTACAACTACCTCCTCGCCCCCTCCTGGACTGCTACCCCAGGAAGATGCAGCCCTGGTACCCATCTGGATTGACAAGTAAGTGAAGTGCTTTGAATCCCTAAACTCAATAGAAACAAAATACACAGGCAATTTACATAGACTATTTCTGGAGCTTTAATTTCTGAACTGTCTTCCCTCTGATTACTGAAGACACAAAGTTGTCGGAGCTGGAATTACATAACCAGATATCCTTGGGACCCTGGAAACTTCCCATGAAAGAGCTTATGATGTTGAACACGAACCCAGTCCTTAATTAGAGTTCATTATGCTTGCAGTATATCTTTTCCACTTCATTTCCTACGTCCATCTTTTCCTTGGAAATGGGGGTTTTCAATAAAGAGAGAGTTGATGTGCATGGGCCAGGGACTGAGGGCGGGACTCGTCATCAGGCATGCCTGCAGTGGGGACACCTGTACCGTGGTTTCCACAGGGAAAACCATCTCCTCCCCCGCATCAGCACACCTTCACCTGACTCCCCTTTGGGTTAGTACAGACTTCGCAAATGGAAGCTAGGTCTTTGCTCCTTCCTCTCTCAGGGAAAAACATCACATGCCTCTGGCCCTGAACATACTAGAGGTTTCAGACTACATCCTGTGCAGCCTCTGGGGGGCCAGGCAGCTGCATGGTGCTCTGCCCCCCACCAGCTGCGAGATTCTGTGGTTCTGAGTCCACACCCCACCTATATTGTGTTTTGCTTTCCTCAAGCAAAGCTGTTTGTTTCCTTCTATCTATTCAAATCACTTTTCCCTATATTATCAGTTCATCAACAGCAATGATCAGATTTTCTATGTTGATGTAAGGCAAGATTCCAGAATAGCAACCTGGCACCATCAGAAGGACAAGAACAAAACTGCCTCGGGATTATGATGAAGACCAGATATATTTCACTGCTTTTCTTAAACATCACATTTCCTTAATTGCGATATAGACTTCCAATTTGTACTTTTAGGATTTGGAATAAACATTCCTATCCTGAAACTCCATTACCTCTTGGAACTACTAAGTTTGTTTTTAAAAAAATGAGCAACAGTACAATGTAGATTTGAATAGGCTACATAAGTCTTAAGGTAATGCTGTCCAAATTCCTTCTTTTTGAGAAAAGAGTCAAAGCCCATAAAAGTGGAGGGATTTGTCCTTGACCACGGGGATCGTTAACTGCAATGCCACACTAGCAGATTCACCAGCAAACACCCACTGAGCACGGCTAAGAGCAAGGACCCTCAGAGGACAGATTCTCCTGGGTCCTATGTGGCTAACCCCATTTTGATGGCACACTGATTCTACAAAGTACGTGACCCAGGAGGTGGGCCGAGCCAGGGAGCAAAGGTGGACTGAGAACCTACTGTGTGCCCAGGACCTACTATGGGCACTTTGCAATCTGCTTCTGCAATCATCCCAGAAACTCCACAAGCTGACCACTGAAAATCCAGTGCAGAGAAAAGTCACGAGCTTGGAATCAGACAGCTGGAGGAAGTGCCAGGCTCCCCATTTAGCACCTGCATGGTCTGGTCACTGCTTGGTCCTCCAACCCTTAGTCCTCCATTTGTAGAATGAGAATCACAAATGTCACCTTAGGGAGAGTCTTTGAGAATTAAGTTAATGAGAATTAATCTATGCAAAGTATCTTCCAGAGCATAAGGCACATGGTAGGGGATTTAAAACTGACAGCATTTCAATATTGCAGATTTTTAATTAATTAATTAATTAATTAATTTTTAAAGATTTTATTTATTTATTCAAGAAAGACAGAGAGAGTGAGAGAGAGAGAGAGGCAGAGACATAGAGAAGCAGGCCTCCTGCAAGGAGCCCAATGTGGGACTCAATCCTGGATCCCGGGATTAGGACCTGAGCCCAAGGCAGATGCTCAATCACTGAGCCATCCAGGTGTCCCGCAGAATATTTTTTTAAAGACTCACATAGGGGGCAGCCCCAGTGGCTCATTGGTTTAGCGCCGCCTTCAGCCCGGGGTGTGATCCTGGAGACCCGGGATCGAGTCCCACATCAGGCTCCCTGTGTGGAGCCTGCTTCTCCCTCTGCCTGTGTCTCTGCCTCTCTCTTTCTCTCTCTCTCTCTGCCTCTCATGAAAAAATAAATAAAATCTTTAAAATAAATAAGTAAATAAAGACTCACATAATAGAGGATTTGTCCAGAGTCCTGTTGGATAGAAGTGGTTGAGTCAGCTGTCCCTGGACTGAGCGCCTGAGGTCTTCTTATCTGCCCATTGGCCTTCTCTAGCCACACCACCAATCTTGTGTCAAAACAACCAACAAACAGAGCAATTTTAAAAGCTCTAATGTAGCTCATTTGCATCACCAGGCCTAGTTGTGAGTTTAAAATTAGGTTATTGAGATAATAATTGGTTTCAATAAAGTTTCTTAATAAAGCACAGAAGCATTTTGTGGAGCATGCCCTGTTGAGGGCACAGAGTGGCATCACAGACAAAGTACCTGAGGTCAAAGGAGAAGCTACCTTCTCCAAACCCTGCTTCCCAGAGTCCCCTTGTCTGAGCCCCACAGCTGAGTCCTCGGTGCAGGGTTGTCTCATTTACCCCCTTCATGGAGCTATCTGTCTGTCTACAAGGTCCAGGAGATGGCACAGGCAAGGACACTCACTGATGCTCCTCAGAGAACATAGTGAGGGCTAGGCAGGTTTTAGAACCAAAAACTTCAGGCCTGAAGAGGATTTTTGAAATGAGAATCTAATCCAATGACTCTCAAATATTTTCTGCTCTGAAACTTTTTATACCTTTAGGAGTTATTGAGAACTTCAACAAGCTTTTGTTTATGTGGGATATATAATATAATATAATATAATATAATATAATATAATATAATATAATATAATATAATATATTTCAATGTAATGTATATTATATTTAATATTAAATATCTAATATTAGTATTTAATAATAAAACATTAAAAATGTTTAAAACATTTACTATTTAATATTAAAACATTAAATGTATTCAATATTTAAAATTTAATATTTAAACATTAAATATTAAATTTGATATTTAATAAATTAATATTAAAACATTAAATATGACATTTTAAGTACCCCTATTCCTGAGTTTATTTAAAAGAACCCGTATGCGTTAATATAATTAACATACTTTATGACAAATAACTATATCTTCCAAAGGAATAAGTTAGTAGATTGGCATTGCTTTAAATTTTTGCAAATCTTAATAATATGAATGCTGGATTCTGACCTCTGCCTTCAATTACTTGCAACATATTCTTTCAGTTTAAGTATATGGAGGAAATAAGATGTCACACACATATGTAGTTGGAAAAGGAGGGTATTTTCATTGCCTTTTTGATAATTGAGGACACTCTTCTTTTAAACTGTATCAAATCTTGACTAGGCTAGTTGCTATGCAGACTTTAAAATTAATGTTTTATTCATATTCACGAAAGAGTATATGTAAAAGGCAAATAAAATCTTAGACTTATTGTGATGATAGTTTTGACTTTCTAGACCTCTTTAAAAGGTCACAGGTAGCCCCACAGTCCTCAGACCCACCTTGAGAACTTGTGGCTGGGTGAGTGGTCTTGAATGGAAAACCTAGCAAGTGCTGTTGGTTAATCAATGGCCTCACAGGGAAACACATCTTTGACCAGGTGTTTGTTCAAAAGGAACAAATACCCTTCCATGTTTCCTCTTTCAGAGCCTGAGCCTTGGTGAGTAAGACCTTGACTCTTCCAAGCTCCTCAAAGGACGGACTGATTTCAAAGACCTCCTCAAATACTTAGGACATCCCTAAGATTGCTTCGTTTGTTTTTTTGCACATTCAACCTGCAAGCACTGTTGGGAGCTCCAAGTCAGGCCCCATTTAGTCCATCAGCCCAGAATCTCAGTTAAGAACTGAGAGTGAACAGGAGTGTCCTCCTGAAACCTCATCCTAGCCAGCTACCCACAGGCCTGGTACAGGGAACAGAGCACGAGTCTGTAACTTCTCTTCATGGTCTGGCAGTTACAGATGCCTTCCTCTCGACCAGCCTATCAGATAATGTTGCACTTTAGAGAACTCTGCTTTTCCCATTATCTTATCTCTTGTTAAACATAGGACCAAAATAAAATACAATAAAGTCTGAGTAATATACTATAAGGAAATCAAGTATTTTTATTTTCCTTATCTCCCTTTTTTGATCCAACAAAGTTTCCTGGCCACAACAATACTTTTAAGCTTATTGTCTGTAAGTTGGTTATATTACCATTTACAGTGGAGTTTTGTGTTTTTATTTATTTTTATTTTTCTAAAGATTTTACTTACTCATGAGAGACACAGAGAGGCAGAGGGAGAAGCACGCTCCATGCAGGGAGCCTGAGATCATGACCTGAACAAAAGGCAGACTCTCAACCACTGAGCCACCCAGGTACCCCTGTTTTTTGTTTTTAGAGAGAGAGAGGGGGAAAGGGCACAAGTGTGGGAAGGAGCAGAAGTATATGGAGAAAATTCCAAGCAGGCCCCACACTCGGTGCAATCCCGGGCCCCCCAAATGATGACCTGAGCCAAGATCAAGAGTTAGATGCCGGGCAAAAGACATGAAGAGAAATCTCACAAAGGAAGACACAGACATGGCCAACATGCACATGAGAAAATGCTCTGCATCACTTGCCATCAGGGAAATACACATCAAAACCACAATCAGATACCACCTCACACCAGTGAGAATGGGGAAAATTAACAAGGCAGGAAACCACAAATGTTGGAGAGGATGCGGAGAAAGGGGAACCCTCTTGCACTGTTGGTGGGAATGTGAACTGGTGCAGCCACTCTGGAAAACCGTGTGGAGGTTCCTCAAAGAGTTAAAAATAGACCTGCCCTACAACCCAGCAATTGCACTGCTGGGATTTACCCCAAAGAAACAGATGCAATGAAACGCCGGGACACCTGCACCCCGATGTTTCTAGCAGCCATGTCCACAATAGCCAAACTGTGGAAGGAGCCTCAGTGTCCATCGAAAGATGAATGGATAAAGAAGATGTGGTCTATGTATACAATGGAATATTCCTCAGCCATTAGAAACGACAAATACCCACCATTTGCTTCAACGTGGATGGAACTGGAGGGTATTATGCTGAGTGAAGTACGTCAATCGGAGAAGGACAAACAGTGTATGTTCTCATTCATTTGGGGAATATACATAACAGTGAAAGGGAATATAAGGGAAGGGAGAAGAAAAAGACTCCTAACTCTGGGAAATGAACTAGGGGTGGTAGAAGGGGAGGAGGGCAGGGGGTGGGGGTGAATGGGTGACGGGCACTGAGGGGGGCACTTGACGGATGAGCACTGGGTGTTATTCTGTATGTTGGTAAATTGAACACCAATAAAAAAATTAATTTACATATATATAAAAAAAAGAGCCAGATGCTCAATCAGCCAAGCTACTCAGGTGCCCCTCATTGACAATGCTTTTAATAATACTTGGTAGTACAATCTATGGTACAGTAATATTGAATATTATGATTGAACAAACATACTAAAAATTATAACACAATTGTCTACATCTGTATTTCTTGAGGTTACAGTATGTGAGGGGTTATTAAATGGTGCATTTCTGTAAAACCAATTCACGTAAATTCTCTTATTAATAAGCATACCAAGGACTTGAGTGGTACAAGCCAAAGCTGGGACATGTCCTAAGGGGCCTTCTTTGCCCGATAATCTGAAAAGGCAGCAACTGCATTTCATTTCAGAGAAAATGTATTCAGTTAAACATCATTCATCATCATTATCACCATTCCCACTCCCACCACCACTGTCATCTTTGTTATGACAATCATTATCCCCAGCACCACCAGCACCATAATCATCACCATCTCCATCAGCATCTTCATCCCAGCATCTTCATCCCGTGCACCATCAGCAGCACCCTCATCACCGCAACCACTCTGAGCCCTCCTCATTCTAGGCCAGGCAGCATGCTAAGTCTTGGGTAATATTATTTTCATCTTCCATAAAACCCTACTAGATAGATTTTGTTATTTCTCATTTTTCAAATGGAAATAGGCTTAGGAGGAGAGATAACTTGTCCAAAGTAACAGCTAGGTAGAGGTCACATAAGGATGAAACCCAGATTCTTGTGACTCTGAAGCCAACGTTCTTGCTTGCATGTGACAGCCACGACTGCTGCATTCTGACCTCAGGGGTGCTTCTCTGTACCATTAAATAAAATTTTAGAGTTTGAAAACTGTGCTACGAATTTTATGCATGTCATGTTTTGATTTCTTCATTAGTCAATGCATTATACATAATGAGACTGGGGAATAGTTGAACTCAGTGTAAATATATTTAAATAAAATGCACACCTCACACTCCTTGAGAAGGCCACTTTTCAGCACAACATAACCTTAATGAGCCTTAATTGTGTCAAAGATCAGGGCCTCTTGGGAGCTCTAGTTGGCCATGCAAGTTATTTTCTTTGTATTTATAGCATCCCCCTTCACACGGGTCTCCACAGATCTCTTAAAAAAAAGAACATAATGGGGGGATGTTTGGAAAGCCATAAGTACTGGGTCTGAGGCTAGCACAGGGAAGTCACTGTAGGAGGGAGTGCAGAAATAGATGTGTAGACAGGAATTAATGAAGCACCCAGTTAGAGTGGATGCCTATTAATCAAAAGGTCATACAATCTCACATCTCAGTGTGCATTTCCTTCCATCCAATCTTCTAAAGGTACAAACTTGTGGGAGGTTGATCTAGCTTCTATCATTGAATTGATGATTACTTAGATTTTTTTTCCCCAAAAACAGCTATGGAATTAAAAATTTCTCATATAGAAAAAGAACTGAACTTGTTCTGACCAGCTTCCTAACCTTGACCTTGAGGGTGAAGACTCTATCCTGGTAAGAGGAAAGTAGACGGATCTACTTATGTGCTGATCTTCCCTCCCTTGACTAGACTCAGTGTGTGTCACACTGAACTTGCTGTGGCCTCTTTTTTCCCTTTTGTTCTTCCAATCATGTTTATTCTTCCAGGGGACTTTCTCCGGCAACAGACGATAATGGCTAGAAAGGTAGAGGGACAGGTTTCTTATTCTAGACTTTCTGCTGTGTTGGTTATCAACATGGTGATTATTTTTAAGCAAGCCTCTGTGTTTGCTCGACTCCTTCCTAAAGTGGAACAGAGATCTTCTAGAATGAAAGGACTGTGCAGTCAACAATGCTGCAGGTCCTGGCTATGCCTCCTCACTGGTGAGCCTATTCCCAGACTAGACTATGTCCTCGGGGTCTTTCCTCTGTCAGCATGCAGACATGCTGCATCATCGTTGTCCGCATCTCTTTTCATAATCACACCATTCTGATCAGATCAGGGCCCCTCAATGGTCTTGCTTAACTACATTATCTCCTTAAAGGCTCCATCTCCAAATCCAGTCATGTCCTGAAGTCCTGGGGTTAGGGCTTCAATTCTGAGGAGACACAACTGATCCCCTAACACTCCCCTTCGCATGGTGGTCCCCATCTCAGGGCCCTGTACCTCTGTCTACTTGGGTGCGGGACAGGCAAGGGGCTTCAGTTACCCTCACTTTATACTTCCATGGTTCACACCCAACCTCAGGCTTTGTTCTGAAGATTCCAATATCAAAACATATCTAGGATCCAACTGTCTCTTTACCTTCCTTCCATCCTTCCTTCCTCTCACCCTCCCTCCTGCCCCCCATTTTTTGACTGCTTGTTTCTGCCAACCCTGGCCTAACCTACCATCACCTCACCCCTACCTCATCTTTGTGATTCCACTTTTACCTACTAATGACTATTCTCTACACACAAACAGAATTAACTTAAAAAAAAATGTGGATCAGATCATGACACACTCTGCCCAAGAGGATCCAGGGTCTTCCTGTGTGAATTGGAGCAGAGCCGGAACTCCTGAGCACAGACTGAGGCCCCTGTGGGGTGTGGCTGCTGCTGGTCCCACATCCTATCCCACTGCTTCTCTCCTCCACTCCAGCCTGGCTAGCACAGCCCGCTGCGTGGCCTCCCCACAGCTCAGCATCTTTTTGCTTGGTGTCTCCTCCACCTGGACCAACTTTTCAAGACCTGCTCCTCACCTGACACCACTACATCGATATTCAAGTGTTGATTCCTTACAGAAGAGCTCTCTGGCCACCCTCTCTGGAAGCCACCTTCTCACACACACCCATCACTCCCTGTCGCTTCCTTGACTCCAAGCCCTCATTCCCACTTGGAATCCTGTCATTTCCTTACTCTGTTGCTGTTTCCTCTACCAGGGCTTAAACTCCTTAGGGCAGATCCTTTGCCTTTTGTGTTCACAGCTGAGACCTTAGCTATTGACAGTGTCTGGTGCTTACGGGAACCAGTGAATACTGCTGAATGGGAAATGAATAGGATGGACCAGAAGGGATGGAATGGTGGCCTGGGTTCTGGAGATATTCATTCCAGTCTATGCCACACACACTGAGTACACCCAAACTTCTAAAAACCTCTCTTATGGAGAACTCCCTCAATGTTCACCACGGCCACTCCAGCTTCTGCGCAAAACCACTTCTTGGACCTTATTTCCCATTTGCCCCTGAGCCCATCTGCCCCTGTCCTTCTTAGGCATTTACCTCCACTCCTGTGGCTTTGCTTAGAGTGTTTTGTCAAGACCTCCTGCAAGAAAACCTCCCGGACTGTCCCACTGACCCCTCTTTTCTTTCTTTAAAAAAAGACTTTTATTTATTTATTTGAGAGAGAAAGAGAGAGAGAGAGAGAGTGAGCATGAGCTGGGGAGGGGCAGAGAGAAGCAGATTCCCTGTTGAGCATAGAGCCTGATGCAGGGCTCATTCCAGGACCCTGAGATCACGACCTGAGCCAAAGTTGGGCCCTTAACCGGCTGAGCCCCCCAGGTGCCCTCCTCCCTTTCCAAGACACACATGCATTCAGTTTGGCATTTAGTAATTTCTCGTTTACCCATATTTTATTCCGAGCAGGATCGTAAACTCCTCTAGGTGCCATCAGTTCTGTTAAAATGCTTGTTTTGGAAACGTGACTTTGTTTGAATGCAGCTGACATATCAGGGAACAATATGAACATATGTGTGACTTCATCTGCTGGAGATGGAGGTGAATGCGTGCAGCTAAGCTGAGCCTTAGGAGCCTGGACACCCACACTCTTCACTCGCGGCAGCTACCACCATCCATGGCCTGTCTTGAGTCACACCCACCTGTCACTTGTCACAATGTTACACCCAATTTCCATTTCAGACAATCCTCCTTCCACCACTGCGTGAGTGCTCACAGGTGCTCGCTCCTCCATACAAACTCTAGGTATTGTTCAAGGTAAAGCGCCATACGTATTATAGTTTGGATGTGGTTCTTAATCCCTGAACACGAGTAAAACTGTACTAATATTTCCAGGAGGCTCCTTTCTTGTCTTTATGTGCTTTGTCCTCAACACCATTTCCCCCATAAACCCTGCAGTTTTTGTTGTGTGATTCTGCATTATGGGGTGATTTTTTTTTTAGGAATGCACATGTTTTGTTATAGCAGAATATCTATGACACTTCTTAACTATGTGCCCCATTCTATGTACTTGGAGGGAACAAGCATATCAACACTTTTTTTTTGAATATTTACTAATGGAGGTTAAAAATGCACTTAACTATGATTCTACTCATTTTCCATTGTCCTGTGTGATACATTCAAAGTCCTTTGCTCTTTCTTGTAAAGCATGACAACCAAACAAACAAAAATTTGAAATATGAGGTAAAACACACACACTCCTATAACGAAGTCTCCTTCCCTGACCTGTTTTCTTTCTACCAGATATCGCACACCCATCCAGTTCCACAATGATTAGCTCTGCAATTTTGGTGGGGGCAGCATCGATCTCGCTGAGCCTCCATTTTCCCATTTCTCAAACAGGAATGATAAATGCAGAAACTGCACTGTGATGAGAATAAGACAAGATCTTGCATTAAAGCCATCGAACATTGAATTTTTGTTTCACTGCATTTCACTGGAACACGAGCTGCCTTTCAGTAGAGGCTGGAGGAGTCATCTGGACAGGGGCCCAAAGTGGGGCACTTTCTGACCATAGTTCATCCCACTTCTCAACACCTTTCCAACTCATCCCTGCTCTTAGTGCCATTCCTCCCAATAACATATGTAATTGTCAATAATACCTGTGACTTCTCAGCCTTTCAGATCACGACACTAGGAAATGCCACCTAGAAATTACACCAAGTGATTCGCCCTTTCATATTTGTTCTTGGGAACAGAGGAGAAGAGAAGCTAAAATTCATGAAAACAGGTGAATTTTGGGTTGTTGATATCGAGGACTTCTTCTAGCCAGTGGCGGCCAGGTGAGGTCAGCACCCTCTGTCATTGTTCTACTCACACACACACACACACACACACACACACACACACAAGCCAATTCTTCATGCAGAAGTTTTCTTGCCTGAAATTACCACCTGGACATTATTTGATTTCTCCTTTTGCAAAGGGTGTTGCATTTGAGTATCTTAAATGGGAGATGTGCCCTCTGGGGATAGACAGGAGGAGTCCATGTGACAGTAGGTACATCACCATGAGGGCAGGTGAAATGGTGTCGGGATGGGTGAGGCTGGAAGGGGGCTGGCCAGGCCCCAAGAGCGGGCTCACTGGAAAGGGCAAGGTGAGTGCTATAACCACTACCCCTGTGACATGTGCAGAAAGGTAGGCAGGGGTGACCCTTTCCAGTTAGAAGACACATTGAGTCCTGGGGGTGCAATGTGCGTGTTGACTGCAGCTAACGGTGCTGGGGGACACATGGCAAATGTCAAGAGAGTAGATTATAAGTGTTCTCATCACAGGAGAATTTTGTTGTCTTCCTTCATGTAAGATGATGGATGTTAGCTGACCCCATGCCAATAATCACTTCACAATCGAGTATATCAGACCATCCTGCTACATGCCTTAAACTCACACAGTGATAGATGTCAATTGTTTCTCAATAAAACCTGGAAAAAAATATCCTCCACTCTAATATCCAAAAAATAGATGTGAAGGTGCTTATTCACCTTTGTGGTGAAGAAAATATAAAATAAAGCCACACTTAAATACCTTCACTCCCAAAGTGGGGCAAAAATGTCCTTGGGTATATTCTGTTAAGGAAACAGAGGAATACTCCAATGCCTCAGTCTTAAGCCGGCACTTGCTAAACACACTTGGCCTTCCTGAAGTGAGGCTGAGAAGGGAATCGGTGGGCTGGATCCCTTCCTAACGGCTCCCCACCACCCGAGGCTAGAAGCCCACGGGCACAAGGGCAAGCTGCCCTCAGGGACTGATCCGGGTTTGGCAGGTGTTAATCAAGAGCAACCCACTGAAACTCCAGATCCTAATTTTCTCTTCTCTCCCCAGCGATGCCTCTAACAGGGGGCGGAGGGGGGGTGGGGACCATGATGGGATCATCTCATGGTTCCACGCTGCTTATTTGGTTATGGCTTGGGCAGCAAGGAAAATTGAATGCAAGAGTGTGGGAGGGCCAAGCCCCTGGGGGCCAAACCAAAAATCTGTGATGACTTGCTTTAAAATTTGGGGGATAGAGATGTGTGGGTGAGCTCTGGTTCGAAGATCTTTCAAGATCTTGGGAGGAAATGTGTTTTCAAATGTCAGGCTTCATCTCCCTGCACCAGTCAGGCAGACTGATTGTTTTCCATTATAACATCCAGCTCTCGTTCAGTCCCACGACCGTGATGAAACACGCCCAGCTGCTGAGCCGCCCTCCGCAGAGCAAGGGGCGTCTGGCTTGTGCAGTGCCCCCGCACACGCGCTCACTGAGCGGATCAATGTGCCGCATGCTATGGTTTATGAACCCTTTCTACTAATCAAGATAAATTATTGCCACTATTGGACTTTTTAAAAACCAGTCCAATAATTTATTCCATAAATTGGGTCTCATAATTCATCAGGAAGTGATCTCTCTCCTTGTAGTCAGACTTTAATTATATTATGTCAGAGTCCACAGCAGACTCTATCTTTCCTCTATCAACTCTTAACATTTCAGACACAATTACAGTTTTTCTTGATCCTTACCAAAATAACAGTGTAGGTTATAAAGCATTTTGTGCCTCTCACAGTATGTTTTCATGTATTTTCCTCAGGTGGTCCTTGGGAAGACTGGTGAAGGGAGCGGGTAATACTGCTCCGATTTTACAGGCAGACACAACGTTAGGGTCGTGAGTAAAATGATCCTGCAAGCTTCCACGGGGTGTAGAAACCAGGTGTTGCAATTCACCTGAAAGACGTTTTTCTTCCTGTTAACCATAAACGTCCACTGGATCATGTTGTATCTTAAGTGTAAAAGCATCATGAAACCAAAGAATTTTCAAGGACTGTGGCATAAAAATTTTGGAAGCATCTCGTTTCTGTTCTATGAAGGGGCTGGACAGCCATGCACTAGTAGGAAGGGAGGCTGAAGACGAAAAGAAGGGAAGAGGATGAGTGAGACCCTTGCCTGGGGCCAGAGGCAGAGAGCTGAGGCTCCCCGGAGCCTGCACCCCTGGCTCCCCACCTCAGGGCTCAAGGCTGCTTCTCCTCTGCCTCCTCACCCCCAGTCCCAGGGGGTGTCTCCCCCTCTCCCAATCTCACATTTCACTGGCTCTTTCCCTCTCCACTTTCAGGATAGGATCCATCTAAGCCTGCTTCCTTGTCAACCTCCAAATAGTTCTAAGTAGTCTCACATCTGCTCTGGGCTCTGCCATGATCATAAAACTCTTCAGGGCTTCACACTGACCCTAAGGAAATGGATTTCAGTTTCCAGAATCGGACCCTTCAACAATTCTTTCCTAATGTGGGGGGAAGGAGGGCAAGGAGCTCACTCGGGCTACAGCTGTACCCCATCATCCGTCTTCCTCCAGCCTTCCCCTCTCTGTACCCGACACGCCTTCCTCCCCCCTCAACCGACCAGCTGCCCTCAGCAAACTGTGAGCAGACCTAACTCACATGTTGGTACCATCAGGAATTTTCACACACCCTGCGTTTTTTGGTCCATATGGTTCTCTTAGGCACTCTCCTTTTCTTTAGATTTGTAATGACCTGTTTCCTTTTCCTTAATAATGAATTCCTCCTACACTTATTCCTCTCTCATTAGTTTTCAACACCCTCCTGTTCCCATCCTGAATCTTCCCGTAGAACCTTGCCTCAGACACACTCGAGCCCTCACACTCAATAAAATATGATTTATGCTTTCTCCCCTCACTGAAGCTCTTATTTTTGTTTAATTCCTAACCTGGTAAAGATGTGATTACGTTTTCCCCTGCTCTCCCTACTCCTGGGGTTTCTAATCGTGCCCTTCTGCTAATGCACACCAAGACAAGCCCTGCATCTATCCTCAGAACCACCCCACGCACAAAATGGCCAAGGGAAGCATCTTGGGTAAATAAGATTGTGCCGTCACATCCCTGGAACTCAGGCTTTCTGCCTAGATTTTTCTTAGAAGCTCCGCACAAGCCACCATTTGTTCCACCAAAATTCATGATGGGCAGTGACATCTGTCATCACTGCACAGATTTTAAATTGCAAACTCAACCTACAGATAAGTAAACTTAGCTCCAATCACACCTACAATACCCAGAGTTGCAATGAGATTCTTTAGATGTGGCTTTGTGACAGCACAAAGCAAACAACAACAAAATTACTTAAAAGGAGTCTTGTACTTTGAGAGATGTGAGGGCACAGATATAGCTCAAAAGGCCCAACGGTGAGACCGGGCACAGGTTAAGGGCAAATACTATCATCATGTCACCTTCCTGCTCCCCAGACATTCCCGACTGCCCTCCTGCTCAGCCACACCACCTCCCTTCGCTCTGGCTTATTTCCATCTACTTGTTATTTGTGGGGGTGAAGGTACAGAGTGGCTGTGAGCACTACCCTCCCTCAGAACCTTCTCCTGTGATCTGCTGCTTCCTGTTCCTTTAGCTCAACTCATCTGCAGAGGAAAGACAGACCCGTCCCACTTTTCTCTTGGTAGAAGATGGTCTCTCTGAAAACGATGCTGGTATCTCCCTGATACACACTCCCACCCTCCTTGAAATTCACTTTGCACACGTGGGGTTTTGCACAGGGCGTTATAGATTACTTTACTAATTAACCCAAACACCCTCCTTCACCCTGTGCTTTGCCACCTCTCCCTCCACCATCTTTCAGCTGGCTTCTTACCAGATGTATTCTAAACTTTAACTTGATTTCCATTTTATTTTGAATCTGGTAGATGAAAATCCTCTTCAAGTGAGCTACCAGGCAGCCTTTTGCCAGGGATTGAGGTTTTCCTAATTATGTCTGGGGTAGGAGGGCCTTCAGGACACCTGTGACCACTGATTTTGCCCAAGAGATAGAGAAATGGGTACCACCATGCGCTCTGGTTGTGGATGGTTTGTCTCACCACCCACCCTATTGGACATTTGTAAGCATAAAGCTAGTCAGGCTTTCTTTTATGTGATTTTAAAAAAAAAAAATCTGGCATAACCCCTCTACACTAAGAATTCTGCTGTGATGAGACAGCAACAATTGATCAGGGGTAGTTTCAGTGAAATTTGCTCACATGCCATTGATGGAACAGTGACCTGTGGGCCAGGTGGGAAGATAGATTTTCCCTCTGAGATCAACAGGTCTCATGAAACAGCCACCTGCCAGTTTGGGCAGGTATCTTACACCTTCTCTGGGTCCTCCTCTTTTGCTGCCTTGCTGGGAATGCATTCTGCAGCTCTGCTGTATTGTCGAGAAACTGAGGCTCAGGCTGGGCACATGCTGTCCACAGGTCCTCCCAGTCTGTGAGCCTTGTCTTTCCTGAACCTGGCATGTTCCACATGCCTCTCAGCACTCCCATCCCGGTGCTCTAGGCGCCCCAGCTTTAGAGGCTGACGGCCCATGTGCCTCCAGGCGCACCTGCCGGCAGTGCTCCCCTTTCCCATCCTCCTCTTCTGTCTTCACTTCTTTTTTTTTTTTTTTTAAGATTTCATTTTATTCATGAGAGACATGCCTCAGAGAGAGAGAGAGGCAGAGACATAGGCAGAGGGAGAAGCAGACTCCCTGCTCCATCCCAGGACCCCAGGATCACGCCCTGAGCTGAAGGCAGATGCTCAACCACTGAGCCACCCAGGCATCCCTCTGTCTTCACTTCTGTTCACTCTCCTCTCTTCCTTCCTCTCCCCACACACTTTTTTCAGTCAAAAGACCATTTTTTTTTCTTTTTGCCAGGTAGGAGCCACCAGCAGAGAGTGCACCTAGTGACCGCCAAGACATGTTTTCCATTAAATAAAGCCTACTGAATTCATCTTTGGGCATTTCTTTACAACTCGGGAGAAATACTCCTTTTTTCCCATGGTTCACACACAGGATCAGAAAGAGGGAAGAAATCCATTTGTCGCCTGCTCGGAATTCACAGGCAAAGAACGAAGCCAACACTTGAAAAAGCCAACACCTTTTTCAAAGTCTTGTGGGATGAGACTGGGTGCCCCCTGTGAGCCTGCCGGCCCCCAGCACCCAAATCCTGGCAAAGCACCCCCCGTGCTCCACTCATCAGTGGCGGCAGGTTGCTGTGTTTCTTTAGAGGATGAGAACTGGTTCTCAGTCCAGATGACAGGGATCCCCTGGACGATATGAGACAAAATTCTAGGGCTCCAAGGACCCCCTTGGAAACCGTATATAAAATTCTGTGCGCACGTGTATGGTCATAAGTGAATATACTTGTGGACAGCCCCACAGTATTCCTCACATTCTAGAAGAACAATGCCCCACAAAAGGCTCTGAACAGAAGCCCAATGCCTGGAATCATGGAAAAGTCCCCTCCTCCCCGCTGCGAGGACAATATAAAACAAAATCCCTAAAACACGGCCAAGTAACTCCTAACACAAGCTGAAGAAAATATTCGGGAAAGCATCAAGAATCTTCGATATTTAAATGTTTTCCAATATCTCAGAGACAGAGAGCGAGGACGAACGCAGGATACTTGCAGAGGCAATTATTTGTGCGGATTCTCTGTTGTCAGGTAATCTTTCAGAAAGCAATTTGATGATCTCCCCGGCTAATAGTTTCTCTGGGTTAATTAATAGGTTAATTGATATTTTTCATCCTCTATCAAACTAAAGCTGCTTCTCTAAAGGAAGTTGATTTAGTTTCCAAAAAATGAATGGTATGCGTGTCTCTTTGACACAAAAAAACCACAAAATGGTCTCTTGCTAACACATTCAAAGAGAGAAAGTTTCATTTCTCATCCAGCTCTCCACCCTTGACTTGCATGCTTTCCTGGATGAACACCAACACTCTCAGATAATGATCACTGTCAGCATCACCATGAGTCAACAGTCCCCCAAGGACTCCAGATTCGTATCTGTGAATCGCAGGGTGACCCCATTCCTAGCTAAGCTCTGGGATTGGAACGGGCCAGTTGTATCACTGGTATGCCTGTGGAACGGAGACACAGATTGACACGCGCCCAATATTCCCGCCATGGAGGTGAAATTTAGATACAGCAGATGCACAGATCTTTTTTTTTAATAATAAATTTTTTATTGGTGTTCAATTTACCAACATACAGAATAACACCCAGTGCTCATCCCGTCAAGTGCCCCCCTCAGTACCCATCACCCAGTCACCCCCACCCCCCGCCCTCCTCCCCTTCCACCACCCCTAGTTTGTTTCCCAGAGTTAGGAGTCTCTCATGTTCTGTCTCCCTTTCTGATATTTCCTACCCATTTCTTCTCCCTTCCCTTCTATTCCCTTTCAATATTATTTATATTCCCCAAATGAATGAGAACATATAATGTTTGTCCTTCTCCAATTGACTCATTTCACTCAGCATAATACCCTCCAGTTCCATCCACGTTGAAGCAAATGGTGGGTATTTGTCGTTTCTAATGGCTGAGTAATATTCCTTTGTATACATAAACCACATCTTCTTTATCCATTCATTTTTCGATGGACACCGAGGCTCCTTCCACAGTTTGGCTATTGTGGACATGGCTGCTATAAACATTGGGGTGTAGGTGTCCCGGCATTTCATTGCATCTGTATCTTTGGGGTAAATTCCCAACAGTGCAATTGCTGGGTCGTAGGGCAGGTCTATTTTTAACTCTTTGAGGAACCTCCACACAGTTTTCCAGAGTGGCTGCACCAGTTCACATTTCCACCAACAGTGTAAGTTGGCAGTGTGGCAAGATACAAAATCAATGCCCAGAAGTCAGTGGCATTTCTATACACTAACAATGAGACTGAAGAAAAAGAAATTAAGAAGTCAATCCCATTTACAATTGCACCCAAAAGGATAAGATACCTAGGAATAAACCTAACCAAAGAGGTGAAGGATCTATACCCTAAAAACTATAGAACACTTCTGAAAGAAATTGAGGAAGACACAAAGAGATGGAAAAATATCCCATGCTCATGGATTGGCCGAATTAATATTGTGAAAGTGTCAATGTTACCCAGGGCAATTTACACGTTTAATGTAATCCCTATCAAAATACCATGGACTTTCTTCAGAGAGTTAGAACAAATTATTTTAAGATTTGTGTGGAATCAGAAAAGACCCCAAATTTTAAAAAAGAAAGCCATATCTGGGGGCATCACAATGCCAGATTTCAGGTTGTACTACAAAGCGGTGGTCATCAAGACAGTGTGGTGCTGGCACAAAAACAGACACATAGATCAATGGAACAGAATAGAGAATCCAGAAGTGGACCCTCAACTTTATGGTCAACTAATATTCGATAAAGGAGGAAACACTATCCACTGGAAGAAAGACAGTCTCTTCAATAAATGGTGCTGGGAAAATTGGACATCCACATGCAGAAGAATGAAACTAGACCACTCTCGTGCACCATACACAAAGATAAACTCAAAATGGATGAAAGATTAAATGTGAGACAAGATTCCCTCAAAATCCTAGAGGAGAACACAGGCAACACCCTTTTTTAACTCGGCTACAGTAACTTCTTACAAGATACATCCATGAAGGCAAAAGAAACAAAAGCAAAAATGAATTACTGGGACTTCATCAAGATAAGAAGCTTTTGCACGGCAAAGGATACAGTCAACAAAACTCAAAGACAACCTACAGAATGGGAGAAGATATTTGCAAATGACGTATCAGATAAAGGGCTAGTTTCCAAGATCTATAAAGAACTTATTAAACTCAACACCAAAGAAACAAACAACCCAATCATGAAATGGGCAAAAGACATGAAGAGAAATCTCACAGAGGAAGACATGGACATGGGCAACACGCACATGAGAAAATGCTCTGCATCACTTGCCATCAGGGAAATACAAATCAAAACCACAATGAGATACCACCTCACACCAGTGGGAATGGGGAAAATTAACAAGGCAGGACACAACAAATGTTGGAGAGGATGCGGAGAAAAGGGAACCCTCTTACACTATTGGTGGAAATGTGAAAAGATGCACAGATCTTAAGTATACAATTGAGTTTTGACAACTGTATACACTTATTTGGGTGTATGCATATAATCAAATGCATATAATCAAATTAAGATACAGGACATTTTCATCACATTTTCACCAGAATTTTGCGTGGTTCCCCTTCCAAATCACCCCTGCTCAGCCCCGGCAACCACTGCTCTGATCTCTTTCACTGGCCCTAAACTTCTCATACACTGAATTATGAAAATGGATTTTTTTTTGGTCTGGTTTCATCCATCCAGATGTGAGATTCATGTTTGGGATTCATTCTCATTGCCTGTGCTGTGCATCAAAGTGCAATCTTCTTTACTTCTCATGAAGAGTTCCCTGTATGAATGCACCACAATTTATTTTTCCATTATTTTGTTGAAAGTTATTTGGGTTCTTTCCAGTTTGGGGGTATTATGGATTGGGCTGCTCTAAACATTTCCTGTACAAGTCTTTTTGCAGATTTATGTTTTCACTGCTCTTGGGTAAGAACCTAGGAGCACAGCAGTTGGGAACTACAGACTTAGCTTTGTGAGAAACTTTCAGGGATCCAAAGTAGTCGTACTGACTGTACACTCCCACCAACAATGTATGAGGGTCTGTGTCCTTTCATAATCTTTAAAAAAATTTTTTTTGCATTTGGAGAGATTACAGAAGTAAAATTTTATAAATGACTGAAGGCATTGATCATCTTTAATTGCAAGCTCTAGTAAAAACTATGGATATTGATCTATGTTAACATATACAGAATAGATTTATTAATTGTTAACACTGAAGAAAGTATTTTATAAATTACCCAGAGAAAAATTAGATCTCCTATAAAGGAGACAGTATATATACACAAGGAATATGACCTCCAGGTTCCATCTCAGATTCAGAGGGTGCAGGAAAAAAAAGGATTCCTCCTATTTTACCCTTTTAATTGAAGAATAACTAACATACTAGTGCTATATTAGTTTCAGATGTACCAACATAATAATTCAAAAATTCTATGCATTACTTGGTGCTCATCATGGTTAAGTTTACTCCTAATCCCCTTACCTATTTCTCACACACACACCCCACCTGCATGGTATCATCAATCTTTTTAATTATAGCTATTCTAGCAAGTTAGGAGATAGTATCTCAACATGGTTTTAACTGGCATTTCTTAATGACTAATGATGTTGAGCATCATTTCATGTGCTTATCGGCCATTTATATATCTCCTTTTGTAAAGGGCCTATTCAAATCTCCTACCCATTTTAAATGATTGATTTGTAGGCATTTTTAAATATTGTGGGTACAAATCCTATGTCAGATACGTGGAACTGAGTGTAATTTTTTTCAATCCATTACTGATCTATTCATTTTCAAACAATGTCTTTTGATGAGCAGAAATTTTTACTTTGACAAAGTCCAACTGATGAATTTTTATGGTAGGTGTGTTTTGATTCCTGCCTATAAAGTCTTTACCAAAAAAAACAAATTATAGCATTTCCCATCATTCTCTTCTAAATGTTTCATCATTTTAGCTTTTATGGTTAGGATTATCACCCATTTAGATGAGCACTGGGTGTTATTCTATATGTTAGCAAATTGAACACAATAAAATGTAAATTTATAAAAAAAGGAATATCACCCATTTAAAATGCATTATTGTTTATGTAAGAGGTAGGGGTTCATGTTCATTTTTCCCAATGATTTTATTCAGGCCTTCCCACCTTACCCCAAATCCAACTGGTTTTTAAGTGTATGTGTCTAATTCTGGACAAATAGGTTCCACTGATTATTTGTCTTCACTTCTGCTAATACCAGGCTCAATTTCTGTACTTGCTGGTAAATCTTAAAAACATACTAGGCAAGAATTCAAATCTCTCCCTTCTCCATCTCAGGTCATTGAGGCCATCGCTGGCAGATCTACCTTCCTGTCCCTCTGGAAAGTGCTACAGGCAGAGAACTTGGTGGTCATGAGCCATGACCATGACCCCTATGCTTATTTTCTCTCAAGGACTCAAGGACTCAAGGATTATGCCTCTGTACTGCCTACCTCACATATTTTACCAGTCTTATAGCTGCTTATGCCAGGAAGAAAAGAGTTTGGTGTCAGTTACTCTATTATAGGTAGAAGAAAAGCTCACTGGCTGCTTTTATGCAATGACCAGGTCGAGATAGATAGATAGATAGATAGATAGATAGATAGATGATAGATAGATAGATGGCTCTTATAGATGTTATCAAGGATTAAAAACTACAGAGTCAGTAGTCAGTCTGATCTCTGCTTCACTCTGTTATTTATGGAGCACTACGGATGTATCTGGACCTTCATAAAGCCCATGTGAAGTCAAGTTGCCTGCTCCAGGGCGCTTCCACATCGATGTCAGACAAGTCATAATGAGTAGGTGGTAAGAGTGGATAAGACTGCAGAGGTTTCAGCCTGGGGGATGTAGAAATGATGAGCCTTTTTGCTGACTCAAAGAACTTCCTCAAGAGGGAGATGGCAGTAGCAGATGCTAAGGGTTGAAACACAAATACTGGACATTCAAGAGTGACTTCTGGATCTCTGAAAATCTGTTTCCTTTGTTCAATTTATGGCCTTCTATTTTTCAAGTTAAATTGCACACAAAAAATTTAATAAACATCTACGAGGAACTCCGTCCTCTGTAAATTCTGGAAGGTGAATAGTATGGAATATGTGTGGGCCCAGGGCAGGGAAGGGGCAGGTCCATGAGTTGTTTTTAGAGAAATGGAACAGGTAACTCCTTCTTGAGTTTTGAGATAGACCTTTTCAGTCAGGAGATTTTTTATTTTATTTTTTTTTCCTTTTTTAAAAATTTTTATTTATTTATGATAGTCACAGAGAGAGAAAGAGAGAGAGGCAGAGACATAGGCAGAGGGAGAAGCAGGCTCCACGCACCGGGAGCCCGATGTGGGATTCGATCCCGGGTCTCCAGGATCGCGCCCTGGGCCAAAGGCAGGCGCCAAACTGCTGCGCCACCCAGGGATCCCCCAGTCAGGAGATTTTTTAAAACTTGAAACCTAACATGAGAGGCAGGTTAAACATACATGTTTCTTGTTAGGTAAAATAAAATAGAATATACAATAATCAAGTGCTGGGTAGTACGATATTAAGTCAAAATATAATAGAATATTGAGGAGAAATGAATTATCAGATATTAGAATGAATGAGGAAGGCTTTTTGGAAGAGTTGGGAGTGGAGTGGAATCTTTAAAGGTATCAATGATTTGGGGGCCCCTGGGTGGCTCAGCCCGTTAAACATCTGACTCTTGGGTTCAGCTCTGGTTAGGATCTTCCAGTTGTGGGACTGAGCCCCAAGTTGGGCTCTGTAGTCCATGCAGTGTGTTCCAGATTCTCTCCTCCTCCCTCTGCTCCTCCCCCTCTGCTTGTCCCTCTACCTTCTCCACATGTGCCCGCTCATGCTCTCTCTCTCTCAAATAAATAAATAAAATCTTTTAAGAAAAAGAATATCAATGATTTGGATAAAGTCAGGAAAGGCAGGAAGGCACTCCTATAAATCACAATTTAAAGGAAAACATAATTATGAATGCATTTGCTTCCTCCAATGGACAAAGAGATAACCTGTATACATACAAGCTCAGTGGAATTACTTTCTATTTTGTAATGTTTTCTTTGCATCCCACCAGTGGTATAAAATAATATGTGCTTAGTTTATAAAGAAGGAAGTTTAACTCAGATCTTTATCGATGAAGCTTCATCAGTGTTCTAACAACAAATAAAGTGACGGCCTGAAAATGAGTTGGCCTCTTGTTCCTAGGTTGACTTCTTTAAAGTCACAGCCTTTCACATAGAGGTGTATTGGTCCAGGCTTGCTACATCATGGAAATACCAAACACATGACATTTTTTCAAGGCAGAAATATTGTCCCTTTCAAATGAATCTGAATGGTCAAACTTCAGTGTCCATCGTGCAAAAAAAATCTATTGGCAGCAATTAAACAACCATCATTGTTGATTTGCTAACAAGAAAATACTGGAATAATCATTATACAAACTAGCAGGACTTGATGAGTTTGTCCATATAGAAACCAAAGGAAAACTGGGTCTAAATATCACATCAGATCCTTTGTTCATGCAGCCATGTCCTGAATCTTGGAACATGGAGGGGACATTCACATCAACCAGTAGATACTAGGGACACAGAATCTGAACGTCTCTAATTTCTGCTACAACACTGATGATTTTATAGGACCGAGATGTTTCTAATCTTCTGACAATTATTTCACTCTATGCCATCATCTTGCCTTGCTGGAGGCTCCTAAGCTGGAGGTATTAATGGCCATTTTCTATTCTTGCTCTTAATACAGAAGGAAAGCTCATCCAAAGGCAGAAGACTGTGGAATATTCAGATGAAAATAATCATGCACAGTTGGGCAGGGCAGGCCAACTAAACAAAGAGTAGATTATTTCATCCTGATGTACAGATTACGTGCTTGATATACCAAATATGTGCCTTCCAAAGAGTGGCAGGCAGTCAATGATAATAATGAGAATCTACATAGGGAGTATCTTCAAATATTATTAGAATTCATCAGTAGACATAAGCTTATCTAAATATAGAGATGAAAATATCAAAGAGTCGATCCTTTTCCTTTTAAAATATCCAAGCTAAATTAATGCCAAATGGAATTTTGAGATATTCTACACCACATCAAAATGCATACATGAAGAAGAAATTAAGAGCTATGGCACTAGAAAGGCAGGTTTGGGGATGGAGGGTGTAGCTTTGTTGTTTCTCTTGGAAATCTCAATTCCATATGTAAACTAGATACCCTCGAGAAGAATACAACTGGTTTATGGGAACTTATCTCAAGCTCTATCCCATGAGAGGATGAGTTTGAGCATTGTTCTTGGGAATAGATAGAAGAATGAGCTCCATTGGTCCATGCCCCCCTACCCTGATAGAAAGGAAAGGAAAGGAGAAGGAAGGAGGGAAAGAAGGAAGGAAGGAAGGGAGGGAGGGAGGGAGGGAGGGAAGGAGGGAGGGAGGGAAGGGAGGGAGGGAGGGAGGGAGGGAGGGAGGGAAGGAAGGAAGGAAGGGAGGAAGGAAGGAAGGAAGGAAGGAAGGAAGGAAGGAAGGAAGGAAGGAAGGAAGGAAGGTCATTTAAAATATTCTTCCAGAGATTGTTAGGAAAGACCTGGCTAAAACTCCTCCACATACTCTCTTTATCATCCCAACTACCCAGTGAAACACACATTTTATCTTATCTTTAAAATGTAGCCACAGTAGCTTTTGATAACAATAATGGTAATACTTTCGTGTCACTTAAATCAAAGAGATAAATGAATGTGAGTGAGATGGTATACTCTCAAGTCCGGGTGTGCTGTTAATCACAACATGGTGTTGAGGAAATCCTTTAGTATCTCTGGGCCCCAAGTTTTTTGACTTGTGAGATGCAGAAAATAATCTTTGGCCTATGCCCTTTAAATGATTTTTGTAAAGATCAGGGGAGAAGGACCAAAATAAGGCTGTGAAACCAAACATTGAAGATATTAAAAGCATAATAAAAAGAGCATCTATACACATATAGGTGTAACTATAAATCGAACAGAGTGGCTCACAGTAGGGGTTCTGGAGCCAGTTTACCTGGGTTCAAACTCCAGCTCTGCCTTTCAGCAGCCACAGGACGGTGGGCACCTTGCTCTGTGTTGGTTTGCTCACCTGGGTCATGATAATAGTGGTGGTTTTATTAGGCTTTATTATATGGTAAGGCTGAAATCAGGTACTCTAACCTGACCCAAAGTTAGGGTATAATATTTGTGAGCCAGTTACTGCTATTGTCAACACACACTGTCCTCTATTTAATTAAGTCAGAAAAATTTTACACCTCCTTTGAATTGTTAAGGTTTCAGAGTAAATCATACATGTCAATATTATTTCACATTCAGGATTCAGACCTCAGGAAAAGTACACATCTTCATATTCGGTAAGAAACGATATTCTTGGGCTCAGATGTCAAGCACAGCCTGAACACGATAACAGAGCAAATGAAAATGTTATTTATAATCCTAAATATCAAACTGTTCCCCAAAGTGACAAGATCAATATTGCAACTCAGAGCTTTTCCCTCACTGACAGATGGTGCTATTAAAAATACCAAATAACACATTCTTTGGTGAGGAAAAGCATCCTTCAGATATCTGCAATGTCCTCATGAAGTTTTACCTCCCACTTGGAAGAGAAAGACCATCAGGAATGTCCCTGGGATTTTCTGAGACATGATCTTCCAAAGGGTAGTGGCCACTCATGATGACCACCCGTTCCTGGCAAGACCCCTCAGCCAGCCCTCCTCTATCTCTTGCCCACTACACTCTGCTGGGATGGCTCCACCTCAAGCATTTGAACCTCAGTGGGAAGGAGTCTGAGGATTTATAGGCATAGGGTGGAAGGACAGGAAAGTGGATAAGACCAGGCAGGTGCCAGGAACATTGAGAAAGGAGCATGGGGGCCCTATGGTGGGTTGAGTGGTCAGAGACTTTCCAGGGAAGGGGGAAAGAGTCCTGTTCCCATCTTTCTTACTGGCCTAAGGCCTTTTCTTCTCTGCCACTGGGCCTTTGAGGAAGTGCACTAAAGAAAAAAAAAAGACAACAGAACAGAAATTGAGGCACTGGTGACATCAACCATTCTAGGATTGCCACCAGTATTGACATCAGGGACATACACACGGCCACATGTTTCTTTCTGGGCAATGCTGAGACCTTCCATGAATCTATATAAGGGATGGACCAGGAGTGCGTGGGGGGCTCAGTCAGTGAAGCATCTGCCTTTAGCTCAGGTCGTGATCTCAGGGTCCTAGGATTGAGGCCTATATTGGGCTCCCTGCTCGGTGGGGAGTCTGCTTCTCCCTCTCCCTGTGTCCCACCCCATTCGTGTTGTTCTTTCTCTCAAATAAATAATAAATAAAATCTTAAACACACACACACACACACACAGAGAGAAAGGGATGCCTGGGTGGCTCAGTGGTTGAGCATCTGTCTACCGCCCAAGGCATGATCCTGAGGTCCTGGGATCGAGTCCTGCATTGGGCTCCCCGCAGGGAGCCTGCTTCTCCCTCTGCCTGTGTCTCTGCCTCTCTGTCTCTTTCATGAATAAATAAATAAAATCTTTTTTAAAAATTTTAAAAAAGAAACACGAAAAAACTAAAAGGATGGACCAGCCAAACATGAGGTTAACTGTTTGCCATCTCATCATTCAGAGTAATGGCTTCATGAGAAAAAAAAGGGGGGGGGCTGTATCTTCCCCCAAATTCTACTGATCATTTAAAAGAATAAAGTGAATCTTTCATTAAGGACTACAAAATTACTCTAGGAACATAAACTACTTTGAGATGGTTGGTACAAACATAAATTTTTGCTGCATAAAACTATAAGGAAAACTGTTTACTTCAGGTCTCTGGCCACTTGGATTGATAATAAATTGAGGTATTAAATAATGTTAAGGATGAAGTGCCCATATCTGCATGCTGATATATAATGTGATATATTTATATTAAAAATAGAGTATGATATATAATATTGAACCTTGAAGGGTGTTTATGACATACCAAACACCATTTCATGTGAGTTAATGGTTTGTTAAATCCTTTGGTTTAAAAACACCCCTGTGAATTTGGGATTTCTACTAAACCCGTCTTAAAGATAAGAGCCTGGAGAGGAGGAGACAGTTGTTGCCTGCGTCCTGCCCTCTCAACATCATGCAGGAGTCTGGACCCAGGCCCACATTTTTAAGGCACCACCTAGTCTTGGTCGCTACAGGGAGAAAAGAAAAAGAGAAAGCAGTAAAAGGATTCTGTAGCTCCTGGCATGGCAAATGGGGCAAGCACGGTGGTGGAACTAGCCCACAGGGTAAGGAGGTTTTTCGAACACTTAAAATAGGGTTATTTGGCAAGAAAAAGGAATGGGGTGCTGGCACCAGCTCCCATGAGGATGGACCCTGAAAGCACTGTGCCATGCGAAAGAAGCCAACACAAAAGGCAGTAGATTGATGATTCCCTTTGTAGGAAGCATCCAGAACAGGCCCATCCATAGGAACAAAGAACAGATGAGCAGTTGCCAAGGGCTGGGGAGGGATGGCCAGCACCATGGTGGTGCATCTGTTGGGGAGAGGGAGGCGAGGATACGCTCTGACACTGTCCGGTGATTGCTGCACAACTCTGTGAGCACAATTCCACCGTGCCCTTCACTCATGTATTATTGTGAGCCCACCAGCATTCACTTGGTAATTCCTTAGCCAGAGTCCTCCCTCAAAACACAGACCCATGACAAGTACAACTGCTAATTTTTACCTGTGCAAACACTAAACTAAATAGTTTACATGGACACACTCACTCAGTCCTCACAAGAACCCCATGAGCTAGGTGTCAGCATCACACTCGTCTTCCTGGTGAAGGAACAGGTGCCAAGAAGAAAGTAATTCCAGGGTAGGGCCCAGACGCCTGTCTCGTCTCAGCAGACCCTTGAAGCAGCTCTACGAGACTCATTACATAAATCAGGACACCGAGGGTTAGAAAAGTGAGATGATTGAGACTTTTTCCATCAGTACGTTTGGGAAACAGAATTCCAACCCAGACTTTTCTGAATTTTAAAAAGTCATGAATTGTGCACTTTGCTCCATGGTCTCTCCACATCCCTCCTTGACCCAGACCAGGTCAGCTGTCCCACGGGCCCCTCCTGACCCAGATTGGGTCAGCGGTCCCATAGGTCCCCCCACCCCAACCCAGACCAGGTCAGCTGTCGTGTGGGATGCCTGCCCCCCTGACCCAGACTAGGTCAGCTAGACAGTAGGGACCTCAGACTGCTCATTTTAAAACAAAGAGATGGACTGGATATTCTCCAAAATCCTCTATGGTTCCTCTCGGCTTTTTGTGTATCTATCTAGTTTCTGAAATGACCCTGAATTTCAATAAATCACTTATAATTCATTCCATCACATAAGAAATGAGGAAATAAAGGGGATACTTCTTTAAACACCCACATGGGAAGGAGAACTCTCCAGAGAACAGGCTTTCATGGGGGGTGGGAGGGTGGGGGTGGAGGGTAAATGGGATGGTTTGTCCATTCAAGTAATAATATTCAAGCCACTCGAGGGCAAGCCCAGCCAAGGGAAACAGGACTCAGAAATGGAGACTTGAAGTAAAATATACCAAGGAAAAGCCTGGCTGCTGGGATCCGGAAGGAATGCCAGCCCTGGCTGTCCCGGGGTAAGTGCCGAGCAAGTTAGATGTTACAGGTCGATAGTTCTCCGCAGGTTTCCATGAAGCACCCAGCTCAGAGCTGGATTTATTTTTTTCACATGAGAGCAGAGTTTGGCCATCACTGAAATCCGATGATCTCCACACTGGAGCAGCACCCCCTGCACAAGCCCCCCAACCCCCGACCAGCATCGGAAGCACCAGCAAACAGGACCCCTTCCCCAAACAGTCCTCACTGGGCTGGTTTTCACACCCTCACCCTTGTGTCTGCTGCTTCCTGCCTGAAAGATGCTCCCTGCTGGAGGGACACATCCCTGCACTGTCCAGACTCTGCTCCTGGCCAGGCACTGGCGCCCCGGCCACTCTGAAGGGCGGCCAAACACGAAGTACTGACACATTCACCCCCTTCCCTTCCCATTCTCTTCCCAGGCCCACCCCACGCTCCCTTAACAGCTGGGCTCAACGCCTCTATGAGGCTCTTGTGCAGTAAACCCAACCACGGTCCTGCTGTCCTCTACCTCTATCATCATAGGAGCTGTTCCACACTCAAGTTCTGTTTTGTTCCTTCTCAGTTTTTCTCGGGTGTCGTATTAGTTTGCGAGAGCTGCTGTAACAAAGTGCCACACATGGGGCCCCTGAAACAGCAGGAAGCTATTTCCTTAGTTCCCAGGGCCTGGAAGTCTGAAATGAGGTGTCCCAGGGTTGGTTCCCTCTGAGGCTCCGAGGGAGAATCTGTTCCAGGCCTTTTGCACCAGCATCCGGTGGTTGCTGGCCATCTTTGGTGCTTCTGGGTGGACTGATCCATCATCCTGACGGCTGTCTTCATCTTCATATGGATGTTTCCCGATGTGTGTCTGTGTCCAAATCTCCTCTTTGTATGAGGCCATCAGTTGTGTAGGATTAGGGTCTACCCCACTGCAGTGTGACGTCATGTAACCAATTCTGGCTGCAATTCCCCTGTTTCCAAATAAGGCCCCCTCCCAAGGTACAGGGGGTTAGGACCCTCAACACACACCTTTTGGGGCATACAATTCAACCAAGAACAAGCATACTTTACTCTTCATTAGCATAGACGCTCCTTACTCACAGGTGCGGTGTTATCTAAATATTTTGTATCCCTGCAGTGATGAATAAATTATTATTGAATCAACAAACAAACAAATGCTCGTGGGAGTCTGCCCCTGCCCTGCCATGGCTACGCAGAATTTGTACCTGTATTTGCCAGTGGAACGGCTTCCCTCTCCATTCCAGCTTTGCCCAAAACACTTTTCCTGGCTTCGTGCTTCACAGACTACCCTAAACCAAAACTGGAAGGACCCCCTCTCCGCACAGACCCCCTCCCCATACTCAGTGGTTTTATCCTGGAGCTTTTAAGCAAAATAATTCTCACCATGTTTCTCTCTTCAGAACCCAGAAACCGGCAATTACTTATTTCTGACACCAGCAGGAAGCTCACGGATCTGTAATATAACTAGAGAGGCAATCCCCAGCGCCTCCTCCCAGCAGCTAGCACTGGGTGGGGCCTTCTTCAAACTCCCCTGCTCTTGTGTTTCCATCGGCAGCCCCTCCGTGTCACGGGTGGTTTATCTCAGCCAGGTTCTGCAGACTCTGGCTTCCACTGCCTCCTCCTGCTTGGCAGAGCTGTGGACCCAGCACAGACAGAGCCAGAGACACACCCAGGGGCCCAGAGCCCCATCGTGCAGGTGCACCGCATGAAGGCCGTTGAGTGGCCCCGGAGAAGGCTTTCATGACATATAAGAGAACAAAGGTGAGGATGACAGTTATCAGGTCACCCTTAATCCTGGTCCAGGTTGGACATCATGCTCTAGTTCTGGTGCTGCTTATTGTCATTCCTGGGCTTGAGGCCCTGATCCCCGAAACTGCCCCTTTGGGGACTGGGGTTCTGCTACCTGGGGATCATCATTCCAAGTGTGTCACCCTCAGATTCTAGCACCAGGACCCCAGGGACTGCTGGTTCCCTCCTTGCACTTGACTGGTTATCACTGTACCTGTGGGACCACATACTTGTTCTTGGCCCTGTTTTCAGCTCCCAGCCCTCCACCCTGACCCACCCTCCCGCATCCTCCCAGCACCCATCTCTTCCACCTGCCTGAGGAGGTAAGTATCTGCCCCTGTCGTGCTGTATCCTGAAAAACCAGTTTGTGCCTAGGTGATTCCTATGACATAATAAACCAGTAGCATCATTGATCTCTGTATGATAAAATGTGCCCCGTGCCCCGCTGGTAGGTGGATTAGGAAGAAGGCCTCAGAGCCCAAGCATATGCTCAAATGTCTGGACCTTATAAATAAGCTATTGACAAGCCTTTAGGAGTAGATGCATGGGCAGCCCTCAGTGAGAAGGATTTGTCCCTCCTTCCCGGCTGTGATAGGTCACTGACACATTATCTCACATCAGTGATGGGGAAATGATCTGGGAGGAAGGCATGCGTGCCCTGTGGAAAGGGGCCTGCAGGATGCTGAGAGGTCCTGCTTGAGGGTCAACAGAGGGAGGGGGAGAGACTGTGAGGGGGGAGAGGAAGTGGAGGCAGACCCTGGAGGGCTCTGGATCCTTCATGTCTTGGTGCTAGGACCTCTGGTGATTTTACAGGGCCTCAGTTTCCTCCCCTGTAGAGAGGTCTCCTCCTGGCCTTAGGGTGAGGCTTGAACAGGCAGAGAGCACAGGAGGTACTCCATGTTCCACACAGAACTCAGGACACCTTTGTCAGAGACAGGTGTTGCCCACCTGGGACAATGGTGAGTGTGGCCGTCCGAGCCTGCTGGCTGCCAGCCTGTTGCCAAGGTGGCCCGAGCTACAAAGAAAATCTGAGCATCCAGAGAGATGCGGAAGCACCCCTCCCTCCCCTGCGTCCCGTGAGCAGCACAGACCTGCTATAGAGAAAAGCCAAGATGAAAACTCCTGTCACAGGCAGGCTGATGTATACCCACAAACCCCTGCACACCTGTCACCCTGTGTTACTGGAACCACTAGTGAACTCCATAATAAAACCTGTATCTCACGCTCTTACAGATGCTGTGAGCAAACCACCTGGGAAATGCCCCATAACACATGAAGAACGTCGCCCGAACAACAGTTCAGGCCAGCGAAGAATCCTATGGAGTGCCATCACACGCACACTCCGTGAGACCTCGTCACGCGGTGACAGCATCGGGGTCCAGCCCCACCTGTATCCAGCCTCTGCTGCCTCGTCTCCCACTGCGCAGGCCCGGCTTCCGTGTGCAGCCCGGCTGCAGGCTCCATCCTCTCCATCCTACCCCTGGTCAGAAAGGCCCGGGATGCAGCTTCGCAGCACTGTGGGGCTACACAGGCACTGCCTCCCGTCTGCGTCCTCCTGACACTGAGCCCCGTATTGATAAAGGACTGGAGTCCAACCTTCGGAGCCTGAGGATCTGCTCTGAGCGGTCCAGGGCACCCTCTCCCAGGGCTCCCTGACATACACTGCCTGCCCGTTTGGAGGAGCCCTGGCTTCGGGCTCCCTGGTTCGGGGCTTAGCCTCTTCCCTCAGCTCCGACAACTTCACGTGGGCCTCCCCCAGCACTTCTGCTCCCTGCGACCGCCTCCTGTTTTGTGCCATCAGACCCAGCCAGGGTATCGTTTCTGACTCTGGGCCTGACTTTATCCTGACACTTGGCATCGCAGTTTTAATCATCCAGCCTGATGCACCAAAGGGAGGACGTGGGGTCCTCAAGGGGAGTCCCGTCGCCCTCCAGACACAACCTTGACCGAGTGTTCAGAACGATGGAGGCCCGAGCCCGAGCCGGGAAGGGCCCTACGCCGACTCACAGCGCCAGATTCTAGGCAACATCTCAGGCCAGCAGGAGCGGCAGAGGCAGGAGAAAAGGCCACACCAGCTGTCTCTCGTCGCATCACAGACCTGTCCCAAGACATGACTCAGGGTGATCCATAGGAAACCACAGATTAAAATCCCAGAGCACAGGAGACCCATCAAGAACTCATGAGGTTTAGCCTATATCCGAGTATGAAGCAGAGTAGAAAATAACGAAATGACCCACTATGCAAGAAAAATCTATCGCTAGATGAGGTATCCAAATTCTTTCTCAAGATGTCTCCCAAATGTCAAAGGTAAACAACTGCCAATTACTCTGCTCTGAATTGAATAGGTGAGATAAAGTACTGTTCTTTACAGTAGTGCAAAAATACACGTCCCCATTTTAAGCCCTCACAGGTAGAATAGTTCAGATTGATTTTTATGTTATAATCGGCTTTGTTTTACTTTGGTTCTGCACTTTATATAATATCCTATAGATGAGCAATGTGCTTGCCACTTTTTTTTATGTGTGTGTGTGTGGGGGGGAGAGGAGAGTAGGAAAAAGAAATATTTTCTTCAGATAAATTAAAATAGCTATAGTATTGATACGAAATACGCAAAGCTTACATCATAGAGACCTTGAATTCACTCCCTAAACTGCTTATACATTTCCAAAATAGCTCCGCAAATGGAAGGCAGATTAGAAAACAATAGGATAGGTTAGGTTCCTATAACAGACAATATACACTCTGAGGAACGTTATAGTGGCAGAAAGGACACACACCAGGAAATCTACAGGACCCCTTACCCAGTCTCTAGGAAACGGCAGCCCCTGGTCCTGGTCTCAGGAGGGAGGCTGGGAAAGGACCAGGTGGCTTTTGCCATCTTCCCATTCCCATTCCCTACATCAAGTCAGGGAGGGAAGCTGGGGTGTCAGTGTGCACCTCCCGCCCCTCTGTGGTCAAGTAGGGTGGCTGGACCAGAAGACAGTCGGGTCTGACCAGTGATGGCCTGAATTCCCAGCTTGGGAAGAATTTTCCCTGGGATCCGAAGGAGCAGGATCCAGGTGGGAAGGACCTGCAGGGACCCCTCTGCATGAGGAAGCCCGGCAGGCAGGGAGGAGGGAGCCAAGAGAAAACCACTTGTAGTGCCAGTTCTCTGCCCTGGACCTTCTAACTCTGTGAGCAGTGAGAAATAGATCATTGGTTGGTGTTCTTTGTGGAGCAAAACTCCACCAGTAACTCAGGATGGGACCAGGTTTTGTTCCTTTTGCCTTCCCAGAGTTTTTCATGTGCTTAGTGCATGATAGGAGGTTAATATTCATGTGTGTATATGTGTGGGCCAGAGCAGGAGGGGGAGGGGAGGAGAGGAAGGAGGAGAGGAGGTGGGGCAAGGGAGGGGAGGACCTTATGACCTTCAATTCCCAAAGCAGAAAAATATTTAATCTCTTTAAAATGCTAAAATGTATTTTTAAAAATATAAAGCCCTATTTAAAAATAATATATCTTGTTTTCTGCAATCATTTTCAAAGTTAATTCAAATTCTCCTTCTATCCCCAGTGAACCTGACATCTCGAGCATCTTAGTAAAATGAAGAGAAATCCATCGTTTCCCAGTTCCCATTTCTCTCCTCTTTCAGCCCTCCAGACCGCCTGTCTCCCGCCACCATGTAAACCATGACATCTATGAAAAATAATGACTTATGACAAAAGTCTGTCAACTTCTTTCACTCCTGACTCGAAAGACACAGTTGCTTTTCACATGTCCATTTTGTAGTGGAAATGAAATAAACAGGCCCTGGGAGGTGGTTTTACAAGAATCCCAGAAAGTGAACCAACTGGCTGATTATACGCTGCCTCTTCAGTATTGGATTTAAACTGTCGATTTTTTTTAAACTATCAATTTGGCATCTTTCATAGGCGCAGAAGTCACTCTGAATTGTTTCCAAAATAGAGTGTCGGATTCAGCCTGAAGTATTCTCTGGGAATTACTGGGCTACACAGAACAATTTGAGAACTATTGATCAGAAGATCCTATTTGATTATTAATTCTATTGAGCTAGCAAGTTTGTAATACCGTCCTTTGAATTAGCCGTTTCGAGTGGGATAAGGAAAAATAATCCCTGTATTATTTTGTATTATTTGATCCGGTATTTCCGGATGGGAGATTGTACATTTCTATTGATTTCTTATCCACTTATTTTCCTTCTGAAATTTCTAAGCAGGTTATATATGTCAGAACTAGAGTGAATGAGACCCAGCAGGAGACATGGGACAAAAGGCAGGTGCAGAAGAACTCCAAGGACTTGCTGGTCCATTCAAACAAGTGATGGGGTGTTCCAACATCTGATGACAATGACAGCTCCGGCCCTTAGCACCCAGCAAGTTCCAAGGGCAGCCCACCATAGCTGACCCCACCACCCTGAGACCTCTCCTCTCCTAGCGTGGCTGGGGATCTTGGCTAGCAACAGGGGAGAGGGGCAGGATGAAGGAGGGTCAGCCAGGAAGACCACCTCCCAGGTACAACTGGAATGGTGCTTTCTACTTGTGTGTGTGGTGGTGGTGGTTAGATTAGATAATAGGAGATCTGCCCTCCTAACACATTTTTAAGTGAAGAGCACAGTAGTTAGCTGTGGGTGCCATGTGTACAGATCTCTAGAACATGCTTATCTTGCATTGCTGAGACTTTACACCTGCTGAACAACAACTGCTCACCTTCCTTCCCCCACCCCCGGCAACCACATTTCTATCTCTTGAGTCTATGAATTTGACGATTTTAGTAGCTCATACCTGTGGAATCATGCAGCATCTGTCCTGTGACTGGCTCATTTCACTCAGCATAATGTCTGTGTTTGAATCTGATAGAATCTCCTTTTTTTCGAAGGCTGAGTAATTAATATCCCACTGTATGTATGCACCACATTGCTCCTTATCCATTGATCTGTGGAGGGACACTTGGATGCATCCACCCTATGGTTATTGTGAAAATCTCTGTTACGATCCTGGGTGTGCAAATAGGTCTTTGAAGAGAATTCAGATGACATACAATTCAACTACCTCCTTATGAAAGAAAGGGAAGCCAAGAGAAGCAACGTAATTTGCTCAAAATCATGGACCTAATATCCATGCATATATGTGGTATCATTCTATGTATATATAGTACACATTATACATGTGTACGATGAAGCAGAACTCTTATTTTCTTAATGTTTGCGGACTACTTTCAGAAAATTGCCTATAAAAACACATTTTTCTAAAAATCTAAAAAGGATGGGACACCTGGGTGGCTCAGTGGTTGAGCGTCTACCTTCAGCTCAGGGTGTGATCCCAGGGTCCTGGGATTGAGTCCCACATCGGGCTCCCCGCAGGGAGCCTGCTTCTCCCTCTGCCTGTGTCTCTGCCTCTCTCTATCTCTCATGAATAAATAAATAAAATATTTAAAGAAAATCAAAAAAGGATGATAAGTTTGAGTCATTTCTTGCTCATTATATTACTTAGAACTCAGAATATTTTCAAAAACACTAAAAATTAAGGAACTGATCATACATTGCAAAGGCCTCTTATGCCATTAAATCATGTTGCTGATATGATTTCCTATGGATATTACTAGGAATCTTTTTTGTAGATGATTAGTTTTGATAAACTGTGAAATTTGACTCTGACTCCCTTGTGGTTTCCAATTTGAGAATAAAAACTATACAAGTTATCACAGCTAAACAAGGAATCTGAAATGTTCATTTTCAGGTTATTCGTTATTTTGCTCAATGTACATGGTAAACATAAAAAATTATATCTTAATTTGCTGTCACGTTTTATGAAAGATAAGCTCTGCAGCCGATTGCAGCAGTCTGGGGACCAATTCAGAAATATTTAAAGTATGCAGTTTTGTTGAGGTCTGGTTATATTGTCACCCTGAGCACAGAAGTTAGCAGTTGTCCCGGATGCCCCTCTGCTGCATCCCCACACCTTGTCACGTGAATGTCACATCGTACAGTCTCTTAGTGTCCTCTGTTTCTCTCCACTTCAACCACCACCATCAGGGGCCTGGTAGGGCTGTGGCCTCCCAGCCACTCTGTCACCTCCATGCTGACTCCCCTCCCATCTGCCCTCAGGTTCAGATGTGAAAGTGTTCCCACCCTACCCAGGCCCTGAGCCCTTGTCATGGGTTCCCACTGCTCACAGGATGACATCAAACTCTATAGTGTGGCCTACAGGACACCTCCCAGCCCCTCCTTTGGTCTCTCTACCCTGGCAACACTTAGGCTGATCCTCCCCACACTTCCTTCTGTCTAGAATGTTCTTCCCATTCTCTCCACTATACTCAGCCCCCAATCTCTATTGTCACATGCTCCTCAGGAAAGTCTGGCTTACATTCACCATCACAGGCCCTTCCCAGTGGTTATGCCTGTTTCAGCTTCAGGTCACTGGGGGTGGCCAGTACTTTACATTTGCTTGTGCAATTATGTTTTATTCTTATCTCTCTAACCACATATCATCAGTTCTACTGATGCTCACCATTGAACCCCTGGTATTTAGCACATAGTGGACGCTCAGGAAATACCTCCAAAGTGTATGAATGCAGGAATGACTAGGCAGATGGATGAGGAGGAAGCACATTCACACATCTACAGTGAGGGAGTCATGCCCTCATGGTCCGTGCCTCTGCTAGTCCAGAAGGGCTGCATTTCCTCCACTTGCCTTTCATATGCACTCATCGTGCTGACCAACAGAAGCATCTCTTGGGGCTAGGGATTTGTAACAGGATGTGGAGCAAACTTCATATATGCAAACATATCTAATGCCCAGAGGAGCAAAAGCCAAGCCTCTCTTCTCATTGAAACAGGGTCAGATGTGGGCTGCATACCCTTACTGGGTGCCTCCAATTTTCTCAAGGATTACTACTAGAAAAATTATTGTATAGGGTAGCATCTATGGAAGAGGTGTTAAGGTCCTAGATGATGAACAACAACAACAACAGACAAAACCCTTCCTATGACCTGCAAGGTTAGGGTGTTGCAGCTCTTTTCATATAAAGGTTCCCAACTGAGCACATGTGCCTTCAACCTCAACCTGAAGCACTGATCAACAAAGACCCGAAGGTAGTGAGGCAGATGCTCATAAGGTGGATGAAAAATACAGAAGATGATCTTCCCGTTCTGGTGAAATTCACTGAAGATGTCTCTCTGTGGCATAAGACGTTGTTTCATTTGGTTTCAAACTGCCTGTTTGCTCAATTCTTTTATCCCCAGCTCAACTATTAAGGGCTGGAGAACATAAAGACACAGGAATTTGAGTTGTGCTTTGGAAATGTAAAAAACCTTGGTTTGTGGCAGAAGAGGAGAGTCAGGGGTGACTGGTCAGGAGCAAATGCTTAAAGATGAAAATGTGTCTAGACTTTTGCAGGTCTGAGGAAAGACCGAGCAATGCGGATGCTATGGTGGGTTCATGGAGAAGGGTAGGTGGGAAACAGAACTGGGCATTTAGGGCACAATGCACAGGGTCACAGGCCACACTGCAGTGGTTCTCCTCAAAAGATTTTCTGTCCTCATAGTCATCAAATTAAGCATAGTAAAGATTCTTCATCTTTTTCTACCTAATTTAGGGAAAATTAAATTCTCAGTTTACCATAAGTTAATATACCATTTTTACTAATGCAGAAGAGTTATATTTGAACAGGGAATGTTATGCCATGACCATTATTTCTGAAAAGGGCCTGGCCTCCCTCCAACACTGTTCCTCCACCCCTATTTTAAATTCAGTGGACATTAATAGCAATTCTTAGATGCCTCCGTGTGGCCAGCTTCCCTGGAATTAAGAAAAAAATCTGGAATCTCAGAGAGTAATGAAGTCATTATCATGATCGTTTTAATAAAATTTTCAATAGTTAAGCCACCTTGTGATTTATTGTTAAAGAAAACTAAGCCACTGAGTCACAGGTCACTGATCAGGTCATCAGATAGTCTGTTTAATGAAAGTAATGAAGGATAAAGTGGTCAGATGGGGAAGGGGGAGCATAAGTGACAAGCAGGGCCCCTTGCTTCCATGCCAGGCACCCCGCCAATGCTCTCCCAAGTCTAGTTTCTTTTTTTTTTTTTAAGATTTTATTTATTTATTCATGAGAGACACACAGAGAGAGGCAGAGACATAGGCAGAGGGAGAATCAGGTTCCCTGCAGGGAGCCTGATGTGGGACTCAATCCCAGGACCTGGAGAATCATGCCCTGAGCCAAAGGAAGACGCTCAACCACTGAGCCACCCAGGTGCCCCCAAGTCTAGTTTCAACTGAGACCTGCACATGCTGTCCACACACATAACAGCTAGGAGATAACTATCTCAGGACTAATGATGAAATAAGAAAGAAGGTGCCCTCCACCCCAACAAAAAGTTCCTGGGCTTCTCAAAGTGCTAAGGTGAGACTTGTTCACCAAAACCTTCATGTTTGACTCTGCAGGAAGGGAGACATTGCTTCTCAGGCATTTCTTCAGGACTTATCAACAAATAATTTATAATAGAAACCTATCAAATTGGTTCTTTGCATGTGACCAGTAGAAGACACACACAGAAGACCAGGTGATCTCTGAGGTGGGTACCAGACAGTCTATAGTGAGACCCATATAGTCATAACAATTCTGAATAGAACCAAAGAATGAAACAAAATTGGGTTTGGTGCCCTTTGCTCAAGAAAGGAGGCAAGCGGGGGTGCCTGGCTGGCTCAGTCCATAAAGCATGTGATTCTAGATCTCAGAGTTGTGAATTCAAATGCCACATTGCATTTAGAGCCTACTAAAAGAAAAAAGGAAGAAAGAAAAAAAGAGAGAAAGAAGAAAGACAGAAAGAAAGAAAAAGAAAGAAAGAGAAAGAAAGAAAAAGAAAGAAAAAAGAGAGGAGGCAAGCAAATAATATAGTTTCAGAAGACTCCAATAAACCAGTTGCAATATTAAACAAAAACCTCTTAAATGGGTTGCTTTCAGTTACCTGGGAAGTTCTCCCTCCCCAAGAAGTCCAGACAAATGGAGTGTCATATGTGTGTGTATGTGTGAGCAAGCGTGTGTTTCTCCCTAACCTCAGCTAGACTAGCCAGCACTATATACCCAAGGGCAAGAGCACTACGGTTGTGTTTGCTGGGCAAGAAATAGTTACTGGTGCAAATCATTCTGGAACATCTAAATCACTCTCCTGCTTCTGGAAGTGGTTCAGTGAATGGAGTTTTATATTTATTTGGAAAAGAGGAGCACTACCAGTCCTGGGACCATTATTCTGAGTTGGTGGTTTCATAACCCTAATCTGGTGAAGGTCAAGGAGGTGGCAGACGGTTGGCTTCACTTTTTTTTTCTCCTGCCATTCAACTGTCTTATAACAGTGCCTGAGAAAAACATCTTATGAAATAAAATTTCAGAATAATCAAGATTTAGTTACCAAGAATTCTGCAAAATACACACTCCCCAAATATAGACCCATCTGGGAAATCTATATATGCACATCTCTTCAAAATGCGTATAGAGATGCAAATTTCTGATGCCCTAAAGTCAACAAACTCATTCACTAAATTCCAGTACTGGATTTTTTTTTTTTTGACAATCCTTTAATTTTGGCTCATCTGCCGGGAATTAGAGATGGCTACATATATTTAAAGTACGTATGTTTGCATTTTTAGTTCTGCTCTTTAATAGAAAAGTGATTTATAATGCCAGATTGGCAGAGACAGATTCTGTGGTGGTGCAGTGGAGCGCTTCCAGATGAGTTGAAAGATGGTTTCTGAGCATGAATTATATGTCCGCATGTAAACAGGAAGACAAGGAAAATGATGAATCACCTCCTACCATCTCTTAGCGCAAAACTGCAGACTATATCATTTAAAATTTACTGCCAGCTATACCCATATAATGTGATCATACACAAAGAGCCTATCAAATACATTAGGAAACAAAGGCTACATTATATTAGGGCTTCCTGCAACCCAAAGAAAGCCCATGAATAATTCACATTTCCACGCATTAGGCCACATAAAGGTGAATACATATGCAGTGCCCTTAATTCCAAAGAAAACTGATCAATTAGTTGGACGATTTGATTTTATATCTATATGCTATTTCAGTTACCTTGGAAGATAAAAAGTTGCTGTCTCAAGCCCCTTCGAAGGTCAGCTGCAAGTCTGGGCAATTTCGGGTAGCAGTAAGGGCAGGGAACGCTGTTGGACTTGGTGATGCATGTGGAGAGGAGCCCCAGGGTGTGAATTGGGAGATTAGACCGCTGTGATAATGGCACTCTCTACACCCCTTCTGCTCCCTTTGATAAGCAAGAGGCCAGCTTCCTCAGGATCCCAACCAAACTTCTATCCAAGCCAGGACAAAAGCAAAAATCTCAGCACATCCACCTGGGTAATTCATTTCTCTGTTGATAAAACAGGAAAACCCACTTTGGATGGACTTTCAATGTGACATGCTTCACTCTTCCTTGATTTATTTTGCTTCTTTCTTTATATTAACTACGTTCAGAGCATTCAGAGAAATAAGCTTCACTACCCAGGAAACCACAGCAGAGTGAGAATGTATCATGAATCACAACACGTTCCCTCCTACCTGGCTTCTCCGAACTCCTTTTGAACCCATCAGCCCTAAATTCTGAGATTGATTATCCAGCAGGCAGCGTGGAGACCATCCGGGCCCCTCCCCTTGCTTTTCCCTTAGTGGTGACATCAGTGTTTTTCAGCTTCTCTATCCCTGCCCGGGCTGAGGAAAATGTAAAGATAAGATCCTCCTTGGCGCCTGGATCTCAGTAAAGAAGGGATGAAGGGGGTAACCCAGGCCCTGGAAGGTTCAAGCATTCATTACCTTTATGTTTCCTTAACAGACGTCTTGTTGCTTGCACTGACCTAGGTAAGTGAAAGTTGGCAACAGATGCACTCATCTCTAAAAACAAGCTTTGAAAATAAATAAATAAATAAATAAATAAACAAATAAATAAATAAATAAATAAATAAAAGCTCTGCTTATAGCTTATAGGCTTATTTCATTTTAGAAAAATATAACTTTGGGGCTCGCCTGGCTGGCTCAATCGGTAGAATGTGTGACTCTGGATCTCGGGGTTGTGAGTTCGAGCTCCATGTTGGGGGCAGAGATTATTTAAAAATAAAATCTTAAAATAAGAGAAAACTGTATCTTTCTACATGTAATTTCCTTAAAATATTGAGTATGATTTGAGTGCTTGTGAACTGAATCTTATTGTCCCATATAAATATTAACATTTCAGAAACATATGATTTTCAGTTGGCAAAATCTCTTAATGCTTTCAATTTGAATTTCTGTTCCCTCCTGTTCCAACTTTTCTGTATGAGTGTGTGTGTGTGTGTTGGCGGGGAGGTGAGGAGTGTCCTCAAATAATTAGCAATTCCATCTAAATCAACATTTGAAGGTTCCAAGGACCAGTCTCACTTCACATGGGCTGCTCACAGCTTTAGAGCCCAATGTGTTAGTTTGATGAAATCAGTGTAGTCAACGAGTGAGGAAAACAGGTGCAAAGCCTCAAATTGTGAGCTGCTACTGCAGACAACCACACTGTCCTCTACCTTTTCAGTGCGGGCTTTGCCCAAAAGTATCTAAGTGGGGTAGTTACCAAATGGTAATTTCTCAGGTTTTTTTTTTTTTTTTTATTCTATTTCCTTAAGATGGAGGTTTGGTTTTCAAACTTGATGAGTGCCAACAACAGAGCCTGACACGGACTGCCCTCACCCTTAGAAGAGCTTTAATGAGGTAAGTGCTTCTATTCCCATTTTGTGGGAAGAGAACCCACAGAAATATGGACCATCTGGTAAGAATTAGTATAGATCTCATATATGTTCCACTGTTTCCTAGGCTTTTTTCCTTTTTCTCTTTCAGGGTGTATTTTCACTTCCATGGTTCAGTCTCTTAAGTCAGATTGGATTTAGCTGAAGTGTGAAGCCTTAACCCATACGTGAAGTTTGTGATTTGGTAGAAACGACAGTAGCACACACAGGTGAGCTGTGCTAAAACAACAAAGGAAACACGAGTCTATGTTGCCCGGGACACGGGAGCACCCAGAACAGGTCTGCGAGAAATGAGGACACACTATCTTTCCCCCGGGGACTGGCACCTTATGGGGGTCTGGCACTGGCTGGCTGGGTGATGGGAAAGGACTACTACAGGCTGTTCTGTGATTTGAAAACAAAGGATTGGAGCACCTGGGTGGCTCACCTGGTTGGGCGTCTGCTTTGGCTCAGGTCCTGATCCCAGGGTCCTGGGATCAAGTCCTGTATCATGTTCCCTGCTCAGGGGGGAGCCTGCTTCTCCCTCTCCCCGTCTCTCCTCCTTCCTGTGCTCTCTCATTCTCTCTCAAATAAATAAGCAAAATCTTAAAAAAAGAAAGAAAGCAAATGGTCATCTTAAACCCTTTCTTCCTCTTCTGGGTGAAAATGGATCTGTAAGAGTCTCCATGCCTCTCCTCAAGGATTCTCCTTGATCCCTCTCCAAAGCTGGCAGTTCTGCAGCCCCTGCACTGTTCCTTGGACCAAGAGTGACCTCTGCCTCTGAAAACAGGGCCTCTGCACACCTTAGACCTCCTAAAACCCTACCTTATGATTTTTATATGGCAACATACTTGACTCTACAGTTTCAAATAGGAGTAACTGTCCACGACTCTTCCAGAAAGAGATCTTGTAGGGACTCTATAGTAAGATCTATGGTCTGATGGGATCTAGTGGCTGGTGAGGAGGAATCCCAAGAGATTCACCCATTCCCTTATGTCTGAGACCTTTTGTTTCTTGTGTTCCCCGCCCCATGGAATTAGCTGGGTTCCTGATCGCTCCCGGGGACCCTGGTGCCAAGCAGCCTCGTCTTCTCCTGCCATTGAGACTCTCAGAAATAGTCTGGCTATTAACTGGGAGGTCTTACATGACCTCAACACTGTTGTCGTTTCTGGCAGAGGGGAGGAAAGAAGAGCACCCAGGGAGTTCATCTGTTTGCTGGGGCCACGACTAGTCCCTCTGCTGCTCTTTCCAAAAGCAGTAGGAATGTAGTTCGATAGATTTGCCTTGTTGTCTGGTGGCTGGTCGAAGAACCCAATCCAATATTGGAAAAATCTCCACAAGTGCATCCCCCGCCACTCGGCTCAGCTGTGGGGACTTCCTCAATCAATGAACCCAGTAAACCAGGGATAGTTGAGGGGCTGTAGGCCAGCGTTTCCTTTCAAAGTACAAATGAATCACTGGGGATCTCGTTAAAATGAAGCTTCTGATTCAGCCTGCCTGGGGTGGGAGCTGCGATGCTGCATGTGGAAGAGGCTCTTAGACCAAGTGGGGTGCTGGTCGCGGACCACACTTTAGGAAGGGCCATTTCTCTCCAGCTGTTAGCAGCCTACCGGGCAGATGAGACCTTGATGTGAACAGACCTCAGCTGGCTCCGGAGAAGGGAACCATGTATTATGGTCCTCTGTCTGGTCTAGGCTCTAAGCTTCTCCACCTCCTATGGGTCCATGCAGTACTGCCCCCCCTCCAATGGAAAGGCCACCATTGGGCCCAATATTTACTTAGCTGCTCCTGTGTACCTCAGAGTAGCTCATTGGAGTCTTTACAGCAACACTGTGAGAGAAGTATTTCATCCCCAGTTCACAGATGGGGAGGAGACTCAGTTGAAGTAACTGGCTAAGGATCCCACGTGTGTCACCTGAACCTGGGCACGTCCAGCTCAAAGCCTGTCCTCTTGTCTACACATCAAACTGGCCATTTGTTCTTTCACTTATTCATGCTCCTCTCACTGAACACATCAGGGAGCACCTGTGCTGTGCTGGGCGCTGGGCTGGGGCTGCTTACTGCTCTACAAAAAAGTCCTCAGAGGTCATGAGAACCACAGAGCACAAGCCGTCTTTATCTGGAGGCCCGACATCAAGAGCAAATTTCTCGAATCTCCATTTCAAACAGCGTGATGTAAAATGGATGCTGGCTTAATGCTTTGGTGGATAAATTGGGCTGCTGGAATTTTCAGCAGGGCTTTGGTCTTGAAATCCCTGTCATTTAGAACCTAAACACATATTTGAAATGTGTTAACTGTGCCGATAGCTTCTGGGGCTGTGTCAACCATTTCAAATAAATAGTGACTTTGTTCCTCATTAGTGGTTGTGCCTGCAAAGTTTTCAGTGTTTCCAGCCACCTGTCCTTGGGGGCTTCGCATTCACTAAGAACTGCCACTTAGAGGCACAATTTAGTTTTTTGGGGGAAAAGGATGAAGTCAACAACCCTCAAAGACCGCCTTCCAATTTGCTCATCCTGGAAGTATATGTGACAAAGGAAGAGGGCCACTTCCCTCTGAAAACGCAACCTGGGCCACCGCAAAGTTGATGCCTCCCTCAGTCTGTGCCTTTGGTTTTCCCAGCCCATGCGCACATCATCCTGCATGATCCGCTCCTGATTGCACTGTTTCCGCAGAGTCCCTGAAGGGCCGCGTCAGCCCACCCCACCAGGTCTCCAGACAGTTCAGACCAGAGGGGAGGAGGTGTGTGTTAGCCAGCAAGGGGCTGTCATGCCTTAATGTCTGCGAATGCACCTGCTGGGCACGATATAACAGGGAACACGGGGTGGGGGGGGATCAATTTATCCCTTCCCGTGAACCCTACATAAATTCCAAAGGGGGGTGCTCTAGCATAAAGGCCTCAGGGCAAGGCTGCCTCCATGCCTGGTGGGGCCTTGAGGAGGGTAGGGTGGGCGGGACAAGGTTGCTGCAGCTACTGAAGACCAGGTGACCCTGGCCATGGTGGGAGCCCCTGGCTTGCAGAGGTAAGGATGAGGACAACGATGGGCCCCGGAACTACCCATCTTAGAGCCTAAAGGAAAACCACAGATAGACTTTCCCCCAGCACCAGATTCTGGAGAAGTCGGCCAAAGCCTCACAAGCCAACAACTAATTCTAGAAAAGCTTTGTCTGATCCCACCAGCAGGTGCAACTTTTCCTCCACTCACTTCCCAAGCAGGTGAGGCCTAGAGACCCAAAGAGGCAGCCAGAGGTGCCCCATTCAGAAAGTGAGAGGGTCTTGGCCCCCACGTGTAATGCCAGTAGCACGGTTTCTCCTCAAGGACAGTCTGGCTGTGGTAGGCTCCCTCCTCCCACCACTGCCCCCAGGCCACACCGGGTGATGGTCATACAGTGACAGCCCCTCCGAGGAAGGGAGCCAGCTTATCGGAGACAGGGGTCCCCTGAGACGAGGCACTCTTGGTTGCCCTGGGGCAGCTAGAGAACTTGGCTGAAGTGCAGGTGGATGAGTTTGGGTGATCACCTGTGTCAGATCCCTGCTGGGAGACACGAGGGCCTGCTGATCTGGAACGGGATAGACAGATAGGAACCTGCCTCCTGAGAGTGCCCTGGGGGAGGCTGACAGCACCTCACCTGCAGCTCCCACTGTGGACCATCACCACGTGAGTGCTCTCCTCCCTAGACAACCTGGCTCTTTCCAGGCACTTGCGGTGGCCCTTCTGTTGTCCCCTGGATGGAACCCCAGTCTTCAGGCCTCTTACCCTGCCCTTGCCCCATCCCCAGGTCCTCCCCACAGCACAGGGCTAGTCTGCTGGGGTCTGGAGAGAATTAATTAGTTTATTCATGAGAGACACAGAGAGAGAGAGACACACACACACAGGCAGAGGGAGAAGTAGGCTCCCTGAGGTGAGTCCGATATGGGACTCGATCCCAGGACCCTGGGATCATGCCCTGAGCTGAAGGCAGACGCTCAACCACTGAGCCACCCAGGAGCCTGGGAGTTTAATTAACCAACTCCTGTGAGTTGTTTTTCGCTGTGCTCCTCAGGTGCCAGACAGCACACTGAGGTTACATATAAACATAACTAACTTCATGGTGTACTCAGGCATGACTCTAAGTTCTTGAGAGGCATTAACTCACTCCATCCTCCCAATTATGAGGTGGGTGCTGCCATTATCACTACCTTACATTTTGCTCTAAATCGCCCAGTTATTAAAAAGTAAAGCCAGAACCCAACTCTGCAGCCTGGCCTCAGGGTTCAAGGTCTCCACTAGCAGAGGGACAGCTGACAGATGCTGAGGCACTATGGCAGGCCTCATCCCCAGGAAGAGCCTGGAAGCACCTTGGCACCTGCTGCCCGCTGGAGTTACCTGCAGGATCTGTGCTGGATGGCAGGGCCCGTGGGGCGTACCTTAGTGTCCCCCCTTCTCCAGGCCTATCTCTGTTAGGGACCTTTCCTCAACAGTTGGGGAGACAGAAGTTTACGGAAAAGAGGGTCACTGAGACACAGCTATCCATCTCTTCAATTCCTGTTCACCATCATTTGGCCCAATATTGGGAACGATGTTTCTTGCTGCAAGGTTTTCTCAACTAAACCAGAGAGTCCAGTTTGCAGCTGGGAGTTGTTGCAGATGGCCTTCTACAGGGTCCTCAGGCCCCGACATCCTGGGGATGTGCGCACTGAGGTCTAAGCACCTGTCTGCTCACATTTTCCATCAATGGCCAAAGGTCAACACCATCTGACTGTCTTGTCCCTCCCTCTGGCAAGAGAGGAATGAGAAATGCAATTTTAATATTTCCATTCCAGAACCAACTGCAACCATTAGCATCATGATGATGACTGATGTGCACCGCAGCCTCCTGAGTGGGCTTTTCCAGGAGGCAAGAAGCAAACAGCGCCTTCTGAACTCACAGGAAGGAATGATGACCATAATTCACGCTAGCTGGCAGCCGGGCTTCTCTATACTTCCGAGATTGTTTTACCAGGATGGAAAATTAAGTACACTTTGTATCACTCGATCCTTTTTAACCTGATCTGAACAAGCGTTTTCTGGTTTTGACTTCAACTTGCTTGCAATTCCTGGAATTGCCAGGGGATTTTAATTTCCCACTAGAAACACCACCACCCATTTTATAAACCCTCAGATGATAAGAGACAGAACAAAGGAAAACTACAGAAAGACACCAACGGGGGTGAAACCTGGCAGATAGGAAGTACTTTGACAGGCCCGGGGGGCAGCCTTTTCTAACTATAGGCAGCTCCGTGGAAAGGTGAGGAGGGGATGTGTTCTCATGGGCAGCATCCAGACAGATGAACAGGTGCACGGCGGAGACAACTTCTGCACGGGATATGCAGCAAGGCTGTGAAATCTTACAGTTCTCTTTGGGGACAAGATTATCCACGACCTCTTCTCATTGCCAGAAGCGAGATGATCAGCTCCCGATTCCTATCCTCACTTGAACCCAAGGTGGAAGGCTTCCTTTACCTTCCAAGGGAAGGGACATGACAACCTGCAAATGTAATTTCCTGCTAGGCATTCTCTTAACTAACTTCTAGGCAGTTCTGGGAAAATCAGTGTTGTAAAGTGCTCTTCCTCAGTCCAAATTAACTTCCTAAAACTTCCCCAGATTTCTATTTCCTTTCATTTAAATGGTAAATGCCCAATATATCCAACATTGTAACATGAGCCTGTGTGTGTGTGTGTGTGTGTGTGTGTGTGTGTGTATTTCTCTGAAATGTAACAGTTTGGGAGATCCAGATAAATTTTTTAGGCCAGGAAAGAATCTTTAACATCTGCATATCTAATATGTTCTGAATTATGAGTTAGGAGGTGGAGTGTAGGAGGAAGACCATAACCTTCTGCTGAGAGAGGCATCCTGTCTGATGCTGCCCCATTTTTCACTTTAATGCCAGGACCTCATTTTTTTTTTCACAGCCAAAAACCAAAAACTTGTTTCCCTGACTGTGCTCTCGGACGCATCCCCTCAAACTGTGATGGCTTTGCCATAGGTTTATCATGCACAATCGCCAATTAAATTGTGCATTTAACCTTTGCACAAAGCACTCCATTTTCTGTTGTTGGAAAACCAAGCTTTTAAGTCAGCCAATCAATTCTGCAAATTATGTAAGTATACAGCGCTTGCTTAATATTTATTATGTTGGGCAGTGTAGAATATGAGTAGAGTAGTGATAAATAGCACATCTCATTTTCCAGATGGGAGAATCAGCCAGAGTTATCGAGATCCAGCAAAGCCCCAGGTATTTTTCCTTATCTGGGGCTTTTCAAATAATGGACAGAAAAAAAAAATGCACTGTGAGGTTGGCAACTGTAATGAGCAGAATTCAGCTCTATTTTTGTCCAAGAAAATGATTCACTTTCTCTAGCCAACTCTTACCTAATAATAAGGTTTTTTGCCCCCATTTCTGGATCCCTGCAGGTGCCACGAAGGGCTCCAGTGGTAAAAGTTTTTGATATTTTGAGGCTTCAAGTACTGGGAGGCTCTCTTCTTTCCAAGCAGCTGCCAAAAACTGTGGCTGGCTTGGATGTATTCGTAACCAACATATGGGTATTGGTGATTATTTTTCTTTTCTTTTTTTTTTAAATAATGAGGAACTACTCCCCAGTGCCTGTTTCCTGTGTCACGCCACTGAAATAAAGAACAAAAGTGGGACACCTGGGTGGCTCCACAGTTAAGCATCTGCCTTCGGGCTCAGGTCGTGATCCTGGGATCGAGTTCCACATCGGGCTCCCCACAGGGAACCTGTCTCTCCCTCTGCCTGTATCTCTGCCTCTCTCTGTGTGTCTCTCATGAATAAATAAATAAAATCTTTAAACAAAATGAATAAAAGTAATTTTTAAAATTAAACCAGGACACAAATGTTTTTAAAAATTGATGCTACTTTTAGAAAAGTATATTTTCTTCACAATTCCTGTTCACAGACAGATTCTCTGGGTTCTGCTTCTTCATTCATAAAATGAACATATGAACCAGAAGTTCTATTCTGGGTCTTACCCTGTATGCACCTCCAGGTCTGTTTGAAAACAAACTTGTAGTTAGAGGGAAAGTCACCTTTGCTCATCTTGCACCTGATCAACTACAAATTCCAGTGACTGCGACCCAGAGTTTTGGAGTCCTGCTCCCTGGAGAATAAATGCAGCAATGCATCCCTAGCAGACTGAGCCATTATACCCTCAGGTGTCTGGATTTAACTGTGACAAGGCACAGAGAACCAAACTGGGAAACTGGTCTGATTTAGTAGCACTGATATTAAATGAGACATTTGTATGTTTTTTGTGTGAATGTTCTGTATATTGTTTTTTTTCAAAACCATGCAAATTGATAAATATACTATATAAAATCTGAAAGTAAAATGTACATCCTCCAAAGGCTGCACCTTCTTATGACATAGAAACAAATGACATTACACTTGCAAATTCAAAATGTCAGGAAATGCGTATGATTAGGTTTTCACAGTTACAATGATTAACCCGGGTTGCTTGATTACACCCTGGATTCCGAAGCAACAGACCGTCACTGGGAGCATCTACATGTGCACCATGTGGGTGTGTTAATGTTGCTTTGCCAACAACATACTTCACATTTTCATCTCGATATTTCACCCCATAAAATTCTCCCGATCTGAATATACAAAACTCCCTTCCTCGAGTCTCTAATTATGTGCCATTTCCTGGAACTGACAGTGAGAAGCGCATCTCCAGGCCCCTTTCCCTCTTCACTCTACGACTCTTCTGAGTGTTTGGTTGGATACATTCAAGAATGCCCTACCCACCCCCCACGCAGGCAAGAAAACTCGGAGCTTCACCTCTGGTGCGACATCACATACATTTACAAGAATTGTCTATTCCAGTGCAATTCGCGTAACACAAAAATCACCCACTTTAAAGTGAATGATTCAGTCTCTTTTATTATGTTCACAATGTTGTGCCTCCACCACCTGATTAATTAATCACGCCACTGTGATTAATTTCTGAAACCTTTCCATTGCTCACGCGAGACCCATCACCTATGTTTCATGAGGGCATGTCCACAATTTCTGATGCACGTGGGGCACATGAATGAACAGAGATCGTGGTTGACTTTACGAAACCTCGCTGTCATCGTCTGGATGGGTCGGTGGGGCTGCAGGGCAGATGAGGGGCAGCGCTGAGCTCCAGGAGCTCAATTAATTTGGTTCCATCAGCTCAAACACCCTGGAAAAGTTTCTGACATATGTGAAAAGATCACTTTGTAAAGCTGTTGAGACCCCAAGTCAGCGATGTATCTGAAACCAGATACATTCAGGGATACGCACCGAAGGGTTCTCTCCTCAGTTTCTGGCAGACTTCCTCCACAGGGCTACGCGCTGTGGGGACAGGGGCAGGGGTGACATGTCACGGGGGCTGTGGGTCTGCGTGAGGCGGGGCATGGCGGTAACTCAAAGAGCGCCCAGGGGACCAGGATGGCAGGAGGCCTGGCCATCCTGGACTCAGGGTCAGAGGGAAGCCAGGCGGGAGCTGGCAGGCTGACATGTCCCTGAGGACGGGGAGGACCAGAGCAGGTGGGATGTCCCACCAGTAGCACAAGGACTGACAGGCTTGCACCAGGGCAAGTAAGGCATCCTATTTCATGCTGGGGATATCTTGCCCCTTTGCTGCTTCTCTAAGAACTGTCCTTCAAACAAGCCTGAGGCTCAGGATGTCCGGGGGACACGAGCCCAGGCTCCTGTACACTATGCAGAGAGGTCATGGCCGTTCTGGGGACCGTGATTGTTGGGGTGGTCAAGCGTCCCCCGAGGGGCGAGCGCTAATAGGGCATCTCCATGCCTCTTCCTATAGTTCTAGCTTTGGCAAAATTTAAGAGGTTGATACTCAGCCATAAGGAATCTGTGAGGCGAGACCTATGCGTCTTTGTCACTGAGTGAAGGATACCCTCCAGCTCTGATGTCCCTGGATCCCTACTCCAGGTTTCAGATCCTCAGGACTCTTCCAGCATGGAACCACATGAGCATACACGATTAGTCTCCAGACAAAAGTGCTTAGTGCAGAAGGCCCGGAAGTTTGCATATAGCCAACTGCATTTATGGGACCTTCTGAAAATGAAAGGTAGAGCAGAGCGGAGAACAGATTAGTGGGTGCCAGGGCTCAAGAGCAGTGTGGGCCGGTGGGAGTGGCAACAAAAGGCCAACAGGAGTCATCCTTTCAGGGATGGAAAAGTCCTATGTCACGGCTGCATCAACATCAGCGTCCTGTTTGTGGTATTGTGCTGGACAAAATGTATGTGGTTCAGCTCAGGAAAGTTACTGTGACATCCTCATTCTGGGATGAAGCACTGGTTACTTGTGTGTGTGTGTGTGTGTGTGTGTGTGTGTGTGTGTGTGTGTGAAGAACTCTAGGGAATGACCACCTACATGTATATGGTACAGCACACACCGCACACACACATACACACACACGTGCACATATTCACGCATGCACACGGGCACAAGGTCACGAGCCAGTTAGTAGCAGAAGGAAAGGAGCCTCCTGGATCACTGCTGCTTCCAGACAAAGCTTTCCCACAAAATCAATCATGTCACAGAAAAGAAGCATGCTTCTCCACCCCCACACACACACACTTAACCTTGCCGATGACCTGCCACAAGGGTGTCAACAGCCGTGTGGTTTCCGTCTGTCCACGGAAATCAGCGCCCCCACGTCTGAGCAGCCTCCCTTCAACTGAGCCTCATCAGGGTTTGTCATCTGTTCACATCAGGGGAGGGAGGCTAATGATGATAATTAACTCCCCTTATATTAAAAGCACCCGTGGGTCACCAAGTAATCAATCCTTCTCAGTGTCACTCTGGGCAAGGCTGAAATGCCCCCTGTTCCATCGCAGGCTGGGCCAATGAGCAAGGATCGCGGGTGAGAAACGGGAGGAGAAGCCCATGCCTCCCTCCCACTAGCCCCCCGGGGGCGGCACATGCACCATGGAAGCGGTCTGTTCCCGGATGACGCCTCTTCACCCAGTTAAAGCAATTTCCGTTTAACTTTCCACCCTCTGCGTGCCGTGAGGGTGATGATGCCCCAGACGCTCCGTGCCTGACACTGATCGTGCCACAGCCATTCCCGCGTGCCACACACTCCACTGCGGGCTGATCGGACAGGTACACACACACCCAGGGGATCCCAGCCGTACAGTTGAAGAAGAGATGGGGTCATTAAATGAAATGAATGCCCTTCCAGGACTCCTTCTGGGGGATGCAGGCCCCAGAAGGGCAGGGCACATGTCCCTGCACATGCTAATAGCTTCTGCAATACCAGCTAACTCACAGTAATCAGCAGTTTCCAGAGCCTTCTATCACTTAGGCCCTTGCCATGTGCCCCGACACTCCCGAGACACCCCCCACCCAAGCAGCTACCACAGCCTCCTCTGTTTCCCTAAATGCAGGAAAATAGCCCAGCACATAGGGTGCAGAGCAGGGCCTCAGTGTCACAGGCATGGAGAAGCCACCTGAGCAAAGCCTGGTGCACCTGCCTGGAGAGCAGATGCCACAGCACCTGGGCCTCATAGACCAGAGCCTCGTAGTTTCCTAGTGCTCACTGCCAGCTCTGCTCTCCCGCACCCACACCCACGCACGTGCTCGGGGGTCCCTGGATCTGTCAGCTCTGTGCACCTCAACTGGCCACATCTGCCTGGTGACACCTCGTCCTAGCTGGGGTCCCTCACAGATGCTGGGGACGGTTGTGTGACTGCTGCACAGAGCCCGGCCCCCATATCCTGACCTGCCCCTGACCTGGGGGTCAGGAAGCCACAGAATGAATGACCTCTGAGGGCCAGGCCACACCACTGCACCTTGACATGGCCTCGGCCTCGGATGGTGGCCCTGCCCACAGTCTGTGGCAGAAACTGCTCCTCCAGTGATGGGAGCTGGGGCCTGGTGTATCCCAATCATTAGCTCCATACTCCGCTATCTACTTTAATATCAGAACATGGGCAAAATCACACTCCCTAAATGCTAACTGCAAACATGACCTGCTGTACGTCATCTCCATAGCTAATGCTCTTAATAACTCTCTTGTGAGTGTATTATTAGGGTTATAAATATTATTACTCCTATTTTCAAGAAGAAAAAAAATCTTAAGTAGTGAATGGTCAAGTCAGAACTCAGTCCCAGGCCTGTCTGAGTTTAATATTCTCATCTGCCACCTTCATGATCTATTGCTGCCATAAAAAAAAGCCGACCTGTGTCCACAGCAGGAGAAAAATCCTGCTGGGTGTGTGCACGTGTATGCATGTGTGTAGCGGTTGATATTTGGGGATAATTCGAGAGCCTGCTGTAGCCCAGGGTCTGAGCTAAGCTCTGGGACATAGGGATGAGATTAGACCTGTTCCTTGCTTTCAAGAAATACGTAAAAAAAAAAAAAAAAAACAACACTGCCCTCCTGCAGGAGGGGTGCGTGATGGGGGGAGAGTCAGGTGGGGGAGCCATGGGCGCGGGGACCTCGCAAGAGTCCACTCGGAGATGGACCAGGTCCCGGGGTCAGCCCCAGAGGTGCTGGGAGCGGGCAGCCAGTTCAGAGTGGCCGGAACAAGTGGAAAAGCTTGCATTTTCTTGGAAATACAGGAACGTGCTCACAGAAAGACCTAGCTGTGGCGTCCTTTCCCCTTCGTCCCTGCAGCACTGCTTGATTCAAAACGCTCCCCAGCCTTACTGAGATATAACCGACCTGGCCCGGGCAAGCCCAAGGCGCACCACGTGACGACGTGATGGGCACAGACACCGCTTCCCCGGCGCCACTGCCGCTCATCTTCGCGTGCGGCCCTGGGGACAGCTCGGACCCTGGACCCCGTGTCTCGGCGGCTTTCATGTGCAGGACCCAGGAATGCACGACGTCAGCTCTGCTTGTGCTTGCCTCTCTCTGCTCCGACCGAGCGGTCCGTGATCACGCTGCCCGCACGTGTAGGGCACGCTGTCCGCAGGTGTCTGCAGCCAGTGCTCGCTCCCTGTGCAGCCTCAGCGGGTGTGGACACCGGACCTCGTGCCTTCACCACACCGTATCAGGCCACTGACGTACTCAACCCTCCCAAACTCACGCCAAGAGAACGAGTCCTCGCCTCCACTTTCAGGTGATGCTAACTGCAGGGAAGGTGCCAATTAAAAACAAAACAAAAATCAGTATCTACCAGGTGTTTGATCCGGGCTGCCTTATAATCCATACCACACCACCGGATGTGAGAGCTATGGTAAATAGTGAAACAGAAATAGAGCAGGAAATTTAAGTCACTAGCTTTGGCCTCAAAGTCAAGAGATGGCAAGTGGCACATGAATTTAAATCTTCTTTCTTATTTTAAAAGTTATTCCTATTTGCTGTGGTCATCAAGACAGTGTGGTACTGGCACAAAAACAGACACATAGATCAATGGAACAGAATAGAGAATCCAGAAGTGGACCCTCAACTTTATGGTCAACTAATATTCGATAAAGGAGGAAAGACGATCCACTTGAAGAAAGACAGTCTCTTCAATAAATGGTGCTGGGAAAATTGGACATCCACATGCAGAAGAATGAAACTAGACCACTCTCTTGCACCATACACAAAGATAAACTCAAAATGGATGAAAGCTCTAAATGTGAGACAAGATTCCATCAAAATCCTAGAGGAGAACACAGGCAACACCCTTTTTGAACTCAGCCACAGTAACTTCTTACAAGATACATCCTCGAAGGCAAAAGAAACAAAAGCAAAAATGAACTATTGGGACTTCATCAAGATAAGAAGCTTCTGCACAGCAAAGGATACAGTCAACAAAACTCAAAGACAACCTACAGAATGGGAGAAGATATTTGCAAATGATGTATCAGATAAAGGGCTAGTTTCCAAGATCTATAAAGAACTTATTAAACTCAACACCAAAGAAACAAACAATCCAATCATGAAATGGGCAAAAGACATGAAGAGAAATCTCACAGAGGAAGACATGGACATGGCCAACAAGCACATGAGAAAATGCTCCGCATCACTTGCCATCAGGGAAATACACATCAAAACCACAATGAGATACCACCTCACACCAGTGAGAATGGGGAAAATTAACAAGGCAGGAAACCACAAATGTTGGAGAGGATGTGGAGAAAGGGGAACCCTCCTGCACTGTTGGTGGGAATGTGAACTGGTGCAGCCACTCTGGAAAACTGTGTGGAGGTTCCTCAAAGAGTTAAAAATAGAGCTACCCTATGACCCAGCAATTGCACTACTTGGGATTTACCCTAAAGATACAGATGTGGTGAAAGCTGAGACACCTGCACCCAATGTTTACAGCAGCCATGTCCACAATAGCCAAACTGTGGAAGGAGCCTCGGTGTCCATTGAAAGATGATGGATAAAGAAGATGTGGTCTATGTATACAATGGAATATTACTCTGCCCTTAGAAACCATTTGCTTCAATGTGGATGGAACTGGAGGGTATTATGCTGAGTGAAATAAGTGAATCGGAGAAGAACAAACATTATATGGTCTCATTCATTTGGGGAATATAAAAAAATAGTGACAGGGAATAAAGGGGAAAGGAGAAAAAATGAGTGGGAAATATCAGAGAGGGTGACAGCACATGAGAGACTCCTAACTCTGGGAAACGAACTAGGGGTGGTGGAAGGGGAGGAGGGCGGGGGGTGGGGGTGAATGGGTGATGGGCACTGAAGGGGGCACTTGACGGGATGAGCACTGGGTGTTATTCTGTATGTCGGTAAATTGAACACCAATAAAAAATAAATTTATTTAAAAAAATAAAATAAAAGTTATTCCTAAAGGTAGACCCAGTTACATAGTTTATGCTTTTCCCATTCAATAGAATCACAACACACGCATTTCCTAATTGCTCTCTCGTAGTCACCCCCAGCTGTGGCTCCATCTCTAGCCCCGGCTCACACACAGTTGGCTCACACACAGTCGAGAGAGGACAGGGATGATGGACAGTCACTGCATGGAGCCAGCCACGACGCTCCCCATTTCATCCCGCAGACCCAGTGCCTTCCTATTTATGAGCATCCCGGAGAAGAGCCTGAAGGGTTTTCAGAATCTAAATGTGGATGAGGCCCTGACTGCAACGATGTTTTAGGCAGTCGTCAGCCGAGACCAGCATTCCACTAACTCCAAGTCCCAGGAAAAATCCAGCTCTAAAATGAAAATCGTTTCCCCTACCACCTGCAACTATAATTGAAGTTTTCCTTTCCACTGCTGATTATGAAAATTCGGTAATGTCAGAGCGTCCAGCTAGAGCGGCTGAGCCACACCTTGCATTTCTTTCACTAATGTCCCCTTCCCCTTTGTTGGAGGAAGGGGAAGTCACAATTAAAAAAAAAATGGAAGCCAATTCTAAAAAGATTGCTGCAAATATTTGACAGTGAGGTCCATCCAAAGGAGATTAGGAAGTTTGGCTTCCTTGGATAGCATTTTTATTTTTATTTATTTTACTTATTTATTGTTTTTTAAAATATTTTATTTATTTATTCATGAGAGACACAGAGAAAGCCAGAGACACAGGCAGAGGGAGAAGCAGGCTCTATGCAGGGAGCCCGACGTGGGACTCGATCCGTGGACTCCAGGATCACACCCTGGGCTGAAGGCAGATGCTCATCGTTGAGCCATCCAGGTGTCCCTTATTTACTGTTTTTTAAAGATTTTATTTATTCATTCATGAGCGACACAAGAGAGAGGCAGAGACATAGGCAGAGGGAGAAGCAGGCTCACTGCGGGGAGCCCGATGTGGGACTCAATCTCAGGACCCCAGGATCACGCCCTGAGCCGAAGGCAGACGCTCAACCACTGAGCCACCCAGGTTGCCCTAGATAGCATTTTTAAATGCTGAGTTTCACAGCTGCTGTCAAGACAAGACTAACATTCAACAAGTGAAACACTTTGCAACCTAGCATTTCCCAGGTACTAAAATAATAATAGCACCATTTTGATTTGCCTTTAATTGCTTACTATTCCACCAAAGAAAGCTCAAGAGAAACAATACACAATATTTGCAACCTAATCCATGAGAGCAAATGGCTTCCTCATAGGAGTCCTCCTTGGACAGAAACCACTATGCTGCGCCTGTTTTGCAATCTTCTGGGAGGACAACGCCCCAGAATGGCCTCGGTAGTCTTGGCTACTGACCTTTGGCGTCTGTACTAGCCACGAGTGCTCAGACCTTCCTCTCAGTGGCTCCAGTGGTTTCTGAAGACCCCAGGGTCTTCCACCTTTCTCTCCAGTGGTTCTCACTCTTGGCTGCCCATCAGAGCCGCTGGGGACTTTCAAAACTCCCAAAGTCCAGGCCACACTCTGGAATGATGAAGCCAGACTGTCCGGTGTGTGGGAAGAAAGGGTAGGTGGAAAGCCCTTACCTGGTGACCCCGGGGCGGCTTCAGAGGGGACTGCACCCCACCCCCAGCCTGCAGAGTGCCCTGTCTTCCAAAGGGGTTCTGCACTGTCAGAGGAGTTTCTCAAAAGCAGCCATGGAGGGAAAAATGCCATCAGGTCTGTTTTTCTACCATTAACACGGTGCTAGACTCACACCCAAGTTGTTCATGAATGATGGGTAAATAAGTGGAATAAACACGTTGTCTAACTCAGCTACCATACAGTCGTTTGGGCTAAAATATAACCAGCAAACCCTCTCCAAATGCTCCTGGAGAAGATTCCAAATTTGGTGGGAGGGGGAGAGAGGGAGCTGAGGTCCTGACTCAGGAGGTGAGGCAGCCCCCCAAAAACTTCATTCAGATGATCACAGCTGGAGTCCCCAGACAGGCCCCTTCGTGTGGGCAAACCCCACAGAAATGTCACCTGTAAATCCATAGCCCAGGGAAGTAGAAGAGCACGACAAGGATTTGGGGGTATTGTAATGATGACCAACAGACAATGAGGTCATGTTCATCAGGGGCTTTGTCAGGGAAACTCAGGAAAGGATGCTGTAGGTCCAGGACAAGAAGATATAACAAACACCAGGCCTTGACAGCTCCTTGCATGCTCATTAGGCTCTTGGCTAATGCTGAGACTCATTCCTCAGCTTGGAGAATAACGGTCAATTCACAAGACAAAGTAAAAGAAAACGGCCTTGGGACCCCTCTGCTGCCCACATGCACTACAATGATTTCATGTGTCAGTTGTGTTAGGGGAGCCCAGATATTCAGCCAAAGACTATTCTGGTGTTTCTGGGAGGGTGTCTTTGCATGAGATTAACATCTGAACCAATAAACTGAGTAAACCAGATTGCCCTGATGTGGGTGGGCCTCATCCAATCAGTTGAAGGTCTGAATAGAACATAAAGGGTGATCCTCCCACAAACACGCAGGAACTCTCCTGGCCTGACTGCTATGAGCTGGGACATTGGTCTTTTCCTGACTTGGGACTTGAATGGAAACATCAGCACTTCCGGGGTCTCCAACCTGCAGAACTTTGGCCCGGAACTTACACCACCTGCTCTCCTGATTCTCAAGTGTTTGGTCTCAGACTGGCACAGCACAGCCCACAAACTCACCTGCTGGTCAGACCGTGGGACTCTGAGATGACAATCCAGTTCCTTACAATAAGACTCTGTGCCGATCTAGCCCCTACTATTGCTATTCCTCTGGAGATCCCTGACTCATGCATGAATGCACCTGCCATCTGCATACCTGCAGATGATCTAGGTACAATCTGTGACCACCTGGATGGCGGATTACCCCTGTCATACCCCATCAGTTATATAATGCTTAGACTGCTGGCGTGATTTTAAAATATAAGAAGTGAGAATTACGCTAAGGACCATTTATCCACTCTCCCATCCTCTGCATGAGTGAGAGAACAGACCAAAGATTACACATCAAGCCACAAAACAACCACATCTGTATATAAGGAAAGGAGAGAGCTCAAAAGAATGCTGCTGCATTAGGGACACATAAGTGTGACATATGTCACCCAGGGGCTCTATGCTCTCGGACAGTCAAAAGCTCGAACACCTACAGATGTCCTTTCTGGTACATATGCCAAGCCCTCAGCAGTGGGAAGAATCAGTTGAGCACCGAGTCCATCTATCACACCCAAAACGACTCTGCTTCCTGCCCAGGGTGCCAATGATGTCATTGGAAAGAGTGATTCATCTCTTGTGCTTCTGGGGAGGGGGCCAGGTGCTGGACACGCTGCTCCTGTTGGAAGGAAACTCTAGATCTGAGCAGTGGAGAGGCTAGACCCTCTGCCCTTTTCCATCCTGGTGGTGTGGCCGCCTAGGTGAATGTTATTAGGTCAGGTCAGGATATGAACTCAAAGCAATGACATTCTAAATTAACTGCTTGGTGACATAATCTATATTAATTGAACACTATTGATTCTTATTCAGAACAAATGGGCATCTTGGCATGGAAATATTGGTATGTCAAAAGGGCTTCCTTAGAGTACCTCACTGTCAATAGATAAAGCTGACGGAATGGGGTCAGCATGTAGTGCCTCCTATAGTCCTGTGTCATGGTACCATAGATCCGGAAGTGGAGCGTAAGAGGCAGATTTCAGGGAATGCTTCATTGTCCCCACACCCCCACCCCGGCCCGGGCTACCTTGTGCTTTCACCAGCAGTCAGGACTGTCCTCTGCTGCTGAGAGATTCTGAGATGGGGGTTCCCCCTCAGTACCAGTCAGGAGGAGGAGGGCTTTCCTTTAGCTGTGCAACCAGTTTCTAATAAATGCAAAAGGAGCGACATAATAGAATTTATCTTTCAGAAATATCGCCTAGCAGCAGCAAAGTGGACAAGGAGTTGCGGAGATTAGGGGCAGGAAGGTCACTGCAGTGGCAAGTGCCCAGCACTCAGGGGGACGCAGTATGGTGATGGCTCTGAGTGCAGCTTTCACCTGCACTTTCTCTTATGTTTGCCCGGCCTTCCCAAAGCAATCCAGTTGGACATTGGGCTCACAATGTGAGGAGTAAAACTCAGAGCAACAGATGAGTGTCTGGGCGTGTGCTCTGACTGTTCCCAGCAGTCTGGTAGCAGAGGGCAGTTTCCCATTCTGCTCCAGTCAGACCCATGGCGCTACTGCACCTGTAACTGAACACTCTTCATATATGTCAGAAGTGTGATTCTGGAAGGTTTTATACCGAGTATGCTATCATTATAGACCTAATTTGTGGAGAAAGGGTCATTGTTTTAAAAATGGTGTTGGAACATCGGGTAGCCATATGCAAAAAACAAAACAAAAAAACAAAAACAAAACTTTAATCCATACATCATATAATATATAAAAACTATCTCAGAATGACTGGAAAGTCTAATCATAAAAGCTAAATTTATAAGATTTCCAGATGAAAGACAGGAGAAAATCTCTGTGACCTTTTATTAGACAAAGACTTCTTAGATATGTCACCAAAAACAAGATCCCTTAGAGAACCAACTAGTACACTGGACGGCATCAAGATAAAAACCTTCTGTCAGAACAGAATGAAAAGAACAGTTAGAATTTGGGAGAAAATATTTGTCGATCATATAGTAGCCAAAGGACTTGTACCCAGAATATATAAAGAACTCTCAAAATTTAATAATAAGAAAACAAAACCTCAATTATAAAATGGACTAGAGATTTGAACAGACATTGCTCCGAAGCAGATACACAGATGACAAATAAGCCCATGGAAAGATTTTCAGCAACATTCCTCATTAGGGAAGTGGAAACAAAGCCATAATGTTGTATCTCTACACATCCATTAGGAGGAGGAAGGAAAGATTCCCGACCATAAAAGAATGCATACTCCCTGATTCCACGTGTACAGTTCTCAGAAAGGCTAACCCTTGGTGGCTGAAAGCAGATCGCTAGCTTCTTGGGGTGGGGCCCAGAGTCGGGGACACCAGGGAACTGTTAGGGGCCATGATGCATTCATTATCTTGATCGTAGGGTTGGTTTCTGGATATATACACATGCCGAAGCTTAGCAAATTGTATGCTTCAAATATGGGCTCTTGGTCATGTGTTATTTATCTGCCCCAAACATCATTTGCCTGTTCAAAAAGATAATTAGAATTCTATACATAAAATCCATATCTTTTAATGTTGATTTTTCTGATAATCTCCCCTTTTATTTCACCCTCTGGATGTATTGTACCAAGACTCTGATTTCCATGTGTCTTCGCCCTGTACGTACAAATATCCACAATTTGCCTTTATCAAGAAGAAGCGACATACTGGTTTTCATTTTTAAAAATTTCATTTATATTTAAGTTTGTTAACGTATAGTGTATTATTAGTTCCAGGGGCAGAGTTTATTTATTTTTTAATTTTTTTATAAATTTATTTTTTATTGGTGTTCAATTTGCCAACATATAGAATAACACCCAGTGCTCATCCCATCAAGTGCCCCCCTCAGTGCCTGTCACCCCCACCTCCCCGCCCACCTCCCCTTCCACCACCCCTAGTTCATTTCCCAGAGTTAGGAGTCTCTCATGTTCTGTCTCCCTCTCTGACATTTCCAGGGGAAGAGTTTAGTGATTCATCAGTTACATATAACACCCAGTGCTCATCACATCACGTGTCCTTCTTAATGACCATCCCCAGTTATCCCATCTTCCATCCCCCAGCTACCCCATCCCCCTTTCCCCGACCCCCACCCCAGCAACTCTCGGTCTGTTTCCTAGAGCTTAGCATCTCTTATGGTTTGCCTCCCTTTCTGTCTTCACCTTATTTTGTTTTTCTCCCCCTTTCCCTATGATCCTCTGTTTCATTTTTTAAATTCCACATATGAGTGAAGTCATATGGTATTTGTGTTCCTCTGACTTACTTATTTCACTTACCATAATATCCTCTAGTTCCATCTACATCATTGCCAATGGCGAGATTTCATTCTTTGTGATGGCTAATGTTCCATTACACACACACACACACACACACACACACACACATGTCTCACATCGTTATCCATTCATCTGTCCATCAACATAAGGGCTCTTTCCATAGTATAGCTATTGTGGACATTGCTGTTATAAACATTGGCATGCAAGTGCACCTATGAATCACTATTTTTGTGTCCTTTGGGTAAATACCAAGCAGTGCAATTTCTGGGTCATATAGGGTAGCTTTATTTTTAACCTCTTGAGGAATCTCCATACTGTTTTCCAGAGTGGCTATACCAGTTTGCATTCCCACTACCAGTATAAGAGGGCTCCCCTTTCTCCATATCCTTGCTAGGATATGTTGTTTACTGTGTTGTCAATTTTGACCATTCTGAACAGTATGAGGTGACATCTCACTGTGGCTTAATTTGTATTTCCTTGATGCTGAGTGATGTTGAGTATTTTTTTCATATGTCTATTTGGCCATTTGTATGTCTTCTTTGGAGAAATGTCTATTCATGTCTTTTGTCCATTTCTTAACTGGAGTTTTTGTTTTTTGGGTGTTGAGTTTGATACGTTCTTTATAGATTTTGGATATTAACCCTATATCTGATATGTCATTTGCAAATATATTCTCCCATTCCATAGATTCCCTTTTGGTTTTGTTGGTTCCTTAAAATAAAACATCAATGCACAGAAGTCTGTTACATTTCTGTAAACCAATAATGAAGCAGCAGAAAGAGAAATCAAGGAATCAATCCTATGTACAACTGCACCAAAAACCATAAGATACATAGGAATAAACCTGACCAAAGAGTAAAAGATATGTACTCTGAAAGCTAGAGAACACTTATGAAAGAAATTGAGGAAGATACAAAGAAATGGAAAAACATTCCATCTTCATGGATTGGAAGAGCAAATATTGTTAAAAATGTCTATACTTCCCAAGGCAATCTACACATTCAATATGATCCCTACCAAAATGCCACCAGCATTTTTTACAGAGCTGGAACAAATAATTCTGAGATTTGTATGCAACCAGAATAGACCCCCAAATAGCCAAAAGAATGTGAAAAAAGAAAACCAAGGCTGGACGCATCACAATTCTGGACTTCAAGCTCTATTACAAAGCTTCAGTCATCAAGACAGCATGGTACTGGCACAAAAACAGACACACAGATGAGTGGATCAGAACAAAGAACCCAGAAATGGACTCTCAACTCTATGGTCAACTAATATTCGACAAAGCAGGAAAGACTATCCAATGGAAAAGGGACAGTCTCTTCTATAAGTGATATTGGGAAAATCGGACAGCAACATTCAGAAGAATGAAACTGGACCACTTTCTTACACCATACACAAAAATAAACTCAAAATGCATGAAAGGACCTAAATGTGAGGCAGGAATCCATCAAAATCCTAGAGGAGAAGACAAGCAGCACCTCTATGACCTCAGTCACTGCAACTTCTTCCTAGACACGTCTTCAGAGGCAAGAGAAACAAAAGCAAAAATCAACCATTGGGACTTCACAGGATAAAAAGCTTTTGCACGACATCCTGGTTTTTCAAACAACACCAGCACTTACAGCACCTGAAAATGGGGTGGGTTTCTCAGTTCCACAATGACAAACATTTAAGGAAAAAAAAATCCAATTTTATCAAGGTGAGCAGTATCTCAGGCCTACAGACAGTTCTTCTCTGGGGTTAAGCAGCTTCTGGGATGGGTAATCCCTTTTCCTAGACGCCGTCAGAGCCAAGTCAAACTGGGCATAATGTCTTCCTTTAGGAAAAAAACCCTGCTACTTCACATATTTACCACCACTGTGCTTCAGAGGCAAGAAAGACTTAGGCTCTAAGCTTCTCTTTTGGCACTCAAGGCCAGTCCAGACCTTGGAGGTGCTCCCACACACAGCGGGAGCACACTGGGATGCCGGATTGGTCCTACCCTGCCCAGGAGGCAGGAATGCATCAATTGCTTCCCTCTGATTTTAGGACTTCTGCTTGAACTTGAGCATGTTACTCTTGGGACCTATCTCTCCCTGTTCCTTCACAGATCCTGGTTTCTCCATTCTTGGAGGATTCCTCCCCCATGGGAATTGTTTCCCATGGGAGACATCAAATGTGTGAGACCAGCAGCGAGGACACAGGGTTTAAGACCTCCCAAACTCACGTAGCTACCCCACACTTCAAACTTGTTCACCATTCTTGCCGACATGTGACATGCAGTGTCACCCCGTTCTGAGACATAAGCTTTCCTGGCTGTGTCCCTCCATTCGACCCGATTCTTCATATCCCCTCAACCAAATTTCTGTTTATTAAAATCTTACCCACCATTTAAGGCTTCAATCAAAACAAAACTCAGCCCCTCTATTTCAATTTTGCTCCAACAAATATCCAACCCTTGCTTCTCCAGGAAGAATCAAGAAAATAAAATATCAAACAACAAATCTAGAGAAACTGGTATGTACAATGGGCATCTATTTATTGCACATGCAAATGCTGTTTTTCCCGGTTCTATCAGCACCTCCAAGATTTCTAGCACATGTCTGCACAGACAGGTAGAGCTCAATAACAGACTGAAGAGAATCTGAAAGTATAATGTTTGTGTTATTTATAGCAAAACCATTCTAACATTTTCAATCTGGTATTGAAATTTGCATGTAAATAGCCATGCGCAAGGACTCTCCGCAACACATATGCATCCTCAGCTCATCCACAGCAACAGAAGGTAAAAATGCCTAAGACCCTCTTGTTTGTTCACCAAAGTGTATGTATATATATACACATATACACATGCATATATACATGTATGTATATGAACAATTATCTCCAAGTGTTAGTATTTACTGAACACTCTGAAGGGAACACACATGAACTTCCAAATTTCTCCCTGGAAATAATCCATGTGCCTCAGCTCAACAGCTCCCAACTTCCTCAATGCTCACTAATACAGGTGTGCCCAGCACCTGGCCTTGGACCATCCTAGGCACCCCCAAACCGTACCTCCAACTCTCCATCTTAGATACCTATCTCACTAGCTGGGGTGCAATATGCTTGTTTGCATAAGACTCTATAAAATGTCATGTTTTGATGACTCAAATCACACCGTACTCTCTGGACTCCATTTGGTCCATATGGGGATTTTTTTTTTTTTTAACTTATTTTTAAGCATCTAGTTGAAGTGTCTCCTCTTTGTGATCTTCCTCCAAGCTCCCTGCCTTCCACACAAAATGAACTGTCCTGTTTGGGTATTTCAAGAGCACTTTATCCCTCTTTTTATCTGGCACCTTACAACCCCACTTTCTTGTGCTAAATTCCTGTACCAAATGCAAATGCAACTAGGGCCTTCTTCATGTCTCTATCTGAATATCCTGGAGGGCCTACATGATGCCTGGTTCTGAGAAACGTGGGGAACTGAAACATCAGTTAAGTAGTAGGAAGATATGGGCTAGCTTTTGAGGGATCAAACTTGGGGGACTTTAAAGGTGGGAAAAGCTGTTATTAATAGGTGAGCTCATCAAGTAGGAAATCAGAGTTTCTGTAAGGAATAGTTGATGCTATCAACACGTTCTATAGCTGGAAAAAAAACCCAAAAGTTCAATGTTAAAAAGAAATTCAATGATAACTTTCCACTCAGCTACATATGCTTTTAAAATCTTTGCAGACAAGGCATCCTGATCTACATGGCTCCTCGAAATCCTCTTTACTTCACTTTCGGCATTCCTGAAGCTAAAGGCAGGAGGAAGATACTTAAACATTAAGGAACAGCAATCTACCAGCATCTGTCCCCTAAAAGCCTTAGGTTAAGCGCTTTTTTTTTTTCCTACCTTCTTTTCCTAACTGATAAACTGTAGAGCAGAAATACTCAGCTTCCTAAATCGAAGGGCTATCTTAAATTCAAAGGTGAATAACAAACAATGCATATATAATGCCTACATATAATGGCTAATAGCCAAATCACCTAATGATGTTAATATTCCTAAAGAGGAAAAAAATATATTCCTAGAGGGCCAGGCAAGTACAAAACAACAGAGGAAAGGAAATCTTTTCTGATGTTTTTAGATAATATGGTAATGTTGATATCAGCAATGAGGCTGAAGTACATGCAACTGATTAAAAATAGACTTGATGAATTCCTAAGTGATTCATAATCAATCATAAATTTTAATATATACAATAAAGTAGATTTAAGCTAGCTTCAACCATCCACCCACCCATATACCCACTCACTCATCCATCCATCTACTCAACCTCTCACCTATCCATCCATCTACCCACCTCCCCAACTACCCATCCATCCACTCACCTACCCATCTGTCCATCTATCCACCCACCCCACCCAATTATCCAGCCAGTCAGCCAGCCAGCCACCCATCCACCCACCCACCCATAATCTACCCATTTATCCATCCACTCACTCATCCATATACCTATCCATCCACCCAACCCTCCGTTCAATGGACATTTAGTTAGCACACACACCTGTAGTCTACATGCTGTAGCTACAAATTAATTATGGGCTAGTGCCCTCAGAAAAAGGAAAGAGTAGAGTAAAAGGCCTATGCCTGCACATTACATTTGTGATCTCACTTACTTCGCACAAAATCTCACAGGACAAGTAATCTTATCACTATCTCAGATGAGGCGGCTGAGAAAGAGTGATTAAGGAACCACTCAAGTTACCCGAATAAGTCCATCTGCCTGCAAAAGAGGTTCTCTACATACTCATCATCAGGAATCATTATCCACCTTTTCTTCATTAAGAGGTCAATAACATGTTTAAATTATAATCTTTCAAAAACCTTACAAGTGTGTTTGTACTTCACATACTCATTTTTCCAATCATTAATTCAGTCTAGGCAACATTTGCAGAGAATGGTATCCACAATCAGAGCACAGACTCCCCACTCATTCTGCTAATAATAAAACATCAGCAGACTCTCCAGTTCACAAGTTTGTTCCCTGGGCTTCTCTACAACCCTATCAGTTGCTCTTTGGTTAGCATCTGAGAATTTACAGCTCATATATGAATGTTTCCCCTTATAAAATATTCAGCATGTTTTCTTTTCAAATGCCTGATAATAGAAACTTTCTCGGTTCCAACATGAGAACAAGTTAATGCAGTCTTCTCAAAGATTTTGTTGGTGAGGAACAGTTCTTTGGGGGACCATCCCATGAAAAACTTACTTGGTCTTCTTTTTTCTTTAAGAAGCAACAGTTCCTGCCAGCACACAAGGTGAATTCGTGTGTTTTTAGTACTTTGGAGAAAAATCGGCCCTATTTATCCTCGTTCTGTTCTCAGCTCATCAGAAAGGTCCATCTGTTTAATCGATAGCAAACCCAAATAATCCGTTCTGGTTCACTAGGGGTAGGGAAAAAAATCTTTAAAGAAAACCAACACTGCAGCTGAGTTCCTGAACATATTTGCAGAAAAAATTACACAGTGTGAAGTAAGTGTGTACTTAAGCCCTCTCTACATTGGGGTTGAACAGAAGACAGAAGGACTTGCCTGCTTATCCCAAGATTGACATCCAATTTTCAAAAATACGTTCCAGCCCAGGAACCCCTCACCTTCTGAGAAGGAAGAGTTGCTTATGTTTCTTTGAAGTCTTGACATTCCTGGATGAACTGACAATGTGACTATCAGCCCTGTTTTCCTCCCCCAGGACTGCAGCCCTGATCATCTGGGAAGACAGAAAGAGGCACAAGATCTTCTAGTCGACCTAGAGACATCCCAGGGCAACACCAGAGTCCCATCATCCTGCTCTAGCCAACGGTAGGCTAGCAAAATCCCACTTTACATTGATTTTTGCAAATTCTGGAAAGAGGAGGCCTCTTCCCTGCCCTCAATTCCTCATCCTTCAACATCAATCTGATATGCATTTGAATTTTAGGATCATAAAATATTTATTAACTTCCAGCTTTTAATGTTCATGAATAAAGAGACAAATTAATAACTTTTGAGTCTTGGTTAAAAAGAAAACAAAAAAACTTTCTCTAAAGGGACAGCATTCAAGGCTAAATGAAGAGCCATGAAAAAAAAAAAAAAAAAGAGCCATGGCTGGTTCTACCTGACATCAAAATGCCTGGCTGCAAAATGTCACTGGCTATTTGAACCATACAGACTTAAAAAAGCAGAACTGTAATTGTATTATATTTTATTTCTCTGTTTCCCTCCAAAAGCTGAATGCAGTCCATCTGGTTTGTGTGAAAGGACCCACACTAAGATAAAGGACAGACCACAGAGAGAAATTCAAATTCAAGGACAGCCTCACTGAGAGGAGCTCGAGGGAAGGGGAATTAGTGGGCTCATGTCAACCTATGTAATGATGTCATTTGTCCCACGCTCTTGGGAGGCTAAGATGTAGCCTTTTCCTTCTTCAGAAAGCCCCACGGCAACCCTGGGGCACTCCTACATCGAGCCACCAAGCAGAGACACCAGACTGGAGAAGCAAACCCCCTGCCCAGTGCCGCTCTCAGCCTCCCTCAACAGTGAGTGGTAATCCTACACATCCCAGCAGAGGACCTACTGTGTGCTCATATTTTCACAGATGCTTTAGTATGGATATCATCAAGTTTAATCTTCACCCCAAACACTGTAAGGCAGTATGACCCACTTCACCTTACAGAGGAGGAAATTTGGGTCCAGACAGGTTGAAACCTGCTTCACAGTATACAGATAGGTCATGAGAGAGTCCAAATTCAAATTCTCATTTGTCTGCAATGCCAAGGTCTTTTCTACTCCACTACCCTGGTAGGCTGGTCCTTGGATTATCCGATGAGGAGAAGAAACTGCTATTCTGTCTGACTGCCTCTTGGGATGAACAGCTCTACAGAGGTCTTTCCTACTTCCTGCCAAACTAGAGAAAATGACCAGGACACTAGGAGGACACCTGTGGGAAGCCAGTCTAACCTCATCCCGCCACAGATAAGAGCAAAGGTTCACAGAAAGGAAATGGCTGACATATTTCATGAGCTCCAGGGAGGCAAAGCTGCAGCAGGAACCCAACCACCCAGACCAATGCTCTCTAAGACCTGCAGAAACCTAAACTGAGGGTTAGATTTTGAGGCAATCCTGGGACAGAGAGACACAGTTATCATGAAACGAAGGCTGTATTTGGACGGTTCAGGAAAAGAAGCAAAGGTTAGCAAGTGTTTTATTTTGGGTTTTCGACTTGCGTCATGACTTATGAAACAACCCACCGTATTTTGTTCTTTTCTGAAATGTGTAAATGTTGCTTTGCATATTTAGCCACAGACATGTGTTTGTTGAACATCAGTGTAAACACTTTGTGCCATCAGAGCATCTGTGGGGGTGGGGCTGGAGCATTCGTGCTTCTCAGACATCTTGGTGTCCCAAAGATACGTGGATGGCATAATGAAATGTGTACCCACAAAAAAAAAAAAAAAAGAAAAGAAAAGAAAAAAAAAGAAAAGAAAAATTAAAATAAAAATTAAAATTAAAAAAAAAAACCTTTAAATGGGAAAATAATTGGGGGAGGAGGGAGGAGTCATCTTTCTAGCTTTGTGTGCATTGGCAAAATTTATCAGAATAGAAAATCATATGGCCAAGAGACATCTGATTTAGATGGCCCCAAACCACACGGCCACTCTCTTTTTCTCTCACCTCCACTAGACTATAAATGGATTAAGGCGAGGATTGGGTCTTACTCATCTCTGTATCCCTAACGCCTGCTCAGAGCTCAGCAGCAACAAGGACAAGCATATATTTAGTGGAAAGTATGCTTTTCACTGGGTTTATACCCTTGAAACTAGAGTTCACTGTTCTTAGGACCATAAATCTCCCATTTAGAGAATTAAAAATTCAGATTGCCACAGGATGCCACATCCACACCCAAGGATGTTCAACATCTTTACCTTGAAAAGCCTCTTCCAGGGGGGGGTGGGGGTGGAGGGTAAGCCCCTTGTAATTTCTGTTCCACCACTTTCAACTAATCATCTCTTGAAATGACCAGAAAAGGAAGAAGAACCACCATAGCCACAATATAAACTATGTAGTGCTTTTACCATGAGAAGTAATCATTAGAATCTTCGAATATAGCATGTTAGAGCTGGAAAGGACCTTCAGATGGTATCACTGTTCTTGATCCTGGCTGCCCACTAGAACAACCTGGGGAGCTTTTTCAAAATGTATTGATTTTAGGGGCCCCACCCACTGCAACTTTGACTTAACTGGAGTGGGAGGGGGGAGCCTGGGCATCAACAGTGTTAAACAAACCTTTCTGAGAGATGAGATTATACTCACCAGATAGAAAATCAAGCTGATGTGATTTACACACATCTCCCTAATTTTAAAAGGTGAGAAAAAAATGGCATGAAGGAAAGTAAGGTGACCACTTTGGACGAAACCATGCATCCTATTCATTGCTCTATTATATCACACTGCCTTTCTTGAGTTTGGCTATTCTTAAATATTCAGATTTGGGTTGTTTCAAGTCACTGTAATCAACAAAAGAAAAGTCCACAGGGTGGAAAAAAAAAACCCATTCTGCCTCCTCCAGTAAACTTGGGACCAGCTTTTCTGGTACATAAATTTCTGTTGTCAAACATCTGTTAAATCAAATGGCATCACTCAGCATGCAGTAGCTGGACTGAAATCAAATAGTCATTTGGCCACCGTAGGCACGCAGTCTGAATAGCAGAGCCATCTAAAGCACTGATTCCAAAACTTTGCTGACTATGGCAGGTGGACCAGTCCTGGGTTTGTAGAAAACAAAACAAAACAAAACAAATCAAATGAAATCCCTCTCATTTCCACTTGCTACCAGTAAAACGATATAAATACATGGAAGCTACCAAAATTATGGGAAGACTGTCATTGTTTTAAATGAGCACAAATTAGTTGTATGATAAAATTTTATCTCATGCCACCCTCCAAAGTCCAGACTTTGAAGTTCTATGCTCATGACCTTGACTTGGCTGCGGACCACCAGAGCTGAGCCCTAGAAAGAAATGGACTCAGAGGTAAGCAAGCCCCACAATTCAGCTTTGGCTACGTGGAGGAGAGGTTCCACAGCCACTCCTCTATTGACAGGCTTTTAAATCCTTTCTTTGAAGCTGTTTTTGCATCTGTCTCTGATTTTTAAAAGTTTTATTAACAGTGGCCTGGAGTGATTAGCATAAAACCACCATAAAAAAGTGAATGAATAATTCAAAGTCGAAACTAGAGAGGAGCTACATCACCCATTTAAATTCCTCACCTCTAAATAATTAAGGAATCCCTTGGATTCTTTAGAATGTACTTTCATATCTGGATCATGCTGTTGGCCAGTGAAATCTCGGGTGTCTTTTTATTTTTCCCCATGAACGGGGCCCACATGGATGTGAGTTTGGAGCCTGGGTGCCCCCACACATCTGAAAGCACCTCCCCACTCAGAGGATGCCCTTCCAGACACAGCTTACTGAGGGGTTCATCTGAAGTTCTGGGGTGTTGTATGTAACAAATATTTAGATCAGGGGAGAGGTTAATGGCTAAAATGAAGCTTAGTCTGTAAAAGAGAAAATACAAAGTATCCTACAGTTCATGGACATATCTACACTTGACTCTGATCCATTACATCTGATGTCACTCAGAAAGAACTTCTCAGGGTCCGGAAGCCAGGCCTGAGTATGATTTCATTAAGGACGTTCTGAGAGCCCTCTAACAACTAAGAACTATAACGAACAACAAATTTAATCAGACTTTTGCGGACACAATTTAGGTAGGTTATTTGGTGAATTTGGAACACAGAGTAATCTGCTTCCCATGTGCTCAGATTAAATCTCTGGGAGAAACCACTCACTTTACAGATGGGAAGTCAAGGGCTGGAAGCAATTCTGCACAGGATCAAAAGATTAATCCCAGAAACCACACAGTTGGTTGTCAGACCTTCGGCCCAGGGCTGTGCAAGCTGCATATGGTGCTTCTTAGAGTTTCATCATTTAAATGTTTTTTATATGCTCTTGTTTTTGCAGATGAAATACTCATTTATATACTACACATATGCTTTAATTTGGGAAGAAATTGTTTTGGTTCTACCCAGTTGAATGTAAATCTTTGCTTAAAAAGTAATTTCAAAATCACTCACATTATTCTCAAACTCACATTATCTGATCATTACAAGTTCAAAGAAAGAGAGATCATGACTCACTAAGTAAATGACAAAGAATATCTATATCCCCAGGCCCTCCTTAGATGACTCAGAGCATCATACAGAAAGAAAAACAGTTTACCTATAGTCAGAAATGCATCAGGTGCACTAATTACCTGCTATTTATTCATCTAATGAAGTGATTTCTAATGAGCAGGGTGCTAATACAAGAAAAAAATCAAATAACATTAGCATAAGGTGGAAACTTACCCACAGCTTTATTCCAGCTCTGCATGATATTTTAAGGAGTCACTGAAAATCAGCTACAGAGTCATTTGTTGCTTTTTAGGTCCTAAACACTCATGGGGTTTTGACTTTGATACTAACGTGGTATAAACACACATCTTCCTGAATCTCATGTAGTAACTCTTCAGAAAAGAATTCTTTACATGTTGCCCTGAATGCAGATTCTGACACCTGGAAATAAGCAATGATTTCCATAGATGTTTTATCATTCTGTGAAGAGAGGCAAAAGTTAAAAATCCAGAAGCTGTGTGCTATTAGGCTGGCTTGGGGCTGATGCTTTCATTACAGAGGATTATGATGAGAGTCTACAATGGGTATCACACGTCTGAGTGGTCTGTGATTACAACTGCCTCAGTGCTTTCTAATGCTGTAATTCTAATGCTGTAAGAATGCACGACAGAGCATGAGATTTTTTTCCTATCTCTTCTGCTTCTGGTCACATAGGGCTTCTGATAGACTACGCAGTCTGCAAGAAAACACATACACACCTTATTTTCAGGATTCCATCTATTAGCTATCATGTTCAACACTGTTCCCAGAGGCTCAGCTCAGAAGATGCTGGGTGAGAGCTGAGTGATAGTAACTATAATTAACCATCATACTGTGGCTCAAATGCTAAAATGCCTTTTCTATAAAACTTACATTCTGAGTAAACACCCAGAGCTCTGAGGCTGCTCACTGCATCTGCTGCAGATGAGTTAGAATTAAATTCTAAGCCTTTGTCAAGACATCGAATATGCACGGTCGAATTCCCATCAAGAGTTTTGTAAAATAATGCAACTATCTCATGGCATAGCTCCCATAGCAAGTTAGGTGAGATTTTTTTTTTTTTAAGAAATTAAACTTTTTTTTTTTTTTTTAAGTAAGTTGTTCTGTGTCCTTTTACTCACCCTCCAAAACCGTTTTAATCTGTTGACTCCGGGCAGCCTGGAAGTGTTCATCCCTGCTGGGGACGGGTCGGAGCTGTACCCTGTGCAGCTTCCAGGATGTCAGTGGGGCTCCCACGGGCAGATCTGAGGCAGTGCACTGTCCGCCGCACTGCCCGGGGTTGCTTGCAATCTGAGACACTCCCTGGCTTTTACTGCTGCTTTCCAACAACCACAGAGTTCGCCACTCAGCACAAAGCAACCAATAGCTTCACATGACATCCTCAGCATCTGAGGACTAGAGGGGGCAGAGGTGCCTCACTGCAAACTGATGTAGGGCAGAGAAAAGACTCAGGAACGCCTACAAAGTAGCCTCCCTGGTGAAAAGCAGGGTGTTTTCTAAGCAGCCCTGTTTGCCTCTTCTTCACATGGCCTAGATCAAAAGTCATAATCTGCCCTGAGAAAGACAAGTGCTAATATTTGAGCTCAAAATGATCAGTCTGCCTAACACTGAGTGTCCCCATTGACCTGAGCTTGTCCTTGCTTCTTGTTTGGGGCTCTGACCATGGGCAAGCATGTGTCTGAAATATTGGGGGGCAGGGCTTTCTATACATGATTCCTAATAAAGGGTAAATGCTGATTGTTAGGTTTGGTTGCATCTACTCAGAGGAACAGAGATTTGACCATTATCATAATCTTCTGCCAAGAGAGTAGATAGGTCTTTCAGAGCAGTATGAAGCAGTGTTCAGGATACCGAGGAGTACATGGACAGCTGCCTCCTGAAATATCTCAATATCCCTCCCAGAGAAAAGCAACATGCAGATGGACAGACCTGGAGTTTATCACATTCACTTCTGTCCCAGCCCTGGTGTTCACTGATTCTTTCTAAACCTATTTTGTTGAGCACCAATTCTATGCCAGGCATCATGGTAGATTCTGAGTATAAAAGTGTGAGCCAGATAGGCAGTAACTCTGTCTGTGACATTTAAGGTCCACTGTCATGGTGATTTAATTATCTCTTGTTCTCCCCACAGACAGACCAACTCACCCTGGAGATCAGTGCCTCGTACAGATGGGGAACCTTGTGAGTGCTCACAGAGGAGGCTGATGGGTGGCACATGGGTGTTCCCACCATCAACCTGGAAGAGCTACTCTTCTGAGATGCCTCTACCTTGACAGAGGCTGAGTGGGAAGGATTGGACGCTTTTAGGTAATTCACACTCAGACACCATTTACCAGATGAGCCTAATGTAAATAAATAATGACTTCAACTCACTCGCACATCTTCTGCCTGTCGTTGCACTGTGTTAGCACCGGGAGATCTACTAGTGGCCAAACAGAAGTAGTGAGTGGACACCAGCCTTTTAGGGATTTTCTTGTTTTAGAATATTTCAGTATTATAAAAGTAATGAAAGGTGGTTTACAGGCAGAAGTAAAATCAATGAACCAAAGAGCTTGAGAAAATCAGCTTAACTCAACCAAAAGGAGCAAGGAGAGAAGGAGGAATGGAAGAAAAAAGCAGTGAGGGCCAGGAGAGCTTTGGGGTTGGGGAGTCCAGTGGGCAACTGGCAAAAAGTTGACACAAGCATTAAGATTAAAAGATTACTTACTGAATGGGAGAAGATATTTGCAAGGGACATATCCAATAAAGGGTGAAGATCCAAAAAATATAAAGAACTGATACAACTCAACACCCACAAACCAAATAATCCAATTAAAAATGGGAAGAAGACGTGAATAGACATTTTTCCAAAGAAGACATACAGATGCCCCCAGACACATGAAGATAGGCTCAACATTACTCATCATCAGGGAAATACAATTTAAAACTACAATGAGATGTCAACTCGCACCCGTCAGAATGGCTAAATTCAAAAACATAAGTGTTAATAAGGATGTACCCTTGCACTGTTGGCAGGAATGCAAACTGCTGCAGCCACTGTGGAAAACAATATGGAGGTTCCTGGAAAAATTAAAAATAGACCTATCCTAGGATCTAGTAATTGCACTACTGGCTATTTACCAGAAAAATACAAAAACACTAACTCAAAAGGATACGTGCACCCCTATGTTTATAGCAGCATTATTTACAAATTTAAAAAGCAGCCCAAGTGTCCATCAATATATGAACAGATAAAGAAGAGGTAATATATATGTTATATATAAATGTAAATGTTATATATATTTATTATATTTATACATATAAATATAATAAATATATATAAATATAATATATAAATATATATTATATTATAAATATATAAATATAATAAATATATGTATATATAATGGAATATTACTCAGCCATAAAAATGAATGAAATCTTCCCATTTGCCACAACATGGATGGAGCTAGAGAGTATAATGCTAAGTGAAATAAGTCAGAGAAAGACAAATACCATATGATTTCACTCATGTGGAATTTAAGAAATAAACCAAACTAACAGAAAAAAGAGACAAACCAAGAAACAGACTCTTACCTCTAGAGAACAAACTGATGGTTACCAGAGGGGGCATGGGGTGGGGGACGGGGACATAGGTGATGGGGATTAAAGATTGCAGTGGTGAAAGAAAAATAAAAGAGAGAGACATGTGTTCATGATCTCTTAACACTATAAACCTCTTTGGAATGGTAAAAAGCACAGTTTAGGTCCATATAGAGATGCAAGAGATCCACATGAGGGTTTATAAATCAAAACCATAGCACCTGATACGCTAAATATATTTTAAAAATAAGCTATTTTCTGCCTTTGGTATAAAAGAAAAGTCTAGATTTGGTGAGCTTGGCTCTTCTTCAGGACAGGACAGAGGACTCACGGTCTTCATACTGATAGGCTAGAGCTATCTTGGTGATTCCTATTCTAGATGGTGACGCCTCCCTTGAAACCAGAGCTGGGAAGCACCTGGCACCAGCACAGGCCAGTGCAGAGAGCCTCTCCCATTGTGCCACGTCACCAACTGTCTGGACCAGTGGCATTCCCTTCCCATTTGGAAGACAGAGCATTATTTTATCTGCATGGAAAGCCAAGACAAAGAAATGGTCATAATCTGATGAGCTGAAAGGTTTACTGGAATTGGGTCTCACAGAAGCAGTTTTCAAGGTGTGTGTGTTCCCGTATTTGGGATTCGAAATGTATCTGATCTGTATGTAGCCTATTGATCATGTCAGTGTGGCAACACAGCAAGCTGATGCTCTTATGTCTCCTCAACTTGCCACTTAAGATAAGTCACAAGTTGGGCAACACACAGCTACAGGAATTGGAATTGTTGTATAAATATTCCAAGCCAAGGGGTCTGAGCTGGCAGGGCTCCTAGAGTTTCCTCTTTAGAGTCTTGTAAGTAAAACCTGTGGGCTGAGAACCAAGAAACGCTGATTAATATTTAATTGATGGTGGATAAAAATAATGTGGACTTGAATTTATATAATTTTGGAAAGGTGGGCATGATGAATTTGCCTCCCTGGATGCAGACCATGAGAACCTTACACCTGGAAAAACTTTTCATCACCGAAAAATATGGGTAAGAAAATGTAGGTTTCTGACACTTCATTATACAATGCTTTTTTAAAAAATTAGATTCCATCGTACTAATTATATTTCTTCCAGGTCATTTATAGTTTTGTCACCCATGCTACTTCTAAAATACTAGGATATTCAGGGACTGTAGTATTTGGGGTCAAAGGAGCAGTTGAAGTTTTTGAAAAATTGACATTAACTCAAACCCTTTATTAATAAGCCGTATTTGCAAACGTACTCTGTTCTTCCTTATGTAGCTGCATAAAGAGGTTTTCTCAACGTTTTAAACCAGAATCCTCTTGCAAGATCCCAAATCTATATGACATTACTGGCAAACCAGGACTTGGGATGTCATTTTTGGCTTAAACTTTATCAAAAATAACATACTGATTTACTAATTTTTAAAGAAATGAAAGAATCTAACTTGATTTGATCTTTGCCTTATGAGCATAGTATTAGGTGAATACTCTCCAAGTGATCACAAAATAGTGTAAAACACCACGGGAGACTACAAAGAAAATTAACAACTATGAATGTAAAGTTTATACTTCAAAAAGATGAAAGCGATATAGAATCAAACCACTTTCCCAGAGCAAGTTACTGATTCCTAGCATGACTCAAAACATAACATAAGCCTTGTAGCAAAACTGAAGTTTTGATTTAGGGGAAAGGACGCAGCACCATCAGGGGTGCCTTCCTGCTGGTGGGGGTGTTGGGAAATCACGATTAACAAAAGCTTTATAGCCTCCTCTGGGTTATAGAACATTATGGATAATCTACCATTTGCTTTTTTTCAGGGACAACATTCATGAATAACAATCACTTACAGGTACAAGGGCTGAAATCTAGGTAGTCAAGGCTTTACCTGCGGAATATCAATAGTCGTAGGATGGCTTCACATGCAAATAACCATTTCCAGCGTCACACGTTCTAGTCTGACTGCAGTGGCCACTTACATACTCTCTCCTCTTCATTCACTCAGGCCTTTTGTAAGCACCCTGCACTACCATCTTGCACCCTCATTTTGTCCTCTCTCTGTTCTATAGGTAACCTACAAATTCAGGCATGCAAAATACCCCACTTTTCTTCAGAGCAACTAGAATTTGCATCCAGAAGAACTGTCTGACAGGATGACAGGCAGTTCAATCTCTGTCACCACTGGCGAACGTGGGGCTTTATGAGGGTTTATGAGGTGCCAATGCACAGGGGAGGGGCCTTCTAATCGTCTGTTGTGGGTTACAGGATGCTATTTCCTTCCACATCATTTGTTTAGTTGTGGTTACTCCAGATGCTTCTGTGCTGGCTGAACACATGAAACTGTTGGCTGCGGCTGGGGGCATTCAAAAGACCAGGACACAGCCTCCACTAGGGCACCGCCAAGCCTTCCCCTTGGAGTCTTGTCTCTCGCCTTGGGTTTTATCTCAAACAGTCCACAGGTCCCTGCCCCAGAAGACTGGGTCAACATCCCTTCAGGATTTCTTCTCTTGTGGCTTCCGAAGGCTCTCCAACCTCCTCCTCTCAATCTGGAACCCCTGACAAACTGAAAGGACCAGTCACAGAATGGGAAGAGATCATCTATGAGCAGGGATCTTTTTAAGTCGTAAAATTCAAGATACATATTTGCTGTGTATTTCAGGGTAAAGCCGTGGGTGGTGACTTTCTTCAAGTACATGGATATCTGTGTCTAAAGCACTGTAATCAATAGAACGCCTTTTTACTACTCACTCTCCTGCAGAGCACTAAAGCAGAGACTTCACTTAAAGTGTTTTCCAGAGTGTTCCTTTTTGCAAATGTCTATGACTTATTAAAACTAGGATACAGTCTGCCAGTGATGGGTAGAGAAAGCCCATTTATTGTACTTTTCTGCCTTCCTGTGGCTTTTGGCTTTGTGGTCAGGGGCTGAAGATACCAGCCAAAGAAAAATAATAATAATAGTGATGGTCAGCATGAAAGCACTTTAAAAGAGGCATGGTGATCTGTGAGACCTGGGGCATTTCAGGGTTTGCTCGACAAAGACTTCTCAGCTTCCTGATCAAATGGTAGATGCTAACCTCCCTTAAGTAATTGCAGGATGTTGTCTATATAAAGGTTTTATCTTCAAATTAGCAATGACCTTTTGTTCTTCAAAGCTCATTGAGCAGAAATGTGCAAATTCCACCTTCTGCAGGGATTAAGCATCATCAAGACTTAAAATTTACTCTCAGGATTCCAAGGCCCGAGTTGAGTTGACCCCAGAGCACTCTTCAAAGGACTGCGGTCTGCAGAAGGGGCGGGACAGTGTGGGGTCAGGCACCGTGGTTTCCTGGAGAGGCCCGGAGCCCAGTGGCAGGGCCTCAGTGCTTCTGCCTCAGCTCTGACAGCTGATAGTAGGTATGCTAACCTCGCCTCTCTGAGCCTCACTTTCTCCGCTGCCACGTGGTGAAGAGAGTGGTATTTTTGGGATCATCTCAGGGTAACACTAAGTACTATGAATACTGTACCCAGTACTCAAGTACCACCATCATTACCACCACTACCTGGCACCTCAGGCAAGGTTGGGTATGGGGAGGGCTTTTCACTTCAAAACCAACCTGAAGGATTGGCATCAGAGGTGCTTCTTGCAAAAATGCTCTTTTTTCTGGGGAAAATCATAGCATAACATATTCCAGTGATTCCAAATTGTGCTTGGTAAGGGGCCTCGAGCCCAATCTAAGCATAGTCCCCAGCTCTAAACCCTCTAGACCTTCCCTCAGCTTAGTCTCACCCTTCCTACCCACTGTACTACTCCCTTCTTCTCTGGAAACCTGCACAGGCATCACTGCTTATATATTATCTTCTGCTGAAACCTGTATTTAAGGCAGCATATCAGCTTACCTGTCACTATATAGACTTCCTTGATCACATCTCATTATTAAAGCTAAACTGGAAAAGGTTCTTCTCGTAGGTAGCGTGATTGTTCTGCATTAATTGGTAGCTTCATGCCATACAGAAGACATCCATTTCTCTATATCCACAGCAAGCAAGCTCCACTCCAAGGTGCAGTTCTTTCTGGAGGTTCTGGTAAGAACCTGCTTAGTGTGTATGTGTCCCTGGGAAATGCTCGAAGAAATTTTATTCTCCACTGAGCACAGGAAGTGTTTTCCACTGACATATTTAGCAGGTCCCTGAATGAAAGGACATTGAGAGTCTCTCCTGTATCTGTCAAAGCCCCATACATGCCTGGCAACATTCTTCCCGGTAACAGGCAGGCCAGGGAAGCAGACGTTACATTTCTGTAGACGAGACCCCATTAACTGGAGGGTATGAGATGGGATTGGGAATCACAGGATCAGATGACAGCAGTGTTTCTCAAATATATATATGTAACTGTTTTACATGGTGACTCTGTGCACACATGTGGATATACACACACACAGTTTCACAAAGCATGCTCAACCTTACCACTTTGCATCTTTTTTTTTCCATTCACTTCTATATATATTTTTAAAGATTTTATTTACTTATTCATGAGAGACAGAGACACACACAGAGAGAGGCAGACACACAGGCAGAGGGAGAAGCAGGCTCCATGCAGGGAGCCCGACGTGGGACTCGATCCCGGGTCTCCAGGACCACACCCCAGTCTGAAGGCGGCACTAAACCAATGAGTCACCGGGGCTGCCCCACTTCTATATTTTTTAAAGACTGTCTCACTACATTGATGTCCTGATCCACTGGGTCTCAACCAGCTGTTCAGAAACCACCGGAGTACAGCATTAGTTTTCAAATGTCGGTAGCAAGGAATTGCCTGAGTGCTCCTAAAAACTGCACGTTCTCTACCCCCATCCACAGAGATTTTGACTCAGTCTACATGGGATTCTTCACAGAATTCTCCGCTTTCAACTTACTTCCTAGGGAATGCAACTGGTTTCCAGACAGTCCTTGGGGACCAGCAGTGACTCAGAACCTGCATTCTCACTCAGTTCACTTGGTAAGGAAATATTGCTAAGAAGGCATCTCATCACATATTTCTAAAACGTTAACTGATTTCAACCCACTCTATGGACAGAAAAGATGGCTTTACCTCAGCTAAGGAGACCTGTCCATGCACAGGAAGCAGCTGAGGCAAAAATCTGTGCTGAGATTAATGCAAACCTATCCTGCTACAGGAGAGAAGAGCCTCAACCGTAAGCTAACGATCTGCCAGTGAATGCTCAAGTGTTCTGCTGCTGTTGTAACAAACCACCACAAACCTAGTGGCTTGAAGCACACTCATTTATTGTCACATAGTCCCACAAGACAGAATGAGAGTGCAGTGTAGCTAGATTCTCTGTTCAGGTCTGACAAGGCAGAGAACAGTGTTGGAAGGACCTGCTTCTAAACTCATTTGGTTGGTGGGATCCTTTTGCTTTTAAGGTTCATGCAATTACATCGAGCCCATCCAGATAATGCATGATAACCTCCCTCAGGGACATCCATGAGTATCATGGCAGGGGACAAAGGTCAACAGGAGCCAACATTCTACCCACTATCATGGGTCAGTAATATCATGCTTTGTGTACAAAGCAGTATTAAGCATTATTCTTAATAATTCAAGTGTGCAGGTTTTTAACTGGGAAATAACTCCATAGTATGCGATATTAAAAATAAATAAAAATTAAATTAATGCGGTTTTGCCCTATTGAACATCAATTCATCCAGAAGTCTTTCCACAGGCAAATGAATGACTCAAACATAAAGTTTGGTTATACTTTCAGAGGTTGGAAGCCAGCAAGAAGCCTCTGAAACTTTCTTGAATAATTTATTTCCATCGTTGGTTTTGCCAAAAGGAAGCTCAGAGATGTAGTTAGGTGGACAAAAGCACCATGAACACCAGCCCCCTTCACTCCTCAACTACCACTGCTGTGAATTTCCTTTGGCTCTGCCCTGGCTCAACACTGGTTTTATCTGAAAATCAAGCTCTGAGCAATTGGCAAAATCAGTCAATTTCAACCTCATTGAATTAAACACAAAGCAGTGGGATGAAGGGACTCTAGGAGAGATGAAGGGAGAGGGGACAAGAGAGAAGAAAAATACACAAGAGAAATTGGGAAGAAGTTATAATGAGTTAACAAGAGTGGTAGGAAGGGAAGGAGTGGAGAGGAGAGGATGGGGAGGGGTGAGGAGGGGAGGGGAAGGATGGGAGAGGGCAGGGGAAAGGAGGAGACAGGAAGGGACCAAGAGAACTTGAGATGTGGGAAATTAACACCTCATTTGCATTACAGGGACCCCAAATTCCCCATGAAATATACTAAAATAAGTCATCTAACCTTGGGGACATTGATTTATCTGCAAAGAGGCAGGTTTACAGTAATGAAAAAATGGTGATAAAAGAAAATTCTAAATAAAACATTTCCAGGCAGGTCTGTAAACATGGGCAGACTCACTCTTAGGTGCCAACATGTATTAGTCTTGGTTTCAAAACCAGTGATGACAGGTTCTTCCTAAACGTGTGTTAAGCCCAAAGACTAATCTCCAACACAGGCCTTTCCACAGTTAAGTGTGGACCACCCACTGGAGATGTTTCATGACCGTGGGAATGTACCCAACACTACTGAACTGCACATTTAAAATGGTAAAGATGGTGAATTTTACGTTGTGCGTTTTTAACCCCAACAAAGAACCGTGGCTCGCACTACAGATGAGTCAGCTCGTCTAACTCTCCCCAACTATGTACAGTTGGTATGCTTGGGATTTCCATTCTCCAGTGAGGAAACTAAAACTTGGGGAAATTCAGAGACTCATGCCAAGGTCGTGCAGTGAATGGGCAGTGAGGCTAGCATTCAGAACAAAACAGTGTGATTCAAATACATTGGTCGTAATTCTTTCTCACTCAGGGAGCACTGGAGAGAGCAAAAGGAAAATAAATATATTTTAAAAATAATTTATGACCAGAAGGATGATGGAGAGGCATGTGTGGGAAACTGGGCATCTTACGCAACAGCCCACATCTCTCAGGAAGCAAGCAGTAGGTCATCACATAGAAGGACTTCCTCTGGGAGAGTCAGTGTTTAGATCTGCATGGGGCATACAGAACAAGAGTGTAGGGCTACCGTGGGTGGGGGAGCCCCACTGCTCTGAAGCAGCCTGGGCAGCGGGGTGGGGGGTTCCTGGGTGAGCCCCAAGGCCAGAGGAAGCCTGATTCACTCAAATGTATGTCTTGTCTCTCCCCCTTTGGGGGACAGACAAACTGCAGCTTAGAGAGACAGCTGTTAGTCACAGAGCTGGTTCATTGCAAAGACAACAGAAGGGGGTGGGAGGGGCACCCAGGTGGGTGCTTGCTCAGCGGTTGGTTGAACGTCTGCCCTTGGCTCAGGGCATGATCTCAGGGTCCTGGGATTGAGTCCCACACCGGGCTCCCCACAGACAGCCTGCTTCTTCCTCTGCCTGTATCTCTGCCTCTGTCTCTGTGTCTCTCATGAATAAACAAATAAAAGCTTTAAAAAAAATAAAGGTGGATGGGGAAAGGAGGCGGGGGAGATTGGGGAGAAGGTGAGAGAGGCTGAGACCCAGAGAGTGAGCACAGAGAGGCCAGAGGAAGAGCTGGGCTTTAGGAAGCAGAGAGCGGAGGCGAAGCAGCTAGGGACGTGGGTGGCTGTAGGGTCCTTACATGAAGAACAAAGTGTCCATGTCATCCCTGGGGTCAGCCCTCGTGGCCCAGATGCCCTGTTGGAGGTGCTATCTTAGAGCCCCATGAGAAGCAGAGATCCCAACCCTGTATTTCATTTAGAGCTGTCTCACTCGTTCTTCTGAATCTTCATTCCTTAAAACAAGTTATGAGCACTTTCATTTGACCCATGCTTGCACAGCCAGGAACAATCTTTGTTATACAAACACAAACCCTGGTGATGTTATTGTTATTGTGATAAATTAACCAGGACTCTAATGAGGTCAAAAACAAACTCCATTTGCTGAAATTCCTCTGAAAGAAATTGAAGTGGTTAGGATCCGAGATTCATCCTGACATAACCCACCAAGAAATCCACTTACCTCTAAGGAGTGTTCTTCAATGCAAAAATAGCCCATTCTCTGCTACAGTTCCTTTCCTGTTATGGATTTTTAACAAACAAAATAGATTTCTTGATGAAGACACACTTGTAAATAACATCTTCTGTGAAAGCCTCCAACCACAACAGTCTCCATGCTGATGGAGATCCAATCACCCTGTCCATCCTAACTTCTAAACTTCCGAAGCTGCGGCCCAAGAGCTGGAGACGCACTGTCTCCAAGGCCGGGAGGTCAGGCACGAGAGGGATGGTCAAATATGCCAATGAGGGGATCTGTGTGGCCGATGGCAACCTCCCAAATCCTGCCAGGGCCATCCTGTCCACCTGGACTGCTCTATGTCCACCTTTTCATAGGGCAGGCTGCCCACATGACACCGGCTCACAGTCTTTCTCCCTGAGGTTACTTCCATTCTCACTCTTCAAAATTTCTTCAGGGTTTGCATCACTCCTTGATATCTTCTTGTTGAGATATTTGTTTATTTACTCTTTCCTTGTATTATTTCCAAAATAGTAAAGAGCCCCCGGGCATATACAGTTGGTGATTATTATTAAACATCCGAAGGAAAGAAGGAAGGAAGGGACAAGCATGGTGTTTTTACACAAACACTGGGGTGTGACTCAGAGACAGGTACATCCTTTCTAATCGGAAACAGAAGCCAAAGGAGACTTGATCTTGGGCTCTGTTTGGGTCACATACTTGAGCGCTTCTTTAAAATGAAATAATGGGGCTTGCCCTGTTTCATTCATTATATTAACAAGGGAAATAGGAAATAATTTACCAGAGGTATATATGCTCAAGACAAAAATTATCATCCTCAAGGCTCTGCATTTTAAAGAATCAGAGACTATATTTAACTTCAATTTCACACACACACTCAGGGCAGGATGGAAATAATAAGAAATGGCAGGGGCTTTTCAGATGTCACAGGTTTTGGCGAGGACTCTTGGACTCTCTTGGGGGGGATAATAAAAGGTAGACAGTGAGGCTGGCAATGTTCCAGAAACCTCCCTCCTTGGACCTCAACTGTCACAGAGCTCTCAGCTAAGGACGAGCTTTGTTCTGCTTGCTTGTTATGGCCCTCTCAGGTCTGGGGATTAAGAGGCACAAACTTGCAGTTATAAAATAAATAAATCACAGGGATGAAAAGTACAGCACAGGGAATATAGTCAATAATATCATAATAACATTGTATAGTGACAGATGGTGACTACACTTACTGTGGTGAGCACTGTGCAATGCACAGCATTGTCAAATCACTACATGCACACCTAAAACTAACATAATGCTATATGTCAAAATTTTTTTAAAATCTTATTTTTTAAAAAAATTTAAAATATTTTATTTATTTCAGAGAGAGAGAGAGAGAGAGAGAGAGAGAGAGAGAGCATGAGCAGAAGGAGGGGCAGAGGGAGAGGGAGAAGCAAAGTTTCCACTAAGCAGGGAGCCTAATGCAGGCCTCCATCCCAGGACCCTGGGATCATGACCTGAATCGAAGGCAGACACTTCACAGACTAAGCCACCCAAGTGCTCCTTAAAAAAAAAAATCTTTTTAAGATAGAGACTACTGACTTTAAAGACCCACACAAAGGCCACGTCCAACAGCTCTGTCAGAAGAACTGAGCCTCATGCTTAGCCTGGAGGTGAGCTGCTTGCTTGGACACGTCAGCCTTGGTTTCAATCACTGCCTCGCCCAAGGTCTTGGAGGGCAGATCACAGTGCAGACTGCCCCTCCTTGGACGGAAGGAGAAGTGAGGCCCAGAACTACAGACAGTGCATTTTCTTTACCCTCTTCCCCATTTTCCGTGGAGGGTAGACCAGCAAGCTGTATGGGTGATCGATGTGTTTACGTGTCTGTCTCCGAGTTCCTGGATTAGATGGCTGGCCCAGATAAAACAGCTCATTTATTTTATTGATCCATGTATCTACGCAGAGCAGGAATAATAAGGCCTCCCGGGCTGCTCTCCTCTCCCTCCATCTGGGTTGCCATGGTCTCAGAGACTCAGGACCCAGGGCTATGGAGGTGTTTGCCGCAGTCTCCCAGTCATGTCTTTGGGGGATGCGCTCCCTGCTGTTACCTTCAGCTGCCCACCTGTCCATGGTGTCTGCCCTGCCTCAACTGTGTCTAATGGAGAGAAACAGATTTACTCACTGATAAAGGCTCCAAACAAGATTGGACAGGGGCCCAGAAAGCAGCAGCAGGAGGAAAGTGGCCGACAGGTGTGAGCCAGGCAGCTGTCCCGGGCTAGGCACAGGGGCCTGTGCTAGAGGAGGTGGCGCCCACAGCCCTGGGGGACCCATTGGCAGGCTTCCCAGACACTCCAGGTGGGCTGACGTGGGTGGGAGTCTGCACCCTCCTTGCTCCAGGCCCTAGGATTTCATGCCACACATTTCATCTCACTCGAGCCTCTGTGTACCGAGCAGTTTAACCAAAGGACAGTCACTGAGAAATCCAGATTCTTCCTGCTGTATCAACCCAGAGCTAACACTGGAAGGCCTGAATAATGCCCCCTGAAAGCAGCTACCAAATGCTCTGGGGATTACAGCCTAGGAAGGAGCTGCATTTCCCGGGACGTAGCAGATCCCACTCCATCCCAGGGTAGCACCAGCTGTGGGGCAGCTACTGACACCCCTCAGGATGCCAGTCGCTCTTGGAAGCTGCAAAATGCTTATGCAGAGTTTTGCTCCCAAAACCTCAAGATCTGGTTTAAAATATGAACACATTTCCAAGTGATCATTCGCCTTGGGCAAAATACACTACCTCAGCAAGTAAGCTCACATTAAGAAATGGAAACGTCAGCATAAAACATTCTGTACGTGGCTCTGTTCAGAATTCACCTGGCACCTGCAGCCCTGTGTGCTCACACACACAGTTTGGCACTAATGTGAGCAACGTCCCAAAAAATGCCACTTGCTAAGCAATAGTTTTTCCATGCGGCTAAGCTCAGAAAGGTGGGGTGGTTTCTTTTATGAGACTTACTTTTCATTTATCTGCCCACCATTCCTGGGCCCCTTGAACAACTGACGAATAGCTGTGAATGATCCGACATGAAGGTGGGGCTGAGAACAAGATAAACCGTGCACAACGGGGTGGCCTCCCAGTTGCTGGTTTGCCTGAGGAGCATTCCCGTGCTGTGGGCAGACACGGGGTGCCTGGGAAGAGATTCTGCTCACAGGGTCCACGCAGAAGCACACAGATGCTTGCAATTTAGTTTTAAGTCTCGGATAGAAAATACCTTCCTCTTGGCTTCTGGGCCAAACGTCCAGAACGCAGTTGAGCTTTGAATGGGTACTTATTAGATCCTTGATGGCCGAGCAGGAATGGGCAGGAAGAACAGGTGAGTGACTCCCCCCCAGCCCCCACACTGCTGAGTAAAGGAATGTGTATTTTCTCTTATGCAAATATTAAGAAAACAGTTCCCACGTGTTCGCATTTGCATGTGTGTGCTAGGAAGCCAGCCCATGGGAGCACATCGTGTGGAGAGGTCCAGTCTCTAAGGAACTCTAGCTGTTCCTGGACCCCAGCATCCCCACTCTAGGCCCGTGTGTCAGAACCTGTGGCCGAACCACCTGAGCAGTGCTGCTGGTCAGGGTGACACGAGGGAGACGGAATATCAGATGTCACTGGCTGCTGAAAGAGGAAGGAAGGATGCCGAGCAGCAAGGAGAGGCCCTTCCCCCTTTACAGGAGACTGAAATCAATTTCCTGTCTTTGCAACGACCACAGTTAAAGGTGTGCCCGTGAGATGTTTCTAGTGTCCTCCCCTCCCTGTGGTGACACACAGATTACTTCACGGTTACATTTCTTCTATGCAGTTTCTGCTGTGAGCCCTGAATTCTAGAGAGAAACACCCAAGAGAAGAGGGAAGGCAAGCAGGTTGGTGGAAAGCTGGTGCAGAGAAGGGGCCAGACAGACAGGGGACATCCCAGGAAACCCTACAACAGCCCAGGATAGCCCAGGACACCCTACAACAGCCCAAACAGCTCAGGACACCCTAGAATAGCTCAGGACATCCCAGGACACCTTAGGACAGGTCAGAACATCCCAGGACATGCTAGGACCTCCCAGGACAGCCCAGGACACCCTATAACAGCTCAGGAAAGTCCAGGACAGACTAGGACAGCCCAGGACACCCTATAACAGCTCAGGAAAGTCCAAGACAGCCTAGGACAGCCCAGGACAGCCTAGGACAGCCCAGAACAGCCCAGGACAGCCCAGTAAACCAGGAAGACAACTGCACACAACGCCTACCCCCATCAGACTACAGCAGTGCTAGAGGGATCAAGTGGCGCTGGGACCTAACACAGCGCCTGGCCAACAGTGCTCCCTCCATATGTGTCCACTTGCCGAGTAAACGAATTCATGAGGTGGCCACGGAGGAGGAAGCCAAGCAGAGGTGGGGTGGTACCCAGGGTCTTCATGGGAAAGGACACTCCTGAAAGCGCCAGCTCACACACAGCCTGCCTTGCACACTAACACTTCTTGAGACCTGGGTCTCTGGACATCCTTCCCTCCCGAATCACCCGCAGAACTAGACATCCACGCTGTCCTCTGAAGCGCCCCATGGACAGCCCCGTGTCTAATGGGCCCGCGCCCTCCCCACAGCCTGGCTGCGTGCTGGGTGAGGGTAGGTATTTGCAGCCAAGACATATTCATTCCCTTGGTCAGGTACAGGCTGACCTTTGACCTCTAGCCACAGGTGGGGTGAAGGCAAGCCAAGGCTTGCGTAAGGTGGTAGATGCTGAACCTTCCCCGTCACAAGTGTGAACAATTCTCATTCTCAAGAATGGAGGCTCCCGAGCATCCCCTGCAAGCTGTGAGGCCTCCTCAAAGCACCTGTTGAGATTCTGGATTCAGGAGTTCAGGGTGGGTGTCCAGGGTCTGCATTCTCAGAAGTTCCTCAGGCGACTCCTGCTGCAGCCCACCCATGGGACACCAGAGCTCCCGGCCGCCCGCCGTGTGCCACGCCTCTCCTTCCCCTTCTCAGCCCCACACCTCCTTCCCGGCTCCGGGCCTTCCATCACACCTCAGGCTGCCAACCCCCTGCCAGGTCACCTGGTGATAAGGCCCAGACACAGCCCCACCGAGGGGACGTTGCCTACAGCTGTGTCTCCACGCACACTGCCCGTCCCACGGACCACCTGTGTGCAGGTGCAGAGACTCACACCCCGCTGTGCGTCCCCCCCCCCCCCAGCATGAGCAGGGGCTTTGCTGTAGAGCTCCTCGGACAAATCAAGACCTGGAAGGAAAGAAACTCTTGAACCGGAGGTGTTCAAGAAGGGGCTGAATCATAGTAAGGACACAAAGCTTCTTTAAAATACTGCAAAGGGGTCCCTGGGCGGCTCAGTCGATGAAGCGTCTGCCTTCAGGTCAGGTCATGATCCAGGGTCCTGGGATTGAGCCCTGCATCAGGCTCCCTGCAATGTTCTCTTTCTGCCTATGTCTCTGCCTCTCTCATAAATAAAGAAATAAAATCTTAAAAAAAAAAAAAAAGTAAACTGACCAAGAGAAACTACACAAGAGCCCCAAGAGAAGCTCCATTAGCTGGAGTAAAACCTAGTCTCTTGATTTTGCTTATTTTAAAAGAGTGTTTGCTGTCCAGAAGAGGAGGCTCCAATGTTTTCAAATACAGTTTAAAAATTTAACAGGTTCTCTGTCTGAAGAATAAAATCCCCGATTTCATTTAAAGGCATAAAAAATGACTCATTAAGGTGTCACCGGAGCCTAGTAAAGTGCCTGGCAGACTGGCAGATACTGCTCCTGTTACCTTGCTGAGAAAAATGAATGAAGGACCTGGACAAGAAAAGAGACCATATGGAGGAAGAAAGGATGTCGTACAGCATCTTCCATAGAAACACGCCTTTACGTGGGGTCTCCCGCCCGCCTGTTATGCTATCCGATGGTCGTGTTCTCTAACGACTTGTACAGACCTGCTCACAGCAGCCTTACTTAGAGCAGACAAAAATATGGAAACCACTGAACATCCATCAAATGACGGATGGATGAACAAAATGTACTGTTACAACCACACAACAGGATATTATTCAGCCATAAATAGAAATGAAGCTCTGATCCATGCTACACCATGGACGAACCCGGAAAATGGGATGCTAAGTGAAGGAAGCCATTTACACAGGACCACGTGTTATAGGATTCCATTTAAATGGCATGACCAGAACAGGCAAATAGAGACAAAAATAATTAAAAGTTATGCGAAGCCAGGGGAGGGATAGATGGAAAGCAACTGCTAATGAATGTAAGGTTTCTTGTCAGGGTGATGAAAACGGTCCAAAATTGGATTAAGGGGGTTCTTGCACACTTCTGTGAATTGCTAAAAATCACGGAATTATCCCTGTAAAAGGGTGGATTGATGGAGCGTAAGTCATACCTCAATGAAGCTGTAAAACAAACGTAATGGTCTATGTGAAGTACCACATTGAGTTTGACACAATGATGAGGTTTAAATAGGATTGTGGAGATAATCACAGTCATTTGTTGGCTTTCTGGAACTTTCTGAAACATCACAGATGTGAGACAGGACGTCCCCTGCCTTCACTCCCGGACGAGCGGGGACAGGGAACAATGGAGGGAGGGCGGCCTCCTAAAGGCCTCATATCAGAAGACGCCACAAGAAGCGAGGTACCTATAACCTACACTGAGAAAGGAACGCCACAGATGGTCCAGGACCCGGCAGGTGGTCTGTCAGGCTGGACCGTGACAGGGGCCAGGCCACAGGTGTCAGGAGGAGGCCTGGCTTGGCCACTCGGAATATGACGCTTCATGGCGGCAGCCAAGCCAGGCAGGTGGATGGGGAAGGTGATGGGAAACATTGGGGTTTTTCCCACCTGGAAGTCCAAGTGGGACGGTCAGTGACATCACAAAAAGCTCCTGGCAGAGAGGAGGGCCTCTGGAGCCCAGGGAAGAAGACTCCTGCCTCTGAGGGCAGCGAACAAGAAGGAAGGGAACAAAACCCAAAATGGGAAAGGCGATGAAAAGGCAATTTGAAATGGAAAAGAAACAAAGAGAAACACAGAACAACTGCAACGGAAGGCCAAGGCCAGCTCAAAGCAGGGGGACACTGACTCCCAGCTGTAGCTTCAACCCCACGGCATGCGTGGGGCTGAGCAGGAGCCAGACCCAAGGAACAGAAATGACCCTGGTGAATGGCAGCTGTGTGCAACCTTAGTCTACGTATCCAGGAGCTCAGCCATCTTCCATCACTCGCTTAGCCACCCTCAACTGTACACGAGCAAGGTATCCACGGGACTGTAGGTCATTCATCCCATAAGAACCGAGGATTGAAGTTCATCTTTGAATCAGTTTCTCGCCCACCTGCAGATACTCCTTGCCCACAAGCAGACTGAGGACCCTATCTGGGGAACCACAGATCTAAACCAAACCCCCACTTCCCACCAGCGAGGCCCTACCCCCAACCAAGGGCTCTTACCCCCCAGACAGGCCCTCTGTCCTTCACCCCATCCTCCCTGAGCTTCTGGCAGAGTTAATAACCCCAATGTATTTTTGGGAAAGGTAGAGAACAAAATATATATATGTGTGTATTTATAATTAAATGGAAACTTCCCCAGAATCTATTCATAACCAGAATATGTCTGCAAATACACAGGATAAGTGTTTACAGGTAAAATTATATACCTGTAATTTTCAGATTATTTTATCACTTGAGCAGATTAAGTCAACCGAATTATAAGCAGACCAGTTTGGTGCTCTCTTTCTTCTCATGGGCCAAACAAAACTCTAATGCTCCACAGTTTGGCTTTTCAGAGGCGACCACGGGAACAGACAACTGTCCCCAACACATGGCTTCTTTGGGAAGGTTTATATCAGCTTGGGCTCTAGGCCTTTGGTCTAGAAAACTAAGTAAAATGTCTCTCACTTGGACAAAAAGGAAGTCTGAAGCCTGAAGATTTGACATCTCCCTTTTCCTGTCCTCGTAGCAAAATGTGTGACTCAGAGTTGGTTTTTTTTTTTAACTTATTTTATTTAAATTCAATTAGTTGACACATAATGTATCATTAGTTTCAGAGGTACAGTTAGTGACACATCAGTTGCATATCACACCCAGTGCTCACCCCATCACATGCCCTCTTCCACGCCCAACACCCAGTGACCCCGTCCCCTTACTCTTTTCCCCTCCAGCAACCCTCAGTTTGTTCCCTAGAGTTAAGAGTCTCTGATGATTTGTCTCCCTCTCTGATTTTGTCTTATTTTATTTTCCTTCCCTTCCCCTATGATCCTCTGTTTTGTTTCTTAAATACAACATAGGAGTGAAATATTGTGATAATTGTCTTTCTCTGACTGACTTATTTCACTCAGCATAATACCCTCTAGTTCCATCCATGTCGATGTAAATGGTAAGATTTCATCCCTCCTGATGGCTGAGTAATATTCCATCTTCTCTATGCATTTATCTCTTGATGAACATTTAGGCTCCTTCCACAGTTTGGCTATTGTGGACATTGCTGCTGTGAACATCGGGGTGCAGATGCCCTTTGGTATCCCAACATCTGTATCTTTGGGGGTAAACACCTAGTAGTGCACTCGCTGGGTCACAGGGTAGCTCTGGCCTCTGAGCCTCCATCCCCCCAAGGTCACCCGTGAGAGGAGAGGCGTTCTCTTTCCAAACTCACAAGAGCCGGGCCTATGCGCTCTGAACAGGTACATGTGTCCTCCAAGTGCACTGTCTTCTTCCTAAACATTAGTAACCAGACCCAAAGCAAAAGAATAAACCCAAGGGTTTGGCTTTAGCTCCTGCTTTTGTTTGCCTTCTCTCAACTTCCAGGACACATCCGTTATGATAAAAACCTTTCATCCAGAGGAAGACTAAAGAATGCGAGAAGTTCAGTTAGTGGTAGGCTTCGGTGTCCTCTGTATCGTCTGAGGCTACAAACCCCATGTTCCCACTGCTGCAGACACGCTGACGCGGATTTCCAGACGGCACACCGGGTTCTGTGTCTGCAGTGCAGTGTTCTGTCTGGGGGGCTATCACATGTGCCCTGTTTTCTGCTTACTACAAACTCGCCCTACGGTGTTCATAGAAAACCTCCCTTGTGGGCAGTTATATCATTTTATCTGTTTTTAAAGAGATCAAGGAAATGGGGTCGTGGAGCCCTCTCACTGATTCTAGGCTCCCGGAGCCCAACACTGGCCCTGAGCAAACAACACTATCAGTGCCACCACTGCTGTTTCCTGGGGGAGCCCTGCTGCGATGGGACCTCCTCCTGTGCCGGGGGCATGGTCACCTCAGTTTCCCCTCTCAGGCTCCAATCCCCTGAGAACCGAACCCTCATGACTGATCCCTGCATCCACACTGACAGAACTGGGAGTGGAGATTCCATAAATCCTAGGATGGCCTCCTCCTCCAGGAAGGACTCACAGATTACAAGGCACCCAGGACAACCTGGGAAGGGGAAGGTGCGGTGCACGGGTTCAAGAGTCTAGGGACACCTGGGCCACATATGAGGGGAAGACCAAAGAACACCAAGGCCTGGGCAGGAAGGAGAATTGGAGCCAAAGGGTTGTCAAGGTGGCTCTGGTCTCCAAAAGGCAAAGCAGATGAAACAAGAGGGAAACTGGAAGGTTGGTGCAGTGCTGTGCTGTAGCATTTTCAGGCCGTTCTGGACTGTTCTTGACAGATATGCCTTCGCTGGTTTTAAAGCAATGAGTATTTTAACCCTGAGAATTGTAGGCACTACGTGTGATCATTTTCAAAAGGAGGCCTGCTTCTTGCAGTCACGTGAGTCCATGTTTTTGGCATCTCTCCTCCCGGGACCAAGCAGTGTATTAGCAAGTGCTCTACTGAATGGTACTAGGAGAGTCATTTCATTGCCAAGATGACAGAGAGAGGTGGGTTTAGGACTAATTAATTATCTGCCTGTAAGCTGATCCCCAGGTCCTCTCGCTCTGCCTTCTGGAAACGAGTCTAACATCTGTGTTAGAAACGCCAAAGCCTCAATCCAAGCCGAAGTGTGGTGTAGACGCAGTTTGGTGTATGCTGCATTTGGGAAATGAGCTTATAAATCTCCCACATCCTCCCCATCACCATCCGCCAAATGACAGAGGCAGCGTCTACGGTACAAAGGCTGTCTTGGCCCTTTGCCCCTCAGATGGCCCAGGGCACCCCTCAGGCTGACTTTTCCACAGACTAGAAGGGGCTTGTCACTCCTTTAAAGACAGTTTTTCAGAGAAAAATCAATGGCTCTTCATACTGAGTTTGTAAAGTCTGGGATGATGAGGATGCTGGAAATAAGTTACTTTTTTTTTTTTTTTTAGCACAAGAAGATAACGCATTAAATAACACAGAATGGCCATTGGGGGTCTTTGTGGTTCCATACAAACATTAGTATTATTTGTTATGGTTCTGTAACATCATGTGTCAACCGTATTCAAATTAAAAAAAATTGAAATATATATATATGAAGTATTTTAAGAAGAGTTTGATACCAATATAAAAATAAATGGAAAATTTTCTATCTGAAATGCTGATTATTTTGTAATGTTCATTAGAAAAGTAATGAATAAATTCAATAAAATTAAAACACACACACAGATAATGGCCTACAAGGAGTTACTACGTGTCCATGAGGATTGTGGCTTCATTACTGATGATCTTGTGGCTACTGCCTCAGGATGGAGGGGTTCACAAACACCGAACACGGGGTGAGAAGACCTGAGTTCCAGTCCTATTTTTGCTACTGCGTGCTCTGGACTGGGTACCACTTCCCTTCCCCACGTGATTTACCACCTGATGGGAGCAACTAATGCCCTGTTTGTGAAGACCAATGCAGATAACATGTTTTAAAGATTTTATTTATTTATTCATAAGAGACACAGAGAGAGAGGCAGAGATATAGGAAGAGGGAGATATAGGCTCCCTGATTCGGGACTCGATCCCAAGACTCCAGAATCATGCCCTGAGCCAAAGGCAGATGCTCAACCACTGAGCCACCTTTGAGACCCCAGTGTAGATAATGTGTACAGACTAAACAGTGCTTGTAGGATTTCACCCCATTCTCCATGGCACGTAGAGTGGTGGAAGTAGCATTCACACCCTCAGTGTCTCCCCGGCTTCCTTGAGTCCAAGGTCATGTTTATCAAGCAGATCAGGTAATTTGAGGAGTAAAGATTTTATTTTTGTTGGAGGAAAGGGCAGGTCTTCGTATCTCATAAATTTTGCCTTTTTGATTTAATTCAACTTATTCATTTAATCTGCAAAAGCAGAGAGATGAAAGATTGCCACGTAAACATTCTGGGTTTTACTTCTGACACAGGAGAAAGGCAAAGAGACACCCAGGCTGGTGTGAGGATGATCCCCCAGCTACTCAGCTGCCTACGGAACGTGCATCCACTCGTACTTGGAGGATGGAAGGCTCCAGGGGGCTGGTCTGCAGGTGGATATAGAGCCATGTGAACACTACCAATCCGGGGGTGGGGGGAATAATACACAGAAAGGGAATGTAATAGTATTACACCTCTTATTCAGCAACAATGCAACAACCCCATGAAGCTGTAACCAACTGTGAAAGGATGACATGGGGTGCAAGGTAAAACTGAGTGAAAAGTAATACAGAAGAGTTGATCTGCACCTATTATGATGGGAATGTAATAGATAACAGTTCAGTAAATACATACACATATTTAAGAGCATTATGGACAATCATTAAAATAGATGCCAGAGGGGAAAAAAAAGTAGCAAGGATTCAAAATGTTAGCCTCTGCAGAGCAAGATCTGGGATGAGGTGGAGGGCCACAGAACTGTTCCTTTTTCAATTATGAGCTTTGTCCTATGACACAATGTACCGGCTGCGTGTGTATTATGATGGAAAAGATAAACTCGGAGGATGGTTTTAAAAGAAAAGCAAACACAGAGCAGAAGACAATCTAAGAATCAAGTCCCCTTCAGAGACAGCTTGTCTCGCGTGTTTTCAGGGTCTCAGGCTTTCTAGAAACAGACGCTGGGTGGGGAACTGGCACTCCGTGCGGGACTCTGGCTTCACATCCTCCCCAGGTTCCTCACACACGTTGGGGAGACAGAATGTGTGGCAGCGTAGCTTACTGAGTTGGCACTACCTGATTTCTTCTTTTTTGGGCTCAGAATGTAGATGGGGATGTTCCATACATATGTGAAAATACGTGGGCCCAGAAGTACTGCAACTCTGCTGTATGGAGTAAAAATGTTCAGAAGAATCAAAATTTGAATTTAACACCAGTCTTTTTTTTTTTTTAAGATTTTATTTATTCATGAGAGACACAGAGAGAGACAGGCAGAGACACAGGCAGAGGGAGAAGCAGGCTCCATGCAGGGAGCCCGATGTGGGACTTGATCCCGGGATCACGCCCGGAGCCAAAGGCAGATGTTCAATCACTGAGCCTCCCAGGCGTCCCCAACACCAGTCTTCCTCTGCCCAACAAATAGAGTCACACAGATCAAGACAGTTATCCAGCGAGGGCAGGCCTCTTAAATTCTTCTCCAAAACAACAAAGGTAACTCGCTCTTGGCCACCGGTGAAATGATGCTCAGCTGTACAGAACACAGCACCCATATACACCCCCCACCTACAAGGGCAGCATATTTTCAAAAAGTGCTTCCTCCATAAAGACAAATTGATTGGATCACTCTGGTCTCTTTCAGCTAAGTTTGAGACAGATGGAATTCTTTGATACCACGGAGTCATCTGTATATCAAAACCCTATTGAATTCAAGGTCTAAATTGGATCAAGAGGGATGCCTGGATGGCTCAGCAATTGAGCGTCTGTCTGCCTTTGGCTCAGGGCATGATCCTGGGGTCCCAGGATCAAGTCCCACATCGGGCTCCCCACAGGGAGCCTGCTTCTCCCTCTGCCTGTGTCTCTGCCTCTCTGTCTCATGAATAAATAAATAAAATCTTTTTATAAATAAATGAATAAATAAATAAATAAATAAATAGGATCAAGAAACCAAGCGATGCCAGTTTCTGTTAGCTTACTAAGAAGCACTGTCCAGGAAGGAGATTTTATTGAGCAAGGGAGAACCGGTACATGTGTTTCCTCTGAGCTCTATGGCCATGTACAGAGGTGAAGGCTATGTTCAACGAGGATTATGTAGCCTGCTGCCTCAGTTCCCCTTCTTACCGTGTGCCACCAAAGATGACCGGCAGCACCCAACAAAGGTCGACTCCACCAGCTGAACGCTCTCCTGTTCTGCACCACCCGTACCAATGGTTCCTCACGACAGCTGAGAGCAGCCTCAAAGAGGTGAATGTTCTGGGGAGATGGTTTATCAATACTGCCCTGATTGGAGTCGCACCTGTGCTGCGCTAGGCGTTGCCAAGTACGTTTTAGGGGGGTTCATGGTCACATAAGCAATCTTTCATAATTCAGCTCATCCGCATTTGTCTGGCAGCCCGATCTTTTGGATCTTGCAAATGAAACACCATGCTGGTGTGCAGAAGTGCTCAGCATCCCAGCCTGCCCTCTTGGAACTGGGGTCTGCTTGACCACAGGGCCTCCAGCTGACCCCACTGGTAAAAGTCTCAGAGCTCCTTGGGGCATCTGGCTGAGCCACACCCAGGGCAGGTGGGTAGAAGGCTGGAGATCACCCCACATGGAACAACAGGTGGCAGCGTGCCTGCTGGGCCTGTTGATCGGGCCCACCGGAGCTTTGGGGGAACGCAGAGCAGAGCTTGGGACTGCATGGCGTTAAAGGGTGACAGTGTCCCTGGTTTTCTAAGACAAATACTGGAAATACTCAACAAACCTATTACTTTGCTAGCATTTAAGTGAACGTCTTAGGCCACAGCCTCTGTTTCCCAGTCTGAGTCTGTGATCCATGGCTCATTGGATGGACCCAGCACCCAGGGGCAGCAACAGAATCACACACGATTTGGAATGTGGGGGCTCCTAAACACAAAGTGAAGCTTCCAGTCCTTGCAGGGAGTGCAATGTCTTCAGAAGAAAACACTGCCCGGTCTGCACAGTGACTGTGCACCCAGCACAGGCCGTAGGATCATCTTAACTGCTTCCTAACAATCCACTCCCCGGAGTGCTGTTTACTCCCCTGGATGAGGAGCTATCCACTCCCAGGATGGGATGGAACCCTGGGGGATTAACAGGTTAGAGTTCTAGAAATCATCTCAGACGCCCGGACCCCAGCTGCAGGGACTCAGCCTCTGGCCTGCTGGGTCTGCAGGGAGGGGGCTCCTTGGGCTGGCGAAGCATTAGCTGCCAGCTGAGGCCACCCTGAAAGGTCACCCGTATTTAACAATGGATGTAAGAGGCCTGGTGTGACCAAGGGCTTTTTATCTACGAGTAATAACCCTCCTCTTGTGTACGCAGCAGGGAGTTGAGATCATTTACTTTTCTTCCTACGCTTCCACAGAGCAAAAGTTCATCTGACCCAGATAGAAGAGTAAGATCTGGACCATGAAAGGGGCAACTGCATCTGTAGGATGGGGGCCCCATGGAGACTGTCAGGCAGCTCACTCACTGCATCACGTTCTGTACTTTTTATGTGTGCTCAGAACAGACCCTCAGCTCGTGCGGCACCCGTGGGAGAGCGATCAAGTTTGGGAGAAAATGAACAGGACAGGCATTGAAGGTGCAAAGACGAGCTCCGTGTACAGGTGGTGGAGGTGTCAGCTAGCACCTGGGAACTCGGGTTTCGGGGAGTCTGGGCCAGAAGTCCTAGCAGAGAAGTGGCCGCCTGGAGGGAACCTGCAAAGGCAGAAGAGGGGGCACCTTGCCTCGTTTTTTTCCTTGGCGCTGAAGGAGAGGGTGAGGAGGAAGGTGATTTCGAGGGAAAGCACGGTGCTGGACCCCCCAGTTTGAATTACCAGGTGCCTGAATCTGTCCTCAAATTCTGTTCTTTGCATGAACAGACACTAAAGTGAACAGCTTGGGGCACCTGACCAGGGCCAGTACAGCAGGAGGAGGGCTGGGTGGGGCTGTCAGGTGCTGGAAACAGAGGACCCAGGCATGGACGGGGCTCGTGGAAGCCACCCTGGAAGTAATCCTCGGCTCATTCCTGACAGCAGAGAGAAGATTCCTTTTCCAGGGACTTGGGACTCTGTGGGATCTGGGAGTGGCTAGGGGTGGGCGCATACAGTGAAGATGAGAGAAGAGCTCATGGTGCCAGAGAAAGCCAAGTGGTCTGACCCCTCCATGTGTCTGCAAGGCCCAAAGGTGCATCTGTAGAACGCCAGAGAAACGTGCACAGAGCGGCTCTAGATCTTCAGGTGCTGAGTTAGGCTGGACCATCTCTGCCTTCCTCCCAGAGCCAAGACAGCAGGAGGTGTCAGTCAGAGAGCACTGCTGTTCTCCGGGCTCTGACCGACCTCCTGACTTCTGCACATGTGCCCGCCGTCCTCCTCCCCGAGGGCTGACTGCACCCCACTCGGCCAACACGGCCCACTCCTGTCTTCTCCAGCATTCCACACCACCTGCCCCAAAAATGCCTGGGCTCACCTAACCCTCGGCATCAGGGTCCCTGAGGCTGGCCGACCAGGAGACGAGCCCTTGGCAACACAGTCCTCCTTTGTCACCTCCACATTTCCCTGTCACCTGAGCTAAGCGGTGCCACGGCACCCAGGGCAAGACAAGTGGGTCTTGTCAAGCAAGAAAGGCACCTCTCCAGAGTTCTGTCTACGTGCCATCAAGGAACTAAATCTCTCTAAAATGTTCCAAATCAAAGACGATCGTGTCCAAATGTCTGGGTGGCACATTTTCTTCTCAGAGCAGCAAACAAAAGGAGACCCATGAGCATCTGCATGGTAGCTGGGTCATTATGAGGAATCAGAACTCTGTTATCAAAACCTTTCTGACAATTTTGTTGTAATCTCCAGAGATACAAGAAGACCCCTACGTTTTTTTTAATCAAATGTTTATTAATTTTCCTTTGCTAATAATTTTAACACAAATCAAAGTGAGGTTCTTTGTTCTTTTTTTAAAAGATTTTATTTATTTATTCATGAGACACACAGAGAGCGGCAGAGACACAGGCAGAGGGAGAAGCAGGCTCCTTGTGGGGAGCAGGACTCAATCCCAGGACCCTGGGATCATGACCTGAGTGGAAGGTAGATGTTCAACCATTGAGCCACCCAGGTGTCCCATGGGTTCTTTGTTCTTGTCAGGAAAGCAGGCATGTGTGCTGCTACCGGAATGTTCCGGGGCCAGAGCAGGCACACTAGTGGGGGGCATGGGCTGCTCCCCGCACTCTGCTGCCCATACATCCCTGGCCCCGTGGCAGCTTCCACCCTGTCCTCTCTCTACTACCACTTCCTGTGACACTCGGGATTGCTGGCCCAGCAGCTGGAAAAGAAATTGTTTTCCATTTCTCTATAATCTTGTCTGTTTCTTCATCCACCCATTTCTTTCCAAATGCCCAAAGCATGATCGAGAGTTAAGCCTTTTTCTATAATCCTGCTCTGCACGGGGCCTGAATGCTGACGGTGGTGGTCCTCCAAGAAGAGCACTTTGGAGTCACTAGAGCTATTTAAGATTTGCCATTGTGTTTGTAAAAGTGTCAGTCCCCCCCACCTCTGATATTACAGTTCTGAGGCATCCTTAATCACTCCACACATGTCCTCTGGACCAGCTCCGGATGCTGCACCAGATGAGCTCAGGAGGGGGAAGCATCTCCCTGCACTTACACCCCTGGCAGCCAGAAGGCAGGGCAAGGCTTGAAGGAGCAGCGGGAGTGCCTGGGTGTCTGGTGGGTGTTTGCCCAGGGTTCTCCAGCAGCCCAGAGGCTCCACACTGGGCCAGAGGTGTAATGGGCTGTGCCGGTTGCTGTGAGATGTGTAGGGTTTTATAGAGAGAACGGACAGCAGGGTTCATGTTGCCTTATTCCAGAAGGCATGGCAAATGCTCTACTGATACAGTGCTGCTGCCCTGGGGGAGAGGGGGTTGTAGGCCATAGGCCACGGCTGTGGGAGGGCCTGGAGGCCAGAGAGCTGTGGTGAGGGCCTGGAGGCCATTAACCTGCCTTTATACAAAAACCCATGGCACTTTTGCCATCAGGAGTTCTGCTAGAGAAGGCACCACTCTCCTGGTATTGCCTTTCCAAACTCAATTTGCAATACCCCCTGCCTTCTAGCTGAATCCCCTGTCCTTGGTAGGTTTCTATGTCCTCATAGCACTAGGATATACCCAGAAGCATGCACAAAGCCTGGGGTAAGTGTGCAAACCCCAGGGGTCCCAGACACAACCACGACTGACTTCCTGAAGCTGACACGTGGCGGTTGGTCCCTGCTCCTCCAGTCCGTCCAGAAGCCCCAGCTGGGGCAGCAGGGGCTGCTCTGTGGGGCTTCGGGAAGTCACGAGAACAACTAGCACATGCTTTAAATAAGGAGAGAGAAGGCGAGAGATTTTGGAAGAGTTTTAAATTCATACCCTAAAAATAGAATGTCTCCTTTCATGCCATTAGAAATTTTGAAATAAATTAAATAGCACTGCTTCAAAAACTTAAAGCGGTTATAGTAATGAGCAAGTGTTTACCATCAACGTGATGGATACAGTGAGGCCCTGGGCACTCTAAGCTCTTACTGCCTTAACTTGCTGAATTCTCCTGCTAACATCTACGTTTGCAACTGTTATTACTCCACTTTCAAGCCAAGACAAGAATGACTTAGGATAAAGTGCGCAGGGGAAGCCACACAGCCAGTGAGGAGCAGAGCCTGGCCCGAGCCCGATGCTCCACCCACCATCCCAGCTCTCCTCCTGCTCCCCCTGGAGAAGGCTGCCTTCCCACCTGCCCCATTCACCCGGCTCAGGTCACCGGTGTGGGCACACTGGTCAGCAGATGGGGACGGTGAGCTGGAAGTGGCCCCTGGGTCTTGTCCTGTCCCCAGCTCATGGCTGGTGGCCAAGATGGGACAGGACCGATGGGCAGGATGCTATAACGGATATTTACATCCCCCCAAACATATATGTTGAAGCCCTAACCCCCCAAGTGACAGTATTTGGAGGTGGGGCCTCTGGGAGGTTTAGACGAGGTCATGGGGGCAGGATCTCAAGATGGCAAGAGGGTCCTTATAAGAGGAAGACAAGTGAGTTTGCTCTGTGTCAAGTGAAGACCCAGCGAAAAGGTGGCCTTCTGCACGGCAGAGATCCTCATTAGATCCCAGGTCTTCCTGAACCACCAGCCCCAGAACTATGAGAAGTGCCCGCCGTTGAAGCCACTCAGCCCGTGATGCCGGCATGTAGAGGCCCCAAGACATGAAGACACAGGAGTGAGTCGGGCAAAGGGATGGCACCACATATGAAAAAGAGATGCACCCCAGGAGCTAAATAAACTGAGAAATAAAATAACTTGCAGAAAAACAGGAGAAATCGCATCAAGTGGAAGGGATAAGCGACCTGAAGAGGCAAGGGAAAACCAAGGTCAGCCGACATATGGAAGACAGTCAACCTTACTGATGAATCGACGACATGCTAGCAAACGGCCCACCACCTAAGAGCTTGGCAGCAACTGCACAAAATGATGACAACGTGTCCTCCTGAGGTGGGTTCTGTTAGAAAAGGTGCTGTAACTTTTGTATCCGCTGCTGAGAACATGCACGGACAGGACTTCTGTAAAAGAGAATTTCCCAAAACAGAGCAAATACATTGAAAAACAAACAAACCATAATGCAGATCCAGCAATTCTATTTCTGGAAATCACTTCCGTAAAAAAATCCGCTGAGCAAATGTGCAGAGAGAATGTATATGAGAAGGCTGGCAGTGCCCCTGCTTACAACCACTGATGATACCGTCTAGGTGAGGCCAAGACGTAGATGCCGAGCAGCCACCGGGGATGATGACAGACATGTGGTTAGTGACATGACGACACGTTTGTAATTTATTTCTAGGCAAAAAGACAGGTGACAGAGCAGAGGGATGCCACTTTGTAAAGAGAACCTTTATGTGCATAATAGATGTAGTGTGGACAGGTGTCCATCTAGAAAATCAAGGAGTATCTGCTGAAACTATTAACGGCGGTTACCTTTGAGTGATGAGATTATGGGTCACTTTTGCATTGCTTTTTCTGCTTGTTTTTAACTTCCTTGATTATCTGTCTTTTCTGTTTTGTCTTCCTTAAACATCTGTCGTGTCCTCAACTATAAAGCATGAAACTATTTTGAAGTTCACGGGAGAGCTAAACCTGCATTCCCTAGGCACACCTGCACTAAGACTTTCTACTGACAACATCACTATTTGGATTAAACCAATGTGTTCTATTCCTCAAAGACTCATGCCAAGGAGTCTCGATTTAGAACCCCCAAGACTTGCGACCAGTGGGTCGAGGCCAATGTACATGGCGGCCCACACACGATCTGTCCCAGATGCCTGGTTATCCTGCAGCAGCAGCCTTTGCTCCAGCACCTTCACCTGCTGTGCCACTGGGAAATCTACCCAGGAAGCGGGCATGAGACCATCCTGCTAACGACCTGCTAATGACCTCACACCACAGTGACCGGCTGAGTCCCAGGGTTCATTTGACCTTGCAACAATCTACGCCATGAGCATTCTGCACCGGCCAACGATGGAAGGCCGAGCAGGTGCATCCGGCCTAATGCTGCGCTCAGAGCTGACAAACTCACCGTGATGCTCTTCGGCCCACAATGGTGGGTCAGTTTTACCAACATCTTTGGGTACCCCCCAAACACACACATAATTGGTGATGCAATTTTTATTTTCATATTTTGCTTATTTTTTTGTAAAAATTGGTAGAAAAAATGCAAACATGAAAGCAGCAATTCCAATGATAAGGACCATAGATCACACCACGTAATGTCCATAGTTTCTCAGGTATGTGAGGGGAGAAGCTCAGTGAGAGTCCAAGGGAAGTTGATCAGCTCTCACTCATCTGAGCAGGAAAAGCACCAAACTAAGTAGTATCTCAATACTACCCATATATTGATGAATATTGTATCTTCAAGATGAGATATAATGAGAGATTTCTGAATACTTTGTGGCTTTCAGAACCACCCTTTTTCCATTTTAGAACATAGGAAGTGACTAATAATCATTGCTTACATGTTCCACTTTTTGTGGGGCATTTTGGGGAACATATTTTAAACAATAAACCCAGGCCTGTCTTTATGTATTATATTTGTGTTCACTGCGAATCTGCCCCTTGATTTATATATTCAGTTTACAAACCTAAATCCCAAACCAAGGAAATCACACAAGGTCAACCAAACAACAGCATCTTATCTATTATCCAGTATGTTGTGTTAATCTCACTTAAGTTCAAATATTCTTCTACTGATATACCTGTAAACAACTACCTCTATCACTTATTTAAACCACTTAACTGAGCACATGTGGAATGAATTAAGGATGAGATCATTACCAATTTATCTTGTGGTAATCTTTGTACCTTTCTGGGGAGTATGGTATCTTTCACTTCTAAGCCACAAATAAAAAGGGTATTCTGAATAGGTGATGCCTAATTAATTGCATAAATTTCGGCTCAAGCCTTTTGACATCCCTTCCTGGCCTTAGGCTTAGCTCCTTTAGCTCTGCTGCAAGCAAGTGATTCCTACTAACTGCAGGGCAATAAATGATATCCAAATCCCATCATGATACAAGCCCATTGATAAATATGTTCAATAATCACTAATTTCTCTGGTCCCTTGCCAATCTCCAGCTACTCTCCGCTACTCTCCTTTGGGGTTGCCATGAATGTGGGTCTTCTTGCTGGGACCCCTGAGAAATACTTTATTGAAGGTTTATTTTCATGACATGAGGATAAGCCACCTCCTTTAAACGGACCTGGACAGAAATACTGCTTTGGCGCCAATGTGATCACTTCTCAGCAGCAATGATGACCTGAGCTGTATAGGCAACCCTGGCCAGCACGTGTATCAAGGTTCCCTCTGGCAGAAGCAGAAGCAGAAGCAATGGAAGTGTTGTGAGACACACACAGGACCCCTAAGGAATTTAGGACCATGCACCACAGACATGCAGCCATTCATCCATTCATCTGTTGAAATAATATCTATCAGAGCAGTTACTGTGTGTGGAGCCCAGTGTGAAGTCAGGAAACAAGACAGAATTAAAAGTCTAATATTTCCAGAAATCCAGAGTAAGCAGGGAAGACCCCCAATGTCTATCTCTCCACAAAATGAGGGACTCTTACTCTGGAGGACAAAAGAAAAAAGTGTCATAAAGCACATTTGGTGCTTGCCCAACAAGCCACACTTTCTCACCAGAATGGGTTAGTACAGCTGCAACGTGCTGGAAGACCATATTATGGCTTTCTAGAACTGCATCTCACTGTCTCAGTATGAAGGGCCTACACATCCATGCTCCCTGGACGTGAGGGTTTGTCTATAGATGACCCCAGAGCCTTCCAGTGCCTGGACATGAGCTCAGCTGGACAATGGAGTCTACTTTTACCAAAGACTATCAATAAAGCAGCCAAATGATCTCCAACTGATTCACAGAATCCACAGAAAGGCCATAGAAGTCTATATCGAAAGAACTTTAGAGAAAACTTAGTGGGGCCCATCTCTAATTTGATATATAAAAACCTGAGAACCAGAAGGCTGTGAAGCTTCAAGCATCTTATTTATGCACCAGCTGATTTATTTATATTCTGCTTACTTCCATAAGGGTTTTGAAGCAATCCTCCAATCACTGTGGTTGATCACTGTGTTATTATTATAAGTGAGCCTTTGAAAAACATTGTTTCTAAAACTCCATGGATTTAGATCATGCTAGGTAAATAATTCAGGTTATTGTGTATATGCTGGCATTTTGGAAGGTTGTATCCTTCCAGTATTTCAAAGTATTCCTAAAATCAGCTCCTTGCATTTGTACAGGGCAAGTGGCATGAACTATAATGTAGTGAAGGGTTATCTATGTTTGTGTAATTATCTTTTTTTTTAAAGATTTTATTTATTTATTCATGAGAGACACAGAAAGAGAGGCAGAGACATAGGCAGAGGGAGAAGCAGGCTCCAGGCAGGGAGCCCAATGCAGGACTCGATCCCGGGACTCCAGGATCACTCCCTGAGCCAAAGGCAGATGCTCTACCATTGAGCCACCCAGGGGTCCCTGTGTGATTATCATATATAATCCTACAGAGCAAACGGTGTGAATCAATTTAATTACTTTGAGATATCTGGGCTTTCTTATTATATGTGGGACATGTGCTAACCGAATATGCTTTTCCCTTTTCTGAAAAGCATATTATCATCAAAGAGATCTCTGGTTGGGTTAGATAAAGCATAAATGTGGGGTTCAAATTCTGAGCAGGCTCCTCAGGTACATATTTGAGATCAAAGAAGAGTGGTGTAGAAGGCAGGGCATGATGGGTGAGTTGGAAGACCCCACAAAGCCACTGGCAGATCTAATTCACATGTTGGCGGTAATCTGGTGGATGTCTTCCCGTGGACTACTCCTTGACCCTTTCAACTTCGCAGGGCATTTTGTCAGTGCTGGGTCTTGGAACTCAGGAGAATCGTCAAGGAATCTATCTATAGGTGAGGACAACCCGAACTGGAAGTAGGAACTGGACAGAGGTGTAGTATTTTGCGTGAATTTGTTTTGCATACTGAGATAGGACGATGGCTCAGAAGTCATGCAGATAGGAGGACAAAGGAGCATCTTTATCTGTCTCTCCTTTGTCCAAGGGCAATGCCAAGGGCAATGTTATGGTCTTAGGCCAACTGGCTGCGGGAGCTGCATGGAGGGTCATGAAACATTGAAGGGAAGAAGAGAATGCAAAGGACTGCTTAGTGGCTGTGGTCCAGAGTCAACAGTACCTGGAATGGTTGGGATGAAGTGGAGAAACAGTAGGCCAGTGGACAGCTGATGGCACAGATGCTTCCCGCTGAACTCCTTAGCATGCGAGGGGGCCATACAATCTCTCCAACTTGTCCCACAGCCTGAAAAATCTCCTGAGTCTGGCCATGCCCACTCCCTTGGAACTGACCAGAGGAGGGGCTCTCTCTGTGACACAAGGAGAGCACCACATAAATGGAATTCATGGTCATTTGGGTTGTCCCTGCTGTAACTGGAGGTGTGTCCAGCTCAGGTGTCTCTCAGATGGCTGATGTTTCCTCATTAGGCCCACATTGTCGATAAGGCGTTTGGTCAGTGATGTTGTCCGTTCACTTCAGTCACTTGATGGACAGACCTGAATGTTCTTTGTGTTGAACTAACCAACTTAGAAAATGAATGGCTCTGATTCATTGTTTGGTAGCAGATGGCCCCTACCAAAAAACATGGTGACATTTTTTTCCTTTCCAGTCTTCTTATTTATTTATTTATTTATTTATTTATTTATTTATTTATTTATTTATAGCTCTGCAGCCATACGTCTTCGCTGTGACGATACTGGTTGCATGGCTGATCCAATATGCTTGTGCCCATAGAGGATCAGTACTGATCCTCACAACCAAAGAACTCCAGTGACAATCGTGGACAAGCTGTTGACAAGTTAAAGGGGTCAGAGCTTGGCCTCCCTCCTACGGATCTGAGCCTTCTAGGTGAGATGTGCTGGCACAAAATTAGAGTCTTCATCCAAATCTATTTTAGAGGGTTACCTGTCTGATCCAGGCTCTCCTCAAGCTTTGAGCATCTGGAGGCTTTCCAGATAATATCTTCATTCCAAAAAAGCATCTTCAGTACCATAATCAAGCATTCCCTAATTTGCTATTTCCATTCACTTGAATTAAGCGTCTTCTTTACATAAATAGTATCAGTTCCTCCTGAAGAAGTGTGTTTATTGGCACCATACGCATGAAACATCTTGGCAGAGTCTCATAAAAATCCTTGATTGGTGTGTGTGCAAGCTTTTAATGAACTTCTGAGAGACTAAGTGAAGCAGTAAAGTCCACATATTTTCTGTTCATAAAAACACCTCGTTTGCAAAGCAGGGATATAGATTCAAACGGAACAGACAGGAGAGCAGAAGCTAGGTTGATGGTTTATGAATATCAGTCTATTTCTTTTCTCTGAGAGAGACCCAGGGCTTGGGTAGACTAATCCCCCATCAGCTAAGAAACTGTACCAGCTAAGACCCTGGGGGCCATTTCAGAACAACAGTGCATTCTAAATTGAGGCAAGGAAGCCAAAACAGCCCACTGCTCTTGGAGGAAGAAGCCACATCGATCACACCCCTGCAGACCACAGTCATTTTCAATGTAAATCACTAGCAACATGCCACGTGATGTATATTGGCTCAGGGCCCCGCGAGAGGAGAAGTGGAGGTCACGGCAGCTGGTGGCAGGATCGTCCCCAGGGCACTTTCTTCAACAGGGAAGGTATGTGTTAATCCAAGGGGCCTGGGCTCTTTCCAATACAGATAATTGTATTCCACCCACTTACCTCCTCCAGCTCCCAGCTGCTTCATCTCCTCCAGCATCGTCCTCTCTGTGTCAAAAGCACCACAGACCCTTGGCAGAGAATCTGACACCAGCCAACTGGCTCTTTCCTGTTCCGTGATGTATGTATTTCTCAGCATACCTCTGTCCTTCAGAGCTCAGCTCTCTATGGACCCACTACGTTTCATCCCTGGGGATGGAGTTTGGAGACGAGGCACTGATGGGAGTCAGGCATCACGAAGACCACTCCATTTTCCAAGATCATCCACCTCTCCGATTCTGCTTTTGTGTGACAGCTTTGGATCAGGAGTCTCAAATGATCTGGATCCATTTTAAAGATAAAGGCATGAGCGGGTTGCGGAGAGAGATGGCCAATGATTGGGAAGAGGCCTAGTTTCCAGCAGAGACTTCACTGAAGGAAGGGCTGTTCAGGGGACTTGAAGAGGCAGCCCCCAGGCTGGACGAACCAGAGGCAGACACAGCTCAGTTCACAGGTTCTCCAGTAAAGAAGGCAGGAGATGCAATCCTTAAGGGAACAGAAAAAGGGATGCTTTCTGGGCACTTCTCTACCCCAGTAAACAACTTAGAGGGCTGTAAGAAACCATCAGAAAGGTGTAAGGAGGTCACCTGGGTGGCTCAGAGGTTGAGTGTCTGCCTTTGGCTCAGGTCCTGATCCCAGAGTCATGGGATCAAGTCCCACATCAGGCTCTCTGCATGGAGGCTGCTTCTCCCTCTGCCTGTGTGTCTGCCTCTCTATTTCTCTCATGAATAAATAAAAATAAAATCTTTAAAAGAAATAAAGGTGTAAGGAGACACTTAGGGTTCAAAACCAACGTCCCCCCCCCCAAGAGTTCTCTCCTAGGTTGGTTCAATGTGTTGCATGGGTTTATCCTGAAATAAGATAAGGCAGGCCTAATACCTCCGTCCATAGGTAGATTGCACTTTCACTGAGCACACAGCTCTACAACTGGACTGAGCTCTAATTTTTAGTGAGTGGATTTTTATGGGCCACACTCACTAGTTGGAATAATATTATTTTATACCATTTTTTGCAAATCTTCTAGTACTAGGCATAGGGTAGTAGATGAATGTTTTCCGGATTTCTGCCGGAAATACTCTAATGTACATCTTTCATAAGATTCCAGGGTTCTGGTAATAGCATTTCACTGTTCTTTACCCTTCTCAAGAAAACTGTTTCTGAGGAATTATGAATCAAGATTTCCAAAAGCAGTCCTCAAGGTGTGAAGTGTCTGAGTAAGGGAGAAGCAGTGTGTTTAAGGGCTTCTGAGAGCATTTCGAAAGGATTTTAGAAGTTTCAAAAGTGATGTGTATCTGAAAAAAAGTATTGACAAAAGGATACAAAACACCACTACCAGTGCTAAAGGAAATTAAATGAAATCTCCTCTCCAACTTTCCAAAATCTGGAGTCAAGATTCTGTAATGTGCTCAGAAGTCAGCTTGCCGAGAAATCGATAGGTTGTACACGTTTACACAAATTTCACTTGTAAAAGATGCATACTAAAAATACCCCAAGCCTACATTTAAATTTAATGATGTCTCCTAAGGAGAGAAACCCCAGCTGTAATACATCCACTCAGTTAAGAAACATGTGGTGGGTACCAGAACGACAAAGAACAATGTTGACGAGGTTCTGCTCTCCTGGAACATAGGAGGAATCTACTACAGTCTAGCTGGGGGAACTGCAACCATCACAAATGAACGATCCTTCTCAGTAAGTGCCACATGGAAAAATGCACAGGCCTTAATGAAAGCACACCACAGGGAGACTGACAATATTGAAGGAGAGATACGAAGGATGTATTGGAATTGGGAAAATAAGACAGGGAAAGTCTGAGACAGCAGCATATTCACAGGTCCCCAGTGGTGAGGAATCCAGTATGTCCCAGGGACAAAAGGACCAGGGTCACCAGACTGAGCATGCATGTAAGAAATTGAAGATTAATAAAAGGAAATCTCCCTTAGAAGGGATTTGGGAGGGGCAGGGGGGGCTCTCACGTCCAGCACTCCTTGTAGACTGTAGACACAACAGGAACAGGGGTGCCTGCGGGGGAGAGTAATTTACTATCCCAGCAAGAGGAAAGCAAGTTTCCTTTTCCTCCAGCAACAGCCCAACCAACGAGGGACAGTCACAGCTCAGCCAACGAGGGACAGTCACAGCCCAACCTACGAGGGACAGTCACAGCCCAAGCCCAGCCAATAAAGGATGGTCACAGCCAAGCCAATGAGGGATGGTCACAGCCCAACCTATGAGGGACAGTCACAGCCCAACCTATGAGGGACAGTCACAGCCCAGCCAATAAAGGATGGTCACAGCCAAGCCAATGAGGGACGGTCACAGCCCAGCCAATGAGGGACAATCGCAGCCCAGCCAACAAGGGATGGTCACAGCCCAGCCAATGAGGGACAGTCACAGCCCAGCCAACGAGGGACAGTCACAGCCCAGCCAACGAGGGATGGTCACAGCCCAACCTATGAGGGACGGTCACAGCCCGGTCAATGAGGGACGGTCACAGCCCAACCTATGAGGGATGGTCACAGCCCGGCCAACGAGGGACGGTCACAGCCCGGCCAATGAGGGACAGTCACAGCCCAGCCAAGGAGGGACGGTCACAGCCCAACCTATGAGGGACGGTCACAGCCCAGCCAATGAGGGACAGTCACAGCCCAGCCAAGGAGGGACGGTCACAGCCCAGCCAAGGAGGGACGGTCACAGCCCAGCCAAGGAGGGACAGTCACAGCCCAACCTATGAGGGACGGTCACAGCCCAGCCAAGGAGGGACGGTCACAGCCCGGCCAAGGAGGGACGGTCACAGCCCAGCCAAGGAGGGACGGTCACAGACCAGCCAAGGAGGGACGGTCACAGCCCAGCCAAGGAGGGACAGTCACAGCCCAGGCAATGAGGGACGGTCACAGCCCAGCCAACGAGGGACGGTCACAGACCAGCCAAGGAGGGACGGTCACAGCCCAGCCAAGGAGGGATGGTCACAGCCCAGCCAACAAGGGACGGTCACAGCCCGGCCAAGGAGGGATGGTCACAGCCCAGCCAACAAGGGACGGTCACAGACCAGCCAAGGAGGGACGGTCACAGCCCAGCCAAGGAGGGACAGTCACAGCCCGGCCAATGAGGGACGGTCACAGCCCAACCTATGAGGGACAGTCACAGCCTGGCCAATGAGGGACGGTCACAGCCCAGCCAAGGAGGGACGGTCACAGCCCGGCCAAGGAGGGACGGTCACAGCCCGGCCAACGAGGGACAGTCACAGCCCAGCCAATGAGGGATGGTCACAGCCCGGCCAATGAGGGACGGTCACAGCCCAACCTATGAGGGACAGTCACAGCCTGGCCAATGAGGGACGGTCACAGCCCAGCCAAGGAGGGACGGTCACAGCCCGGCCAAGGAGGGACGGTCACAGCCCGGCCAACGAGGGACAGTCACAGCCCAGCCAATGAGGGATGGTCACAGCCCGGCCAATGAGGGACGGTCACAGCCCGGCCAATGAGGGATGGTCACAGCCCGGCCAACGAGGAACAGTCACAGCCCGGCCAACGAGGGACGGTCACAGCCCGGCCAACGAGGGACGGTCACAGACCAGCCAATGAAAAGCCACTATACTTGGAATTCCAGTTGACTCCAATGGACTTTGAGTTTACTGCAGCCTTCCCAACGCCTCCCTTTCCTCTAGAAAACAGCCTCTAATCTTTATTCTTTGGTTGCCTGTGGTATTGCCTCAGCTTGCTTGTGTGGGTCGGCCATTCTCTGCTGTTCCCAAAGAAACTCATTTTTTGCTGGTAAAATAACTGGTGGTTTTATTTTTAAGGTTAACAGAACGCACACAGGAAGTGTGCATCGCAAAAAGTACACACAGGAAGCACTCACAGGAAGTGTGCGCTCACAGGAAACAGATGCCCACACAGGAAGTGTGTGTTCACAGGAAGTGTGCACTCACAGGAAACAGATGCCCACACAGGAAGTGTGTGTTCACAGGAAGTGTGCGCTCACAGGAAACAGATGCCCACACAGGAAGTGTGTGTTCACAGGAAGTGTGCGCTCACAGGAAACAGATGCCCACACAGGAAGTGTGTGTTCACAGGAAGTGTGCGCTCACAGGAAACAGATGCCCACACAGGAAGTGTGTGTTCACAGGAAGTGTGCGCTCACAGGAAACAGATGCCCACACAGGAAGTGTGTGCTCACAGGAAACAGATGCCCACACAGGAAGTGTGTGTTCACAGGAAGTGTGCGCTCACAGGAAACAGATGCCCACACAGGAAGTGTGTGTTCACAGGAAGTGTGCACTCACAGGAAACAGATGCCCACACAGGAAGTGTGTGTTCACAGGAAGTGTGCGCTCACAGGAAACAGATGCCCACACAGGAAGTGTGTGTTCACAGGAAGTGTGCGCTCACAGGAAACAGATGCCCACACAGGAAGTGTGTGTTCACAGGAAGTGTGCGCTCACAGGAAACAGATGCCCACACAGGAAGTGTGTGCTCACAGGAAACAGATGCCCACACAGGAAGTGTGTGTTCACAGGAAGTGTGCGCTCACAGGAAACAGATGCCCACACAGGAAGTGTGTGTTCACAGGAAGTGTGCACTCACAGGAAACAGATGCCCACACAGGAAGTGTGTGTTCACAGGAAGTGTGCGCTCACAGGAAACAGATGCCCACACAGGAAGTGTGTGTTCACAGGAAGTGTGCGCTCACAGGAAACAGATGCCCACACAGGAAGTGTGTGTTCACAGGAAGTGTGCGCTCACAGGAAACAGATGCCCACACAGGAAGTGTGTGCTCACAGGAAACAGATGCCCACACAGGAAGTGTGTGTTCACAGGAAGTGTGCGCTCACAGGAAACAGATGCCCACACAGGAAGTGTGTGTTCACAGGAAGTGTGCACTCACAGGAAACAGATGCCCACACAGGAAGTGTGTGTTCACAGGAAGTGTGCGCTCACAGGAAACAGATGCCCACACAGGAAGTGTGTGTTCACAGGAAGTGTGCGCTCACAGGAAACAGATGCCCACACAGGAAGTGTGTGTTCACAGGAAGTGTGCGCTCACAGGAAACAGATGCCCACACAGGAAGTGTGTGCTCACAGGAAACAGATGCCCACACAGGAAGTGTGTGTTCACAGGAAGTGTGCGCTCACAGGAAACAGATGCCCACACAGGAAGTGTGCGTTCACAGGAAGTGGAAGTTGGAGATACCAGCAGGGGCCAGACTCCAAGACTAGTTGAGGAAGAGGAACAGCACCGGATTCAAACAGCACATCTGACCATGTGACCTCAGGATGGGGCCAGGATGTGACCCGGAATTGAATGGAATCAAGTCATGAGGACGGAAGCCAGCAGGAACACACAAATCTGGAGATCACACCATTTTCTCACAGCATCTGCCTCCTTCTCCTGAGCAATTCTGCACCACATGCTGACTTCTCCCCTCTCCACCACCTCTCCGTGAATGAATCTAAGAACACATTGCAAAGGGGTCAGAGGAATGAGCACGAGTTCATAGTTCCAGGGGCATCTAGCATTAAAATTCTGATTCTTCCCTGGGTTTCTATACCAGAAAGACTAATCTAGGCCCCACCTAAAAAGAGTGTCCAGCAGACAAACAGCAAAGGGACAATTAGCCTTGTTTTGTTGCATCCTTAGCATTCCCCCTGGGGATGTCTGGAGACTACACACCACAGAAGTGCCTCCTGAGGAAGGAAACATTTCTAAATACAAAGATTGTACTGATTTGCAATGAGGCCCAGTGTGACACTGATTTAGGGTTTTTGAACTTTCAGGCATTAGCTTCCATAAACTCTGGGTTTGGAAGCTCTTCCAGAGTGAGGTGTGTCTTGTCACATTAGCAGGCTGCTGAGCAGAGGTGTGGACCTAATTAGCAGAGGCGATGGGAGGTTGGTGGAGCCTGTAGGAGACTTGCATGGTTCTGTGGGTACCACTGAGCGGGTTCTCTGCCTCCCTGGGATAATGCCAAGTCTACACTGGGAGAATGAGTCACTGAGCTTATGGAAGGGAAAGATCAAGTGTGCCCCAGAGATTCAAAGCCACGGCTGAAAATAACGTATTCTTTCCCAGGTACAGTGGGGCACCTGCCGCCTCACATTGACAAGCACCCCACCCTTGAAGACTTTTCCTTGAGTACCTACATTTTTCTTGATTTATCGATGCTTTCATCGATCTCAAATCATACAAAAACAATGAAGTCAGAAGTCGAAAGAGAATAACATTTCTGGTTTTTATCCCCAGCAATAAGAAGCGGTGTGCAAGATGGGTGCTGTCCTATTTACATTCTTAAGAAACCTTCTTATCTGCCTCCTGTCTTTGGCTTGTGAGCCCCTGGGGACGGGCATCCCATCACTTATTTCCTTGGACTATCCTTCTATCACCTAACAAAGGACTGTGCCCTTGACAGAAAGCCCTTCAGTTCAACTCAAAAGCATTTCTGTAGTCACTAAATACACTGACTTATCTCTGGAAAGACACACATGATTAGACAGGAGGGCACTGCAGAAGCAGTAGAAAGGGATCAATCCCACATCTACAGCTGACCAGCCTTGGGAACCTGGGCATTGTATTTCATCTCCCTGAAACTGTGAGGTAAGACACAATAACATATTTTAAAGATGAAACAGAAAAATGAAAAAACAAAAAAATAAATAAAATAAAGATGAAATAAGATGCCATTTTTTTAAAGGATTTTATTTATTTATTCATAGACACAGAGAGAAAGAGGCAGAGACACAGGCAGAGGGAGAAGCAGGCTCCATGCAGGGAGCCCGATGTGGGACTCGATCCCGGGTCCCCAGGATCACACCCCAGGCTGCAGGCGGCACCAAACCGCTGCGCCACCGGGGCTGCCCGAGATGCCGTTTTTAAAGCCTGCTACAGTCGTGGCCCAGGGCTACCTTTTTGAACATCCGTATCAATGACAATGAGGATTATCCCTATTACAATTATGTTCTCTGCCTCTCTCTGTTCATAAACCAGGGAAAGACAGACATGCATGAGTCCAATACAAAGTGCCGTATGCAATATGGTATGGGGCACAGAGGAGTGAGCAATTGCTTTGCACAGAGCAGGAAAGCATTATAGAGCAGCTCATGTGAGCTGGGACTTGCAGGACGAGCAATGCTTCTGCTAGAGGAGAAGGGTGGGAAAGCCACCCTGGGAAAAGAGAATTGCCACTGGACACAGTGCAATTGCCACTGGCACAGTCTATACCAGGAGTGGTGAGCTTTGTCAGATGGTTTATGTGTATAAAATTTTGGTGGCACAGATGGCTGGGGCCACACGACGGAAGGCCATTTTGCTGCTCCCAATGTGGACTTTGTCTTTAAGGCAACGGAAATTCACTGAGACCCTAAGCATCCTTTTTTGGCTGCAGCGTATGAAATGCTCTGAAAGGAGGACGGAGTCTTGTAAAGGGCCCTTTACAAGATTGCTGCAAGGGAGTAAGTAGCCATGGGAACCTAGGAGGAAGTGAGAGGAAGGCAGATACAACAGAGGAGGGAGGATGGGGACTGCGGCTCAGAGACACGGCGTGGATGCTGACGCCATCACCAGAGCTGCTGCAATGGCCCAGTGCCTTAGGCCAAGCTGATGGATCACAGGCAGCAACTATCTTCTTGTGTCCCTTGAGGACACCTGGGGATAAAAACCAGAAATCTCACCTCATGTATACAGAATGTATTTAGCCATCCAGGGGGGATACTTAGTCATATCAGTGATGAGCCAGCAGTAAAACCAGTGGTTCAATCAGCCATCTGACCCAAGATTCTCTGGTAACAAGGGGTGGTGGAGGTTTGAGTTCAGCGATTTCTATATCAGTGAATACTGTGACCAAGTAGAATGTCAAGACCTAGAAGTCAATGCAGAGAAAGTGAAAATATTTCTCCTGCCTAGGTTAAATTTAGGAAGAATGAAAGAAGGCCTGACCCAAATTTGTGGAACATTTTGCTTGCCATTATCTTTCCTCTGAGGATATTGTTTTATTTATTGGGGAAAAAAAGAAGTGTGTCTATATAAAAATGAAAGATCCAATTTATTTTTATATTTTCAGGCTAACATTTTTTTCAGAGACGTATACAATTGATGAATGGAACTCATTTCTATTATAATTAGAACTTACATAAAGTTTCATGAGACTTTATCCTTTTCTCCTTGAGTATCTCTCCATTAGACATATCTCAGCCAGAATCCAAAAGGCAACCTTTTCAAAATATTTTTTCCTTAAATTATCTTCATTTACATAATGAACAAAGCTTCACATTTTATCCCCATAGACAACATTAGTTCTTCTAGATGTAATTAGTATGAGAAAAGTCCCTTACCATTCCAATTATTGATTTAATCAAACATTCTACTAATCCAATATTCTCCAAATAGGATTTTGATAACTTTCCTGATGCACATTATAATTACAGAACAAAAGATAGGAAGCAGCTGAAGGAGATGACCTATTTCCAAATGGGCCTTAATAATCATACTGAGCTTCTGTGTGATTTAGCAGTGAGGACTTCTGACATGAAATCCTAATTTTTGGCTCTTCTATGCCATCATAGCCCGGGAATGTCAGAGGACGAAAGGTATTTGAGGTCATTTATTCCATGTTCTGCACATGGATCTAGTGTACCATGAGTCAGAACATACACTCCTTGAAAAATAGATGTTATGGGGGAGGCTGGGTGGCTCAGTCAGTTAAGCATCTGCCTTCAGCTCAGGTCATGGTTCCACAGTCCTGGGATTGAGCCCTGTGTTGAGCTCCCTGCTCAGTGGGAAGTCTGCTTCTCCTTCTCCCTCTGTTGCTCCCCCTGCTATGGCCTCTCCCCCTCCTCTCTCAAATAAATGAATAAATAAATAATATTTTTTAGAAAAGAGGTTATGGCCATGTACGTTTGGGCTATGTGACATGTCATGTTCTCTTCTGGGAGCTTCCTATTTCATACTGGATTAAAATGGGCTCTAAGTCTTAGGATAAATAAGTAATTTAATTGCACAGAATCCACAAACCAACAAGCTTATTTGGTCATCTTTTCTCCCACATAACACCCCTGACCATCCTGCAGAACTGATGGAAATCAAGATCTCAACCAACCTCCAACCCCACATCATAAATATCAGACCCAGGAAGTCAAGTTGTTTTCCTTGGGTTAGGACCTCTGGACCCTGATTCTAAATCTGCTACCTACTGACTCCTAGCTTGCTCATTTATTTATTAAAACATGCTTCTTCGCTTGTGTTCTTGTTGACTCTTGCTACACTTTACAAAAAGAATTATTTCACTATCGGTGGCATGTTCCAGCAAGAACTGGAAATATCTGTCCCAGGCATTTTCCAGGGTGATCTGTATGGAGCTGTCTTCGCCACTTCTTTGTATAGTCTGTTCTTGTTTCATCTCATTTGTATTGGGAAGTCATATGCATACTTACATCAATATTTACATTTTTATTTATATTCACGATAGAAGTTTAAACAGTGACCTCTCTGAATAGCCTATATCTTTGGGTCAAGGTAGAGGGAGAAAGAGAGAGGGCTGGAGGTATGAAGTTTGGCCACCTGTCACTTTGGGCTTAGCAGCTTTGTTTTCAGAGAAGAACTCTAGGGGCACCTGGGTGGCTCAGTGGTTGAGCATCTGCCTTTGGCTCAGGGCATGATCCCGGAGTCCTGGAACCGAGTCCTGCATCCCACAGGGAGCCTACTTCTTCCTCTACCTGTGTCTCTGCCTCTCTCTCTCTGTGTGTCTCTCATGAATAAATAAATTAAATATTTTAAAAAATACTCCAAAACTCTAGATCCCAGTTTCAGCATCAAAACGAAGAAACAAACCCACCAAAGTCCTGTCTACAATCTCATCACTAACTAGCCCTGGTCCTCAGGGAACCACTATCTAGACAAGCTCAGTAGTATGGCAGAAAGAGGTCTCAAGCAGAGGGGCCAGGGGGAGGTGCCCTCTTGGGAGATGGCCTCCCCATTGGCCCCTCAGTTACTCCAATTCCAATGAATGGAGTGAAGAAAATATGCGTTAAGATCCCTTCCAGCTTCCATGATTTCTCCCGCAGACTTGTTCAAGGTTAGAAGACCACCACTCACCAAGCTGGAGAAATTCTAAAGACAGCATATGGGAAGGAAGAACCTTCCAGGTGTTGGGGGGATGAGGGGGTTGGGAAGACAGATCTGAGGATTCATGTTGAAAATATAATGTCCTCAGTGAGGGGGAGAAGCAGCAAGATTCCACGGTCTACTTACTACTGCTTTCCTGCCCAGAAAGGAATATGCTGCCTCTTGGGTTATTCAAGTAAAGCCTGGAAAATCGTCACCTGGCAAATTGCTTAACACTGTGTGTGTGATTCTGCTGTTGCACCTCCGAGGTTCGGGGAGACCAAGCAGGAAAATGCTGATTGTGGTCCCCACTACTGTTGCCTTTGGCTAAATGTCTGGAGGCAGGGCTGCCATCAGATGTGCCAACTCACCAACAGCCACAGTCTATAGGACCCAACAGGTGACAGACCACTCAGGATACTACTCCAGAGCTTCTTCCAGGAGGAAAAGTTCATGGACTTAATGCAGAGTCATGCATGGGGGTCACCACCAGCTGAGCCAGGGGGGAAACACACTGTACAAATGGCTCTGTCCTTATAGGCCATGGGTCCCTTGGAGGAGGAACTCTCTGGATCCTTTACTCCGTCATCTCTACCCGCCCCTCTTCCTGAAGCTCATGCTGAGCCCCTTATCTTTGTGTTAATACGACGGACGAGGACCTCAGCTTCTTCCTCCAAATTGAACTGGTGCCCTTCCATAGGACTGGTGCGGCTCCGATGTCAGAGCTGAAGGGCATCTCCCAAAGCAAGTGTCCAACAAGGAACAGCTTCAGAAAGGGAATATCTATCTTTGTTCTTGGACAGAAATAGATCCCCGCTGGGCCCACATCAGAGGACTATGCCCACGGGAAGAAAGGATCTTTTCTCAACCTCAGAAAGAGCTGGGTTGTGTGATGCTGCCCTGTCCCCACTCCCCTCTCACCCTCAGCCTCCTCCCCAGCACAATCAGAAACGCAGGAGGCAGCAGCAAAGACAGTCCCTCCAAACAGAGCTCAGCTGCAAAGGGGTCACTCGCATCTACGCCTCACACACAACAAGCAGCCCGAAGAGCAACACGCTGGTTATTATCCTCCAATGTGGATAAAGCCCTATTTATGATTTAATCTCCTCACTAACAATTGTAATTCTATTTTATAGCGCCACCTGAAGGAGATGTCATGTGGGGTTTTTTTAGATTTTATTCATTCATTCATTCATTCATTCATTCATGAAAGACACCCAGAGAGAGAGGCAGAGACACAGGCAGAGGGAGAAGCAGGCTCTATGCAGGGAGCCCAATGTGGGACTTAACCCAGTACTCCAGGATCACGCCCTGGGCCAAAGGCAGGTGCTAAACCGCTGAGCCACCCAGGGATTCCCCATGTGTTTCTATCACAGGAAATAAAAAAAAGTGTTATATTTAATGTCCCTTCCCTCTTGGCAAGTGTTTTCTTAATGTGTCCACCACAAGCAATCACTGGGATTATGTTGGGTTTTGGTTTTTGGCTTTGAGATATTAATTGCTTTAAACAATGTAACTCAGAAGCTATCGAATGTCCAAACCATATCAATTATAGTGGGTACGACTATGAAATTAGTATTATGCATAATTGTTCAGCAATAAGGAAGGCATTACCAAAAAATAATAATGGAATCCCAAAGGAAAATAAGAACAGGAGATATGACTAACTAAATGTAATTATTTTAAATTTAACTGCACAACCCCAGGCTTGAAATCTTCCAAGGAGGTGGAAGAAGGATGAGAAGAGCAGAACACTTCAGGAAACATCATGTTAGGCAGCTTGGGATTTACAAGTGAAGAAAATCGGTATGAATGGAGAAAAAAAAATAGAAATTTTTAAAAATGCAAATGATAAAGTCTTGGAGGATGGCAAAGTCAGGGTGTTCAGAAGGCAGGCAGGCTGGAGTGACCCTCATGAGCTCCGGGCTTTCTTCCTGGCATACAAATCCTTTCCTGATATCTTCACATTTTGTAGCCAGGTTTGAAATGTCAGAGCTCTGCAATAAATACAATTCAATTGCAACTCCAGGTGTAAATCCAAGCAGAGATGAAAGCATGAAGCAAGGGGAGAGGAGAGGCAGACCTCTCAAATTTGTGTACACAATTGCCAATGCAACCTCGTGAAAACTGTACTCATGTTGACCTTGGAAACAAACTTGTGAGGACGTGTTTAACTCATCTACCAAGAGGACAGTCACTGATCTCTCCTCTCTCCTGTCAGGGAAGACCGAACCAAAATGCTCCTACAAATGAGGGAAAAGTGCAAAGTGACATGCATCCCACTTCTCCCAGGCCAACCAAGTTCTTGCCTGTTTTCTCAGCATGAATATTAACAGTTTCCCTCTCTCCTCTCCATATGCCCTGTTTGGATGATAATTTATAGGGTCACCTTACTTACAGGTCAGCACCCCCTTATATCAGCTCTACTTAGCTCTGTTTCGCTGGGGCATAGTGAACCAAGCAAATGTACATTTGTACATTTCTGACAATTTCTAGATCATTCTGCTACCTCTCCTTGAGCCAAAATGAATTTCAAAGTTGCACATCTCTAGCTAATAGACTTAATGCCTCATTGTCAAGCTCAATGGCTTCTATCAAGGATTTAGCTACATTAAAAATAATCCTTTCTCTAATACATTCTTGGTTTTGTTTTCTAGGGAGGTGCTACAGTGAATACTTAGTCAACAGATTGAAAATCGGGAAGCCTAAGTCCTATCCATATAAAAATTGCAATTTAGTTCTTGAAGACAAAGTTTTCATTGAATTCCTGGGGCAACCACATGATAGTAGGACTCAACTAACCAATCCTCACAAAGCCATGAATAAATAAAATATTTTTAAAAAAAAGAAAGAAAAGAAAGGAAAGTGAGCCGCAGCTCCATTTTTGTCCACTGCTAAAATAACCAATGCATGAACCCTATCAATGGCTGGTTAGAATGATTAACTTTTTTTTTTTTTTCAGAGACACAGTAGGGGGAAGGGCAGAGGGGGAGGGAAAAAGAATCTCAAGCAGACTCTTCACTGAGAACAGAGCCCTTGGTGGCGGGGCTGGATCTCATGACCCTGAGATCATGACCTGAGCCAAAATCAAAAGTTAGATGCTTAACCCACTGAGCCACCCAGGTGCCCTATGAATGGTAACGTCCTTGAAGGAAGTCATGCCATCTGGATTGATTGTCCATCTGGTGTTTAGTGTTTTCCCACAGCGCCTGTGAGTGTAAGCATTTCAGAAAGGTGCACAACTCTTTAATGGTTGTCCGGGCATCTATGCCTCATCTCATTAGGTATTAAGAGTTATATTTTTCTCTGACATGACTGTATCTTATTTAATAGAAGGAAAGCTAAGATACAACTTAAGGCATGACTTTTTATTTTATGGTGAAATTTTCAGAAGCAGGCAGTATATAAGGAGAAGCAAGTAGAATTTTGAAAGAACTTCAGAAAATTTTATTTGTGTCTCTGGCTGGTCCTGTTAGGCCTCCCCCCTCATTCTTGGCTTCTGTCCACAGCACTGTCTCTTAGAGTCTACACAACACTGTCCCTACTTCCTCAGCCTCCATTCACCCTTCAGTGGATGCTAATCGGGCCTTGACTCCACTACTCCTAGTGAGCTGGCAGGAAACTACTCCTCTCGATGTCTCCAACGCCTTCCATGTTGCATAACCAATGGGCACATTTCTGTCCTCAGCTTGGCCTCTATCTATCCAACTCCAGCAGACCCATCTCCTCTGATGGAACCTCAAGGGTCTTCTCTCTTTTTATCAGCCTTTCCTTCCCTAGGTGTGATCTGTCATATTTGCCTCCGAATATTGCCTGTATGCCAACTACTCCCACATTTTTTTCAGCCTGGACCTCTTCTCTCAGTGCTATCACATGCAGAGTGTTGACACTGCTACCTGGACCTCTCCCAGGTACCCTAGCTCTGCAGGCAGAGTGCTCACCCCTGAGAACCTGCCCTGCCCTCAGTCTTCTCAATTATAGATGGAGGTGCCAATATTAACCTGACCGCTCAGATACATCCTGAATTCTCTAATCTCCCACCCCACCTACAAATCACATTCATCAGCAAATTCTGTTTATTTTATTTTGAAGACTGTAGAGCCATTTTTCCCTCTATCTTCACTACGACCAGCATAAAGAACTTCAATGGCTTGTCATGGCATTGATAACAAAATGCTCACTCCGTATCCTGGTTCTGATGTGCCACTGTCACTCCTAATGCTGCAGCCACCCTGGCCTCATGTGTCCCACAATAAGCCATGTATCTTCCCTCCCAGGCCCTTCAGAGATGCCTCTCGAACACTCGATCCCCCTCATTCTCACTCTCCTCCTCTCCTCTTGTTCGTGGTGCATCAGGAGACCAGCTCCTTCTCGTCCTTTAAACCTCACTGAGGTGTCAGCGCACAAAGGGGCTTCCCTGACACCATCCTCCACATCACTCCACATCCCATTGCTGCGTATGTGTCTTCACACCAATACCCAAACTGGAAAAGAGTCAGAGGGACAGATAAGCAACTAGTAAGTGAGCAAATGAGAGACAGGGTGAGGCCCGTGAGGCCAGGTGCCACATCTGCCTCCTGGGTTCCTGGTAGCTCACTCAATTATTAGCACACAGCAGGCATGCAGCAGGGTTTGCTCAGGGAACTCACACTTCTTCCTCATTGTGCATCAACCCAACCCCTAGTGTATCCAGCACTTACAGTGCTGTGGGCCATTAAGAAAAGACTGGTTAGTTTGGGAGTAGACAATTCTCAGGGTGAAAAAAGAAGCTGATCATACTGCCTAGTTTTTAAAATGTCATTCATTCTTGTTGAGGAAAAAAAATGAGCCATATCCCTAACAATTTTTTTTAAAGATTTTATTTATTTATTCATGAGAGACAGAGGCACAGACACAGGCAGAGGGAGAAGCAGGCTCCATGCAGGGAGCCTGACGTGGGACTCGATCCTGGGTCTCCAGGATCACACTCTGGGCTGAAGGCAGGCGCTAAACCGCTGAGCCACCCGGGCTGCCCTATCCCTAACAATTTTAAGAGCAAATGCCTCCATGAAAGTGTTGATCAAATGCTTAAGGACGAGTTCTAAGACTGAGCTTCTCTGGGCGAGGCTAGGCAGGGAGAAGGTGGGCGAGGTCTTGGGGGAGGATTCGAAGCAAACGCTCCCATGCTGAAGGAGGGACTCCTGGGTGGCTCAGTTGGTTAAGTGTTCAACTCTTGGTTTCTGCTTAGGTCATGATCTCAGGGTCAAGGGACTGATCCCTGTATGAATATTTCTCCCTCCTCCTCTGCCCCTCCTTGCTCAATCTCTATCTCTCTCAAATAAATAAATAAGATAAAATAAAATAAAATAATAAAATATTTTTTGAAAGATTGAGCTTTCGCTGCATTTGAACTATGCAGCTGCCTCAACGCAAGCCCTGAAATTCACTTTGGAAGAAGAAGCCATTCTGGTCATGGGAGAGAAGCACAGGAGGCAGGCAGTTATTCACTGACATTACTTAATAGGAGTCAAACACAATAGGCTTTGGGGATTATTGATGGCAATTCAGTCGGTTGGGGATCATGTTCTTTCTATGTTTGTTATTCTGTTATAGTTTATATTCTGTTGTAGTTTGCTTCCCTCAAACACCTTTTCTTCTTTATTAAAAATAACCCTGGTATGTCTCGTTGGTTTAGGCTTCAGGCACAGATTATTTGGACAGAAAAACAGCTCCCAAGGATCTATCCCCAACTGCCACTGGCTTTGCTTAAGGCCCACTAAATGGCTGATGGTCAGAGAGAGGGGGTTTTAATGGTTAGAGGGAGGAGGGTCTCATGATCAGGACCTAAAGGTCATGAGTCAGTCTCATAACCTAAAGTAAAAACTTTAAATAGTGGTAAAAAATCCAACTCTGCACTAAAGGCACATTATATATACCAGGCACTATAATTGCATTAAGGTACTGTTGCTAATGGTTATAGCAAATTGCTTAAGTATCATTATCACTCCAATTGCACAACTGAGGACACAAAGGCTCACAGAGTCTAGAAACAGGCCCAGAGTTGTTCTGCTAGTAAAGGATAGATAATCTCCTCTACATCCCTTTCCAATAACCTACATTTATTTTATGTAATAGATGGGAAGGCATATTTGTTAAGAGAATTATTTCAAGATCACATCGTATATGCGTTGGCCACCTCTTGACTTATTTTCCTTGATTATGTGTAGTTTCCATTCCAATTTGCACTTTAATGGCTCTGGATCCTAAGGATGGGAAATGCCTTATGCTGTCTCTTCACACCTGCTCCTCTGTGCCATAACACCTCTGATCAGTACGCAAACATGAGAATGTATGAGCCACTCTCAGCACTTCGGGGATGGGATGGTGAAGTGTTCTGTGATGGGAATAATTATTTCTAATCATTATTTTATACCTTTGGGCTCCCAGAAGATAATTACTTCAAGCCAACCTATGGACACCTGAGAGAAGTGAACCCAGTGTTTTCTGAATCTGTGTCCTTCTTTAGCTTTATGTGCAAATTTCAAAAGTGCATTAAATGGGAAATAAGATAAAATGATATTTCAGTTGAAGACAATGGCCACACCTGGTTATTTTCAGTAATTACTAGAATGGTGAGAAATGCCATTGGTTGAATGGTCTCTGGGATGATGGGTCAATTTAAATAGAAAACAGCCCAGATAATATATGTTTATATTTGTTTTGACATCTACAGATAGAAAAAAAAAGAATTTGGTTCTTGTGCTCTTGTTGAGATGACACACCACTGACATGTTCTGGCTGGATGTCTTTGTGAGAAATCCAAGTCTGCTATGCATTACCACAAGCTTCCACGAATACTCCACCCAAGAGCAGCAAACACACATGTCCCTTAATGCACATGGAACATTCTCCAGGACAAACCATGTGTTAGGCCACAAAACAAATCGTAATAAATGTCAAAGATTAAAATCATACAAAGGTCTTTTTTTATCACAATAGAATCAATCTAGAAATCAGTAATATAAAACTGAAAATTTATACAAATATATGGAAACTAAGCAACACACTAATAAATAACAAATGGATTAAAGAAGAAACCACACGGGAAATTTAAAAAATCCTTTGAGCTGAATGAAAATGAAAATACGATCTATCAAAACTTAGGTGATGCAACACAATTGGTTCTTAGCTGTAAACATTCATAATAAGGAAAAAGATCTCAAATCAATACCCTAACATTCCACCTTAAAAAGTCACCAAAAGAACAGAAAACTTAACCCAAAATGAGCTGAAGGAAGGAAATAAAGAACAGAGCATAAATACATGGATAAGAACAGAAAACCAATAAATTAACTAACGAAGGCAACGGTTGGTTCTTTGAAAATCAACAAAAGTGACACACCTGTGCCTAGACTGCCCATTGCATATTATTCATGGTGAATTTTTCATTCCAAGATGGGTTCCTTCAAGTTCTCATCAAGTCAGTGTTTCTCATGCATACAGATTCTAATCAACTTAGGAAGTTACCTCATAAGTAGTTATTTCTGTGTTGTTCTTATAAAGCACAGGGCTTTCTACCCATGGTGACTTTCCACCATTACATTCAACTCTTCACTCTTAAGTTCAAGGCTATGTTTTAGGAAAATCCCTTTTAAACTGAGCACACAAAACACAGGAAGGATAATTTAAAAAGGGGAAATCTTAAGTCAACAGAATGCAATGATATACAGTAAAAATCAAATACTTACATATCATAAAAACCTGGAGAGCCATGGGAGTGCACCAGCCAGAGTCCAGGTTGGAGAAAAAAGGCATGACTATTCCAGGCTAATAATCTATTATGGGAATTAGACCTGCACCATTTGTGGGGCAAAACAGAGAAGTAAAGGTCTATACAAGAGAGCTGCAGCATCTAGTGACCCTGGACTGTTGGTCAGTGGGGCTGCTAGCCAGGAAGAGAACTGGACACAAGTCAGGGAAGGGCAAAGGCAAAGTGGGGCCCTCTGGTAGCTCCCTTTCTCCCTCACCACCTCCAACTGCTCCTTCATTTCATTTCCTAAACCTCTCTCTGCTTTACTCTTGACCAACCCTAACTCAGCACCGTATATAAAAGAGAAGAAGATTCTAGAAAATTCCAACACCACAAGTCAATGCTGGAATAATCCATTACAGGTACATTAACTAATACTTCTGAGTTTCCCTCTCTTCTTCATGTGTTGAAAGGGTATGATATTACCAACCTCAGTGTTGTGCCCACTGAGATAATATAAAACTAAGATTTTACCGTTGGTCTTTATTTCAGAGAAATCAGAAATAATAGGGAATCAATGTGCACACATTTGGATGGGTTTGTTACAAGGTCGGATGAAGGACTGAAGCAGAGCCCTACGTCTTCTTGGGAGGCGTAATATCAAAGCTTTCTAGCCTAACGTGGGATTTCTCTGAGAAAGGCATATTGAACATGGGTTGGAAAAGTTCTGCCTTCTTTATGAGCTTACAAAAGCCCCTCTAGCTGTGCTTGTCTCACTTCCCACCAAAGACTCACCCACGTTTGCTATGTTTTGCACAAACACTGTTAGAGGGGGCCAGGTCTTCAGCCAGGGCAAGCATTCACGGTTGCTACACTGTGCATCAATGTGACTGCTAAAATGCCAAAAGGCACATGCTCCCCACCAAAAAAGGTTCATGACCACAGGCCTCTTGCTTCTTCCTACTATCTGAGGACTGCTGACCTTCAGGAAAGTATTCACACTTTATAAGAATGGCAGCAATCACCTGGAAACAACAGCACCCAGATTTCAAGACCTTTCTTGAAACTTTCTACTTTCTGCTAAAAGTCAATGCACTGTCACCTTCCTGCCATCTCAGATATGAAGTTGAAGACATTTCATGTGATATGCCATTTCAGATGTGAGGGAAGAAGACATTTATAGCTGTCTGAGAAAACTACCTGTATTCCCTTGTTACGCAATCTAAACTTGCCAAATCTCTAAGAAGAGCTGTCTATCTGTGATGCAGGTGCCACTAGCTCTTCGTCTTACAATCACTCACAGGTTTTGGTTTTTTTTTTTCCTTTCTCCCAGCTTCCATGCAACACCCCTGAGATTCAGATACAAGCATTTGATCCCCTTTGGTCCCACTATCTGTGGCACGTTCAATCTCATTCAGACTGCTATACTTCTCAGCAGCCATGATCACAGCAGGCTTAGCCCTTGAAGCAGTCTGTCGAAGACACTGGTGACACCCCCACGCCTGGTCCCAGAACCCAGGACTGGATGTTCTCGGCCGTGCCACAATCCTTCCCTAGAAACACTGTGCATAGCTCTGCTACCCACCTACTCACCTGTACCTCCTACATCCCAGCCAGCCTTCTCCCATCCGCCCCACTGTGCAGGTCAGATTTAGCATATGTCAGTTAGTTAATGTAAGTTCATTAAAAGCAGCTGTCTCTAATACACACCCCTCCTAAGCTCAAAGCAGTTGATTTTCATCTTGCAAAAATCATTATGTTTCAGAATAGTGAGCTGGCAGGTTCCAAGTCATGTTGGACGATGAAAAACAGGAAGGCAAGAGAAACTAGAGGAGAGAGAAGTGAAGAAACTTGACCTCATTTTCAGGAATGAACATTCTTTGAACAACTTGCACTGAGGTAAGTCCAAAACCTAGGTTCCCCTTACCCCAAAGAAGAGACAGACACTGGAGTACAGAGTATATCAGTATTAAATATAAGAATACATAGATGAGGGGTGTAGTATTCACTCCTTAAAAAAAAATCTCTGATTACGAAGACATAGAAAGGTGTTTCCTAAAAGATAAACCTATATGCCTCAAAGATAAAAGCAGGGTGTCTTGTATATACATCTCCCCAATAAATCATCTTGAGTGACTGACTCGTGACCATTATGTGAAATTGTAATGTTTACCAATTTATTATATTTTACGCAATAACAGAATGTCTTAATAGATCGAGGTAGGTGAAAAGTTTGGGAAATGAGTGGCCTAGATTAGTTTCTGCCGGTCTAACCAAGCAATTCTTTCAATGTATGCTTCTGAGTGAGCATGTATTGATTCCCATGGGCTCTCCTTGCTGCCACAGATGGCAAAGGCCAGGGAAGAGAGGTCATGTTGATGCCTGAGGATCTTGGGGAGCCCTGAGGTCATCACTCTGAGGATGCGCTGCACCGACTTAGGTTGGAGATGAGAAAAGATCACGAATGAGGGCTGTTATCGGCCCTGGAGCCAGTCAGAGCTTAGAATTTGTTTTGTTTTGTTTTTCCAATTCCCATTACCTTATTTTCTTAGAATTGTTACGTGAGTTCTCCTTCCAGGAAGAGAGATAGGCCTTAAGTAACTGTGGTAACCAATTAAACAAAAATTTGGCTGGATTAACAAGTAGAGAAGAAGTCAGGAGAGGCGGATAAGAACTAACAAAAGCAGAAACCACTAGTTTATTAATGTGAAACAGTGGCATATTTAATTTTTAAAAAGATCTTATTTATTTATTCAAGAGAGACACACAGAGAGATGCAGAGACACAGGCAGAGGGAGAAGCAGTCTCCCTGTGGGGATCCCGATGCAGGACTCAATACCAGGACCCCAGGATCATGACCTGAGCTGAAGGCAGATGTTCAACCATTAAGCCACCCAGGTGCCCCCATAATTTCTAAGTAAGTCTACCATAATGAAGGCAAGGCTGGGTGGGAACACACCCAGAATGGCACAAAAAATTGCAAGATGTTATCATCATGAGGACAAGTTGAACTGCTTGCTTACTTGCTTGAAGATGTTCTGAAACAATCAGCAAAGCCAATCATAGATGAGTTGGTTGAGGACAAACTTACTGAGAGGCTTCCATGGAGCAGGGAAGGCCAGAGCATAAATATTTCCTGTCTCCTCAACAAGAAGAATATTGGTGTGTGTGTGTGGGGGGCTGGTTTCTAGAGGCTGATCAGGATGATGCATTGTGTTCTCTTACAAAACAAGGTCAGATATTTAAAAAATATTAAGGAAATAAATGTCCATTCATCTATTCATTCACTCAACCATTTTTCATTCAATTCTTCTTTGAAGGAGAACATGTACATGAAGCAGAACACAGTCCCAGACTGAAGAAGTTTATGATCTCCCTGAGCAACTAACCGAAGGATATACGTCTTATTTAGCGCACACACCATATGCCCATAATAGCAGTCATGTGACGAACATCGAAGGTTTTGGAAAAGGTAAGGATTTGACCATTTGTCACAGAAATGCACACCTGGTTTTACATTTGCTTTCAAATCCAGCTGTTCACAACTGGAGAGAGAGACCCTTTTCCTTCTGCTTGGAATGTGAACTCTCAGCGGGGGTGGGGGGTGGGAGGTGGGGGGGGGCTGATGCAGTGATTCCCCATCCACAGTGACAACGGTTTTACTGCACAACCCCCAGGAAGGTGACAGGTGTAACTGCTGGAATGGCTGTGTACTCACAATAACTCTCGTAGGTTTGCACCATCCTCGGTTCATAAAGGAAGAGCCAAGGCTTGGTCAAAGTCAACCAACCAAACCTGAGGAATTCAATCTCTCCGGATTGCAGACACCCCCAAACCACAGCTCCTCCCACTGTGACTGACACACTCCAGCAAGTGTCTTCAGGAGCAATGGACATAATGCACAGTCCCTGTGAACTTTCTCAAGCAACGACCCCACCCATTGGCTATGGAGACACAATGGTAGGTGCATTGTGCAGAGTTACTATCTGGAGTGACGGCCACAAACATCCCAGGCCACCCGTCTGATGGGGGACATTAGAATAAAGTTCTTAAAGCCCGTGAGGGACTTTTCTGGGTTTAAATAACCAGCTCAAGATAATTCAGCTAGTGAATGACATGGTCAAGATAACACCAAAGGGATGATTCTGCCGTGGATAAGAGAGGGTCTGCCCTTGAACTGGACGTCATCTGGCATTTGCTCACTGCCTGGTGGCGTGTCCAGGGCCATGTCAGACAAGTGCCTGGTTACTGACCAGAGAAAGGAATGATCTGAGCTCCTCCTTCCAGAGCTCAACTCAGCAAAGTACTGCAAAGTATTCTGTGAAGATAATCACGTTCGTGGCAATGTTTTCCAATGTCTAAAAGATTTCCTCTTATCTACCGCAAATCCATTCCTTGCTAAAAACAAACAAAACAAAACAAAAAAAAAACAAAAACAAACTAGTTTCTTTGTCCACCCCCTGCTGCTGATATGATACTTGGTTTAAATTCATCAGGCATTTGATCTCTCTGAGAAAGTTGCCTGGGTGTCTGATGAGAACCATGATGTCAATGTTGGCGACAGTTCTGTCACACTCGGTATGACACCTACTGTTCACTGAAGTCATTTGCATCAGAGATGATGCCCAGTGTCCATCTCCCTAGGCTTCGTGACACAGCTCGGCCAGCAGGCAAGGAGAATTTTTGGAGTAGAGGAAGGCGAATTGGCAAACACGGGTTCTGCTAGGCAGTCCCTGTCCAGGCTGGCCTAAGTGAAATTTAAACAAAACATTTTTTGAAAGTCTAAAATGTGTGCTCCACCATTTTTCTGTCAAGGGAAAAGATCCTGCCTTGTGTCTAAAGATATTTTGGGATGTGGAGAAATTATCCTTCATTATACAACCTGCTTTTACATCAACACAATATCAGGCTGGGGGCTACTCATATGCTCCCTTCAAGACACCACAAGTAGATTTTCTTTCGTTATATTTAGATGGGATTTTATGGTCCACTCCAAGGACAAAGAAAACATAGATCAGAAGAGACATCTAATTTCATCAACTAAATCATGCTTCCAAACAAAGAAAAAAAATACCTGCTTGTTTTTATTGTTATTATTCCCTCTGGCAGTATCCAGACTCAAAAAATAACCGAAATAAATATTTTACATTAGGCACTGGCATTAATCGTGACTCCCTCTGACAGGTGCCTCAGCGGTACAGATCCCGGGGATAATCACAGTGGCTGGTGTTCCTTGGGTGCCGGGCACTTTTAGTGGGTTTTCTCATTTGAGTTTCTGACATTTTCCAGAGACGCACAGTTACTAGCCTTGTATTGTGATGAGGACATGGAGACGTGGCAGGAGAAGCAGCTGAGCCGATAGCTGCCTATCAATTCAACCCAATTCAGCCCGGGCTACTGAAGGCTGCCCTGCTCGCTGGAGCCCTGAGAGTCCGATGACGGTACCCAGCTCAAAAATTTATGCTCATCTCCACTGGCGACTTTGACTCAAGTGACTACCCACATTTTCCTCTAGAGCCATAGGAAACCGTCCGGTCAGTTAATAACAAAACAGCAACTGAGAATTAAAACTGGTAAGAGCTGACTTCTGCATTTTGCAGGCTCATTTCTTCCCATCAGAGTTCCAGAAGCTCACCTCTGTCACCTGCCCTGATGTGGGCCCTCTGCGCATCCGAGACCAGTGCACCCGATCGATGACCTTCCTCCTCCATGAAGACGCTGACCTCCAAAGGGTCTCCTCTCCTCGTTCTGCCATCAAAACATGCCCTTGCAGTCCCTTATTCCATCAGTGTCCTCTGACAAGTGACAATGGATACTCAATGGGTTGTTAATCAGATCAACTGATTCTTACCATCTCTGCCAGCTAAAAATGAATAATGTCCTAGCAGGGATGAAAGGCACAGATCACCTGTAAAATCTTTGTGGTCAACTTAAAAAAACAAAAACTACATTATTTTAAAATGTTTAGAAGAGTAGATAGCATACATAGTCGATCACAATTAATTTTCGTACACCTGGCATCCAGATGTTGACAACTGTTACTGTTTTCCATATTAACTCTTGATCTCTTTAAAAAAATTTTTTCAAGTAAATACAAACATTAAGACGTTTTATCTGTAAACAATTCAGAATGCAACTTAAAAAAAAAATTCTGAGTGCTGAGCAACTCTTAAGAATGGAGAAATCAGAGTGCCGAAGTGGAGCAGTTGATTGAATGTCCAACTCTTGGTCTCAGTTCAGGTCATGATCTCAGGGTTGTGGGATCGAGCCCCACACCAGGCTCTGTGCTCATTAGGGAGTCTGCTTGGGATTCTCTCTCCCTCTGGTCCTCCCCATGCTCACATGCTCTCTCTCTCTCTCAAATAAATAAATTAATCTTCAAAAAAAAATGGAGGACTCAAGCCCTGGATATTTTTCTATGTGACTAAAAACTTCCATACTTTTTAAAAAATGAATAGAATTTCCTAATATCATGTCACTGTCATCTGACAACTTCCCTCAATACTCAAAATGGCTCATGGAGCTGATTTGCGTCTGTAAGGATGTACCCCTGGCTCACATGTTGCCTGTGTTACACGTGTTTCAACCCAGGACACACACCCCCGCAACAGCACCCCTGCCAGACCACACGTCACAGTCTGTTGGAAGGAATGGGAAAGCTGTCCCCTACAATTGCCCACCTCCAGACTGTTCGGGTGGTCTCCTTCTGGCACCCATGAACTGGATTCTCTGCCCTCTATTTCCTATGAGCTAAAAGCTGAACCTCAGAATTTGACTCAGTTCAGATTAAACGCTTCGGCACATCTTCACAGGCGATGCTGGGCACTTGAACAAGCACCCCAGAGAGCCTGTGTGTCCTGTCCTTGGGGTACAGAGACCAGGTCAGGTAAAGACAGTCAGCTCTCTCAGGTACAGTCACATTCCTCCTCTTGAGACCACTGAGCAATCCCAGGGGTGGTACATTAGCACAATGGAAATACCCTATTGTTCTATGTCCATTCATGATAGTTGCCTAAATCAATTAGCAAAGGCATCTACGTTTTACACACAAGGGGTTCGGAGAGGATTGATGGCCATGAGGTGGATGAGCAACAGGCAGACCGGCCTGTAGGTGGGGCACCGGCCCATCTCTTGCTCAATCCCTGACCCACAGAAGCCGGGTGACGACAGGAAGACCCCAAGTGTCCCGAAGGAGGGAACGCTCCTCCCTTTGGTGTCACAAAGCTGCTCAGAAGCAAGCTGGCCTGCTGAGCACAGAAGCAGCACTATATCAAGGTGCCCCTCTATGCACTGGGGTGAATGCATTTCTTTATTTTCATTTTCCTTTCCTTCCCCAGCTCTCATGCATTATTTATTTGTTATTAAATTCAACTGAATGAGATTTCAAAGGCAATGAAAACTGCTGAGGTTCAAATCCCCACCATGAGCTCCGGGGGGCTCAGATACTCAGCCCGCTTTTGTTGACAGGCCCAACGGTGGGTCTTCTGGGCCTGCGTCTGAGATGTCAGAAGACACTGAAGGCCTCGGGCACCCCACCACCACCAGCCAGCATCAGGAACCCCAGAGCGTCCCCCATCGGTGGGGGCCCAGGACTGCCAGGGCAAAGGCCATAGACAGAGCCTCCCGCCTTCCTCACATGCCATCAAGATGGGCATCCCAACCTCCTCATCCAGGGTTCCCTTGCTTCTGTGCACTGCTTACAGAGTTGCCTCTGTGGGCCTTGCCCTGAGCCTTCAGCCTCCCCTCCCTGCATGGCCACACTTGCCTCTCTCTGGGCCACAGGGTGGCTCCATGTCACTCTGTGGTCTCAGCTCAGGGGTCACCTTCTCAGATAAGAGCCCTTCCCTGACCCCCTAGCCAGGGCCCCACATCCGATGGCCACTCTTCACGTGTCTCCTCTAAGTCTCCATAATTTGGTCATGGCTTGTTTTTCATTCATCTATCACCTTTTACCACCCCCCAACATGTCCCATGCCCTTACCAGCACCTGGGCCACTACAGGGGATGTAGCGGCATCCAGCCAGCAAAGAAAAGGGATCCACAACAACAACAACAACAACAACAACAATAATAATAAATATAAACATAAATACAAGTTTTTAAATTTAAAAAAATTTTCAAAGGAAACAAGACAATCTGTCAGCAGCTACTGACATCAATCAGAGTTGGAGCCTCACAACTGGTGCCAGGAGGTGGCCAGAGCCAGTATTCATGATTCAAGGTTTTCTGTTTTTCCCTTTGTGACAATTCCTATAATTTTAAATATATATTTAATTGTGTGTGTGTGACCCTGCCACACGAATATAAACCCTGTTCGGCTCAGGGCTGCAAAGTCACTGTCTACCAGCATGTTTGCCGAGGAAATGACGCCCCTCAGGACACAGTGAGCGGCAAGAGATACAGGGAAAACAGACATGGCTTCTCTGGTCCTGTTCTAAAGGGACTCAGCCCCTAACAGGGAAGAGAGGCAGGCAAAAGCCATGAGTGTTATGGGAGATGCAGCCCTTCTGGAATGGTACTTGGGGAGCAAAGAAAGAGAGGGGAACTCAGGATGTTTTGTGAAAAAAATCATCTAGAGCAATTCTCCAGGATGGGCAGGCCCACAGCAGGAAATCCTCCTCCTCCCTCCTTTATGGGGTGATGGAAGCCAGAATCTCTGGGAGCTGTGAATGTTTATGGGGTTTGTCCACGTTGATGTGTTACAGCTGAGCCTTCAGGTGCACATGCAGAAGGGGTAACAGGCAGAACCGGGAAGGGAGTCACAGCTAGACACCGAGGAGCCTGCTGAGGTGCGCTTCACAATGAAAACTTCCCCTGAAGGTTTAGCTGTTGAATACGATGGGTTCAGTAGACCTGAAACTGGGATACGGGGTTGTTGGCTGGGGAGACTGGGGGCAGGGGGGTGGAGTGCTGCTGCTGGCCTCGCCCCTGGCCACATAGAATCAGGGGTTATGAACCGCCTGCCGCCATGAACCGCCTGGCCAGGATTTGGAACCCTAGAGTTAGATGCTCTTTTGATTAGACCACCTTTCATCTTGAACTTGTGGCCCACCCCTCCACATCAACAATGCCACCAAACGAGGGAAGGGCGATGAGCCACACCTGTCTCTCCCACTTGCCTTCTTTCACCTACGGGCTCCTGACATCTTTGATTATCGGTCAGAGAGGAGAGTGGAAGGGCCCTCGGTCTTACTGTGAAGGTCTATCCCTATTCTTGGTGTTCTGTTTTGAAGGGATTATCACAGGTGAGGAGCTACAACACAGAGAAACAGGCACACGGACAGCCCAGATCCAGAGAAGTGTGTGAAAGCCCAAGTGTCCCTCAGGAAAGTCCCAGGCACGTCCCATGTCCAGCCACTGGATAAATTCATGGCGGCAGGCTGTTTTGAGAAGTCACAGGAGCTTTAAAATATGAATATTGTGCCTTCTTAATCATCAGAACACATTCACCAGTATTACTGGAGCAAGTTCTACTCTGGGCATCGCACCTGACTTTGACAGAGTATGGAAGGGAAGGGCTCATTAGTCCTCCCCGGCCATTTATCAGGCACGTCCAATTTTCTAGCCACTGACAAATGATCTTCATAAAATATGACTAAATTGTCCAGGAAGCAAAATTTCTCAAGGGCTAGCCAAAAACATATCAAGAAAGCAAACCTCCTCACCCCTCCAGCCAGGTGCATTTCCTGGCAATTGCCCATCCGCTGGGAGCGCCTCACCTCCACGCTAAGCGGCAGGCCCAGGAAGGCAAGATGACTTGTGACCCTGCAGCCACAGGGACGTGTAGGTGCCAACGCAGGGACAAAAGGCCCAGCACGCTGGGTTGTCCACATGGTGAAAACCAGGGAGGGAGGGGCCTGGGCCACGGGAGCTGCACATACCCAGCAGAGGCATGCAGGTTGTTCAGATTCCTGGTGTGATAAACATTCCCCCTCCAGAGCCAGTTAGGTCCTTACACAAATGTTTACTGAGTGAATGAGTGAAGAAATGAATGAGTGGGCAAGTGGAAAGGTGAGAGCACACGTGTTCTAATTCTTCATAAGCGGTTCCCAAGCAAAGTCCTAATTACAAATGCGATGAAATTTTCTGACTGTGCATCTCTTGGCCTTGCTGTTGATCGACACGGCTCACCATGGTTACCCTCCTCTGGAAACTCTCTCCCCCTGCTGCTCCTACAACCTCCCTTCCAAGAGCCATGCTTTGCTTCACTCCTTTCACAGTCTGGGATTATGCATGCGTGTGTTGAAAGAAGGAAGGAAGGGTGGGGGAGGGGAGAGAGAAGAAGAAAGGAGAATAAAATCACCAATATTCACTGAGTGCCAGCGAGGTGCAGACACAGTACCGAGCAGTCCACTCTCGTTGGGACCTTCCTGCATGGCCACTCTGCACAGCCACTCTGGACACCGTGCTCTGTGATATGGCAGACGCAAGCACAGGATGCCGCTAGACCACATGTGACAAGCAAACAATCCAAATTAGAGGAGCTAGAAGAAGCTTTCTAGAAAGGGACATCCCAGCTTGAGCTGAGGGATGCGTGGAATGTGCCTGCGATGTGGGCGGGATGCTCAGCCAGGCAGGCAGAGGGCACCCTGACCCGGAGATAGGAGAGAATGGAAGGCACCCGAGGCAGGAAAGGTAAACACTGAGAAAGCCACAGCATGACCACAAAGCTAGGGGGAGGATGGCTCTGGGGTGCAGACTCCCCGGAGAGACCTCTCCTGGGTCCATGAAGCGTAGAGTGTGAGGCAGGCAGGTTGTGAGGGCTGTGTTATTGGTGCGTGCAGTGAAGACTCAGCAGGCATCCGGTCAAACAGTGAGTGGAAACAGCAGGGAGAGTCCACTCCAGAGACAGTGGATGATCACCAGCAAGGAAAGGAAGGCACTGGCTGGTCTCCTTGCTGCTCTGCACTCAACTGCTGGGTGTGGGGAGTAAGGAGGCTGTAGGGGCCACTGGGCCTGCTCTAGGGAATGTGATGCTGACTCTGCCACCAGTCAGGAGGGACCCCTGGATATCTCCCTAAAGTCTAGACTCCCCCATATGCTGGAACACCTGACGGTATCTCAACTTTCCAATTCCAAACTAACCCCAAACCCAGTCCTCCCACAGTGTACCCCATCCCAAAAAATGACAGTTCCACATGTCCTGGGGCTCAGCCTAAACCTTATCTTCCTTACAGCCCATATCGAATCCATCAGCAAATCTTGCCAAGCCCACATACTCGTCAGTATGTCTACTGTCAAAACCCTGGAAGGTCACCATCAAGTCTTGCCAAGATTCTTGCAAGAGCTTCCCAGCCAATCCCCCTTCTCACAGAGTAAAAGGGATCCCAGTATAAACATTCATCAGAGTATATACCTTTCCCCTCACAACCACCAGTAGCTGCCCAATTCACTATGGTTAAAGCCAAATTCCCTAAACAATGGCCAAAAAAAGCATGACCTGATCAGGTTCCACCTCATGTCCCTGACCTCCCTCCAGCCACAGTGGCCTCCCTCCTACTCATGTACAGACCAGGCTTCACCTGCCTCAGAATCTTTGCATTTGTTCTTCTCTATTCACAGAATGCTCTTCTCTCAGCTACCTCATGGTTCATTTCACTATTTGGGCAAATATCAACTTCTTAGTGTGATGTCACTGGCCACAATTTTTATGATTTTAAGCTATTCCTCCCCGCCAAAAAAATCCTCTATATTTTTTTCCCTTGGAATTCATCATCAAACAACATACAATACTGTTTAATGATTTTTTTTTTATTTCTACCCATTAGAATACAAGCCCAATGAAGGCAAAGAGTTTTGTTGTTCACTGTTGTACCCAAAGTGGTTAACACGGTGTCAGGAGCCTGGCACATATTTGGAACTTGCTACTTATTGGTAAATGAATGGCTTATAAAGTTTTATTTTCCAGTTTTATTTCCAACATCATCTGATATTGCTGTAATTCACAGAAAGCCAGGGTAATGGAGAAGATTATCTCTCATTCTCCTTTGAGTCAAATGAGCAGCTCCCTTAAGTGAAGTGAATTTCCATTTTATTTCATTGAATTCACATTTTTACTCTGCAAAATATGTGGTTATGTTTTGCCATTCCCCTAAAAATCACAAATCTTTCAACACTATCAGCATATTAGAACAAATGCTGATGTGACCGTTTGCAAAACAAATCTAGAGACTGTTTGCAGTTCCTGCCTGCCTGGCCAGCCTGGCATGATTTACTTTTGGAGTACAGGAATTCGATGGGGAGAGAATGGGTCTGGGGGCGTGCTTTGTTTACACTAGTGTTGAGAGGTGGATGTTTGCAAGTACAAGTGTCATTATGGTCCCCACAAGAGAAGGTGAAAGAACTCTGTAACTCTGTGGAAGGAAGCAATGACAGTGGCTCCCATGACAGGGATGTTCCTCTCCTTCTCTAGCTGGACCATGAAGTACAGCTGAGCTATGGACAGCCACTGTCCTTCTAGCTGTCACAAAGATGGAGGACAACTCATGCTGTGGCAAGCTAAGCCATCCCCTCTGGAGCTGAGGCTCTAGCAAGAGGCAGGAGGCCCTAGAGGTCTGTCTCTAGAACGGAGTGCATTAGTGAGGCCTCTGTGTGTGTGTGCTGCTCATACACCCACCACATGGCAGCACCTCTAATTACGTGCCTCCACTTCAGGCCCACTTAGATGAACCTCCGGAAACTCTGTGGTGATTTTAAAAGCATAACTACACATTCTCTGAAATGTTTCCTTCAAAAGGTGGAGCCCCCGTGTGGGGGCTGGATTTTGTGACTTGCCTTTAATGGATAAAGAGAAGAGGGGAACCTGGTGGCTCAGTGGTTGAGCATCTGCCTTTGGCTCAGGGCATGATCAGGGGTCCTGGGGTTGAATCCCACATCAGGCTTCCTGCATGGAGCCTGTTCTCCCTCTGCCTATGTCTCTGTCTCTCTCTCATGAATAAATAAATAAATAAAGTCTTTTAAAAACAGAGATGAGACCAAGTGCACCTTTGGAAATGAGATTATATCCCTCACGACACAGCACTTTCCACCTGGTTGGTCTCTCCCCGCCCCTTGGGATCTTTTAAAATGGAAGAATCCAGGGGATCCCTGGGTGGCACAGTGGTTTGGCCCCTGCCTTTGGCCCAGGGTGCGATCCTGGAGACCCGGGATCGAATCCCACGTCGGGCTCCGGGTGCATGGAGCCTGCTTCTCCCTCTGCCTATGTCTCTGCCTCTCTCTCTCTCTCTCTCTCTCTCTCTCTCTCTCTCTCTCTCTCATAAATAAATAAAAATTAAAAAAAATAAAAAATAAAAAATAAAATGGAAGAATCCAGATGCCACATCAAGAGGATGGGCCCACACGGCCTCAAGTGAGGCCTCCTGCCCATAGCCATGAGGGTGAGCCCAAAAGGGGACTCCACTGCCCCAGTCGGACCTTCAGATAATGCTGCCCATCCACCACTGGGGCTGTACACTCCTGAGAGACCTGGGCCAGACCCCCAGCTAAGCCATTTCCAAATGCCTACACCCCAATGCTGTGAGATAAAAATAAAATGTTTGATCTTTGTAAACAATAAGTTTCAAGGTTTTGGTACTCAGCAATAGACATCCAAATCAAACCTCAGGTAGGATTAATGGTGCATTTTAAGTACGTGATGATTCTGTTACTCATCATCCAAGATACAGAAGAATTTGATTGGCATATTAACCAAAGTTCAGGGACATGGCCAGTGTCTGAAGCATCACGCTGGGCACCCTGGAGCTACCAAGTTGCATTAGGCCTAGCCCTGCCTTTAATGTGCTTATGATACAGTAAGAGAGCACAGGGTGCCCTGCAAGCAGAGATTCTGAATAAGTGATTATAGTTCTTGCTGCTGCCTTTGTTTCTGTTAGCTATACCCCTTCTCTCAGGTGGGATTGTGCAGGTGGAGGGCGGGGAGGGGGCTGGCAGGGGATGGAGCAGCTGGTGGCGGTGGGCCGTGACTGGCTGGATCCCAGTGTACACAGGCTATAGTGAAGTGGGCAAGCATGGGTCAACAGACGGGGAGCCCACCAAGGGAAGGGAGGGTCACATTACCTGGAAAACTGAGAAGACCCTAAGGAGGCAGCAGGGGAGGCCAAATATTACCTCCAGGGACCATGTGATATGGAGGGGTCTGCAGCCTTCACAGAACGTAAATGCTGGGCCCATACCAACACCTCAATCTAGGGAGGGCAGCTTCCTGTAAAAACCTACCATAGCGTTCACTCTCTATCTTCAGACTGAACCTTTTTTCCCAAGCCGCTCTGGCTTTATAACTGTAATGACTAATTCCTGTGTGTTTTTTTAAACTAAAGCATATTGAGTTTTTGGCGGTATTGTCATTAAATATAAGTGATGCTATAATCAGAGACCCTCAGACACCATCAATATAGCACACTCACTATATTAATTTTGCCTAATATCCTTTATTATTTATAATATTTGGACTTCATATTTACTTTTGGATTTCATTTTCCCTTATTTTCACTTAAGGTTGTAACATTGAAAATTTTCTTCCAGGGCAGCCCTGGTGGCGCAGCGGTTTAGCGCTGCCTTTGGCCCGGGGTGTGATCCTGGAGACCCGGGATCGAGTCCCGCATCGGACTCTCTGCATGGAGCCTGCTTCTCCCTCTGCCTATGTCTCTGCCCCTCTCTCTCTCTCTCTCTCTCTCTCTCTCTCTCTCTGTCTGAATAAATAAATAAATAATCTTAAAAAAAAGAAAAGAAATTTTCTTCCATAATAAAAAATTCCTCCAAAATATGATTTTAATAATGACATAGTATTTCGTTCTATGGACACAGTACCAATACCACAAGCTACAGTATTTTACTTTATAATACAACAAGCCAACAAGACTGCCTCACAGCATGTCATCCATATTAATAATTTCATTTTGCCAACTTATTTAATTGATACACAATTATTCATATAGAAATACCCATGTTGGCATTCCATTCTTCCCATTTTCTAGAACTGGAATTGGTGGGTTAGAAACTGGACAACCTTATCAACTCACTCACGTTTCTGAGGACCATTCTTTATCTCTAAAAGGGGATGTGAAATTAGTTACAACTTTTCACTAAAATACATGTGCTGAATTGATTTCGTGGTGTGTAAATCTTCATGCACATAAAATGGCATAGTGAGAATCGACTCAAATCCCATGCTCTTTCCTTCCACACCTCCCCTGCCTTCCTGTCTCATTAATATATGCCACTAAGGGTCTTTTAAGAGGTTCACCCATCACCCTTGACATCAGTACAACCCCACCCACAACACTGAGCACAGCCAGAAGGAACCTCCCAGTCAGCTCCCCATCCCTCATTGACTCCGGGTCTCATCCATGTGCACTCACCTGAGGGTTGGGGTGAATTCTGGGCCAATACCCCTGATGTCAGTTGGAAATCTGCTTCTACAGGCTCCTCTCCCAGCCATCTGTTCCCCACCCCCTGCTGAACATAAGCCTGTCACTGCAGCTGGCCCTTTAGACAGCGTCAGACATGTCCCGAGACAAATGGCAGTGCCAGAGCCGCGCATCATCCTTTGTGAAAAACTCTTATTTCCCTTCAAAACAGTATGGTGTTGGGCTTCTTGGGAAGGCAGACAAATACACAGGGGCGGAGAGCTCCCCTTCTACTGCTTCTCTATCCTATTATTTAATTAGGATTGAGTCTGAATTAGGGGGAAAGCACTGGTCAAGGACAAAGAGGTTACTCTTTCATTTGCTCCTACACAGGTACAAAGATTTCCAAGTGTAGAATCCAAAATCGAAGGGCTGGTGAGCCCCTCATTCAGGACACGTCCTTTCTATCTACACTTGGCCATCATTCCTGCCAAGCAATTACTGAAAGCCTTCCTAGTGGAAGCTACATCCTTGCATTCCTGCCATATGCTCAGGGTCTAAGGCCCGTCCCTTACCCTTCAGAAGCTTGCAGGTGTCCACCTGGGATGCAGACAGCCCCCCACCATTCCAGCTCTGGTCTTGGACATGCGATTTAAGCACCTGGGCCTTGGTTTCCTCACCCATGGACTTGTAGAGATTGAGCACTGCATCATTTAGTGCCACGCCTGACACAAGAAACGCTAATCCTCTCCATCGTGCGGGGTGAGACTATCTAGGAGACCAATCCCAGTGGGGAGGACGGGTGCCAGCTCATTCTCACCAGCATAGAGTCTCCCACTGAATAGATTCAGACAGAGTTGGCCTTGAAGTCTGGGAAGACGCAGCCAGGCCAGGAAGAATGAGGTGGAAAGGACGGTGAAGGCAAGTGAACAAGCCTCCTTTCACGGAGAAAGGGCAGGGAGGGCCTTGAGCACATGTTGTGCTGCACAAAATCTCACCCAGTACCTTCCCATATGGTGGGGCTGGTGTGTGTGTGTCACAGGCAGTTACACGGGAACACTGCTGACTCCAGAAAATGACCTTGAGATGAGACCCTCAAACAGCCGCTTCCCAGGGAAGGAAAGACACAATCCTGTACCCCCTCCAGCTCCGCAAACTCTTCTCAGCCTTCCTCCTTCTTCACATCTATGAGATCATCAGAGAAGTCATTCCCAGCATAGGGCCCAAATCCTTACTCTCACACACTAGGAGCAGAAACATGCAGCTTTTCTAAGAATGGACCTGAGCCTCTCTGACTTGACATTACATCAAACCAGGAGAACTCCTACAGGAGCAGGAAAACTCCGTAAGAGCTGACATCTCTTCCATAACAAGGCAACCGGGCCCCACAGCAGGCAGAGGTCTGGCTGCACCTGCAGGGAACTCCCCCTACCTCCACCCCTTACATCAGCATTTATGGATTTGCATCCCAAAGCATCCCAGGATAAGAGACCCAGAGAATGAGCCTGCATCTATTATGATGCAAATGACCTATTTCTCAAGCAGGGATCCTCTAAGGGGATTTTAAGCACACACACACAAAGAATATTCTTTGTACTCATTGTTTCTTCAGTATTCTCATCCCTGCCATCTCTCTTTCCAGACTTAGAAATTGCCTTGGAAAAACTCACTCTTGTATGCCAACAGAGATAAAAGCAAGGCCTTCACCAAGACACAAGGGATGCTTTCCTCTGAAACACAGCACACAGGGAAAACCAAGCCAGGAGGGCCTTGCCCTGCCCAGCTATGTGAACTCTGGAAGGTGACCTTGATGACAATTTCCTCATTGCTAATAAGAAGGAGACTGAACTTTAGTCTGTGCCTCGGTTTCTCTGTCTCACTTTACATCTACTAACTTTGGGAGAGAATGTTACGGGGCACAGACTGAAGGAATTAGTCATGACAGAGAAGTGTAGTAGCTGGCAGTGACATGCCACAGTCCCAGCAGACTGTGTGTATTTGTGTGTGTGTGCACGTGCACGCAGGTACATGCGTATGCACGTGTGTGCGTGTGACCCAAAGGTGAGAGGGGTTCTTGCCACAACACACATCTGCTAAAATTGGAAAGACATGGAGACGGTGAGCATAGCAAATTAGCTCCTGCATGAACTGACACATGCAAATTCCTATGTGCACCCTATTTTTCTAGAATGCAGCTAATAGATGTAAAGGGGAAACAAAGTCAAAAGCGGCTGTGGGTCTACCACTATATATTCAACTCAGGCGAGGGCCATCAGCAGATGCTAAAACTAGTAGCTGAAAATGTACGGAGGCAAAAGATGTTAATACAGTCTCTTAAGAATTTCCACACAAATGGAAATTTCTTAATTTCAGAGAACACACGGGAGCTCACGACAGAAAGACCTCCCAGCACGCAGGACCCGAAGCAATATGCTCAACAGGCAGCTCTGGCAGGACAAACGGACGTCACGGGCCTCCGGATACGATGCACAGAGAGGACACGAGAGCATTTCCGAGGGATTCTGGCCCAAATTCTGATGGTGAAGGAACATCTGGCAATTCACACTGATGGACAGTGGACGGAAAAACCAGTCGGCACGTCCCAAAACCATCCAAGTGATCATGGAAGAAGAAAGATGAAGGAGATGCGTCAAAGAGACACCATAACAGTGAAGTACGGCAGCGGCCCTGGCCTGGACCCCCGGACAGGGCCAGCCACGTCCCCGTCAGAGTACATCGCCGCCACCGCTGGGGTCAGGACGCTGAGTCGGCTGAGTGTGTTCTGTGACCACATCCGACTAGGACACTGGACTGAGCCTTCCTAACGAAACGCGCTTATTATTGGAAAACACACACTGATGTCCTTACAGGGAAGGGGTGTGCTTTCTACACCTAGCTCTCCAAGCTTCAGTGAAAAGGCTTCAGTCGCACATCCACACATTCACAGAATAATAAAATAAATGGAGCAGAGTGTAAACAATTGGTAATTGGGGTAAAGGATGGAATGACAGAGCTCTTTGTACTATTTTTGCAATTGTTCTATGAAGTTGAAATGCTCCCAGGATAAAAAGCCACCATGTGAAGGTGGGTGTGTGGGTACACGGGTGGCTGTTTTTGCGGGGCTCCCCGTCCCCACAAGCATGGCCCCCAAGCTTTACATTGGGTTATGGAGAAGTAAGTTGGGTGTCCTGGAAGTCACTGAGAACCAGCAAGCCTGAGTCCCCCTGTGCACGTGCCCCCGGATCTCCGCATCCGAGCCGGACCCTGACCTGAGATTTCTGGAGCATCCTGCCTTACCTGAACACTGGGGCAGACCACTACTCAAACTGCACAAGAAGGAGGCAGAAAGTAAAAAAAAAAAAAAAAAAAAAAAAAAAGACAGTCACGATGCTGGGGGAAGGGCTTTCAGAACGCTTCTGACAATTCACACAGTGTGCTCTGTGCTGCCCACAAACCAGGGAACACCCTCTCCTCCTGGAGGGAGGACGCATGGAAACTTCTTTTCCCCTGAGTGGCAGCTAGTGCAGTTAGCTGAGCCGTGGAGCATCGGTTGTAAGAACTATGCCTCCAAAGCAAGCATCAGACCTGAGTCAAAAGAGGTAAGGCCGGACTGAGACTTACCCAGGAGGCCATGAGGAGTTTCTGGAGGTGTCCCAGCAGGGCAGCCAGGGTCCCCCACCCCCTCTGACTCCCGCTGATCACAGGCTCTGTTTTCTCCAGTATTCCCCCAGCTGGCTCAGCAACTTAGGACCCCAGGGCCAGCCCCAGAAATACTATCGAACTGCACAGCCTGGAGCAGACACCTGCCTCCCACCGACAGTGAGGGTCCTGGCAGTGGAAACCAGGGACCACCCAGCTGCTCGCCACCCAGGGGCTTTCTCCAGTGGCAACCACCCACACAGCACTCACTTTCCCCAAGCTCACGGCCCTGGCCTAGAAGAATCTGAGGAAGAAAAGAAAACACTTTATTTATTTTTATTTTTTTTTAAAGATGTTATTTATTTATCCATGAGAGACACAGAAAGAAAGGTAGAGACACAGGCAGAGGGAGAAGCAGGCTCCCTGCGGGGAGTACCATGTGGGACTAGATCCCAGGACCCAGGGGTCATGCCCTGAGCTGAAGGCAGACGCTCAACCACTGAGCCACCCAGGCGTCCCTGCAGGAAACACTTGAAAAGTTTTCTTGCCCCACCACCATGGGCATAGAGGGGAGGACACAGAGGAAGCTGCTTTCTTATAAGATCTATAACCCAACACTCTGGCCCGGATAATAAAAAGCGTGGCCTTAAACCTTAATGGAAGCGCTGTGCTACCTCAGAGCCAGACAGGACCTATGACCCGCCCAGTCAGTGGCTCCCCACTTCTGGGTCACAGCATTTGCTAAGAGTCACAGCATTACAGGACCTCACAAGGCAGCTGCTAGCAGTGACGCCCAAGTCTACTCTGTAAAGAATTTCTCTAAGAAAGAATAAATCAGAGAGGATTAAGGGTTATCCCTGGAATGGTGTGGCTCTTGTTTCCTTGCCTTTCAATCTGACTTCCCGGGTGTGGTGGTGGCTCTTGTGTGGGTGCATGAGACCCGCAGGGACGTGCTGCCAGTGAGGGTTTGTGGCATCTGCCCCGGCTGGTGGCGCCCGCTGTGCATCAGGCACCACCTTGTTTGTTCTTCCCTTTACTATTTGAAACCCTCTGATGAAAACGTCGTTAGTGTGGAGGAGGGTCCTGGGGGTTCAGTGAGTGGAGCAGAGAGTCGGAAAGTGACAGACGTCGATTCGGGCCAAACGGACCTGGTTCTAAACCTCATGTTCTTTGCACGACACCTCACCACCTGGGCCAGGGGCAGGCGTCCCCTCCTAGGCATCCCCGGTCATTACACATCGGTCTCTACTTGAGTGTCTCATGAAAGAAAATCATAGTTCTTGGAGACACCACATTCCACTTTTTGAACAGGTCTCACAGAAATGTTGAACTTAGGTCGAGCTAAAGCCCATTCTTTCCACATTCCTCCTGTTGGTCCAAGGTAAGCTTTCTTGAGACATTCTAGAGAAATCTGAGCCCTGCCCCACAGCACAGACCCTGGATTGTTGGGGGACAATTTTCCAGGATAAACAGCTTCAGTTTCTTCAATCACAGCTTACTCAACAAGATCTGCAGACTCCCCTCCATCCTGGTGGACGTTCTCTAGACCAGCAGTGCCCAGTAGATCTTTCTGAGAAGTAGGAAGTGCTGGAGGTCTAATTCTCCAGCCACTGGGCAGGCATGGCTCTTGAGCACTGACATAGGGCTGGTGTCAGAGGAACGGAGCTTTTAATTTTATTTAATTTTCGTTAAGACGTAAATGCTCCCATAAGTTGGTGGCTCCCATAACAAGACCTCACAGCTCTGGAGTTCCCCAGGAAAGTACAAATTTCTCTTAAAAATGTGTTTCCTAGACCTGACCACAGCGTTCCAGATATGACTGGCAGTGGCTGCACTTCTAGTGGCTCAGACTTAAAACTGCATTAGCTTCCCCAGCAGCCACGTCACCCAGATGACCTGTCTTGCCCTGAGAATCAGTTAAAACCTAAAAGACTTGCATACAATTCCTGCAATAAAGTCACCTCTCTCCCATTCTTACTTGATTTCTCCAAACAGCATCCACTGGGCTTCCAAACAGGGTTTAGATGAAGGAGGTGTATAGATGGGGGCTTGCCTGGATTATGCTGCCATTTGCTTTCTTACCGCAGTAAGCAGTAAGCAGGGTTCCACACATCACATTCTTTTTAAACCAGTGACCTTAAAGGGATGGAGTTGGCCAAGCAGCAGCTATGAGAACTGTCTCAGGAGACAAGGTGCACAACAAGTCAGGGAAGGCAGTGTCAACCATGGCTGGGTCGCCCTCTGATGGGTCCCAAGGCCAGGCACCAAGGAGCCCCGAGTGGAAGGAGGGTGTTGGGCAGGAGGGAGCCCAGGCTTTCCGAGAGCAAAGTCGCAAGAGAAGGCCAAGCAGAGGGCTGCTCCAATCTCAGGTGATGGTGCCAGCCAAGCTCTGGGCCTGCAGAGGCTCCCTACCACCCCAGAGCCGTGGTTACAAGACTGGCCAAGAGGGTGAGTCCAGCAAAGGACCTGTGACTCTGACTTCCTCCTCAGCACACCTGGAGACACCCCGCTCCAGGGTCCAGCCTTCCCAATGGGTCTGTGCGTTCAACAAATGCCCACTGACTTTTCCAGTTGTACAATATGATGGTGACTCAAGATTAGGTGACTCAAGAAAATCTCAACTGCAGGCATGTTTTCCAGCTCCATGGTAAGGCCCAATTTCCCAGCCTCACATGGAAGAGAATCAGGGTACAAGAAAGTACATTACGAACTCTGAAGTCCCGTATTAATGACAATGTGCTTCCCAGACTCCTCAGAACACAGCTCACGCTCCAAAGTTCAAGGAAAGCAACCACACATTGCATGAGGCTGCATCCCTGCCACGTCCTCACAACCTCTTAAGCCTTTGATTGAGGGACACCTTCATGCTGGTCTTAGTGGATGATGCTCACTGGTCAACAGGTTGCAGCCAGCCCAGGGAAGGCAGGCTAGAGGGGTTGCATGAGCCTGGATCACCCCGATAGAAAGATGCCCTGGGCTGGCAGGGCTGGTGAGAAAAGGTGAGGTCTGTATTACCTTCTTCCTCCATTTCAAACTTCCAAATCCTGTGAAATGTTCCCATAGATGTCTACGACTAGGTCTTAGAAACCCTGAAGACAAGCAGCACTCAGCATTTTGAGCTGTGACTTTGGCATTACTAGAAAAACAAGAGAAGGATAAGCCAAGGTGGGTGGGGAGGCATGAGCCTCTAGGACCCAAAGACCAAGAGCTGGTGAGAGGGTTTGGGGAGGTGCCTCTCCTTCAGGAGCTCATAAGCCTCTCTCAGGCTACTTTCTGCATTTCCTGGCACCTGAGGGGAGAGGAACAGAGGGGGGAATCTGAGTTGAGCACTTTGTGAAAGCTCACCCACCTGAGTGGCTGGCCTATCTCATCCAAGGAGGGCCTCCAGGGCCCCATCCCTCAGGGCAGGTCAGTGTAGCAGCCAAGTTCACTGGAGAGATGCACAAAATCTAACTGACCCTTAGCTGCTCAAACTAGTCAGCTACACACAATGCAAGTTCTTTATCTCAATGCTTTTCTTCCCAAGCATTGTTGGACATTACATCTCACGAAGGAGGATTTGGGGTGGGGGCAGCAGGATGGGCCATTTGAGCAAGCTTGATTAGACCAGCCCTCATTGCAGATGTGGGGTGCGCATCAGCAGGTGGCAGTCAAGTGCGGGGGTGGGGAGTGAGCGAGCGCCTCCAGAGGCGTCCTCCAGAGGGCTGGGCGCTTCCTGCACATCTTGTCACTCGCAAGAACATGGCAGGGTGTGATTCTTGCCACTGCCAGAGGACTGCTGCTGAAATCATGTGCTCTCCCAATCACTCTTCCCTGAAAGGGCTGCACAACTCCAAGAGCCCACACACTAAGTCAGTACTGCACCCTGGAGCCATTTCCCAAAGCCCCTGGGATTCACTCAGTTCCCTCCTCCGTAAATCTGGAAGTTGTGAGAAGATTGAAACCATCACAAAAGGGAAATTGCAGTGAAGATGAATACAGAAGAGGCAAAAAGAACTTTCTGCAACATTCCGCAATCCAAGCAGGTGCTAAGTATATACTTAGTAAGGTTTGCTCATTCATTCGTTCTTTCATTCATTTAGTGATATTTGAGGCCCGAAGGCTACCCAGCTCTTCAGGGGGGACCTGGTTCCCGCTCTGACTAGCACCATCTCCTCAGGACAATTAAATCCATGATCTTCTGTGCCATTCAGAGTTAAAGTCTGTGCTCTGTGGACAGATGCCCGGAGGGCCAGAGATGCCCAAGCAGATCGTAGAGTCCAGCCTGGTTTCCAGTGGGTTTCAGGGAAAGGTCAGACCTCAGGCTGATTTCTAATAAGAAGCAAAATGGAGACCTGTCCAGGGAAGGGGTGACCCCAGGAGGCCTTCAGTAACCACCTCAAAAGTAAACATCGATTTTCCATTATACCCACCAAATTACTACAGGCTACATAACATGCACCCTCATTTGCTAGCATCAAGAGCTGTCACCTCCTACAACAAGCTAGAGCCAGAGAAAGACATGCTCCCTCTTATAATTAGCATTTGGCATTGAAAGGCACTTTCTGACGGGTTCTGGTGTGTCTCTAAATAGCATATCAAGCAGGTCTGCTTGTTTCTCTTCAGAGCATCAGAACCTATTATTTGCTCCTGACACAGTTTGATTTTCACTCTAGCCTGATGGAATCCCACCACTGACCTTTACCTTCTGGCAGGCCAGCCCATCCCATGCCACAGGGACCACTCGGTCCTCCCACCCCTCCTGGCACATGGGGCAGGGACACCGTGGTTGTGGGGAGGGGAGGCAGAGAGAGAAGGTGACCGCACATCCCCATGCTGCCAGGACCAGCCAAGCATATGCCTACTGCCCTGGCATGACTAATGGCACATCCACGCTCAAAAGTGTCCCAACAGCACAGCAAGTGACTCGGTTTTCCCAGGCAACTGGGATCAGTCCCCATGGGTGCCAGTCTTGGGGTGCTGCAGGGCCTCACACCTTCCCACCTTCTCGTGCCCTGGCTGCAGTATTTCAGGAGAGAGAGAAAGTCACAAGGACTTTCAAGGGCTGCCAGGCACCATTTGTCTTCACCATGTGGTGAGTAGTGTCCAGGTGAGTGTCCCTGCTCCATCCTGCCCCCTGCCCTGGCAGGCTGGTCTGTTTGGACTGCAACACAGCTGACTTCGCTGCCCACCCGTGTGACTGCAGCCACAGGGCGGGCTGGCAGGACGTCACAGCGAAGGCAGGGTGCCCCCATGCCAGCTCCCTCACCCTGGGCTCGCCCCCACGGCTGGTGTCCCTTCCTCCTCTGCTTCTGATGGCAGGTCTCTTCCATCTGCGCTGGCAACAGGGTCTCTCAAGTCATTCCTTGGGGCTTCTCTGCACCTTACTCCCCAGCTGGCATTTGCTGCCTGTTTAAAACTCCCCTGGATTCGTCCTAATGTGGGTGCCCGATCTGTTTTACTGGGGTCTCACCTGACCCCAGACTACCCTCCTCTCCTGGCACCTCCCCCAGGTCTTATTTGGCAACAGAACTGCTAATCCCTGGGGACCAAGTCTCATCGAATGACATGTGTGTGGCCGTGTGCAAGCACGAAGAGTAGACTGGAAAGGGGTCAAACAGACAGTGGGGGTGCAGTGGCAGCACCAAGGGATCCACCAGGGCAGCAGGGCCCATTCAAAGGGTCGGGGGACTCCTGACCCCTCCGCGACAGGGAGGCCACTCCCGTCAGTGACCTTTGTTTCAGACTCCAGACCCTGAAGGCCACCAGCCACACCCCACCTACCAGTCTCTGCCCACGCCCCCTGAACATTGTCTGCCTGCAGCAGGGCCCTTGCTCCACCTCACACAGGCCAGCTGTGCCTTGCCCTGCACACCACCCTTGCCCACCCCAGAACCACCCTCCCACCTTCTCCATAATAACAATACTCCCTCTGCCAGAAACTTCAGGCCCAGCTGGCCCCCACTGACCTTTCCCAAGCCATGCCCCCTGCCACCCTTGGCAGGCCCCCATCCTCACTTGCAGAGTCTTCTCCCCAGGTTCCCATGACTGCTTTTTGTTCAATGGACATGAACCACTTGAGAGCCAGGCCATGTGATACAGACCCTTTAAAAGGGAATGTGAGGGACGCCTGGGTGGCTCAGTGGTTGAGTGCCTGCCTTTGGCTCAGGCCATGATCCTGGAGTCCTGGGATCGAGTCCCACATCGGGCTCCCTGCAGGGAGCCTGCTTCTCCCTCTGCCCGTGACTCTGCCTCTCTCTCGGTCTCTCATAATAAATAAACTCTTTAAAAGATAGATGATAGATAGATAGATAGATAGATAGATAGATAGATAGATAGATAGATAAATGGGATCATGAATAGTAAACAGATGTTCAATGCAAACCTGTGAGTCGGCACTTAAGGAGAGCTGACAAATGGCATCCAGCTCCCGGGGTGCAAGCAGGTGTCCAGAGGCAGCAGGACACTTCCAGATGCAAAGACCCTGTTTCCACTCCTTTTGGAATTCTCATCAGTGTTTGGAATTGAAAGAAAGAAAGAAAAGAAAGAAAATTAAAAAATAAAGAAGAAAGAAAGAAAAGAAAAGAAAAGAAAGAAAGAAAGAAAGAAGAGAAAGAAAGAAAGAAAGAAAGAAAGAAAGAAAGAAAGAAAGAAAAAGAAAGAAAGAAAGAAAGAACCTCTTTTTCTTCCCATGATAATTTCTGAAGGAAAATAAAATGGGGTTTTGTTTCATAAATCATTTGGGGTGAATTTCTTTCTCCAAAATTAAAGTCTAAAACCAGGTGGCTTTCTTTGATTCCAATCCTTTTCATGTTCTCCATGTGTCTTGTGAAAGCATGGTTTCTATGGCAACCACTCATTATTTTTCAGGAGTTGGCTAGATATCTTCATAACAACAACAATCCCCAAATCTTTCTAGCCTCCAGAGTGTCTTAATTTATATCCTACCCTGGTTTCTAATTTTTATAAGCCTTTAACTAAACACTATGCTGCTGCTTGAACAAGCCTAACCAGCCCACATCCACAACTTTGTCACTAAATGAGCTTTGGGGACTCATTCAGCAGCTTCACGTCCCCCCCAACATCTTCCCCATAATCTAAGAGAATTTTTAAATTTTCCAACACTGTAGAGTCTTGCTCTGTCTGGAGGGTATAAGGTGTTCATCAGGTTAACAAAGCCTAAGATGTCGGGGGTGGGGGTGGGGGGGATGCACATTCACAGGTGTATCCATGATGATGCTTGGAGAAAGCCGCAAATTAAATGAAGGAAGAATGAACTTATTCTATGATCTTTCTTCCTACATGCATTTTCCCAGGGCATCTGTCACATTCTCAGTGTGGTGCTAGAATTTCCAAAGGATTCAAGAGAATTGACACCATCCACCTGTAGCACACTCCGTGCCGACTTGGAAAAGGTAAATTAAAATCTATGATCTCGATGCAGAAATGAGCTATGTGATGATGCGAGGGGAATGCATCCCGGGGTGAGTTATGGGGAGGGTGAGGGTGTGAGGGAAGGAGGTGGTCAGCGGCAGGGTCTTTATAAAACTTTAGGGATGATCTGTGGTCTACCTGGCACTGTCTATGCGGGCAGATGCTTACCTATGCAAATCGGTTCAGGAGTCACTTTTAAGAAAGACACATCACATGGCCTTTGCTCTCAACTTTGACCAAATAAAAACATCTCTTGGGGGAAAATGAATTACCTGACGAAGTGGCATTTTTGAAATGAGTATTTTCAGGGGTGCCCAGGTGGCTGGCTCAGTGGTTGAGCCTCTGCCCTCGGCTCAGGGCATGATCAGGTCCTGGGATGGAGGCCCACATCGGGCTCCCCGCAGGGAGCCTGCTTCTCCATCTGCCTCTGTCTCTCATGAATAAATAAATAATATCTTTTATCATGAGAGACACAGTGAGAGAGGCAGAGACACAGGCAGAGGGAGAAGCAGGCTCCATGCAAGGGAGCCCGACATGGGACTTGATCCCGGGTCTCCAGGATCAAGGCCCTGGGCTGAAGGGGGCACTAAACCGCTGAGCCACCAGGGCTGCCCAATATCTTTTAAAAATGAGTATTTTCAGCCCTCACAAGGAGTGGGGGGGGGGGGTTCCAGAGGCTTTGGGGTAGAGGCCAGCGATGCAGACCTCCTGCACCAGGAGAGCCGTGCATGGAGCCCTTGGCTCCAGGAGGCTCCCTGGAGCAAACCCCCAAGCATTTCAGGTCTTCCCTCAGTAAGGAAGAAGCCCACAGTTCACATGAGACTCCACATAAAGGGCCTGGGGACCCAACAAGCTAGGAATGGGGACAGAGCTGGTATCCTCTCTCTACATGTTTTTACCTAGTTAGCAAATCATGGCATATCCAACTTCAAACCGGGCAGTTTCAGCAAAGAGGCCCAGTTACCACGCCAACAGGGAGGCGATCCAGAGGGATCTTAAATCACCTAAGCTGCACGTTAACATCCTTAACATCAAACATTATTTTCGAAGGAAAAACATAAAAGGCAGAGGTCTCGATAAATTTTATTTAAAAGGCTGCTCAAAAAGATTTTTACACTGTTTCCTCTCTGAATTTAAAAATCATGATAAATCTATCTGTAAAAAATCTAATCTGTAAAAATTAGATCCTGAAATTATTTCTTGCTGGGGGCGGGGTGTGGGGTGTGGGAAGTTGTTGTTTTTCCAGACTTGCTCTGACAGGGTCCCCTTGGGTCTCATCACACAATTTCTCTCTGTTTCTTTTCCAGTCCGTGGTGCATCCCCCACCAGGCGGCAAGCGAGTCTCCGAGGCCGTCTCAGCGCCAACGCTGGAGCGTGCACCCCGGCAGGCAGGGACTCCAGGGAGGCTGCCTCCCCACCCATCCGTGTCACAAGCACAGGAGACCCCAGTGTGAGACCACGCTGAAGAATAAGCCCCGACTCACTGCTGAGATCCTCATCCCCCCACTTTCCCCGCCCTGACCACCTGCAATCCGCGTCCCTTATGGCCACAGACTGTGGCCCTATTTCTATTCACCTTCCAAACAAGTCTGTCATTACTTATCCCAATGCTTTGGTTTGTTCTGCTCTTTCCTTGTCCCGTATTTCTTGATTTCCAATCAAAGCCAGTCTTCCTCTTTGCATGGGGGAGTGAGCTTCGATGTCCTCACTGCAGCACATGACACTCTGGGGGGGCCCAAGCGCTTCCAGGCTGGAGGACATGTTATTTTACTATAAATTATTTTATTTCATCTCACCTACATACCGATTTTTTTTCAAAGTTGTGTATGCACAGAAGTTCCATTATCTGGACTTAAGATAGGGAAGGAACATAAGAATCAGCTGGCATAGCAGGGGGAGTGAGTTGCTCAGGGCAAGTTACTCAGGGCAAGTTGGCCACTCCAACACGTGCATCTCTTGGTTTGCTTGTCTTTTGCAAGAAATACAGGGACCTGCTCAGGGCCACACTCTTAATTCTAGGATGTCCTAGAACTAGTAGTAGGTCCCTGGTTCCTGGGTCTTGACCCTCCACTCAAGGCCTAGCTTGTGCCCTTTCAGCTCCCTGTGACATGCCAGCCGACCCCAAGGAGCCTGAAGAAAGGAAGTGATGCACGAGGGCTGGTGGCAGCTGACAGGCACTCATCAGCCTCTCACGTACCAGTGCTGCTTCAGAACGGCCCCCAGTGGTCAGGAGCCTGCCCCCCCACCACCATACCCTGTCCTCTGAACATGCACGCCACCCCGCACGCTGGGGGCATCCCCCTCTTCCCACTGAAACCAACAGTATTTGCCATGAACATTACTGTATTTCTTACAGAACTCATCTTCACTTTTTTTAAAATTACAAAATAGAGAATTATATTCATATGCAGAATATAAAACGCACTCATGGTTTAATATGTTAACGTTTGGTTGCATTTATAATAATACATATTTTTTATTAAAACTTTATTAAATCATTGAGGCCAAATATCCACCACAACCTGAATCCCTTCTCCCTCCCCCAGTAGCCTGCAGCTTGGGGTTTGTGTGCATCTTTTTATTTCAGGGTTTTATTCTTTACATGTCGGTATCAATAAGCAATAGCTATCCGTATGACTCAAATTTGTGCTAGATGGGGGCACCTGGGTGGCTCCGTGGTTGAGCATCTGGCTTCGGATCAGGGTGTGATCCGGGGGTCCTGGGATCGAGTCCGGCATTGGGCTCTTGCAGGGAGCCTGCTTCTCCTTCTGCCTGTGTCTCTGCCTCTCTCTCTCTCTCTTGTGTCTCTCATGAATAAATAAATAAAATCTTTAAAAAATTTGAGCTAGATGTATCATACCACTTACGTAATTTTTATCATACTGCCAAGAGATGTCTTGAGATTTATTAACCAAAATACCTAGATCATTCATTTAATGGCTGTATAGTTTTCCATGTTTTAAATGCATTACTGTGACATAGCATTCCTTTATTCACAATCATTTAGTTGTTTTGTTTCCTGTTATTACAGATAATATTTCCACGCATTAATTCTTACTTGGGCATGACAGTTTCGTCTAGGGAACGTATCCACAGGAAGAATTGCTGGCTGTAATATGCAAACAACTTCAACTCTCGGAGTTACTTGCAAATTGCTTTCAAGGGTAATTGTACAAGTTTCTCCTACCTGTAATAGTGTGTGTGAATGCCTTTGTTAATATTATCAAAATTTTAGATGCCTTAAGTTTTTTTCATTTGAAGTGCACAGCTCAGTGGTTTCTGATATACTCAGAGCTATGCATCCATCAGACAACCAATCTTAGGATGCCTCCATTACCCCAAAAGGAAACCCGGCACCCGTTAGCTGTCTTTTCCGCCTCCATCCCTTCCAGCTCTAGGCACTATTAGTCGATTTTCTGTCCTTAAATTTGCCTGTTCTGGATAGTTCATGTAAATGGAACCACACGATATGTGGGCCTTGTGACTGGCTTCCTTCAAAAATAAGGTTTTGAATATCCATCCACACTCTAGTGTGCATTCGGTACTTCATTTCTTTGCTTTTTGTTTTTTAACTTTAATTTCAGTATAAATAGCACACAGTGTTATATTGGTTTCAGGTATACGATATAATGATTCATCAACTCTATATATTACTCAGTGCTCATCATGTAAGTGTACTCTTAATCCCCTTCACCTGTTTCACCTCCCCTCTGATGACCACCAGTGTGTGCTCTATAGTTAATAGTCTGTTTCTGGGTTTGTCTCTCTCTTTTCCTCTCCCCCTCCCCTTTGCTCATTTGTTTTGTTTCTTAACTCATATGAGTGAAATGATATGATATTTGTCTTTCTCTGACTTATTTCACTTAGAATAATGCTCTCTAGCTCCATCCATGTTGCAAATGACAACATTTCATTCTTTTTATGGCTAATATTCCATTGAGAGACAGAGACAGAGACAGAGAGACAGAGAATGAATATATCTTCCTTATCCATTCATCTTCTGATGTACACTTGGGCTGCTTCCATAATTTGGCTGTTTTCAGTAATGCTGCAATAAACATAAGGGTGCATGTATCGTTTCAAATTAGTGTTTTCATAGTCTTTGGCTAAATACCCAATAGTGGGGTTACTGGATGATAGTGTAGTTCTCTTTTTGACTGTTTTAAGAATATCCATACTGTTTTCCACAGTAGCTGCACCAGTTTGCATTCCCACCAACAGTGTATTCCTTTTCCTCCACATTCTCACCAACACTTATTGTTTCTTGTGTTTTTTATTTTAGCCATTCTGACAGATGTGAGGTGGTAACTCATTGTAGTTTTGATTTGCCTTTCCCTGATGAGTAGTGATGTTGAGCATCTTCTCATGTGTCTGCTGGCCATCTGGATGGCTTCTTTGGAGAAATGGCTTCTGCCCATTTTTAACAGGACTATTTATCTTTTTGGTGTTGAGTTGTTTCAGCTCTTTATATATTTTGGATACTAACCCTTTATCAGATACGTCATTTGCAATATCCTCTCTCATTCTGCAGGTTTTCTTTTACTTTTATTGTTTCCTTCACTGTGCAAAAAGCTTTTTATTTTGATGTAGTCCCAGTAGTTTATTTTTGCTTTTGTTTCCCTTGCCTCAAGAGACATATGTAGAAAAATGTTGCTATGGCTGATGTCAGAGAAATTACTGCCAGTACTCTCTTGTAGGATTTTTAGGGTTTCAGGTCTCACATTTAGGTCTTTCAGCCATTTGGAATTTATTTTTGTATATGGTGTAAGAAAGTGGTCCAATTTCATTCTTTTCAATGTAGCTGTCCAGTTTTCCCTACCTCATTTATTCAAGAGACTGTCTTTTTCCCATTGCATATTCTTGTCTCTTTTGTCTATGATTAATTGACCATATAATTGTGGGTTTATTTCTGGGCTTTCTATCCTGTTCCATTAATGTATGTGTCTATTTTTGTGCTAGTACCATACTGTTTTGAACACTACAGTTCAGTAATATAATCTGAAATCTGGACTTGTGGTTATATCCACCTTTGTTTTTCTTTCAGGTACCTTAAAATTTTTTAAATATAATATACACTTTGTTACCTTTATTTCCATTTTTCTGGCTACCAGTGAGACTGGACTCTTATTAAGTTAACTGGCCATTCTTGTTTCCAAATCTGAAACCTTTCCTAGTTTCTTATAAGGTTATTATTTAGTGATTACTACAGATTTTATATATTCTGGAAATTAATTCTAAATCAATTCTATGTACAGCTATATTTTCATCTGGTCTGTGGTTTGCTCTTTCACTCTCTTATCTTCTATCATGTGGAAAAATATTCATTTTTCCCCTTTATGATATATACTTTTTATATATTGCTTTAAAAATCTTTCCATGACCAATTCTTTTTTTAAAAACTTTATTTATTCATGAGAGATACAGAGAGAGGCAGAGACATAGACAGAGGGAGAAGCAGGCTCCCTGCAGGGAGCCCCATGTGGGACTCAATCCCAGGACCCAGGGAACAGTCTGAGTCAAAGGCAGACGCTCAACCACTGAACCACCCAAGGGTCCCCCCATGGCCCAATTCTATAAAAACATTCTATATTCTCCTAACATTAAAAAAAAACTCTAGTCTTTAATCCCTCAGGACTGTTGTTGTTGTTTTTTTTTTTTAGTATAGAATGAGGAAGGAAACTAATTTTATTTTTTCTATATCAATAAACAACTTATATTTATGAAATAATATTTTTCCCATCGATTTTTGACAACACTTCTCTCTTAAGCCAATAACTCATTCATTGTTGGCCTTTTACACCTCTCTTTTCCCAGTTTTCCTAGAGCGTTAAATGGGAGCTATAAATTCTGTTTCACAGGTGTTTATAAGGATTAAGTGAATTTATGTTTGAAAATTGTTTAAAATAGAACCTGGCACATAGTAGGAATGACATAACTGTTGTGGCCACTTCGGTTTCATCCCCTGGTGGATATGGTCTAGCCCCACACCTCTCTGGGCACAGTGATCAAAAACACTAAGGCCCTAGAGTAAGCCTTGGCATCGAGGAAGACAGAAATTTCTTCTTGATTGTCATGGTTTGTCTTTGACTCATGCTTCCATGCTATTTGTCCTCAACTTATTTTATTCATGAACTAATGTGCATAAATTAACTATTCACACAATACAGATCATTAAAAAATATTACCCTCATTCTCCTTGCCCTACTTCCCCGAGGGTTACCACGGGTGGCTGTTGGGTTTATGCATCCCCAGGTCTCTACCTATGCATTTTTATCCAATTATAGGCACACATACACACCTCTCTTTCCCTAGATAATCCCTATTTTTCTGAGACTTACTTTTAAAAAAATCAACATTTTTATTAAGACAATCTGACTTATGAAAAATTGGTATAGAACTGACATTTTTTAAAAATAATAACATTTGGGCAGCCTGGATGGCTCAGCGGTTTAGCACCACCTTCGGCCCAAGATGTGATCCTGGAGACCCGGGATCGAGTCCCAAGTCGGGCTCGCTCCTTGTGTGGAGCCTACTTCTCCCTCTGCCTGTGTCTCTGCCTCTCTCTCTCTCTCTGTGTCTCTCATGAATAAATAAATAAAATCTTAAAAAATAATAATAATAATATTTTTTAGTTAGTTAAATAAGAGTAGTTGGTTGGTTAAATAAGAGTAGATGGTTTTCCCATCCATGAATACCAGTTTCTCCTTAGGATCCTTATCTAACTCCAAGAACTAGATCTAATGAATGCTGGGGAATTTGCAGCCAAAACTAAAGGTCTTATTCCCAACAAGTTCCTTTACATATTAGAACCTTCACTGAAATCCACCTAGTTATTCGTGGCAATTTGCATTGAGCACCTATTTTGTGCAAAGAGAAATATGATACAATCTTCACCCTTGAGATTCTCACAGGCTGGCGGGCATGGCTGGTACTAAAGCAAACAAATGACTGCACAAAACAAAGGTGTTATTATAGAATAGCCGAGAGATCATGGACAGTAGAGAAAGCGGAGGCTCTGAAAATACTTTCTTTCAGGCACAGATTTAGGAGAGAAGGAGGCAGGCCAGTAGGAGTTCACCAAAGAACGGCCATTCTGGTCAGAGGGAAGAGGGCAAAGACGGGCAGAGGTCAGGAGACCATGGAAGATCAGAGAACAAGGCAAAGGGCCTGGATCACTGAAGAGCAGTGCCATGTGGTCCTGTGAGCGGAGCAGGGCCCTGGCTGGGGGGAACATGCTCGTCACACTTAGCAATTCCACATCTGAACTCTTCCTTTTAGGGACTTGAGAGATGGCAGAGGGGTAGCTTAGTCTGTGAAGCTGAGCGCAGCCACATTGAGGTGTCTAATCTGCAGCTGTGAGCCCATAATGGTGACAAGCTAGAGGCAGGAGGCTCAAGGGGAAGCCAATGGATGCTCCCCTAGCCACTCACAGCCATCAGGCCTCTCTGTTACTGGCAGGGCCCATGAGCAAGCGGCCCCCAGAGCTCCTGTCCCGGCCTGGAGTCTCCAGGAGAAGAGCAGTTGTGTACGGTGCAGATGGGAGTCAGAGCTGGGCTGATTTCCACCAGGTGTGGTTCTCCATCTGCACCGATTGGCCCACCCGGAACCAAATCCACACCCCTGAGCACCTGAGCATGGCACCTGGACAAGTCCCCTAAATAAGGAAGTGCAGCTTATAGGCCATTCGTACCCACATCAGACTCAGTACAGCCCACCAGCCCTTGGTACACAGTGAAAAACAACAACACTATACTGGCAAGCAACAGCCCAGGGATACCAACCATCTCCGGGCAGGCAGCTTCCTGCCCTCTTCCCATGCTTCCTGCCATGTTGGGAGGGTGATACTGTGGACAACGATCTGGTGGACCCAGGAACGTGGGCCTGCAAGGAGGGCAGACCCCCACACTACAAGTGCACAGTCAGAGAGTTTTCCAGGACTTAATGGAATCAAATCCTGCCTATTCCTCAGAATTATTCCCTTAGGTGTGAGTGAAGCCCAGGAGGTTTCTGTTGAGCGCTCCTCGGCACGCTGTCAGCATGGTCGGAACAGTCAGGCCTCTGTTTACTGTGACATAAACAAACACCATCGAGAAGCTTCTGATTCTTCACAGACGAGCCCTCTCAAGAAAATCTTGAAAATGATGTGCAGAACTGCAGGGGCCTTCGGAGGATGTGAGGCTGATGCAAGCCCTTCTGTCTGGCCAGTTCTCCCCCGCCTAATCATTCCTGTCTCCGGCCCAGGAATACTGCCTCCTAGGCTGAGCTTCTCCTCTTCAAGCCTCACTGCACAGGTGCTAAGCCTAGAAGCAGAATCCGCTCAGTACACTCTGCCCTCTGCTGTCCACACTTACCTAGTACAGAAGCCTCTTTCTGCTCCTCCATTCGCATGCACGGCAGGCTGTGGATGGAAACCGAGCTACGGAGGGGATATTTGTTGGCTTCAGGCTGCTGATCTTTCTGTGTTCAAGAGACTGAAATTTTCAGATGAATGTCACTTGCTGGAGTTTCCCTGGCAATGCTGAGGGATGTTAAGGAAAGAAGGAAACCCCGCCCATTCCTCCAACACTCTTGTTTGTTAAGGAGAGGTACACACTCATCCACAAGACATCGCAGAACAGAGTTCGTGTGAAGGCTTGGCACAAAACAGGGACACACACAAGACCAGGGCCATTAAGGTGCTAAAAAATTTTTTGTGGAAAAAAAAAAAACAAACTACCTGATACTTGGGATTTGCTCCAAGGTAACAGTGGCAGTAAAATGGATGAGGTGGGATTGACTACGTGTTGGCAAGTCCAAAGCTGGGTAATGAGTATAACGAGTTTATTAAACAATTCCCTCCACTTTGATGTATGTTTGGAGGTTTCTGTAAACTTGTTCTCTTGTTTTAGTCTACTGAATGCTGAGGAGCTGGAGAAAAGGGTAAAGGTGTGATCTTCCGAGGTGGGAGCCAGGGGACGGGAAGACACGTGGGTTCCAGGTTCTCATCATGCTTCTGCTTCTTGCAACTAGGAGGTTTTGGGAAGGTCACTTAATCTCTCTGAGATAATTCAATATTTTCCATATTTGAAAAATGAGAATAATAAAACTGACCCCACGGGATTATTACAGGGATAAAACAAGATTGGATTAAAGCGCCTGGCACACAGCAGGCAAATGGCAAATGTTTCCTCTCTCCTTTTTCCAGCGAGCCCCAGACAAATGTCAACAGTCAGCGAATACAACCAGTACAACTAACTCCCCTGTGAGGGATCACCCTTGTACAGCCTGAGTGACACGATTAGTTCACTCTGTTTCAGCCTCTCAAACTGAAATTTGTCACAAGATCATTGAGTCGGTATCAGCAAAATATAACATGCGTGCACATGTAAGATAAGCTATTATTTTATACTATGTTATTCTTGACTGCCTTCATATCAGAACATTCCTATTCTATGTCATATATATCTGAAGCCTGCATTTTATCACAAAGGATAGTTTAAAAGCATTAAGAATATCTACCGCTAATTCCATGATATTATCTTTATATACTATAGTTCATTAGCCAATTTTCAAGAGATTGGTCCATGGATAACACACTTCATTAGACATGGTGTGAATGAACACTACAAATATGATTTCCCACATTCTCAATTAACCAAAATATTTGAATAATGCCCTATGACGCTGATTTTAATTTTCTGGCAATAGAGGGCCATTCTGGTTTAAAATGGGTTTTAATAAAGAGAACCGTCTTGGTTATTTTCTGTAAGAATTCTACATGACTGTAGTGTGTCTTTCAAGAAAAGCAAATCTGAGGAGAAGCAAATGCAGAAGTCAAAGGGAAATTTGGAAGCAAGCACATCAAATCCAAGACCTCCACTTAGTAGCATGTAAGTGAGCACATAAAACACCTGAAAGTTTTCAGGTCTTCTTTGTAAATTAACAGACACATCACAACTGTCCTGTCCTGTGAATAAATGTATTCATGTGCTCATTTTATAAAAGGGGAAATGTGAGCTGAAGCTCTAAGATTTCCCTTCAAGTTATTAATTTGTGGCAGAGCCAGGATGTGACCTGCCCAAGAGGCTCTGCTGCACATCACCACACCCTGCCAATCTGTGCAGAGTGTGACACACCACAACAGGGACCGCCTGTCCTCAGCATGGGATTTGGGGGAGGGAGGGGTTTTCCTTCTTTTCTTACTGCTTCCTCTGAATTCCTGGTGTCTGCTTAGTTGAACTGCTATCCGAATCTATAGGTGCCTCAGATTCGAGAAAGATTTCTTTTTATGTCCGCCATATAACCAGACATTTTGCAAAGCTACATTTCTACAAGAAATAAAACACCTCTTTAAGGAGAAACAGAGTAAACATTGACTTACTATTCCATCTATCCCTGTCAAACACAGGAATGTTTATTCATTATGAAACACGGCATCATTAAAAGAGAATTATGATCAGTGGTCTGTGACAACCCCGTATTCCAAAGAAGTATCAAGATACGAATGAATAATGGGCCAAATGCTTTCATAAATATCATTCTCACATTTTCAAAATGTGCTTTCTTCTCAAATTTGGGTCCAGGTATCAACCCTTACAAATTGTCGTAACACCGGAGACCCCGAGCAAGTCGGTCCTCTTCACTTAGTCTTCTGTTTTTAGCTTTATTGCTAACTTAAGATATATCTAAAAAAACAATGATTGAGCATATTTTCAATGGCGAATATAATCTAGAATTTGATCTTAGGGAACCATCTCTTGGACACACAGCCCTTGCCCTTCACAATCTTGCCATCTGATGTCAGACCCTAGCACGAGGACCACACGGCACTGCGCCTTGCTTCACACGGGCCCTGAGATCTTAGGGTTGGCATGTTTGTCGTGGCTGGTCTTTTTGTCTCTCACACAAAAGAGGTATGTGTGTGCCAATCTATGCACACATGTTCCCTTGGATGAGTACATGCATATGCACCTGTAAGTACAGGGGACACCAAAAAATCTTTGCGATTCGACAATTCCCATTGGTTAATTCCCAACTCAGAGGATGCAAATTAGATGTGAATTAGGTCCCTAGTGGCCAAACTTACTCAGCGTCTGAAAATCAAGAGACCAGGCTCCCCATGCCCCCTGGACAGGGCCCGCCTCGAGCAACAAGCTCAAGTGTCAATTCTTTCCTTCACTTAAGGGCAGCCTCCTCTCCTGGCCTCACTGCCTGGGTCTGTGTGCTCTGGCCAGGAGCTGCTGCTGTGCACCAGGAGGTCCCTTCCGGTCACTGCAGGAAACCCCTTCACAGGCTCCTTTCTTCCTGATCTCCCGGCCTCATCTTGGGATGTTATGAAGCCCCTTCCTTTAAAAAAAAAAAAAAATTTAAAGATTTTATTTATTTATTCATGAGAGAGAGAGAGAGAGGCAGAGACACAGGCAGAGGGAGAAGCAGACTCCCTGCAGGGAGCCCAACACGGGACTGGATCCCAGGATCTGGGATGCCCTGAGCCAAAGGCAGACACCCAGCCGCTGAGCTACCCAGGCGCCCCAGCCCCGTCTTTTCCAGTTGGTGATGTCTCCTTGTTTAGGTCATAGCAACCTAGCCAACATGCGCGCTGTGGCCACCAACCACTGTCAAATGCAAATGCACTGGGTTCATTTCTGCTTTCATAGCACTTGCCTGTGCAGAGCTGCCTTCTTATTTTAAAAAAGCAGTTTTCCCCTTGGAGTCCGTGACAGCAGTGTCCTCCTGCCTGGGCTTCTGATCTGCGGGACACACACAAACACGCTCTAACATCCTGAGTCTGTCCACAGCCAGCTTCTCCCACTGTACTACCCATTTCTCCTAGGGGATCTCACTTCTCAGAGCTCAAATATCACCAACAGAGTAATGACGCCAAAGCCTAAACTCCATTCCAGGTCCATCAGGCTTCTCTTGTCTCTCCCAGTTGGTTCCTCCCACTGGCCACTGTATTCAGCACACAGGTCAACACCCCTGAGGGCACCCTGGGGTCTCCTTTTCCCAAACCTATTAGACCACTCAACCTCCTGTGACAAAATACAGTGATCGGTTGGCTTAAATTTGTTCTCACACAGATCTGGAAGCTAGAAGTGCAAGATCAGGGTACCAGCTTGGTTGGGTTCTGGTGAAGACCCTCTTCCTGGCTTGCAGATGGCCTCCTTCTCAAGCTGTCCTCAGATGGCTGAGAGAGAGGGAATGAGACTGAGCAAGCTCTCTGGGGTCTCTTCTTACAAGGACACTAATCTCCTCATGAGGGCCCCACACCCAAGGCCACATCTACCCCTATTACCTCCCAATGGCCCATCTCCAAATGTCATCACATTGGGGGTTAGGGTGACTTCACCACATAAATTTGGCACAATTCAGTCCACAACACTGATCAACCACACAACCATTAGAGATTTCTCATCTAATCTATCATCAAATTCTGTCACTCCTCCTCAGCCTCTTAAATGCTTCTCTGCCTTCCCCCTTTCTTCCCAGGGTCACCACAGCCATTTATAAAACCCTGGAAATAGAGCAACAGAAGTCAGCACCATGTGACAACCAGAGGAAACGCCATCTGGAGTTTGTGTGATCCCACCCGGTTGCCCTTCTGCCCCTCACCTCCGTTAGGAGGCACCTGCTGCCATCTTGACAAGAGTGTTGGCCTACCCAGCTCCAAGTTCCTCTCCCAACATTATGCATCTGGCCTCCAGGACGAACTTGAAATGATTTTTTTAAAAAACCTAAAGAAGACATGGACACACATCTGCCTCAAATTGCCAGTACTTTCCAACACCTAGAAAAGATCATCTTGGGCCATGATGCCAAGTGCCAGGACACCCCGCCTGTCACTGAGACTCATCTCTGCCCACTTGGCCCCACAGACACCATTCCTCCGGCCACCCAAGCACCTGAGTGCACTGAGCTCCCTTCCACCCCTGTCCCTTTGAAGGGGCCATTACCTCAGCCTGAAATATCTTTCTCCTTCCCATAGTTATCTGCTATTAATCCGTCAAGAGTCATCATAGGCACTCGTATCTCCCAGGAAACGCTCCCTTGAGACAGAATTAAGTGTCTCTCTTCTTGCTCCTGTAGGGCCCTCTGCATACTCCACCAGTTAATAATAAGACAAGGTGATGTGTTAAATTTGAAGGCAAAGACTGTTTTATTCATGGAGTGCCACATGCTGAACCCCTGCTCTCATAAAGAGATTAATATAGGGGTTTTTCAAACACATGACTAATCAATGTATCTTCCTATTACTTGAATACAAACTTCTCATCCTGATCCTGTTGCCTGTGATGCCCAACATGATAGCCACCAGCCACCTGTGGCCACTTAAATTTAAATGTATAGAGATTAACTACAGTTTAAAATTCCGTGGCCCTTGGGCAGCCCCGGTGGCTCAGCAGTTTAGTGCTGCCTTCAGCCTGGGGTGTGATCCTGGAGTCCCAGGATCGAGCCCCATGTCAGACTCTCTGCATGGAGCCTGCTTCTCCCTCTGCCTGTGTCTCTGCCTCTCTCTCTCTCTCTCTCTCTCTCTCTCTCTGTCATGAATAAATAAATAAAATCTTTAAAAAAAGAAAATGCACTTATAAAAAAATAAAGAAAATAATATAAAATAAAATTCCGTGGCCTATTCCAAGTGCCCAACAGCCACATGCAGCTATTGCTAGAATGGACAGCACAGACATACAATATTTCCAACAGCACAGAAGGTTCTCTTGGATGGTGCCACTGTAGACTCTTCCTACGACATACCCAGCACACTTGTCTGTCTCTCCCACCAGACTGAGACTCTTGAGCACTTCTGTGTCCCATGACATCAGCCCTGCATTGGGCCCCAGGCGATAGCTGGTCAAAGTCTATTATATGCATAAGTAAAATCTCTCCTGCACAGTGTCTGCTGTGTCCCATCTGACACATGCTGCTCATTTTCTCTGCTGCCACTCCCACCTGACAGAGCCAAACTCCACAGCCTCCCAGGCCCTACCTGAGGACCCCTTTCTCATGAGCTCTCCTGCCCCGCCTTTCATGGTGGTTGTTTCCATCTGAAAGCTGGTGGGTTGTAGGGCCCAGCATCTCCTTCCATTTGTTCTGTGTGCCCCAGTTCCAAGCAGACCAGCAGAGGGCTCTACTCTGCAGGGACGAGTCCATCTCCTTGCACTGTTGCATGATCCTAAGCAAGTTGGAACCTGGTTACTGTTGATATTTATCCCAGGGATCACAGAAATAGTAAGATGAGCCTTGGAAGAAGATGGAAGTTTCCAACATTTAAAATATGGATGTTCTGGGGATGCCCAGGGCAGGTGGGGTACAGGATCGCTGCCTGTGTGTGAGCCTGAGATCCAGTGCCCACTCAGAAGCCCTCATGCAGGCGGGTCAGAAGAATCTCCAGCTCCTGGGCTCCTGCCACTCGGAGCAAAACCTGGTTCTGTTCAGGCTCCGCCCTGTCTGATGTGCCTCTGAGGACTTCTGGGGCCCAGTGCTGACAGGTAGGCTACCTATGTCCCCGCTGGCCTGGTCCTAACACTGTGCCCTTTCCTGTCATGCCGCCAATGCTACCTCACTCACAGATATCGGCCTGGAGAGGGTGTAACTGCCTAGGTATGTGTGCACCGCCCGGCCTCAGAGGGCCCAACAGAGGGGTGGGGGGCTTATTTCTCTGTTCTGGGAACACCCGGTTCCAGAGATAGCAGAAGTGATGACTTCGGTTCCAACAAACACATAAACTGCCTTCGTTGCAGTGGTGCTAGTGGCTTGTGTGTTTCAGACTGTTTTGTGTAAGTAGCTTTGGCAGGTGTCCATCACTCACAACTGGAAGAGGGTGAGCCACCACTAGAGCAACGGTCATGAGGGGAAGAAGAGGCAGGAAGAAACGGGTGCATTCAGGGAGCTGCACACCTTCCACCTGGCTCATCCACCTGGGGAGCTGGCGTGGAGGGAGTGGGCAGCGGAGGCGGCCATGCACAGACCAGGCGGCCATAGCCATCCTGTGCCTCGCCTAGGACGGTGGCAGCACCAGTCTCAGAGCCCCCCCCCCCCAACAGTGCTATCAGCTCCGCAGGGACCCAATCCAAGAGGGGTGCCCTTGAGCGTTGACATGGCTCTCACCTGTGCTGGCGCCAAGCCAAGTCACAGGAGCTTGTGCTGCAGGTGCTAATGTGCAGAACGGAGGAAGGCAAGGCCAATCCTCAAGAAACCAAGTCCCTGGGGCACGTCAGTATCTCAAATTCCCTTCACAATGAATGCAAAGGAAGCTCACAGACTCACAAAGGCAGAGCCATTTCGTGAAGAAAGAAGAGCACAGTCCGGGGTTTGGGAGGTTAGTGGAATTTCACAGCACAGAGGGAGGAAAAGGCACGTGGCTGTCAACCGGGGGGAATGGCCCCTAGAGCTGGAAGCCCACAGTGAAGCTTTGGATTATTTGTCTTCCTGGAGCTTTTTACTGAAGCCAGATGAGGGCATTTGGGGTGCATAACTTAAAGAGGTTTGCAAAGTGCCTTCTTAGCGCCGTATCAATATGTCCTCGTAAAAATACTCCCTAAATGACAAACGTTCCCCCATCCCTTTAAAGGCGATGCCTTATGTTCATGGCAGACATGAAACAAAAATCTGATTTCCCCAAAATGGAACTCGGGCGTCCAGCTGATGGTATCCGTGCCAGTTGCTCCGCCCCGCCTCTCACATCACGTTTCCTCACTGCGTCCAGCCCTGGGCTGAGCCCCTTCGCCAGGTTATAGCAGCTCGTGGGCTCTCCCTTCTGCAACTCCCCTTTGCACGTGCTCTCGGGTTCTTCCCTTGTCTTGTCGACCCTGTGGCTCCATCTCCCGTTCCTGGAGCCTCCCCTGGGCTGTCTGACGTGACTGCCGCTCGCCCTCTCCTCTGGCAGCCTTTCAAACCAACCTTGTCCAGGGCCTGGACGGGTGCTCTCTGCAGCCGCCCTGGCCATCAGCCTCCGAGGCGGCTCCACCTCTGGTCAGGACGCATCCGCTGCGAGATTCTTTACTGTCTGAGCCACTGGGTGTGATCTGGAGATGGCTCCAAGCCCTTGGGTTTATTTTCCTACTATATGGCTGATTTAGCTCATCTTGGGTCTGCAGACAAGTGACACCCATGTCTATGCTGACACTCTCTGCCTCTTCTGACTCAGGAGTCTGCAAATTGCTTCCCCCGTGCTAACCCTGCCCGTTGACCTTGTGAATGAAGCATTGCTGGAACACAGCCATACCTGTTCATTGTCCACAGCTGCCCTTGTGCCACCCCCACAGGGTGCGGTGCATGTGACAGACTGTCACCCGCAAAGCTGAAACCGTTCATGATCTGGCTCTTCCAGACAAGTCTACCAGTGTCTGGACTGGACCAGTGATCTGGAAGTCACCTTTACCTACAGCTCTACCAGTTCTGATGATTTTCTATTTCACATAGCAGAGAGGTGCTGACATTTTATAAATTATTAAAGAGACGTGTATCTTGCACCAGGTCACGACGTTCTGCCCACATTCCAAACACGTATGCGTGCTCTATTTCAAACACAAGGGGTTCCAAAGGGAATATGACAGGTCCTTGCAATTGAAGGTCTCTGACCCAGTGACAAGACCAGACGTTTGCAGAAATTACTTTGGTGAGGACACTTCGTGTACAATTCCTACTGCATGGAGCAAAGAGGATGGAACCGCTGAGCTATCCTATCCCCAATCTCCAAAACTCACCCTGCAGGGAACTCGGCACCTGTGCTGGCCATCCATCAGCAGGGAAGGGTGATTGTCATCCATCAGCAGGAAAGGGTGACTAGGAGTTTTCCAGCCGTGGAAAGGAACAGGGACAGGAAACAACCATGCACACCAAGGTGTGGAGGCCAGACAGAGTACGAGATGCTGGAGGAAAAGCCAGGAGTTCAGGTGGCTGAGGTGCAGGGCCCATGGAATGAGGCTTCAGATGGAGCAGCTGCCCCGAGAGGTGCCATGCCACAAGCCAGGCCACAAACACGGATCTTGAGTCCCAGCCGACAGCTGAAATCTTGGGAAAGCATCTTGGGAAAGCAAAAGCAAACCTGTGGCAGGAAACATCCCCCGAGGTGTACACTTACTCATTTGACAGACCGGACAAGAAGTGTGGCAAGGCAGTGCTGCTTTTAATGTCTCGTGACATTTTACATTTCTTTCTTTCCCAGATAAACTCTTCCCTTTTATTTATCGTCCCCAAACACGAATTTTATCCACTGCCTGGGAAGAAACTGGAAACCCCGAGGGAGATCTGGCTGTTGCTTTTTGAAAGGACACATCTTAAAAATAACCTCATTTCTTTTAAATTGGTCACAGCATGAAATGAGGTGTCTGGGAAGGAGACAATGAATAATGTAGAAATGCCAGCGACTTTGGGGGTGCCCTTTGAGGAGGCTGTTCCTGAGTTTTCTCCTTCTTCATGTTTGGCCTTGGGAATGCATCATTTATGTCCTCATTTCCATCCTGGACTGCTTGTTAGGGGAAATAATGAATAAATAGAATGGCACGCAGAGGCAGACAAGACCAATTCTGGGTCACAGCCTCACAGAGGCACAGGGTTAGATCCTGGAGGTGCTAGGAGTGATCAGGACACGTATTTCTCCTACTCTCCTCTGGCCCCCGAAGGCCCATGCCCCAAGTCTTGTCTTTCAGAAGCTCAGATTCCGGTGGAAAAGAAATTAAAAACAGACAATTTTGTTTGAGGTGCAGTAAATGCTCCAAAAACCATGCACAAAAGGTGTCCTAGAAGCCTGTCATAGTGACATCAAACAGATTAAGGGATTAGGGTGGCTTTCAGGAAGAGGGGACAAAAATAGAGGCTCTCTCCCTTAAAAGCTTCCAGCAAAACAGCACAGTAGCTGTCCAGCAGAGGGAAGAGGCAAGAGTGGGTCCCCCCTGGAGGTTCCAGAGGGAGCCCAGGCCTGCTGACACCTTGATTTCAGATTTGGGACCTCCAGGACTGTGAGGTGGTGTGTGTCTACGGGTCTGAGACACCCAGTTTGTAGTCTTTTGTCACAGCAGCTACAGAAAACTAGTACTGTCAGAGATAGGCTGACTTCTTAACCTGGGTGTGATGTCAAGTCACCAGAGGAGTTCACGGGAGCCAGAGAAGGACAGCCCCTCCTCCTGACACATATTCCACCTCCCAAATACAGCCGCTGCCTCAGACTGATGCAATCAAGTGAGAAATCCTGCCATAAACACATCTACTTTAGGTGCTAACATTCGGTGTGGAATTCTTATATTTAAAGCAAATAAGGTGGGCTTTAAGAATTCAGTGTTTCCCAAACTTTTTAGCCATGAATGTTTGTCTGCACAAGCAGAAATTTTTAAAGGACAGGTGAAAGATCTCCATGTGTGGTTTCCCTTGAGGTCTGTGTGAGCAAAGGCCCAATCTTATTTCAAAGGGGCTGTAAAGCTGACAGTTAAATATATATGCATATTACTTACGTTAAAAGAATTAGATTAAATTAGATTATTCATAATTGTATTTTTAAGTGAAACTTTATATTCTATCAGTCACTAGATTTTGTTTGAGCCCCATGAATGTGAGAAGAGGCCAGTCCTGGAGCAATGAAGACTAGGAAATATGCCAAGAGCTGATGATTCAGAACAATCAGATGTGCTCAGACTTTTCAATGCCGAGCTAGAATCGTGTCATGAAAGGAAATATGGGCTACCCTCATCCCTAAAAGCAAGGCTGTCAGAACTCCTTTTCCAAAGATGGACACAGATTTTTCCCTTCTCTTTCCAGCCTGGCGTCACTGAAGCTTGCATCTTGCCTTTAAGTGAGCTGGGTCAACCAGAGATTTTTCATCAGTTTTTCCCTAGATGTCTATCTGTTCTTGAAGCATTTTGATGCATGCCTCCTTGAGAAGGCCCTTCTTTGTGAATGCCAGTGTTTGGAAGGCAACTAACCTTGAGTAACACTGACCCAGACAGTGAAACGGGTACCAGACACGCCACCAGGTCTTCCCGGAACACTCAAGGCTCATCGATTCCTGAACAGTGAGTGGGTGGCAGACTCAGTTGCTCATGCACACATGCCAACACTCCACTGTTTGATGTAGTAGGGTTGACCATCAAGCATTTTATGGTACAAGATACCTTTCCAGGGCTTTCACTGACCCCCATGAGCCAATTCCAGGGTATTTTGATCCCAAAGATCTCTGAGTTTGTAGAAAACTCTCCAAAGACTCCCTGAGTAAAATGCTGACTCTGTTTCATTTTGGGGAGAGAAGAGTGTGCCACTTGAGCTTCAAAACCACTGCAAGTGAGGATACAGCTGATATACTCGGTGGCCAACTGCCTGGTTTTGGGAGCCTGAAGGGACTTCGGAATGTCTTAAATGAAAACATCCACTTCATTACATTGTCGACATAATTGCTAATAGAGAGTTAGGTCATTAAAAGTGAGGCATTTATGCTGAAGCTTTTGAGAAACACTCTGAGGAACGGTTTAAGACCTTTGTTCACAGAATGTTTGTTGTCTTTAAGATCGCTATAGTCAAATCCATAGCTGGTCATTTCCATTCTGTTTTCTGCACTTTTCCACTCTGGCTCCCGAGGCCATGCTTGCCAGGGATTCCTGTTAGGAACTCTCAGGCTGAACTACCTGTTTACATTCTCCCTTGGCCTCCCAGCTGTCTCAGCAGTGATTCTTGCATGACTTCTACTTGGACTTGTTCTGACCACTGTACTGAGCACTCACCATGTATATTTCAAGTTCTTGATCATAAAAGGGCCTCCAAGAAAAGTAATTTTCTCAACAACTCTTTCCTACCTTAATTTCAAGGCAGTGCCTGGCCCTAGAGGAGATCCACGAGGAATCCCGGTAAGGAGTCTGTGTTCTGTGTTGAGATGACAGCCCTTGGAGTTAATCTAGGGATCAGACTGCACTCCCTCATCAACCACCTTCTTGGGTGGGAGGCCTGACTTAGGATGTCTTGTTTCACACTCATGTTTCCTCCAGGAATGCCACGTAGGGGTGAAGGAGCACAGAGGGAAATGGTGATTAACTCTGGCACCACTAGCCCATCAGTTCAACTGTCATAACCAGATCACTCAATTAACCCACCTTTCAGGATTACAGGTAAGTGTCAAGTACACAAAATTATGGCTAATATTCAGTGCATATATGATCACAGGGGAGGGGGGAGGGATGGTACCATGTTCCCTCCTTCTCCATACCTCTTGTTCCCCTCTGTTTGCCCTAAAGGTATGCCAGCTGCCTGCCCTTCCTTTCCAGAACAATGGCATCTTGCAATAAGGACCTCATACCATTCCAATTATTCATGGCATGCCAGGTGATATTCCAAGTGTTTCTCATGTATTAACTCAAACTTTACAACAAATTGGTGAGGAAGATATGATAACTACTTTGCCTAGCCTTATAAATAAACTGAAGTCCAAAAGCAGGGAAGTGACTTATGGGGGTTAAACGATGAGTAAATGGTGGATAAAGTCACTACTGAAGCTCCAGCAGTCTGAGTCCAGGAAGGTGCACCTGCTCACCATGCTACCTTGCCTACCATGAAGACGCTGAGGGTGGGGGGCACCCACCAGCCACCAAACAAGAAAACGCAGCTCCTACAGGCAGTGATGAAATGTGAGGTGTGTCCTTGACTGAATTCTACATGTGAAGCTTTTGTAAATGGTCCCATCAGCTCCTTATGCAGCCACATTGGTATCTGCATCTACGGAATAACTGGGCTGTGACTTGAGAAGAGCTCGTATCATACCAACATACTTTTTCATGTGAACTTATATAAAGAAGTACATATTTTAAAGGTGCAGTTGCTTTAAGGAAGGAGCCAAGTTCCACTGGCTCTGTCTCCTGTTCCTCCCCCATCCCCCACCACACCCCTGTGGCTCTTATTAGAAACCCTAGGACTCAGGGAAGGCACAATTGGAAAATGATGTCTCCAAACCAAAGCCTGGGGTCTGGCTTCTATGAGCTAGTCAAGGTGGGCATTCACCAGCTGACACAGAACTCAAGGGACACACTTGATCTTCCTGGCTGAACTCCATCTGCTCCCCATGCTCGCCTGTACCCTGCTTCTGTTTGCTGAGCTGAGCTCTGATGTCTTATCTGGGAGGTTTCCCTCTCTTGACTCCTGCCAAAGACCCAGTGACCTCATTCCTTGTCCTGGGCTATCTGCGTGTCTCCAACAATAAGCAGGTTACTGTGCTCCCACATGAGAGGCTGAGTGTGGAGGTACCAGGATCATCCCCGTGCCCCTAAAATCACGAGTCATCTCTGACTCCTCAGACACGCAAAGGGAGGGAAGGTGGACCTGCTGAGTGGAACCCCTGCCTGGGCTGCTTCTCTGGTGAATGGCAGCTCGGCGGGCATCCAAGGCTCACTGAGTCTTCTCAGGTGTGGAGAGCGGGTGGGGGAATGTGCAGTGGCTTTTCATGTACACCACAGACCCTTCTCTCTCCCTGCACTTGAGCTGGAGGCTGGACTTTGAAACTTTGGTGCATTAATTCATATTCCTATTCCCTAAGTAACGATAGCAGAAAATGGGCTTTTGTGAGTCTCTGGCCGTAAGTGTTCTGAGGCACCTTGACTAATTCAATGCAGTGATCAGAGCTGGCCATGCATCTCTTTATTATCTGTTGCATTATCTTTATCTAATTGCGTGCACTTTGGTGTCATCCAACAACTCTAGAACTCTACATGCTTATTAGCATGCCTTTGGGTGAAGGATGTAGCCTTCCTGCAGGTTTCTAATCACCCCTTCAAAGTGTGCCCACAACACAGACTATATGCCAAGGGGACAGCTGGTATGCCTTCCTCAGTGTTGTTAAACAGCTCAGCCCAGTATGGTGTGGATACAAGAGCACTCACAATGCATATCTGCATTCCAACCCTGTCTGGAAAGAGGAAATGAAAGTTGCAAATCTTCATTTTGCACAATATATTTACAGAGACTTGACTCAAAGGGTGTCAGTGAAGCCTTGAGTGAGCCACAGGAGGGGCGTGCCACCGGGCCACTGGGCGGGGCACTGGGCGGAACAGACCTGAGTCAGGATTACACAGGGGTTGTGGTCTCCTGTCTTAGCCCTCTCCTAAATGGCAGGTAACTCCTACTGTATTATAGAAATGGGCATCATAGGTAGCTAAAGTCCCAGGCAGTTTCCACCAGATTACAGAATGCAGAAACAGTTTTTCTAGAGCAACAGAGCATTTTGGTCAGGGAACTTTAGTGTTGCTCTAATGACACACAGTTCAAAAATACTCTGATTTGACTCTCTACCTGCTAGGTAGAGAGATGGTCACAGTACCATGGAAAAAGTTGCTGTGGTCTTTTTCTTTCATTTAAATTGATAATTAGATAATACAGATTTCTAATCAAAATCAACTTACCACATTCTTATATTTATAGAACTCTCTTCTTAATGATCCTCATCTTCCCTAATGGGACTGTCTTTGCTACTACTTTTGCTGATAACCACAAAAAAAAAAATACTCAGCAAAAAGAGTCACACATAGAAAATTTATATTTAACTCATACTTTTTAAAAATTTCAGACAAAATATTACAAATGCTAACTATTGACATTTTAAGCAGGTCCTCCCAAAGTAAATCCTACTGTTTCCCTAAAAACTGTTTTATCTTCTCAGCATAGACTTATGTTGGACCATCAGGAAGAACATGTTCAGAATCAGACAATACATGAAATCCCAAAAAGGAGAGGATTTATTTTCAGACAGTTGTAAGCAGCCGCATAAAATGTTCAGGGCACTAATTCTAGAATCCTTCAATTTCAAAAGAAATTTTGAGAACTAAAGTTAAAGGAACTTGATTATTCAGACAGAAGCAAAGAGAGACTTTTCAGGTAGGATGCTATTCACTCACTCATTGTTCGACAAATATTCACGGAGAACCATGGATGTACCTACCAGGCCCTGTGCCAGGTGCCTGGATGCATCAGAGAACAAATCAGCCAAAGATCCTTATACTAGTTCAGCCAGTATTCCTATGGGGGTGGCGAGGAGGGACGGTAATAAAACAGGCCTAAAAAGAAAATTACTCATACAACACGCTGGAAGGTGAGTTGGGACTATCAGGAGTAATGAGAAGGGTGAACTACAATCTTAAACAGATTGGGCAATGTAGATGTCACTGAGAAAGTAACACTGCAGCAAAGCCTTGAAGGACACCTGGGGAGAACATTCCAGCAGATGGAGGGGCCAGCATGGAGGCCCACAGAGTGAGAAGGGGGAGGCACATCATCGTGGGACCTTTAGTCAATGTAGGAATCCTTGGTTTTACTCCCAGAGACGTGAAGAGACCTTGCATGCTTCCCAGCACAGCAGGGGCCAGGCGGCCCTCATGTGGGGCAGGGGACAGTAATGGACTTGGCTGGCCGGCCATGAGCTGGATGGGAAATAGGAAGCAGATCTCGGATGATGATGGGAAAACCTTTCCCAGGAGTCCATTAAAGTAAGTAAAATGGTGTAAAAGGAAATGGTAGACACCGAGGGCCAGAAATGACTGCTCTCGTGCTTCACAGACACTATGATCAACCCCAAGAGCAATAAAAGGCTTTAAGAGCAAGATTGCTTTCTCCTCAGCTATGGCAAAATAAAGGGCTGTTGGAGCAGAAGCAGCGCAGTGAGAAAGATCATGGGGAGGCAGGGACAGGGACATCGGGATTCTGTTCAGGTGCTCTCCTTGTACCTGTGGAAACAAAAGCCCTGCTGATTGATATGATCCCGTCAGAGCCACAGGACAGCCAAGAGGAAGCGCAGCAGTGATTGAGTATTCAGTGAGGCCAGCGGCCCAACGAGGAAGCCAGATGCCCCTGCTCATCACAGCCTGCTCCCGTTTCCATGGTAACAGCACCCCTGTCTCTCACGATGTGCCCCTCTGCCTTTAAGAGATAACCAGTCATTTGGGGGATGAATTTGAGAGGAGCTAAAAATCTAGAAAAAAAGGACGAGAAATCCATGACATGTTTCCACATACAAACTGGAGATTAACTGGTCATAGGCAGGATGCTAATTGGGGAGAAAGAGTATGAGCTAGATGTTTTTGCTGACATTTCCTGTTTTTCAGATGAAGACACTCTTTAGTTCCCACAGTGCAATTAACCTCATCCTGAATCCACTAAGAAGGAAGAGCACAGCATACATCAAGGACAGACCCAGGGCTGAGGCTGCTTTCTACACCGGGAACCTTCCAAGTCTCCCCATATGAGCCCTGACTTCTCTGACTTGAAGGATTTCCCATCAAAGGCCCAGAGCCTTGGCTCAGAGGCTCACCCTTAGCAACAGCCTACAGGCCAACATTGGCTTCTGCCCTGGCTATCTAGGGACCTACCTATCCATCCCTCCTCCTACCCTCCCTGTACCCCCGGCCCCTATGCACCATGAACCAGTGCAACTGTGTTTCAGGTAACTGGTCCCCTTGCCCCCAAAATAAAGTAAGTGACAGGAGAGGTAGACTCATGCCCTCCAACATCTGATTCCCCCAACAAAATCTCCAGCTGAAGATCGTTGAGAACTAAGTAGCTGTGAGATACAAGAAGGCAGAATGAAACTATCTATGCAAGTTTAGCAAGCATTAGCCCTGCCCAAGCTGATGATGAAGCCCAGAAACAATGAAGGGCAACTCATCCACATTAACATTCATCCCTCCGTACTCATCAGCTCCAGTGAGGTTATGCTGTAGTAACATCATCTCAGTGATTTACAAACCAAAGTTTGTACCTTTCCCATTGAACAGCTGCCATCTGAAATATTGTTTGTTTCCATGGCAAAAGGAAGAGGAGTGTACAACTCCCGTGCTGGCTCTTAAAGCTTCCACTTACAAGTGTTACATGCACTGCCACTCCCATTTCATTGGCTAAGGTAAAGCACAGGCACACTGCACTCTAAAGGGGGAGAGGAGCACAATCCCCGCAGGGCTGTCCACAGGACCTGGAAGTATCTGCAGAGCTGCATTGGCGACCCCTACGCCTACCTACGTGAGAAGCCAGCCCTCTTCCAACACTTAGCTTGAATGCCAGTTTGAGAAAACCTAAACCAACGTGACTTCTCTGCTCCACTCCTCCACTTTCCAGCCAGTGGCGTCTCCCATCTGTGCTTCCACCAAACCATCATCCTCATGTAAGCTGTACTTGAGCTTTATTCCTTCTGGGTTGTCATTGTTGTCAGTGTGCGCTGGAGTAGGAGGGAACCCAAGTATAGAGCTCCAAACAGGTGCACTCACTTGAGATTCAGCAGATCACCTGAAGAACACTTCCCTCATGCTTGGCAATAGAGAGCAGACATTTGCAAATGGGAAAAAAATAGGTTGTGCATGAGAAGGAAGACCTAAGAGCTCATCTGGGTAAGTAGCTAGGTATTCTATAATGTAGCCCAAGTGTCCTAGGAAATTACAGCAATCTCCCTCAGGAAGATTCCTGAGAAGACCTGTAACGGTGGGTGGAGAGGGAAGCCATCCTTGAGGCAAGAACAAAATGAGAAGGAAGGAAGGGGACCTCATGGCTTTGTCTACTGCAGAAATGTGAAGGCAGCTCTGTCTTTCCTCAGGAGCTATGGAGATGAGGATCAGTGAGCAGAGGCTACAGGGAAGCACAGGTCAGGAAATGCATCTCCAAAAGAAACAAGAGTGTGGCATGAACACAGGGAAGTAAAAGAAAGCAAGAAAGTCTGCAACAATGAAGCACATGCTTAGTCTCTGGGATCAGGTGCTTAAAGAGAAGGATAGATTAAAACCTAAAAAGAAAGAAAAGAAAGGTGCCAGTGCAATCTAGGAAAGAGAAATCCCCCAATATCCTTCCTGTTTAATCTTCCAACATAAGACACAGCCTGGCCCACCTTACTACAATCTGGTTGATCCAACTTTATCAACTTTTCCATTGGAGCCAAACCTTATTTAGTACAGTCAATGAGAAACTGTCTATATGCCAAGCCCTTATATAACTGCACAGTGACTGAAACTGGGGCAAAAGCATTGACTTGCTCTAAGGACTGCCAAAGATCCAAAATTTGAACAATGCCTATGCATACACAAAATGCTTAGTACATAGAAGTAACTCAACACAAGTGTTACATTGTGGCCACAGTTGACGGGGGACCTTAAATGAAGGATGTAGAATATCCCTAGATTCCCATCATGTACATTTCTCTAAACATGTTGAACCAATGCCAGTTAGCTATGGAGCCTCTTGGTTCTAATTCCTAAAAGATAGGGTTCCTCTGCCTTCCTTTACCAATTTTTTTCTGCTACCACTTCATATAGAAACCTGCTATAGCATATCAATTATTCCTCCTACCCATTTGCCCTGTTACAAGCTGAATATGGTTAAATACACTCACTTTTTTGTTTTGAAATTGATATTTTGTACCATTTTAAATTTTGTTTTTTATATAAATCAGATGATTTCTCACATTAAAAAATGGGAAAAATGTATCTCTAGTAATTGGAGCTGTTCACCCTGGGGTGGGCTCCCTTGTGGGGCTGTGAACACCTGTAACTCTAAAAAAGTGTCACAAAGAGATGAGATAACTTCACCTCTCATGACTTTTATAGAGGTTTCTCATATTTTTTTAAAAGATTTTATTTATTTATCCATGAGAGAAACACAGAGAGAGGCAGAGACATAGGCAGAGGGAGCAGCAGGCTCCATGCAGGAAGCCCAATGTGGGGCTCAATCCCAGGACTCCGGTATCATGCCCTGAGCCAAAGGCAAATGCTCAACCACTGAGCCACAAAGGTGTCCCATATTTATTTGTTTTTATTTTTTTAATGGGATTTTGCACAAGGCATATGAAAGATCTGAATAAAGTTTTAAAAATTGAGTGTACTGGGGAAATGATTAGGGGAACTGGATGTTGGTATTTTCCTACCTTTAATTTTGGCTGTACCCCATCTCCTTATTTGTGGTTCTTCCCATGCACTGCTCACTTACTCCGTTCCTGCCCCCTCTCCTGCTGGCTGATGCCCCCTTAGATACATCAATGTACAATGTATCAAGTATGGTGGGTACATACAATTATATAAACATATTAAGGGCCACACAACAACTATCCCATTGTTCCATGAAAGCTGCTGTATGAATTCCAATAGTTCTGTCTTTAAAATAAATCTTCCCAAACAGTAAATAACAGGAGTAGAAAAAACTGATTGGTCTTCTCAACTCCATATCGGGGAACATGCCCATGTCCCCTATTTCACTTTTTTATTTTTACATAAGCACGGTAAGACTGACCCCCCAAATCATCTAAGGTACAAGCTGATATCAAATGAAACCTGAGCACTATAGGAAGTTTACACAGTGACTTCCACAATGAACTGTGATGACCTAGAAAATCCTTAAGTTCCTTCAGAAATTTAAAAAAAAAAAAACTGTGTGTGAGAGTGTGTTTCACTATCAGGCAAATTGCTGGGATGATGTTAATGCCTTCAAGTTGTTTATCTACAAATGCAGGATAAGTGTAAGAAAGTTTGTCATTTTTCAAACTAATCCGTTTTAGGCCCCAAGAATGTTGGATCTGTAGTCCCAGGAGATGCCCTCCTCCCAGCCTCCCTGTGGGGTTCTTATCACTGCCTTGTGCTCATGTGCAGCATCTGTCCCCAGAGCCTGCTGCTTGTGCCCCTGCCACCCACGATGCTCCAACTGGGAAGCTGGGTTTTCACCACCTGGAATTCTACCATCTGGACATACAGGCCTTCCTCTCTTCTAGTCTTCTTGTAAAGTTACATCTGTATCTATATATCTTTCTCACTCATGGGGCAAAACTGAACATGTCCTGTGCTCCTGGGCAAACAGCAAGAAAGACATGGAGGAAAAAATAAAACCATTGGGGAAACCAAGTCAGGCAAAATCTTATACTACTTTGGCAAAATGGTTTGTTTTTCCCTTTGGCAATTAGCACATCCACTTGGAACCAAATTAATTTAGACTGTTAGATTTCATCTTGGTCATACTTTTTAAACTCAGTGATATAATTAAGTTAATTCCTCCACTCAATTATGATACTGCAGAGTATACTAAAAACACAGGAGAGAATGGAAGGCTAGGTTTCTCTGAGGTCCAGAGAACACAAGTGACTTGCCAAATATTATTCACATAATTACTTGTAGTCTTCTCATTTGTAAAATTAGAGATTATCAAATTTTAAAATGTTCTATTTCAGATAATTTCACAATGCTAGATCACTCTAAAGATAAATGTCCCAAAAGTCATTAACCAAAAAGGCTGAGTGGTTCCCTCTCTCTCTCTCTCTCTCTCGTACATAAAATCAATCCCACATGCTTAAAATGAAAGCAAATCATAATATGGCACATAGGCACTCAGTGCCCTTAACACTAAATTTATTAAGCAGAATTTAATTTTGAAAGGATTACCGTACATATTATTTTTATAGGCAATGCTCTATGAAAGGGATCAATATTGTATATTGCAGAGAAGCATTCTGCATGCAGTTGATAAATGCATTGTTATCGTCAGAGTAATTAAAAGGAACGGGGTTATATACAATCAGCATGTACATCTTACTCAGCAACTCCTGCCAGTTGCTTGCAAAAATTAAACTCATTAATCATTCGGACGCTACAGAAGAAAAAGCTTTATGTACAAAATTGAAAAGCTCTATTTTATGAAGAAAAAAAATGTTCAAAGCCAACATCTAGAGAAATTCCTGTCTACACAGTGACATTAGAATATTAATCTCATGTAGGAAAGTGAGTTGATTCCATTGTCAAAAATATAAATTAATATTATGTTATTCTAACGCTTCAGACCTCCTTAAATCTACAGGTAGCATATACAAGTAAATTATTTAAAAGTGTGTGTCGACAGCACACACATACACACACACAGACACACAAAGCATGCCATATGAAGTAGGCTTCCATGCCCGCTTCAGAATGTCTTACTGCTACACAAAACTCAAATCCACTGAGAAAACATATGTTCACTTTCCACAAACAACTTGGGCTTTAAGCAAACACATATTTTTTTGACTGGCTCTAGAGACCAAAGGCTTGTTAACACACTGATATTTGTTTGGTATCATTCACAGTTGACAACTGACTCATCCAACTGAAGAGTAATTAGGTTTATCCTTATTAATTTTTCAAGCCAACAGATGAGCTCTTTGTTAGTTAGGGTTTTCCTCCCTAGCTAAGGTAGGTATGAAGACAGAATGAGGTATATACAGCAGTGCCTTAAAAAAATACAAGGTGTAATGCAGAGGCAAGGTATTTTTGATGCTATATTTGGCTTCACCCATCGTTCAGCTAGCACTGACTCTGCTTATGTCACTAGTTTTACTTCCTTCAATCTAGACAATTTCCTACTTATGACTACATTCTCTGTGCTGAGACAGTAAGCAAAATTTTATATAGTCTTGCTACAGATGTATTATAATTTTAGCAAATTCTTTATAGATATAGAATTATATTTTTAAAACTTCAGCTATTATTCAGTTTACCAAAACATTTACAGAGAGACTGTCTTACATGGTAAACAATTCCTATGCATTTAAAATTTGTTCCAAAGTGCAAGAACTAAACTTTTCAGAACAAGTACTGTATCCAGCAGGGTGCTAGGATATAGATTTATATGTCATTAAACTCATAAGGGGATCTCAAAGCTTATCTAGTGAAATACTTAATGTAACAGAAAAGAAATAAAAATATTGAAAAATGCCATTTGTGTATAAATTACATACATTGTATGCCATGCTGAGAGATGGAAGTTATGGTGATACTATCACTACAAATAAAAAAATTAGAAGGAAATGTATCTGGAATAATCAGACATAAAGAGGGGGAATTCTAGGGATATATTCCAGTATCAATCTTGTCACCATCAGAAAACATTCTAGTATCTAGTTGCTTGACATGTGGAACAAAAGCTTGGAAGAGAGATCAAGATGGTGCTCACCAACGTCTTTTCAATTCTACAATTCTGTAAAACAGAAAAGCAAAATATTTTGAAAAGAAATGCTAGTGGATGTATATTAGAGGAAAAAAAAAGCTACTTAGGCATCTTCTAAAACAGAGGCTGTAAAACATACATGGCTCTCTTTACCTTCATTCTAATTGATCTGAGATCCAATTTATCTTTAGATAGTAAGAAAGGTAAAGAATAGAATAGTGGAAACCAAAATCTTGGGAGTGTACATTTTCCCACCCTCCCACATTAAGAGTAGGAGGAAATGATGTACCAAAGAACTCAAAGACCAACTTCAGAGAGAAAGAGACAGGGCATGAGTTCAAGCAGCACCATGAAAGGCATGTGATGCAAAAGTTGGAAGTGTAGGGTGGTGGTCACCAAGAGCAGAAGATGTAACAACAAAGACCAAAGAGACATCACACAGGACATTATATCAAGTTACTTAGAGAATTCTGGTGACATTTTGTGTGCAGTGTCCACAGTGAGAAGAGTAAGAACCTAAGTCTGCCACCAAGCTAGACAAGGGAAAGAGGATTGTCAATGACACGTAAGCGGAATCCATTGCCAACTACCTGATTGAGAAGTTGGAATGTAAAAGAAAAAAGAAAAACAAGACATTTGCCAGCATTGGCAGTACAGATCAGTGAAGATGGTCTTTATTTCTGCCTGTAGGCACAGAAGAAGAAAGAACTGGTGGAGAAATAAAGATTAAGGGATAACATTAGTACTGCAACAATATATTCACTGAAACTGAATGGATTTCAGTGCTCAGCATGTAATAGCACCTACTTTGTAGCACTATCATTATGAAGAGTGAGATGGGAATCTACCAGTCCCCTCAAATTAAAGCTCCAAATGACCCTGCAATATCCACATAACTGTTCTGTAGGTGAGAATACTAAGCATTGTCAAATCAGTCATGAGAATAATGGGATTAAGTAAGCAGTTGAAAGTTTTAGCCTTTTTCTCAGATATGAGGAAAATAATGTGAAATTAAACATTTAAAAAATTAAAATTGGAGCAGGAAAGTAATTAGGGTAAATAAAAATATATGTGGAGCCAAGATTCTTAAAATACTAAAGCTGACAAATGCCAAGAAGAAACTCATAGGACGCTGACATCATACCAATGAAAAATCAAGGTGAAGAGAAAGATGGGCTGGTTGAAGAACCACCATCATGCTGAAGATATGGGATGATGAAATTGGCCCTGTCAGGCTGACAGACATCATAAGCAGGGGCTCATTGCTCAGTGCCTGCTTCAGCCAATTTGCTGTTTTAAAATCCTGTTGTCATCGCATTTGTATTGTTAGGAAATCATGTGTCACCAAAAATGAGGAATACAGGAACACGCTAATGTAACCTCAACAAGACTACTGCCCAAGGCCTCTGAAGTCTTTTAAAAAATAAAACAGAACCACTCAAGCATGGGAGATACAAAGTCCAGTATTTTAAAATCAGTTACAGCTACTTCCTATTAGAAATTACCAAATTCCATTAAAAGTCATTCTAGCAACATTTCCTTTAAGAATCAACTTATTTTAAAGCCTACAAAATGAATATTAAATCAAAATAGCTATTGATTCCTCAGGAGGGTTGCCCAAGTAATTGACTTTATATTTAAATAAATTTAAGATTGATGAGGAAACTCCAATAGGAAAAGTATTCTGGCTTTATTTCTATTTCAGAGCTAAACTCCACATCTTAGAACTGACCCACCCAAATCAGGCTTTTCTGAGGTTCTGGGAAGGGGGGAAGGGGGGGGTCCCTTACACGTGTAGTTTGTGCAGATGGGCAATGCAATACTAGTTAATTACCAACCGTAAAATATTACCATTTGGTTTATCTCTGCTAGATCTTGTGACTACCATACATTTTATTTCGGTGGGAATACTTCCTTTCCGTCATATTCAGGCATGTGTGCATACACACATACAGAGGTCAGGGCTACATTTTATTTCCCGCTTGTTGGATGGATGGACAAGAGGCCCAAAACCCGTTGGATTTGAAAGGCATGCTGTTTATCACCGTCTCAGTGATCAAGGTAGAAAAGCTGTTTCTGTATCATACAACAGCTTTGGATAACTGATAAGCCTTAGAAGAGGAGTAAAGCCACCAGCCCCCCAGGGTTGGGATGCTCAGAGGGGGGCTGCTGCAGAGAATGTTTCAGCACGTCGGCCAGCTCCCACCCAATCAACGGGGCGCTCCGAAAAGACGGGGGCTTTGCCGCAGAGACTGCTTCAGTACCTCGGACAGCTCCCGCCCAAGCCGTGAGATGCTCCCCAACTGCTGAAATCCGTTGTTTTAAAAGGTCGCAGCCAACATACAAAGAATAATACGTAATGCGTCCCTAATTAGCTGCACGTCTTCTGGTTTATATTTGAGTAGCAAAATGATTGCTCTAATCTAAATTCTTTAATCTTGACAAGAGCTGGTATCAGAAAAGCAGTTTTTATTTACATCTACTATCTTTTTAAACTGGTATCTCTTAAATAAAATGCAGCTGTTGTTCCTGAAGGAAAAGTGATTTAAGACGTACATCTATCTTTTGTAAATTTTTAGACATAACTTTTCCGGTTTTGAATAGCTATTTCTGAGAAAAGCGCACAAAAGTTTTCAAGAAGTTGATGCCACATTTAGCTCTGTCACTGATGTCATCAGACATTTTAAATACATGTATATTTATATGTATTTCATAAGGACACACTATATGCATGGACATTATGTTTATACTCATGCCTACATATCACACACACACACACTCACTCTCTCTCTCTTTCTCTCTCTTCTGAATTTTCCAGGAAAAAAAAAAAAACACTGATGTCAGGGCTTTCTGAATTGAAGGCAGATGCACTGTTCAGAGCCACATCAACAGATGTGTTCCTCAGTTCAACCCTTTTGCTTATCTGAGAAACAGTTCTAGGCATATATCAAATCAAGAAGAAGGAGCTGGAACTATATGCTCCAAACTAAGATGGAAGAAAGAGAGAAATGGGCGGAGATCATCAGAAACAAAATTCAGAAACCACTGCCTTTTCTTTCTCCTAGCGACACCTAGAGCCTATGATATGGAAACTGCAATGTTCTCTAGCGCATAACACAAATCGACAGTTTTAAGTCAGACTTAAGGCAAAAAGTGCATAATTTCTGTCTGCATTGCAGTTCAATTGTCTTCCCCAAGATTCTCAATAGTTTAATCCTCTAGAATTTTTCACCAGCCCCAATAAAACCCCTCCTTCAAAGACTTCCAGTTCCTTGAACCAGATGTCTAAAGAATCCACACATTTCCCTTAGGACCTGACCCACTGAAGTGAGGGACATCTCTCCGCTCGCTATCTGTGTAACCAAGGGAGTCTGGAAACGATCCAAAAGAAAACAAGAAAATTTCATGCAAGATCTGATACAGGCGGTGGGGGGAGTGAATGAGTGAGTGAGTGAGTGAGTGAGTGAGTGAGTGTGTATACAAACAAACTGCACTCCTTACAAACTTTTATCATCCATGTCAGTCTTGGCATTCTCCATTCATTAAAAAGAAAAATAAAAAAAAATGTCCAGTAACAACAAAACCTCAGTGGCTTTTTTCCGAATTGTCCCTGTGAAGGTTGTCAACACTTCCCCCCCCCCCCCAACCTTGCACTATTAAAGAAAAACCAAATGGTGAAGTAGTGTGACCTGAGGCAAGGCATGTTTGAATGACCACAACTGCCTGCTCAGTGCAGGGGCATGTACTGCCCTGGGCATGTCAGGGTAGGCTATCTGAGAGGAGCTTGTGTGAGGATCCAGGTGCCCCCAGGTGGGAAATTCCTCATAGGTACCTGCAATGGGTTCTATAACCCAACACGCCCTGCATATCTCTTGAGGCTAGAGCAGCCATGCCACCTCTGCTGCCAGTCCAAGAGAGCTGGTCTGGGATTTCTCTCTTTTCCTGGGAAAGAGAACAGCTCAGCAGGCAACTGTCTGTCTCTGTGGTCCTCCCTGGCCCTGGGAATAGCTGGAAGGGATCAACAGAGGTGGCTGGACTCAACTAGCTAATAAGCTGCCCACTAGTGTCCAGTCTGAGTCATCAGTTACTAAGGTGATATGCAAATCCAACCTTTGAAACCCAAGCTTCTAGCCTGAAGAAGAGTAAGAAACATGCTCCCTAAGAAGTTTTCTCCTAAGGCAGGTCTAAGGTAGAGCTGCTAGTCCAAGGCTGGGAGTGGGAGACAGGCAGGGCCTGATTCTCATCAGTAAAAATTGTGCTGGGGCCTGGAATAGGACACTGGGCCTCGGACGCTAGTGTTTTGTCCCTGGTGCCAAAATCACCACCCAAACTATCAGCACTGGAGGGGAAAGTGTCCTGGAGAGGTAAGAAGTAGAGGCCATGGGAGCAAAGGGACAGAGTGGGGGAGGCTGAGGAGGGCACAATGCACAGATTCTAGGGACAGGTGGGAAGCATGGGAGTTTATCTTCCCCAGTCTTAAAGCAGGAAAATAGAAAGCGGGGGGGGGAGGGAAGGAGGGAAGGAGGGAAGGAAGGAAGGAAGGAAGGAAGGAAGGAAGGAAGGAAGGAAGGAAGGAAGGAAGGAAGGAAGGAAGGAAAGAAAGAAAGAAGAGAGGAAGGGAAATCAAGTAGTAAGCACAGATATATTGGATTCTCGCCGTGGGATGCAGAACACCGTACAGTAACCACAGGCATCCACACGCCCAGCGACACCCCACCGCGCCCCCAGCCATCCCACATCCCAGCAGCGCAGCCCCAAAGACGCCGCTCTCTCCAGCACCAGACCAAGCCCCGCTCCGGGACGGCGGTGACCGAGATCGGCGCGGAGGAGCGGAGGGGAGGGGAGGGGAGGGGAGGGGAGGGGAGGGGAGGGGAGGGGAGGCAGGGGGGCAGGAGGGCGACCCCGACCCCCGGGGACGCGGAGCGGCCGCGTCGCCCGCCCCCGCCCCCGAGCCCGCCCCGAGCCCCGAGCCCCGCGCCCCGCGCCCCGCGCCCCGCGCCGCCCCCCACCCGCCGAGATGCTCTTACGTCCTCGTCGTCACCGTCGCTCCGCGCCTGGTACTGGAACCGGGGCCGGCCACCCGCGCCTCCGCCGCCGCCGCCGCCGCCGCCGCCGCCGCCGCCGCCGCCGCCTCCGCGCTCCCGGGAGGGCGCCGCCGCGGGCGCCGGGGCTCCGAGGGGCTTGGGCCCCGCGCCGTCCTCCTCCGGGCCCTGGCCGCCCAGGAGGTGGCTGGCCTCCGGGGGCGCCGGGAAGGAGCGCGAGGTGTTGATCTTGCCCGAGAACCTCTGGTACAGCGAAGCCATCGGTGCCCGCGCCCGCGCCCGCGCCCGCGCCGGCGGCCCCGGGGCGTCCTGCGCCTCGCCCGGCCCTCGCGGGCGCCCGCCCCCCACCCCCTCCGGGGGACACGGAAGCAGCCGCAGAAGCGCGAGGCCGGCGGCGGCCGCTCCCCCGCGCGCCACTCTCGAGTCGCCGCCGGGCGCCCGCCTGGCTCGGCTCCTCCGCCCCCTCCGCGGCGGCTCGGCGGAGCCGGGGTCGGGGCGCGCGCTCGCCCTCGCTCCTTTCCGCTTCTTTTCAACTCCTCGCCGCGGCCGCGGCCACCGCCACGCCACCGCCACGGCCACCGCCACGGCCACCGCCACCGCCACGGCCACGGCCGCCTCGTCAAAGGCACTGGAGGAAGGATCCCCCCCCCCGAGAAACATAAAGGGAGGGAAAATGCCTGGGCCCCGGGATTGGCACCACCTAGAGACCGGCGAGGAGCCAGCGCGGATCTCGGCTCCCCCCGCCCCCCCCCCCCCCCGGCCCCTCGCGCGGCTCCTCCTCTCCCTCCCCGCCGGCCCCTCGGCGCGGCCGGGTAATGGCGCCGGGGGCGGGGGGCGGGCGGGGGCTCGGGCTCGGGCGCGCGGAGGGTTTGGGGGGCCCTGGCGGAGGGGCCGAGCCCCGGGGCGCCCACCCTCGGCGCGGGGCTGCGCTCTGCGTCCACACGCCGGGCCCGCGCCCCCTCGCCCTCGGGCTCTCCCAGCGCCTCCGCCTGCCGGGCCTGGGGGCGCTGGGTGGGGCGAGGGACGGCGAGCGGCGGGGCTGGGAGGCGACGGCTCGGGCACGCCGCTCTCGGACGGGCCCCGCTTGCTTCCCAAACCAAGCTCGTCTCCGAAAACAGATTCCTTTACTTCGCCCGGGCTCAGACAGCGGGGGGGGGGGGGGGGGGCGAGCCCGGGGGGGCGGGGCGGGGGCGAGCCCGGGGCGGGGGGCGAGCCCGGGCGGGGGGGCGAGCCCGGGGCGGGGGGCGAGCCCGGGGCGGGGGGGCGAGCCCGGGGCGGGGGGCGAGCCCGGGCGGGGGGGCGAGCCCGGGGCGGGGGGCGAGCCCGGGGGGGCCTGCCGGACGGCTTCCAGCAACTCTGCGGAACGCTCCTCCCTGCACACCCCAAGCCCACTCGTGCACGTGGCGAACTCCATTTTCATTTTCGGTAAACAGAGGCAGAGGCTGAGGCTTTGGGGACGCCGGCAACTTCTCCAAAGCTTGCTCCGCCCCCTCAACCCCCGACAGAGCGCCAGGGACCGGGACGAACCACACCACAGAGGGCGCCGGGCTCCGGGTGCGCCCCCGCGCATCTTGCTGCAGTCAGACGTGCTCCAGCGCCCCCGTGTGGAAAGACACCTACATGCCCGGGCGCCCGCTCCTACTCCAGGCGCCGGCGGCGGCTCCTCTCCTCCCTCTCCTGGGGTAGATAGTCCAGATAGTCCCTTGGGCCTCCGGGGACCCCCGCCCCCCTCCTCCCCGAATCCGCTCCTCGGGCCTTCTTTAGGCTCTCGGGGGCTCCTCCTCCTCGTCCCGTCTCCACGTCCCTTTCCCTCCTGTTTGCAGACCCTCCAGGTCGGACAGATGCTTCAGCGGAGACCAGGACCTAAAACTGCGGAGGGAGGGGACGGGTGGAGGGCTCGCACCTGCCCTTTGTGCTGTTCTTCCGCACCGGTTCAGAGTGAGCACCTGCACCATCACATTCCTCCCGGCCTCGGCCGTGACCCTGCCCCAGCTAGGTTCCCATGGCCACTCAGCAGGCCATACTGCGGGCTCACCAGCCTTTGCTGGGTCTGAATCCAAGACGATCTCCCGGAGTCACTGCCAGAGCCCCGACTCTGAGAAGACCCCTGCCTGGTCCTGAAATGGCCTCTTCCCCCACGCAGTGTCCTTAACTGGGAGGGAGAAACGGGAGGCTGGCAAATAAGGCTCTTGGGAGAACGTACCTTCCAGTCCCTTCCACGCTCTCCCCAAGTCTCAGCCTAGTGGGTAGTCCTGTTTTAATTGACATGTATTACCAACTCCCATCTTCTGTCGAATCCACTTTTGGTTTCCCTCTAATATGAAGAAAAGTGTGATTGTTAAAGTACTTTAAAGACACGTTTCCTTTGTGCAACCATGAAAACAAGCAAAACCAACATCCCAATAGCTAAGAGGCTGCCTGAACCAGCAAAAGGCCTGCGCATAGGCAGCTGTCCCACCCACAGGCCTGGGGGTGTAGAGGGTTTCACCAGCCCCTCTTTACTTTGAAGACAGAGGCAGCAATTACAAGAGCCATAAAATGTGACTTTAAAAGTCATCACATTTAGATAAATAGGAAGCCTTGCTGTCATCCCCCCTCCCCCGCCCCAGCTGTGCTTTTGATGGGAGGAAGCTGCCTTTTTCAGCCTGACTTGAAAGGAAAGCTCAGGCTGCTCCCTGCAGCATCTATGTCCTGACATTTCGCTAAATATAGAAGCTGTTAGGGTCTTTCTTACATAATATATATGAAATTTATATTTTCATATACATATGAAATTTTTGTGTATATAGTCACACAAACTGTAAGAAACAGCATTACATATTCCTTGTACTAACATTTGACACAAAATACAGTATTTATATGGAAGTAGCTTCTGTATCATACCCCATGCTTCATAGACGTATGCCTATCAACAATAATCGGTTAAAACTGAGCTATGGAAGGCACACTGGGACCCCCACTTTCTTTAAGCTTTGATTGATTGACTGATTTCAGAGAGTGCAGGGGAGAAGCAGAAGGAGAGAGACAAGCTGACTCTGTGATGAGCATGGAGCCCAACCTGGGGCTTCATCCCAGGAGGCTGAGATCATGACCTGAGCCGAAGCCAAGAGTCAGATGTTCAACTGATTGAGCTACCCCAGATGCCCCTGTGTCCCTCATTTTTGAACGTCATTCACAGATCAGCTTGTGGGTATTCAAATCACAGTTTGGTCCGTGTTAGAAATCCTAACTAAATGATTTAGACAACACGATAAGCAAGTTTTACTTAAAATCATTTATAAAATGAAGAAACGATAAGACTCACAAACAAGTGGAGGACAAGTTGGAGTACACATTTGTGTTTGAGAGAACAAATTGAAAATTAAGCAGGAGAAATGGGGGGTGGGTGGGTGGGGGGGGGAGAGGTGCTCCAGGCGGAGTGACTGTTCTAGACTTTGAGTGTGAGTATGTGTATGCATGTTTGTACATACTTCACACATGGCTTAAGCATGTCTTTACAAATTGCAGTGTATTTTTTAATATACTGTCAGGACTTGGAAGTCCCAAATATAAGAGTCAGCCCGTCAGTGTGTTGGGCTGAGTGAGGAAATGCAGTCGCAGAAAATTGCAACTATGGCATTTTGTGTTTATGATACATAACTAATTCGCTTATTGCCTTCAAAAACCTTTTCAGATCCCCAGTTTCTTAAACAGGGGAAGAGGTTCTGAAGAGTAGCAGAACTTCCCAATGAGCATTTAAATATAGGTGCACCTGAGGACACAGGTCAGTAATATCCTCCGCTCACCAATCACCGAAGATCTTGAGTGTACTATATTGAAATAGATTCCCAGTTCTGCTTACTGGGTAAATATGGGAAACTATTTTTGAAAATGTTTCATGGATTATATCATATCAAGATATTAATTCCTCAATACTCCTTACACCCATGTCCACTGACTTATTTTTCCATCGAGTTGTGTATTATTTTTTCCCGTTTATTAAATAATAAAGGGGTGTGTGTTTATTTTCCCAGGAACCAATTTACAAAACAAATATGATTAGTCATTGGAATTAGGCAAATGCTGCAAAATATGGTGGGTAGTCATTTTTTAAATGACAATGAAAGGAACTTTGTCATCCACATGCCAGCTAAGCATTGTAAAAATATCAAAAGTATACTGAGTTCAGCAGGCTAAGCATGACTTTTATTAGCTAAGAGGTTTTTTTTTTTATTTCTAGGAGAGAATTATATCATGTACTTTACTTCCTCTTTCTCTGTGAGGGAAAGGACGAGAGCAAAGCCCTATTTATGATTTTTATTCATTCCAAATGCTGAGACGTGAGAGATGAAATAACCAGCGGCATGTGCTGATGAAAGAGCCTTCCCTAAGACACTGGGCACCAGCATCTTCTAGGTATTATCACCTTGTACTCATACCAAGGGGGAGAAATAAAACAAATATTTGGGTAGTTTGAGAAAATATGGCGTTAAATGCATAAATACAAAGCCTATGCCCAACTAAACTCTCTCTACATACCTATCTTTAAAAACAATTTTTTTTTTTTGCAAGATGCCTACCCACAAGGGGAGCTGGCTAGCATGATTTCTTTACAAACTTTACAAACAGGAAAGGTCCAGCACAAGAAAAATGGGGCAGCCCCGGTGGCGCAGTGGTTTAGTGCCGCCTGCAGCCCAGGGCGTGATCCTGGAGACCCCCGGATGGAGTCCCACGTCAGGCTCTCTGTATGGTGCCTGCTTCTCCCTCTGCCTGTGCCTCTGTCTCTATGAATAATAAAAAAAAAAATCTTTAAAAAAATAATAAGAAAAAAGAAAAATGAGTTGCGTGGTCTTAGCTTTTGAAAAACACGAAATTAAAGTTAATTTGAGCTTTTTGAATTGATACATGACAAGTAATGTTTTAAAGGGAAACATTTACTTTAACCCTAAAATTAATAAAGTTCACTGTTAGCTCCCCATGGCATTTTTATTTACATCTTAATACAGCCATTGTGCAACTGTGTGTTTCGTAGGCATCAGCGCTAACACCTACTACAGACGACTAACCCCCTCGCCCTGTGCCCACAAACACACACAGTCAATCAACACAAGCAACCAAGCTGATTGTCACGTCGGTACAACAGCCACTGATTTAGCTAAAAAGCTGGATGGGGTCAACCCACAGAAAATATTTGTTCCAGCCTGGTGGTGGAGGGGGAGGCTGTCCCTCCACCCTCTGTTCCTTTAGAGGTGCTCCCTCTTGCCTCTAACATCTGCCCACTGCCCACCTGCCCTCCTCCCACTCTTCCTTTTTCTCCTTCTCCTTCTTGTCCTTCACTCCTGTCCTCACTCTGGGTCAATACCAATAGGCTGTGTATTTCTTTCTCTTTTCTACAAATTCCTTGCTGCTGAGTACTTATAAAATCTCATTTCTAATACTATCTCCTTGGAAATAATCCCTTTCCCTCCTGGAGGAGGCACCAACCTCTGTCTTTTCACGTCCTAGTTACTCAAGAACTTCCACGTGTTTTTCCAAGGCCCTTAAGATCTGGAGAGCATGAGATTTGGAAGAGAGTTTGTTGTTTCTGTTTGTCCCTGGTGATCATTTGAACATAACAATGTCGTTATCTGAACTCCCTTAATTCATATATCAAGTAATATTAGATTAAAAGGGACGTGATTTCTGCTCTGAAATGCCCCCAGAGCTCCTCGCCCTTTCCAACCATGCACCCCTCCAGTCTCATGAATTAAGTTAAATCTGATCCCCTTTAATATTAAAGTGATGTTAATGAGCCTCTGCAATTCAATGCTTTGGTGCTTTAACCAACAGAGGTGATGACTGTGTTCTAGAAGAAAAAGCTTTTATTTGCTCTCTTGTGACCAACGGCAAGCATTTTGAGATTCCAAGGCACAGTGACACAGGCTAGCAAGTACAGGGCTCCAAGCCTCATGGGGGGCTTTTGAATTTATTTTGTTTATTATTATTGTTATTATTACTATTTTGCATCAAGTCACCCAAAAAAGGTTTTTAAGGCTTTTACTTGAAAACAACAATGGAATAGGAAAGGAGTGAAAGAAACAGGGTCGTTCAAATGCAGGGTCTTCTTTGGATAGTGGAAAGAGTTGATGCTGAGTCATTTAATCCTGCCATGTAAATTATACTCATTTGCAGGCCAATGGAAATAGAGAATTTTTAAAAATCTGACTCCACTAAAAATGATTCCACTTAGACAATGGAAAGGGATATGGCACATTCCTAGAATGTACAATAGGAGTAAAATTTAGGGAACCGGAGTGTGAGGCTGATGTAATCCACCCTAGAAAGAAGGGGCTGGCCAGCCAGAAATAGCAAACAAGTAAGGCCAGCCCAGTGAATTGGCCTGGCCTCCAGGTCCCTGTGCTGCATTTGGCTGCAAGACACAAAGAGGGAAGAGAGGAGAGGCTTCAAGCAACAATGGGCTGCCTTGGAGCATCTGGGCCAGCAGCCCCTGTGAGTGAGGCAGGCCAGGGTGGGAGCAGGGTCAAGTGTGTAATGGGGCAGTCTGAGTAAGAGCTGTCTGTTTCAAGAGTGTGGCTACATTTCCAAGCTATAAGTTTCCAGGTTGGCATGCTTCATCTTTGAGATAAGAAGCTGTTATTTCCAGGGCACCTGAGTGGTTCAGTCGGCTGTGTCCTGACTCTTGGTTTCAGGTCAGGTCATGATCTTGGGGTCGTGGGTTCAAGCCCCGTGTCAGGCTCTGTGCCTAGCCCAAAGTCTGCTTGAGATTGTCTCCCTCTGCCCCTCCTCCCACTCATGCTCTCTCTCTCTCTCTCTCTCTGAAATAATCTTTTAAAAAGTCATCATTTCCATATTCGAAACTAGGACAAATTGAAATGTTGTTCAGCAAATATTTTTTCATCCCAGAGCCTATCTAATGAGGTATTCTAAACTGCCACAATGACCTCCTGAATGACTTGCTTTGGCCACTGGAATATGAAGTGACATGATGCAGGCAGAGCTCTCAGGCCATCTGTACAGCCTGCCCAGGTGATCCACCACATAAGAATGTGTCCTGGGTGGCTGCTGCCAGGTTGGCTTGGCCTCCAGAACAAGCATACTTGGAGAGACCTGAACTCACAGGTCTGAAGTCCATCCAATCCAGCCATCAGGGAACATAGAGTGCAGCCACCTAGCTGAGCCCATGGCAGATCCGCTAAATCACAGTTGACCAGCACAAAGATGGATCTTGGAATAAATACTTGCTGTATATATAAGCCATTGAATCGGAACAACTTGTCATATAGTATGCTTGTCTCATTTGCTCTCTAAAACGAAAACCAAATCCATGCATGAAAAATGGTACAGCTAATGTCCGTGTTTATTGTAAGCATTTCACCTACTTATTCAGTGAATATTGGAATGCCTAGTGGGCACCAGTCACCGTGCTGTGTTCTTGGGATGAAATGATGGACTAAAACGAACAGTCTTCGCTTTCCTACAGATTCTAGTCAATACTCCTTATAATGACTCAGAACTGATGTTATAAATTACATGGCCAGATGGATAGTGACTTCCTTTCGTGAATAAATGTATTTTTCTCAATTTCTCGCTTATTCCAGTACATTTACAGCCCTGCTAGTTTTATTAGGAAAAGACTCTTAAAAAACACTAGAACACTAATGTGTTCACAATAATGCTCTAGTTATTTATTACAGGAGCGCTAAGTGGCATTTTCAATCCCCTCAAAGAACTATCTCTAGACCAGCGATATAAGGATCATTTAGGAATTTGTTTGGAATTAAAAGCCTGGACCCCATCTCAAACCTACTAAATCAGACACTCAGGGCTAGAGCCCCACAACCTGTATTTTAATTAGCCCACTAGGTCATCCTGATTGATGCATGCTCAAGTTTAGCAAACACCAGACTAGAATAATGTACTCGAATGTTACTCTAAATGGTACCAAGGTGACCTCGAAGATCCCAGGGTTTACCAATTCAAATGTTTGCTTTTTCCCAGGAAATGGTTTACCAATTCAAAACACTTAACAAGAATTTTCCAGAGGGTAAGAAGTTTTTGAGAATGAACAAAGCCTGTCTTCCTCATTTAAATAGAGGTTATCTGAGCAGCTCGAATTCAAAATGGAATGGTGTACAGTTGGTCTTTTCAGGACATTTTCAGAATGCTAATTCACCCCTGAATTGAGATGTTGAGGGGTCATCTCAGGAAGAAGGCAGTGGCCAGAAGAGGATTAACAAGGCAGACACCAAAGACATGATCCAAGTCAAGACACCATGCTTCTTGCGGCTTATCTCAGAGATACTTTGATTTTGCACATTAGCATAGAGCCTCTCTCACCTTGCCAGAATATATGAAATTTGGCAGGCAAACTCTGCAGAATTGCAAGGAAATTTTTTTAAAAAACATTACTTTCAAAAATTGATTTCATTAAAAAATCCTCAGTACCTCTGGTTTAGACCCACTGCTTTTTTAATGTAATAAGAAAAAACTTTGTTATGAATTAAAAATCAATGAAGTTAAACACATTTAAGTAGAAAACTGACTTTTATGAACTTAATTTTCCTGAATCTACTCCTTTAAGGCACATCAAAATGCCCATTATAAACTCCATTTTCTTTCCCACCACCACTTCAGATTTTCTCCAGATTTCCATGGAGCATACCTATTTTTATGAACACAAATGTATACTTAAAAATGAGCTTTCTCTCAAAAATTTTTTAAGATATTATTTATTTATTCATGAGAGACACACACAGAGAGAGGCAGAGACACAGGCAGAGGGAGAAGCAGGTTCCATGCAGGGAGCCCAATGTGGGACTCGATCCTGGGACTCTGGGATCACGACCTGAGCCGAAGGCAGACGCTCAACCACTGAGTCACCTGGGCGCCCCTTCTCTTGAATTTTAACACATTCTTGGGGACCACATGTACAAGTTCGATATTTGTGGATAACTATCAGCACCCACACAGATTCTAAATATGAAGTGTGACACCTGACCATTGGAAACAAAGTAAACTCCCCGCCTGTGGTCTGACTCTTCACATTGTCTTGAGCGAATACAAGAGATATCATTGCGAAACCCTGATTCATGCATAGGTGACTATGTCAGATATGAGAAGCAGTGGGTTCTCATTAATGAAAACATTATATTAGGAGCAATAAAACTGAAATGAAGCCGCTCATTTGCTTCACGTGGGTAATTCACTCCATTGTGCACTGTAACTCTATCAGCTGCACTCTACCCATTTCTGAACAATTTCCTTTTCATAAAGAGGGAAAATAGGTTTGTCTATACTACTAATTGCATTTCAGATCATTGTAATTTGGAACTCAAAAAAAGTAATTCTCCCAACAATTACTTATATTTATATTTTGCTTGACAGGTAAACAGAAATTGCCCGTTGGCTAAATAAATCCATTAGTCATATAAGCCTGCAATTTGAACAGCATTTTTTTTTCTCACTCACCCACAGCAAAAATAAAATTGACTCTCTGCTACAATAGGATGAGGTGGATCCCATTTGTTCCTTAGATTGAGCTGAGTCCCTGATGGGTCCTATTACCTCAGTCCTCTGCACTGTACCCATAATCACCACCATTTCATTCCCTTGTAACCCAACAATACCCAAATTGCATCATTTATACAGAATCTTTTCAATCTTTGTGAGGAAGGATGGATAAATTAATGCTTTTAAAGGACTCTGAAGGATTTCTGAGCCATCTTATGGTAAAAGCAGCTGCAGCAAAGGCTCTATTTCCATCCGTGTTTCAAGATTCCTTTATTTCTCTTTCTCTCTCTCTCTCTCTCTCTCGCTCTCGCTCTCGCTCTCGCTCTCAGCTCTGGTATGATGCACCATGTCAGGTTTAACTTGGAATGAGATGTAAATGGCTGGTTACAATCTAAATGAATTCTGAGTCTCCAAATATCTTTTTCAGTACTTAATTTACTCAAAGAGAAATGATATAAAGTCATTAAATCCAAATATGGGCTAGAATACAAAATTCATGAGTATGCTAAGATAAAATACAAGCCTTCAAACAACTTACCCACTTATATCGCAGACCCTCAAGTGGTATACTTGTACCATGATGGGCCCTTTAATGGAAAACTTAGAGTAAGTACTAGTCTAGCATTTTATCCACTGATTACATCTGCATTTTATTAAGTCTTCCCATCTAAAACTGTGAATGTCAGGCCCTGAAGTCACAGCTACTGAATCCCCAGGAAGGCAGCCTGCTTGGATTGATCCACATGATGAAAAATAGCCACTTGATATGATGGCATCTTGCAAATGCAGAGCATCTCAATAGTTAAGCAACACCCAGCCCTTGGTTTCTGTTCCTGATTAAAGTGCAATGATGGTAATCTCCTAAATCAGTTGACACAGCTGCAGGAGAAGAATCAAAGCAAGTGATCCCCAGACTCTTCCATCTCCCACCAATCTTGGAGAGAGGAATAAGCATTGCTAAGATGAATGCATTCTGTTTCCGGGTGTTTTTTTTTTTTTTTCCTTCTTCAAAAGCCTTAACTAGGGAAGGATGTTGGAGAAGCTCACATGTTCACTAGTTCATTAAGTATTCCCAGCTTCTGTGCCTTTAATCCCCTTGGCATTTCTCTAAGCTGTATTAGTCAGATCTGACTCCTCAAGACATGATGCAAGAGTTCTACAAAGGTATCTCCTTCTTGTTCAATGACCTAAAAAATATCCCTGGAGAATGGCCATAATCAAAAATAGGAGAACAAATGGGTGTTGGCAAAGATGTGGAGAAAAAGGAATCCTCATGCACTATTGGTGGAAATGCAAACTGGTGCAGCCTCTGTGGAAAACAATACTGAGGGTCCTCAGAAAGTTAAAAACAGAATACCCTATGATCCAGCAATCGCACTCCTGGGTATTTACCCAAAGAAAATAAAAACACTAATTTGAAAAGATATATATGCACTCCCATGTTTACTGCAGCATTATTTACAATAGCCAAGATATGGAAGCAGCTCAAGTGTCCATGGATGGATGAATGGATAAAGAAGTGGTGTGTGTGTGTGTGTGTGTGTGTGTGTGTATACAATGCAATTATATATTATATATATATTATATTATAATATTTTAATTATATTATAATTATACATATATATATATACAATGGAATTATTAGCCATAAAAAAGAATGATATCTCGTCATTTGTGGCAACATGGATGGAACCAGAGGGTATTACACTCAGTGAAATAAGTCAGACAAAACAAATACCAAATGATCTCATATGTGGAATCTAAACAACAAATAAACAAAAAGAAGAAACAGACTCATAAATACAGAGAACAAACTGACAACTGCCTGAGGGAAGGGAGCTAGAGGGACGGGCAAAATGGGTGAAGGGTTGTGGGAGGTAGAGGCTTCCAGTCATGGACGAACGAGTCACGAGGATGAAACGTACAGCACAGGGAATAGTGTTGGTGGTGTCATAATAGTGTTGTGTGGTGACCAATGGTAACTGCACTTGTGATGAGCACAGCATAAGTTATAAATGTGTTGAGTCACTATGTTGTACCTCTAAACGAATGTAACAACTACACTTCAATTTAAAAATAATAATAACCCTAGATTTGGACTGCATTGCATGCTGGGAAAGAACTGAATATTATTCACTGAATTGGTGCTTTGAGGAAAGCCACAGCATTTTTGTTTTCCAGGGGGAATTATACAGATTTTTTTCTGTAAGCATATTCTCACATGCGTTCTTCAGTGAGAACCACCTGTGTGACAGACCCTCCCTGGTCACCCAAAAGCTCTGTCACGGTCCCTTCCTACTTTTTGCTCAACAATATAGAATTTATTTTTTTTTAAAAAGATTGTATTGATTTATTCATGAGAGACACAGAGAGAGAGGCAGAGACACAGGCAGAGGGAGAAGCAAGCTCCCTGTGGGGAGCCCGATGTAGGACTGGATCCCAGGACCCCAGGATCACGCCCTGAGCTAAAGGCAGATGCTTAATCAACTGAGCCACGCAGGTATCCTCGATATAGAATTTCTATTCTCCAGCGACAATTGTCTGCTTAGGTAAGAGATGCAAACAGTTTTCTGCGTAGCTACTGGAAGGATTTTTTTCCTCCACAATAAAATAAAAGAGAATGGTGGGAAGAGGGACCCTCCCTACTACCCCACCCCACCTCCGGCACTGCCTCCTTCTGGATTCTCTGTGGCCACAACACAAAAGAACACAAAGGTGATGCAAACTCTGCACCCTGACAACATGCGGTTGCTGAACAGAACCAGACCCCCAGACAGAAAGCCCTGTTTGAGCTCCTGTCCATCGGGAACCATTGTGCAGCTGTGTCCTCACACATGGAGTCGTGCCCCAGCTCCTCCTGTCCCCGGGCCTCTGCAGGGGGAGGATTCACTGAGCATGGGCTCTCTCCCGCTGGCATGGGGATGTGCAGAGAGGCCAGGCCACAGCACGGGGCCCCCAAGGCGTCCCAACAAGCTGTTATTACAGGGGAAGCCAAAATCTCTTACACACATCACCTTCAGAAAAATTATAGCTGCCTATGGCTGATAATCTACAAAACACATCATTAAGCTCCCCCCCCCCCCGCCCCGCCACCCTCGGATTCTCTGGTTGGCTGTGGTCTCTGGGAAAATGTGTGGACTTGTCATCGACTTTCACACTCTCCTTCAGCGGGAGCATCTGCAGGAAAATGTGTTCCAACTCCCAGGGGCCTCTCCCGTGTGGAGTAAAGAAACATGTTCTGGAAGATACTCCTGGTCCAGGGTCGCTAATGCCACCAAGAAGCAGCGTGGGTCTGAAACAGGACGGGTAGGGAGGAGAGAATCATGGTTTTACCAAATCAAAACATGAGAACTCGTGCTTATCAGCACTTTGTACTCAAAGTGCTTTCAAATATGCAACCCCCGCCCTAAATGGTCGCCTAAGAAGCAAACCCTGACTTGGTGTCAGGAGAGCCAGTGTGGAAGCCATCGTACCGGAGCTGCTGGGAGCCAAGAGGCGGCAGGTGGAGGAGCAGCCAGGAGGAGCAGAGGGGCTGCAGGCAGCAGGTGCATGTGCCTGGGGCACCAGCAGTCAGAACAAGGAGGGAGAACACAGGTAAATACAGTCCACCTCTGAGGGACACACAGAACCTTGCAATCAGAGTCTCTGGGAAGAAACTAGTTTTCTGTACACGTATATGTTTTTATTGGGATGAAACACAGGAGGGTCCGTGCTTTTGAGTCTTAACCAGCCTGCACGGTGGGGGGAATGGGAGGAATGCTCCCTAAAATGTGAATGAATGGGACTTTGAATTGAGGCAAGGGCCAGCAACATTTCAGATGATATTATCTAGAACTTGGCATTGGGAAAAGAACACAAGAAAAACATGCTCATGGGGTACGGTCCCTGTGTCTTACAGCCCGTGTTGAATTGTCTGGACTCTGTGCGTGATTGCTCTTTTCTTTGATCCAGGGGAAGAAAACAACATGAGGAAAAATAGGCTAATATATTTCTCACAATTTCACGGATTTCTTTAATTCTCATCTCTTCTCATGGCTTCTCTTGCTCAGTCTACACCAATGGCACCCTTGGGACAGCGTCCCTATCATTTCAAAACAACTTGCCAAATCCTACTCGCTGACCGCTGACCGCGTTTTCTTCTGACGTCCCTTTGGTGAATTCAATCACCTGCAAAAATCAAAGCCTCAAAGCAAAGCAAAGCCCCATGAAAACAAAACCAAGAGTCCTGTGAAGGCACTGATTCTGAGCACACGGAGACGTTGCCACTTGAGGGTGCTATGGCAGTTCCCAAACGCAAGTGTGCTCATCCGGCAGGTGGAAGGGCAGCCCTTCCTTCAGATCACCCCATTTCTGCATTTGACGACGGCAGGGGAAACGAGCAGCCTTTCAGAAGACTTTTGTTTCCTATGAAAAGGAAGACCGCCGCTCTATAAATGTCTTAAATGCTCTCAGATAGATTAAAGTCAAGTCAGTAAATGAGCCATAACTGTGCCTTCTCCTTTACTGAAGATTCCGATATTCCTGGGGGTGGGGGAGGGCCAAGAAGGAGCCAAATTTCCATTCATGATGGAGGTCAGACACATCCCAGGGATGGCTTTGTGCCAAGAATTCTGTGGTTCAGAAGGGACCCTGGGGGGTCACCTCTAGCCTGGCTTATCCACTGTGCCCCCGTGAATGGGATGCCGATGAAGAAGGGGAGCAGCAGGGGAGCCACGAGGAAAGAGAGAGGTGGACGGGACTATAAACCAGCTTCATTTGGCCTAGACTGACTTATCCTACCTATCAGTCCCCCTCCTCCCAGGCCTCCTCCTTCCAGGATAGAAAGGAACCCAGACAGAAGAGGCCCTGCTATGACAGCAGACACCTTTTCCGAGGAACCATGCAGTGAATCGGGGATCAGAGAGTAGCCATACGATGGCCATGTCTGCACAAGCCTTCCTGGAGAGGAAAAACTTCATGTTCTTTGTAAAGTTATTCACTAATTTGGAAAAAGCAGCTTTACAATTCCTTTTCAGGCACATTTTAAAACATGCATGTGTTTATACAAATGTGCAATGGATCTGGGAAGCGAGGACATCCACGGGTCCCGGAGACACCTCCACATGAGCTCTGAATTTATTTACAAACTTTCGATCCACAAAGGGTTTTGTTGACGAATAAGAACAGATTCAATAGCAGGGGGAACTTTACTATCATGCGTTTTACAGACAGCATCTTACTTAGTAATTTTATTTTTATTTTTTTTTAATTTTTTTTAATTTTTTTAATTTTTTGATAGTCACAGAGAGAGAGAGAGAGAGAGAGAGAGAGAGAGAGAGAGGCAGAGACACAGGCAGAGGGAGAAGCAGGCTCCATGCACCGGGAGCCAGATGTGGGATTCGATCCCGGGTCTCCAGGATCGCGCCCTGGGCCAAAGGCAGGCGTCAAACCGCTGCGCCACCCAGGGATCCCTTACTTAGTAATTTTAAAAGGTCTATGGCATGGGTATCACAGAGCTGGGATTCCAACCCAGTTCCGAGTGCTACATTGTGCAGGAACATGCACGCTGGTCCTCTGTCATTTACTGGTGGCATTTTGATGAGTCACACACTTACAGCACGTCCCAGGAAGCTGTGAAGTTGAATTTCCAGATGGCGCAATCATAGCTTTACGTCAAAGCCTAGCTCAAAAGCCACTTCTTCCAAGAGGCCTTCTATGATTTTCTATTAATCTGCAGAATCCTGTAACACCTGTAAGTACCTGCTTCATAAAACACACAACTCTCCACCTTGGGCCATTCACTCATTTACTCACACAGCACATAGTATTGAGCATTTGCTATGGCTGGTCAGGTCTCATCTCCCCCATTAAAAGCTCCTTAGTGAGAAGATATGTGTCCTACTAAGGTCCATGCAGGGAACCCTGTGGCAGACAGAGAAGGTGTTCCAATCACAAGGAAGTTCATCTAAGCCACGCTGATCTCAGTCTTCACAGAGGTGATGGACTGGAAGACAGCACATGGGAGTCCACTGGGAGGAGCTCCGAAGGGTGGCCACTGGGACATCAACGAGGTGAAGATGCTCTTCTGTTCACAACAGGGCTCTAAAGAGACTGTGAGCCATAAGCCAGCGGTAGGTTATTTATGAAACTGGTATATGATTTTAGAGAACATTTTGAAAAGTCTGCCACACTGTATTTTCCTTCCATGTGCACATCAGGCTCTTCCCAGACAGATACCCTGCTGGATGCCTCCCTGGATGTCCTTCCCCAGGGCACAAGCTCCTTGAAAGGAGAGACTGCTTCTGTCTGCCTGCCCTCTGCTCAGAAGCAGTGTCTCTCTCAGTTTGTGGGATACAAGCAGTAATACTAGCAGCATTCAACTGGCTATTCCCTTAGTTCTTCACCTAGTAAGCCATTTTTTTAAATATCTTTTTTTTTAAGATTTTATTTATTTATTCATAGACACAGAGAGAGAGAGGCAGAGACGCAGACAGAGGGAGAAGCAGGTTCCATGCAGGGAGCCCGATGTGGGACTTGATCCCGGGTCTCCAGGATCACACCCCAGGCTGCAGGTGGTGCCAAACCACTGCGCCACCGGGGCTGCCCTAGTAAGCCATTTTTAAAAATAGCCTTGTTTTTAATTACTGCATCAGTGATTCTTCAAAAACAACTCTATAAATATTTGCTTGAAGGGCTACCTGTGAACCTCAGAAAAATACCGGAGGCTCTGGACAAAAGCCTCTGGATAAGCCTGCCATGTGGTCCTGGGAGATGCTCACTACTGGCTTCGACAATGATTCCATCCCAGTGAACATTTGAGAACACCAGCAGGAAAAATGAATCCACAGAATGTAAACAGACTAAGATCTTGCTTCTGAGGTACCTGTCAGGGTCAAAGTTGGTCCTGGTCAATGACCTCTTTCTTCACTGGCTCCCAGGAAGGCCGTCCTCCCACCAACTCGAAGCTGCTCCTATATAGCTTACTCACTGAATTTGCAACTGATATGATTTTCCACCAAGCCTAGGGATTTCCAAATGTCTCCATCAAGACTCATGGGTCTAACTCAACCTTGTGCTGGAAAAGGCTGAGGTGGAACAATAAAACATATTGCTTGGAATATTCTCAAATAAATTGTGTCTCAATTTCCTTTTGTCTTGGGATATCATTTTTACTGAGATTGCTGATGACCAGGCACACACACCAAAAATGTGCCTGTTGGGTCTCTAAAGGCCAAGAAATGTCACTATGTGTTGGGGCACACAGCATGGGTAGGGGGAGCAGACCAATGCAAGCATTGGCACCCTCCTGTCACCACACCATCTCACTACACACAACAGATCTTGCATGGACACGGAAGTACATCAAGTGACTACAAAGGTGGCAATTCTGTTCAGAAATCCTATTTCCTAGTGGAAAATATCTCTTGCTTGAATGAGCAGAATACTTGCAACACAGATAAGCCATCTGCTCTCCATTTCTTGTCCTACTTCCCGCAGAAGGGTATAAATGGTGCCCAGAGTATGACCTGCATGTCTGCAATCTGAGCTCGGGCTCTTTCTACATCTCACATGCCCCTGAATAACAGAACCCTGCAACTGGATGATTTCACAAATGGCAGAATAAAAACCCTAACTCAGGGCCTCAACATCGCTGTAGGCAAGACATTGGAAGCTCAGTTCCAAATGTGTTTCTCGTTGGAGCCAGTGATTAACACTCATTCTAGAGAATTGTTAAAAAGCATTTTAAAAATTTATACGATGTTCCTTTTAACACACACACATTCACCAAGTACCTATTGGCTTTTCATCAATCTCCCTGGTGCCATGCCATCACTGTCCCTTGGGTCAACGGGTTCACATGTATGTGACAGTCTATCCATGTCTTAACACTTCATGTTTGCCAAGGAATTTGACAAGGAGGGTTGCTCTGCTCTTATCATCAATATGGCTAATAAATACATTGCACGGAAGGTGTGAAAAAGGCAAGCAGTACCATTACGATCAATGGAAATCATCTTTGTGGGTATCTATGGACGAGATTTAAGATTTAAGAACATCCATTCTGTACCTTTCCTATAATTCTGAGCTTCTTGATGCTTTTATGTTTTCCATATGGCTTCTCTAGGTGTGTTTATATTGATAAATGCTTTCTGGATAAAAGCATCATGCTAGATGATCGGTACCTATAGACAGAACGTGTCCAACTGAAGCTGGATGCCTCAATCCCTGATTGAAAGAAGAAAGATTTTTTTTTTTGCTCTCATGGGGGGCAGAAAGGAAATAATGCAAATGAGTAGTGTCAGGAAGACACCACTCGGGCTTGTATTACTAGTTCATTATCTGTAATGAATGAAGTGATTCACATAATTTCACATTGAGAGCCACAGTAATTACTGTATCATTGTATCATTGCTATATATGAGAGGTGATGAATTCTAGATACAACTTATACACTTTACTTATTTATTTTCAAGTCTCAGAGCAAATCCACTACTTTACCACACCATAATTCTTTCCTAATGGAATCTTTTCTACTCTCTCCTTCAGAGATGGCACATAAGAATACATCATCCACCAAAGCTTATGATTATCCAGTGAGTGACTTCTCCACAAAAAAAAAAAAAAAAAAAAAAGGTAAAGACTTGACCCCCAAAATGCAGAGGTTGAAAATCTTTGGATCCAAAGGAGTTGCTGCATCCAGGGGGCTCAGGATTGGGTGGGAAACTAAGATGTGGGAACAGATCAGTTTGAAACTGTGGACATTGGCCACATGTGGTACATGTCTTAGCTTCAGAAAAAGGTCAGTTCTCTGATTTTGGATTGGATGGACATAGGACTTTGAATTAAATCAATTATTAGGACCGATAGACTGATCCTCTCAATTTTCTACTGGTTGAGTCTTCATGACGCAAAAGCAACCTTCCAGTAAGTGGATAACAGAAGGAAAAGGAGAATGGAAATAGAAATGAAAGGAAGTGAATGTCAAGCACCCAGAAGAGGGTTGGAGGGAGGCTCATGTACACCCAGACATATGCAAGGATGACTTGCTTGTCCTGTGCTGCTCTCACAATCTCAGACATTTCAAGATGGCGTTTTGTGTATTGAGGCATTTCAAAAGCAGGTTAAGGAGGAACTGGTGATCTCAACAGCCACACACACGCATGCACGAAAGGAGGGAGATGGGAAGGCAGTCAGTTCAATTTGCTTTGGGGAACCACGGCTATAGAGAAGGGGTCCACGGCACTGGTAGTCTTGGGCACCATGAGGGTCTGGAACCCGTCCCACGCCCTAATCTGTATCACCATAGACAAGTCTCATGTCTTCTATGGATCTCAGTTTCCTCAGCTACAAACCTGAAGGGTTAGAACAAGGAGACACTTGAGGTCCATTCTGGGTGTGCGCTCTTCCAAATACACTACCAGCAGCAGACACCCCTTTCTTGCTCTGAAAAGATCTGAGCAGGAACAGCTCTGTCTTCAGATAAAAATAAAGAGTGTTCAGTTTCTGGGAAGGAACAAACTTAGCTTGACAACAGTCATGTAGACAAATGTGGGTTATTTAGTTGGCCCCACACTTAACAAGACATCACTTGATACAGCCGTAAACACTCCTACTAGAAGCACAGGGATCCCAACATTCCTAGCAATCATCTCCGTGAGCACTCTACCAGTATCATCACAGCAGAAATATTCCACAGTGTCACCACAAAGACGGACTATTTGATGCCTATGAACGGACTCAAATTCATCAATTTTATTCAAATGGCAAAGGGATCTCGAAACCATGTCCTACTAGAATAAAGTGATGAAGCTGTTTGTAATAAATATTGCTTGTCCTTATTTGCATAGGAAAGGACATCAGTAAAAAGAGGCACTGGGAGCCAGTCTGGAGGATATCTATGTTAAGATCCTGCTGGTTTCCAAAAAGAACCGCGATCATGAATGTGCTCTCTGTTTTCCAGAAAATTAACCAACCAAGAAATATGGGCAACCACGGGTTTGGGTCACAAAATCATTCAAGGTGACAAATACAACTGCACCAAAGACATATAGAGATGAAAGGACTGCAGATACAAGTCACCTCTTCATAGGGAAGATTTAGAGCCTGTAGGAAGCATGTAGCACGCTGGTCAACATGAGGAAGGGTCTCTCCACAACCAGGTGGTGAGGTAGGAGACCCATCACATGCTGAACTTACACGGGAATGTTGACACTCCTAGAGGCCTTGGAGATGATTCCATCTGACCTTCTTCATGGGAAGACAAGGGAACAGCCTGGGAATGCGAAAGGCTTCTCTGCAGAGTTAAATCCCATCCAGAGGAACAAAGAGAGAATGACAGAAAGAGAGAGAGAGAGAGAGACAGAGAGACAGAGGTAAAGAGACAGAGACAAAAAGAACAAACATTTTCTTTTTTCTTAACTGCAGACGTATGCACACCCGAGGGACAAAGCAGGAGGGCAGGCAGGTAGGTAGGCATTTCAAAAGATAATTTAGTGAGTCTACAGCCTATAATACAGCAGTTAAAAATCAGACACCCTTGAGTTCTAGAGCCGGAACCCCTGGAGATTCAGATTCTATCTCCCTCACTCATAGAGTTCTGGGCAAATGATTTAATGCCTTTGTGAGATGACATAGCTAAGTCCCTCCCTACACAGGTTCCCTGTGGAGTTAGTTGTGATTGGTGGTTTTACTGGCTGGGATTGCCTCAGAGACACAGGAGCACTGAGGCAAAAGGAGCTGAGCTGTCCTGCATAACAAATCTGCTAGTTGAGGACAGGGTGGAGACAAAAATCTCTTTAGAAACAAATGACAGGGATCCCTGGGTGGCGCAGCGGTTTGGCGCCTGCCTTTGGCCCGGGGCGCAATCCTGGAGACCCATGATCGAATCCCACGTCGGGCTCCGGTGCATGGAGCCTACTTCTCCCTCTGCCTGTGTCTCTGCCTCTCTCTCTGTGACTATCATAAAAAAAAAAAAAAAAAAAAAAAAAAACGAGACAAAGACTGAACATCTAGAACAATCTGGTAAAGCCTGTGTTTCTTTTCTCAGAATCATGTATTTAAATATATAAAGTAAAATCCATTGGATTACAAAGAAAACTCATTATTTTAAAACAGAGTTGTAAGTATATCAAAAAATAAATTTAACGTTGATTAACTAATGATCCACAATATAATACATTAAAAGCATAGACAGGTTAGAGTTAATAATTGTTTTTAAAGTTGTATTGGTGTAATGTCTCTTCCTGCTGAACTAAATTAATGACATTTAAGGGTGGGGTAGTCCTTCCTCGACAAAGAAACATGTCCATCAAGCTGGATATCCAGTTTTCACTTTTTCATTTTGAACCCCGGAAGAATGGAACCCCTGTTTTGAAAAGATACACAATTATAGGCAGAATGAACATTTTCAGAACTCACTTCATAAGGAAAAGATATCACAGTCTGCAGAAACACTAGATTTTCCAAATGGAGGTTTTGACTTAACCCCAAATGGAGAACACACAACTTACAGTCTTGTGGCTGAAAGACTAATGAGCATAGAATTGCCTGTGAGTCACTGATCTAATACTATTCACTGGGATTAATCTTCCTGATGAGAAAAAAAAAGGGATGCTGGGATGAAAAAAAAAAAAAAAAAGAACAGAATTGCCTGAGATTGAGCAGCTCTGACCACATGTTTGAGCACAGGCAGACAGTCCCAAAGACTCTGCAGCAGGACCAGACATTAGGACAACTGTGGTTCTGAGTTGGTGAGGAGAGTAACCTATATTTTGAGACATCTTTAATTGTCACTGTGATATGAAAATATCCATTTCTGCTGGTCACAGGTGCTGACAAAACTACTTCGTGTTTTTCCTACAGACAAACTGAAGGGAAGCTATGTTTCATTTAGGCACTGGTAAAGAATCTTTCTTTCATCCAATATCCGCTGAAATCCCCCGTTAAGAAATCTTGCTGCAGGGTCTGAGATGAGAAGGAGAGGTCTGGGTCTAAGAGAAGGGTTCCTGGTGATGAGGAAAACCCAGGAACTTTAAGACCAGAGAAGCCTGGCACTCAGCATGAAGACTTTCCTGTGTGTTTCCCCAAAACTTTTAGGGGAACAGATGAAGGGAATCAAGGGGACCAGCATCCAGTTATAAGATAAATGAGCACTAGGGATGTGGTGACTGTAGTTAACGGGGCCGTCTGGTATGCAGGCAGGGGGTTATGAGAAGTGGTCCCTGGAGTTCTCTGCACAAGGAAAAATTCTTCTCCTTTTTCTTCATTGTATCTATGTGATGATGGATGTTAACTAAACTCCCTAGAAGAATCATTTCATAATATTTCTAAGCCAAATCATTAAGCTGTATGTCTTACAGAGTGCCGGATGTCAACTAAATCTCAATAAAACTAGAAGGAATTTTTACAAAGACACCTGAGTCGGTGAGACCCAGCGCCCACCTTGTCTGATGGTGGTACCCCAGGACACGAGCAGGAAGGGGGGCATATTCCCTCTGGGGGCAGGAAGGACAGGGCGGGAAGGTAACAGCCAGCAAGAGCACTGCTAGGCCCCTGAGGTGGGGGACTGAGCAGGAGAAGCATCCAGCAGACAGCCTCAGACCACCGGGCAGCCAGGGACAGGATGTGAGTCAACCTGCTTATGTATAAATGGCCCAGAGACATTCAGATACTTGGCAAGATTTCAAAGCTGGAAAGGTGGAAACGATGGGGACCGCACCAGAAGGAAAGCCACTGTCAATGCATCAGGCTACGCGTGTCCAGCCACCAAGGTCGTCCAGATGGAGGGTGTTTCCAGAGAGCATGACTGCAACTGGGAGGGGAAATCCTGACGATAAGGCAAAGAGAGACTCCCCAGGCATGCAGGCAGGGCAGTGGCCAGCCAGGAGTCAGAGGAGAGCCTGGATACCCGACAAGAACCAAGGCTAATACCTGCCAGACAGCACGGAGGCCACACTTCCTCCACCCGACCTCATGTGCTTCCAGAGCATCACATTCTATATATGGCTTCAGAGCAACAGAAGCGTCATTAGACATGTTGGCACAACTCCTCGTGGGTGTGTCCCTGAGGCAGGTACACCTGTAGCCCCCTGAAAAGGAGGCTCAGCTTCCCCACCGTGCCCTACAGAGCCAGGACCAGGCTCAGGGCCTGGCGCCCAGGTGAACGCTTCCGCCATCTCAAGGAGACATGTCCCCTGCAGCGCTGCATGGATGAAAGACTGGCAGCAGGCTGTTTCTGATGTTTGGGTTGATTCCATTTGGAAGATGTCAATAACATTTCAGAAAAACACAGCTCTGGAGCAGAGAAACAGCCAGGGAACAAAACTTGTTTTTTGATGTAGACATTTCCAATCTTCCACTGCACTGTCCCAAGGTAGAAATGGGCCTGCGGTCAAATAACAACTGTCCATGCCTCTCACTTAAATTTGAGTTAGAAAATTGCTATGTGGAAGTTTTTCAGAGAGAAATTCCTTAGGTCAGCACAGATGCAGCGGTGAACCCCCATGGATTCTCCCCAGAGCCAGGCTTCAGGACTAGGAACAGAGTGGAGAGTGTGTGTGCACATGTACACGTGCATGCATGTGTGTGTGTATGTGCATTGATGTGTGTGGCATGTGTGTACCTGAGTGCATGCTTGTGTATCCACCTGTGTAGTGTGTGCATGTGTGCATGCATGCCAGTGTATGTATGTGCATGTGTATGTGTGTGAATGTGTGCAGTTTACACATGTGCATATGTGTGCATGCAGTATGGGTACACATGCGTTTGTATCCATATGTGTGGTGTAGGTGTGTGTGTACACAGATATGTATGTGGTGTGTATGCACACATGCTTGTGTGCATGGGTGTGGTGTGGGCCGGGGCGTCCTCACAGCCTGCAGAGGGAAACATGCCCTGGTAAGGCCAGGGCCATGGGCAGCTGGGGTGAGCTGACCACAGCAGTCATGCCAGTGGCAGGAGAGTTAAGCAGGTAGAGACAGTAAGGGATGGTAGGGACAGAAGTGATGGAAAGACCAGGAGAGCCTCACAAGCAGCCGAATCTGCTTCACCACCTTCTTCCTTGAGAGAGAACCCAAAATACAGAATGAAGAACAAAGAAACAGTGTGGCTTTTGTGAAGGCGGCAGGGGGGTGGTGTTGTCTGTCCTGAGGATGAGTCACGGAAATAAGAGAGGAGGTGGCAGGCACTCTGACTGCTAACCCTACCAAGGGGAGTACACAGACACCACGTGGATGTGCGTGTGTGCGTGAGCCGGCTCTAATCTGGGAGAGGGGCGTTGTAGGGTGCATCTTGCAGAGCAGAAGCATGTGCACTACTCTGCAGAGGGAGCACTCCCAGCCAGAGAGCTGCAAGCCCATGGAGATGCCAGGAGCAGAGATGTCCACCTACTCCGGGGTGAGCCTGCAAACGACTGTCACCATGCCAAGGAAGCAAAGGTTTGGGGGGACTCTGGCCAACAACATACCATGAGGTACTCACTCCACAGCTGAGCCAGGCTCCTGTGCATGTGAGAGGCGGGCCTGGGTGCACCTGGGTGCCGGCCCTGCACAAGGAGCCCCCAAGTGTGCATAAGGGGGCATCCACGGGGTGCACAGCCCCAGCAAGGGTCACTCACCGCTAAGAGAAGGGACCAACAAGGCAGGCATACAGCCGCCCTCTTCTCCGGGGTCCTGGATGAACCATGGCAAGAAACAAGTGGGCTGCGTGGGAGGTCAAGAGAGGCAGACGAATTACTAGAGCTCTGTGTGAGGAGGAGGCTGGAAGAGGGTGCTTCTGGATGAGAGGGCATGGAGAGGGACTCACCACTTCGAGGAACTAGAGAAGGGAAACGCCATCTGCCCAAGTGAGCCAGAGACAGGGGGAGAGAGGGGGAGCCCCGGGGTCTCTGCTGACAGCCGGAGGGTGGGTGGGGAGTGAACCCTTGGTGGGGGGAGTGGAGCCCAGAGAGGGGAAGGCAGGGCTGCAGAGGACAGGATGGCACCCAAGCTCGCCAGCAGCTCTCAAAGGATCAAAGGATGCTGCGCCAAGGGGACAGCACAGTGGAACCCAGATATGGGGTAACCCCCCCAGAATGCAGGGGGCTGAGAAGCATTGTGCATGGAGTCTAGTGAAAGCAGAGACCCGGTTTCACTTGGAACCAAGAAGTGGGGGCGACAAGACAAAGGGGGTGTGCTGAGGATCCAGCTCTGAGGTTTGAGATTCTCAGCACTTAAGAGGGAAAATACTGTCAGCCTGGAGGGATTTGCACTTAATACATGAAACACGGAAGTTACCTGTCCTCGCATCAGAAGGGACATGGCTGGAAGGGTGAGATTTTACTACATATAAAATCATTTGTACTCTGAAATAATGACAAAGACACAAAATCACACAAATGTAGACCTTTTCCAATGGTGTGGGGAAAGAAATTCCACTGGGTTTCAGAAAAACATGAAAGGTCAAAAATGGATTTAAAAAATTACATTTAGGTCTATAAAATGCAGGATCAAGTCTTGCACTGGCCTCCCTACAGGGAGCCTGCTTCTCCCTCTGCCTGTGTCTCTGCCTCTCTCTCTGTGTCTCACATGAATAAATAAATAAAATCTTTTATTCAATCGGAGAAGGACAAACAGTGTATGTTCTCATTCATTTGGGGAATATGAATAATAGTGAAAGGGAATATAAGGGAAGGGAGAAGAAATGTGTGGGAAATATCAGAAAGGGACACAGAACATAAAGACTCCTAACTCTGGGAAATGAAACTAGGGGTGGTGGAAGGGGAGGAGGGCGGGGGGTGGGGGTGAATGGGTGATGGGCACTGAGGGGGACACTTGACGGGATGAGCACTGGGTGTTATTCTGTATGTTGGTAAATCGAACACCAATAAAAATTAATTTATTAAAAAAATAAAATCTTTTTAAAAAATAAAATAAAATGCAGGACGGAGAGATGCTTATTGAGATTCAAAAGCAAAATGTGCTGAATGTAGATTTAAAGGGGGAAGTCTCAGAGTTGACAAGTTTTATGGTCAGGAAAGAATAGAGCGGGTGAACATTTACGGGGAGGCATTGCCTCTTCAGAGAACATTTTTGCAAAGGCCACAATCAGCTGATCAAAGGCTAAGGATTGCAGCATGGCATGCAGATGAGAAAGTCCTTGCTGACCGTAAAAAGGTGAAAAGTTAAAGCCTTTTAAGAGCAGGATGGATTCTCTGGGAGCAAGAGTGTCCCAGGGAAGTCCTCCTCAGGACCCCTCACACACCAGGGGATGCCCACGTTGTTCTTATGGAAAATGTGGGCTACTCTGATCCATGCAGGGGGAGGGAGCACACCATGACCATGTGGGGTCTCTCCCTTCACCTCCCCTCAGCCCCACGAAAACCTGAGGCTCCCAGAATGCACCGTGTGGTGCATTAATCCTCAAACCAGGTATCGCTAGAAACTGATCATGATGACACAAAACCTGGGAGAACCAAGGAAGTTAACGATACATGAAAATGTTTAGAAAAAGTAGAAGTGTCATAAAAATTCAGACACTATGATTAGCTGATAGGTCTCAAAAATTCCTTTCTACCTCCTGATGGGAAATGAGCTAGCAGTATGGGAAAGATTATTTGCAAAGATGCTGCGTTGCATTCTTATTTTTTAAAAGTAATCATGCTATGTTTAATTTCCTTTAGAACTCCCTCATAATAATTAAATTTCAAAGCTTTTATTATTAACCTGTTGGTATTACTTTCCCAAACAAAACAAGGAAAGACAAGAGGAAGTCCCACTATGACATGGGAAATGGAGGGAGGCAGTTGGTAAACTTTCTTTTCATGCCTCGGATCCAAATTTTATATTGACTTTAATTCATGTGGATTCAGGAAAGATAACTTATTCATTTACGATATACCATAGTTAGAAATAATTTTAAAAGTTAAGTATCACTGAAGTTAATACTTAATAGAATAGGTTCAGCTGAAAGATCTCAGAAAAGCCAGAAAGAACTATCTTTGAAGATAAAGTTCAGAATAAGACCTATTGTTTTATACCAAGTTCATGCCATCAACTCCATTGATGACAACTAAGATAGAGCAAAATATTTGGTTTCTGGGGTCCCTGGGTGGCTCAATCGGTTGTCTACCTTTGGCTCAGGTCATGATCTCAGGGTCCTGGGATCGAGGCCCCCATGTCTGGCTCCCTGCTCAGTGGGGAGTCTACTTCTCCCTCTCTGCTCCTCCCCCTCACTTGTACTCACTCTCCCTCTCTCTTTCTCAAAATAAATAAAATCTTTTTTTTTAATTTTTTTTTTTATTTATGATAGTCACAGAGAGAGAAAGAGAGAGAGGCAGAGACATAGGCAGAGGGAGAAGCAGGCTCCATGCACCAGGAGCCCGATGTGGGACTCGATCCCGGGTCTCCAGGATCGCGCCCTGGGTCAAAGGCAGGCGCCAAACCGCTGCGCCACCCAGGGATCCCTAAAATCTTTTTTTTTAAATGTTAGTTTCTGGGATCTCCGGGTGGCTCAGCGGTTTGGTGCCTGCCTTCAGCCCAGGGCGTGGTCCTGGAGACGCGAGATCAAGTCCCCCTTCAGGCTCCCTGCATGGAGCCTGCTTCTCCCTCTGCCTGTGTCTCTGCCTCTCTCTCTGTGTGTCTCTCATGAATAAAATCTTAAAAAAAAAAAAAGTTTCTGTGGCTCTTCCCTAGTGAAATCGGCCAATGACACTTAAATAAGTCATGTCCAAAAAAAATTACTGCTGTCACCCATGGAGAAAAGGCCATTTCTTCCCACCGCCTCCCCACAAAAGGAGTCATTTGGTGTGAACCTTCACTGCAGCCTGACACCACATGGTCTAGTCATATTCCAGGCTCACACTTGGTGTACGTGTTCCAGCAGGTTCCGTAACTGGGCCAGGTCTCAGTTCCTATCTCTGCATCTAGGTGGGGGATCCCCGAGACCACCCTAAGGCCTGGCGATTCACTAGGATCACAGGACTCAGAAAAGCCCATATATTCACAAGGACGACATATTTCAGCAAAAAAAAGATACAATTAAAGTCAGAGAAAGTAAAAGGTCCATGAGGCAGAGTCCAGGAGAAACCAGGTGTGAGCTCCCAGGTGTCCTTGACCAGGGAAGTCCCCTGGACACACTTAATTCTTCTAGAAACCATCCTGCCAACCAAGGACGCTTATCCACACCCTGGTGTCCGGTAGGTGTCCTGGTGTTTCGTTGGGGGTTAGTGATGTAGGCATGTACTTCCTGCGTCACTCCACCAGAGCGAACTCAGGGTCACCAGGAATCATACTGTGAGTATAATCTCTCTGATCAAACTGTTCCCACATGGCCTAGGGCCTCCGGGAAGAGAAACTCTTATAAGGTGGAATGTTCCAGCTCTGGAACATTCAATGTCAGGGTGTGAGCAACTCAACCCTTGTTGTTTGGCATCCCTCTTCCATTCCATGGTTCAAAAAAAGTCTAAAAAAAGTCCAGAAGTTTTCCAACCTTTGTGACTGAAATCTATTATGAGAAATATGAGAAATACTATGTAAACAGCAACACAGGAAACATGTACTGAATCCACATGCAGTAAGACAGGAGCTGCACAACAGAGGAGTTCATTCTACCAGCCACTATGCACTGCTCTTGTTTTCTTCTTCTTCTTCTTTCTTTCTTTTTTTTTTTTTTTTTGGCTTTCATACAGCCTTTCCCTGTTTTCTTCTTATATTTTATTGTTTCAAGCTCACCTTGGCCCAACCATTTCCTGACCTTCTAACGTGTCCCAGTGTATGTTTGGGAAGAATGAATGTGCAAGAGAACTGAAAAGTCTCCCGTGTTAAAGAAGGGGTGGCCATGCTCAGAACCGTGGGGGATTTTGGGATGCTAATTGTGACCGCTGACTGGGGGAACTGCCACAAGGATAAACAAAATGGCACTAGAGGATGAAAGGAGACTCTGGCTCAGTCCACACTAGACATCATGCTCCAGGACCCTCCCAACTCCTCCCCCCAAGGCTCCTATTTACCCTTAGACTACCTGTCTTCTGCTCTGCCCTCCTCTCCCCAGTCCCCGGACCACACACTCAGCATAGCCTTTCCTTGGCTTCTGAACTATATTTATCGTTCACCTCAAGACTTTGGCTTACTAACATCCCTTCTCAGATGGAAACCACAACGGAATTAAATAATCAAGTGATCTGGTTGGCACAAAATGTCACCAATAACTCCATGGTTACTCCTCATGGTATCAACATTTTAAAAGAGCCTTCCTAGAACCAACATTCTTTTACTGCTCACCCCCCTTCCCCCAAATCATGACTTTGGGAGTCCAGCAGGACTGTGAGTGATGCAAGTTTTCGATGATAGGAAAGGCAAGTATCCTCAAGTCCTGCCATGTGCTTAATCTACAAAGAGCCCTTGAGTGATATTTGTAACCTGGGGAACTCCAGTTCATGCCACAGAACTAAAAATTTGGAACCTTATTATTACAAAATATCAGTGTACAGACTTCGGTGTCCAGACAGGAAAGTAACAGAGTGAAAAGGGCAGCATCCAGAAGATCACATCTGGACAGGGGCAGAAGGCCACCTGCCAGGACTCGGCATGTAAGATGGCACAATTATATAGGTAAGGGTCAGCCAACAAGCCTCTAAACAAGAACTGCATTGTGAAACCATAAAATGTACAAGCCAAGAGGGATTTCAGAAATTATCTAAAACCAGAGAGTGCCAACGGTGGAATCTCTACCCGGCAGCCTGATTTCCAGTTCAGTATTTTCCCTATTATTACATCACCTTGCAGAGCCATCCCTTGAAGCCTCAGCCTGTTTTTTCTGGTTTCCGATGTTGGGGAAGAAGTGTTCTGATGAGCACTGGCATAAAAGGAAAAATGAAATTGATCATCTAATAAATCTGCTCTCTCTCCAACAAGCCAGTCTTTAAGTACACACGGCAATTTATTCAATTACCATCAATCTTTTTGCAATGTGATTTGTGGGTGACAAGAAAAATAATGCACAGGAAAGTGGTTTTCGTGCTTCTGATGCTCGTATATAAATATATCAACTCATCAAATTCTCTGAATTGGCCACCCAACCATAGATACTATTCGTAGATTGACAGCTGGATTCTTCGCCAGGTTTGGTCTTTTAATTCAAATGATAAATACCATGTTTTCTCCCTATTCCTTCTCCTCTATGTGTGTGTGTGTGTGTGTGGTGTGTGTGTATCTGAAAAAGAAGTTGTGCAGCCTGTTGGGATAACTTCCTAGCTCAGCAGATTGAGTAAATGTAAGCAACAGAAGCTCCCAGAACAATCAGAATGTCGAAGGTCACAGGAAAACATTTAAAAGTAGCAGAACTCAACCTAAAATCAGTACAGGTAAAATTTTCGGATAGTCTTAAGTTCTAATAACTGTTTGGATGTATTATAATTTTCTTTTTAGAAAGAAGGACAGATGTGGGGAAGGAAGGGGCAGACGGATGGGGAGGGGTCCAGAGTGGGAGGAGAGAGAGAATCTGGAGCAGACTCTGCACCCAGCACAGTGCCCCACATAGCACTTGATTTCATGACCCTGAGATTATGACCTGAGCTGAAACCAAGAATCAGATACTTAACCGACTAAGCCACCCAGGTGCCCTTGTTTGGATATATTTTTAACAGAGACAGACAAATCTTTTATAATCATTTTCTCCATTTTTAAGTAATGAAAAACAATATATATACTGTTAGAGAAGTGTAAGTCTTCAAAATATCACAACCTCTTATTTAAAAATACAAAGGTGGGGGCACTTAGGTGGCTCAGTCATGTAAGTGTCAAACTCTTGATCTCAGCTCAAGGTCTTGATCTCAGGGCTGTGAGTTCAAGCCCCACATTGGGCTCCACTCTGGGTGTGGAGCCTACTTAGTTAAAAAAAAAAAAAAAAAAAAAAAAAAAGAATACAAAGCCAATGCTTCAAATGTACCAGTCCATTAAGCCACATGGCAAAGTCCTATAAGCTTTTGTGAGGCAAATGGTTGTGAAAAAACATGTTCTTTTACTACAGTTTGTGAAATGCAGACTTGAACAGCATGTATCTGCATGCGCGTGCATGTGTGTCTGTGTGCATGCACGTGCATGTGTTCCTGTGTGCAGAGCCATCTCCAGACCTGTTCCAGGAGGTATCATTCCTCCTTCTGTGGGGCCACATCACTAGCCAGTGCCTAAGCTGGGCTGCAACTCCACGTGAACTCTGTGAATGAAGATTCAAAAGATGCCAAGGGTAAGAAGAATGTGTCTTTGCTGCCTCAGAGGCAGGACTGGTAAAATCCACACTCGACATCCTGGAATCTCTAAAGGTCCACTCACAGAGTCCTGAGCTGTAAGAGAGACAGAGATTAGTGCATCATGCAGTGGAGTCAAAGGGCATCCTGGTTCACAATCAGGACCATTATCTATTGCCTTGGCTTTAAGAGGACATACCCCCTAGAAGGATAACTGGTCCCGGGCAGACAGTTGCCAACACCACAAACCACATCAGACTTGATGGTAGTTGGGATCTCCCTGCCCTGTGAGGTCTCATGAGGACAAGCTCCGCCCTCTCTGTCTTTCCTGGTGGAAGTCCAAAACCCTGGTTGAGATGTCTCTGAATCCAGGAGGGCATGTCCATCACCTCTGCAGGTGGGCCCCTTTCCCTACTCCTGTCTCCTTGCCTATGGTCAGGTTTGACATTCGGCTTCCTCCTCAACCTTATGCTCCCCATGTGCACACAGACAATATTCATACAAAGCAAAAGTTAGCCTACAAGACTTGGCTTAACATTTGAGGAGGGAGGGCTCAGGGCAGGAAATGTGATACATGCTGTACTATCACGTGCTAGGCAGTGCTTGAGGGTCTTCCCTCTGAGCTTGCCCCTGGGATTTTGTTCCTCACCAGCACAGTCACACTGTTCTCACCATCTCCTCAGCTCTTCCCTCACACCCCTTTGTCCTCTAGTTATTCCCCTCTCCTTCCCTCTCAAAGGCAACAACAATGCTCCCCCATCCCCCCCCCCAATCATGGCATCACCATCCTCACTGTCTTACTTTCTATATTTAAGTAACTCTTCAAACTTAATTTTCTAAAGAAAGTACATTCTCTTACTAAGAAAAGGTCTGGTGGCAAATGTTACAATAATTTATTATTTTTGTTTCCATACAAAAGAGAAGCACAAGAAGAACTATGATCATCATGGCATCCCCTGCTCCAGAGTCCCACCTTTCACAGCCATACTCCGAGTTCATTCTCATCTTACCCGCATGGCAAGAATATTGGCGAGAAACTTTGCTGGCTCCAAGATTCTTCCCCTAGGGAGGTAGGGTCTCAATCCTCTCCCCTGAGATCTAAGCTAGCCTTAATTATTTGCTAGCCCAGCAGAATGCAGCCAGTGACATTCTGGAGCACCAAGGCTGGGCCAGAAGAAGTTTCGCAACTCCTGCCCGAGACCATAGGAAGTCTGCTTCTGGGGGCTCTGAGCCACCATGCACAAGGACCCAGGGCTCCTGTGCTGTAGTGACCACCTGGGCCTGGCTTCCAGCCATCCCTGGGAAAGCATCAGAGAGTGAGTGAAGGCACGTGGAGGTCCTACAGGCCAGCACTCTCAAGGGACCTTAGGTAATGCCACATGGAGCAGAACTGCCCACAGATACCCTGCCTGAAATACCTCTACAATTATTTAAAAAAACAGTAAAATAATTATTTATTTTTTAAAGATTTTATTTATTTACTCATGAGAGACACAGAGAGAGAGGCAGAGACACAGGCAGAGGAGGAAGCAGACTTCCTGCAGGGATCCCAATGTGAGACTCGATTCTGGGACCCCGGGATCACGACCTGAGCCAAAGGGAGACGCCCAACCACTGTGCCACCCAGGCGTCCCAGTAAAATAATTATTTAAAACCACCTATGTAGGGATCCCTGGATGGCGCAGCGGTTTGGCACCTGCCTTTGGCCCGGGGCGCGATCCTGGAGACCCGGGATCGAGTCCCACGTCGGGCTCCCGGTGCATGGAGCCTGCTTCTCCCTCTGCCTGTGTCTCTGCCTCTCTCTCTCTCTCTCTCTCTCTCTCTCTGTGACTATCATAAATAAATAAAAAAAATTTATAAAAAAAAATAAAAAAATAAAACCACTATGTATGAGGCTTGCTTTTATGCAGCCAGAGATAAATGGAATAGACAGGCTCAGGATCCATTCCCTGGGTTAGCAGAGAAAACTGAATCTAAATGTGCGCACTTTATATATAAATGTGCAAAGGTTAATTGCCTTTAAAAAGGAATGAGTGAGCCGATGGGGCTGCCACACCCCAATCTCTTTCCAGCCTCCTGGAAGGAAGGAAACAGGAGTCCTCTCAGAGTATCATGTGTCTCCAGCCCCACAATCACACACAGGGGACACTGCCTTGCTTCCAGGACTCCGGGTCTCTCCCCACCAAGGCCGCCCGCTGTTATGTGAAGATGCAGGAAGGTTACAGGAGCATCTGGAAGCACCTTGTGTTCTCCCTGTAGGCCTCTCTGGGCCTCTCCTCATCGCCTCTGACACAGTGGGAGGGAAGTGAAGAGGAGGCAGTCAAGTCCGAGATGCTGCTCCTAACAGTGTGCACGGGCTTCTGCCCCGGGTCACCCCTCTGCAGAGCGCTGGGCCCCGGAGCTGCACACATGCGGAGCCTTCCTGGCGGCCGGCATTCACCACTCTGTGGGGACTCGTGGCGACCGACTCGAAGGAAATTACGGGAAACTTACTGTGGCCATAATTCTCGGGTTCTGGGCTCACTCTGCATCCTCCTGCCGTCGTGCATCAAAGGGAGAGAAGGGCGGCAGGCCGAGCTCCCTCAAGGGGCTGCTGGGGGCTGACAGGTGCACAGTAAGTAGTAGTAAAGGTAGGTGTTCACTGGAGGCTGAGCCCTCACCAAGAGCGAGGAGGCTGGGAAGCTGAGTGCTCTCTGAGTGGGACAAGGCTGTCGGAAGCACTCGGGTGTGGGTGCTTACCCAAATCTCTGCAGCCCTCCCTTCCAGAGAGGATGCTACCCCTCCGGCAGCTGCCTCTCTTCCTCTCATCTCCGTCATCCCCTGTGCGGACCCCATACTCCTTGGTGGGAGGACTCCTGCTCTCCATGCTGCACCCCTGACAGCGGGGAGCATGCACCTCGCATCTCCTCCTTCAGGGCACTGACCATGGAGTTTGTCGGCTATGTCTGCTCTTCCCTTGGGTCACACTCTCTCAGTGCCTCATCTTCACCTTCTGCCTCTCCCCAGACATCGCTGGATCCTCACACGCTCCTCTCTTGGCTTCTCCACTCACCCCACAAGCTGGCAGGCAGTTCTCTGACCCATTTGCAAGCTGCAAAGTTATCTCCACAGAGAGAATTTGAGCTCACTGAGGTCAGAGAGCATTTAAACCTCCTGCAATTTGCAGAGGCTTGACCATGGGGCTGGAGAAAAAGGCAGCACTAAATGAATACTCACTGAAATGCTCAGAATACAAAATAAATGGCATGGAAGTGCTGGCTGAGTAAAGAAAAAGCTCTGGATCAGAACAGAGAAGACCTGGTCTCAATTCCAAGTCTCTAACTACCTTAGCAACCCCAGGCTAACCTTTTAATGCTCTTGAAAACTATGTGCAACATGGAGGTTTAGATTTTGAGACCCACAAGGGCTCAAAGTCACTGCTCAGCTTCTCTATCTCTTCTCTCTCTTCTTTCTGCCTCTCTCTTTGCCTTTACTCAACCCCCCGCCCTCCTCCCTGGCACCTGGACCCTGTGCCACATCATCAGGGAGAGTCTGCCTACCAGCTCTCCATGCAGAAGCTCTTCAGTATTTTTATCTGAAGAACTGAAAACATGCAGACATAGAATTCAGAATGTAAACAGAACAAACACAGTTGGTGTCTGAAAGAGTAAGATGCATGTGGATGTGTCAGCACAGAACATCATACATTTTCATGTGAAACCAGGGCATGCCCAGGGTGTGACCAGCAAGAGAAACACAGATGGACAATTCACGCATTCTATGAACAACCTGGTGTGGGATTCCAGACTCCACGGTAGAAGTGGTGCCTGCAGAAACGAGAGCAAATGAAGGCTGCCTGGACCCTTGTATAAGCTCCCCAAGAGGGACTTTCTGTGACCTAGAGGAAGACTGATTTTTCTTAGAAAGACTGAACTTTACAGAACATCATCTATTGTTTTTGGCAACAGTTGCTCCATAAAGGCTTTATGAAGGAAGGGGGGGGGGAACCATAAGCTCGGAAGAACTAATTTTGAGTCATTATTTGTAAGCTATTACTAAATCAATAAGAGCGCCGTCCTCAGAATTTGGAGACAACCACATTATAAAAGTGTTTCCTCTCGATGCAATTCTTTAATGAGTCTGTTCTCTGAAGGGGGATTTGGAAAACAATACGACCACTTGATACGTCTTCCTTGCCCTGTAATAAAACCTCTCTGGAGGAAAAATGATTTGCTACTGAAGCCAGTTGCACTATGCGGATTCAATATGAAGCCCAGTGCTGAAAATTAAGTTAAAAGAAGGAGGCGGCGGAGAGGAAGAGGAAATAACATAAAGGGTGGAGGCACGTAAAGCCTGGAGAGAGGTGAGAGGAATGGGGAGACCAGCTCCACACAGGACATTCATTTCCCTCTTCTAAACATCACATTATTCACAAAATTAAATTTAAAAAAGATAAGCTCTTAATAAATGGGGTGTGCGAGGAACAGCAGCTTGCCGAAGGTTCGCAGCCAGAACCCATGAGGTGCGAACAGCTGGTGACAGCCACTTCCCTTTGCCAATTATTAATATTAAACATTTGTATCTTCCACAACAAACATGATGGAGGTTTGCATTATTCATCTGTGTTAGCATCTTTTGAGATTGTTTTCTCAGCGCACTGTATTTGTTTTGCATTTTGCTGTGTTTCTGCCTTCCAACTCGCGTCAAGGGCCGGATGTGAAGCCCCAAAGGTATGGGGAAGGTGGCACTGAAGAAGGGGTGAGGTGGTGGTGGAATGCCATTACAAACCCTTTCTTATCCCCAAAGGATCCCTCTTAATTAAGAACAAACAGGCGCAGGAGGGGCTCCTGGGCTCTCCTGCAGGAGAGAAGCTCATCTGCAGGGAACCGCCTGAACCCACATTCTCCTCATGCAAATGTGTTCAGCCTGCTTTAATGAGTTTAAGTTCACCTTGATTTCCTCGGAGGATAAAGAGCAAGAAACACTTCGTTTAATATCACAGTCACCCTGTGCCCTTAGCATGGGAACTGCCTGGAAAGTTCTCCTCTAGCGTGAGTGATGCAGTGTCATGGCAACCATTCTACAGAGAAGCCCAGACAGGCCAGGCTGCGAGCTCAGATCACTTGTGAACTGTTCTCTTTTTTCCAGCCACTGGGGCAGCTGCCTATTGCCAGGCTCCACAAAGTGTTGGCTTCCACTCATTCATGAAAAAAACCAAACCTGGGATTTTTCAGACTAGCTGCAGAGCGGATGAAATAGCACCAAATGGGCGACTTGGGTATCTGTTGTTCACTCTTAACAGGGGCTATGTGCCATTTGTTACACCAGTACCCATTTTCCCTCTCTTTCACTAACCCTATCATCACTGAGCATCTAGCAGGTGCCAGGCACCGTGTTGGGCTCTATGGGTACAACTGGATGACACAGATGTTCATGATCAATGCCAAAAGGAAGCAATCTCTAATGGGACAGGGGACAAGTGGACAGGTGACATGCTGGTGGCAGCACCATGATGGGTATGGGTGTGGTAGTTGCAAATTGCCCTGCTCCGGCCACCACCTGCAGCAGTGGGTGCCCAGCTGGCCCCATGGGTGTGCACGGTTATGCCATGGCCATAAACATCAGTGTTTCCTCAACAGTCTCACATGCACTTCACACTGTTCTTCTTATATACTGCCAGAGAAAACGTTTCAAGTGGCTATTCCCATGTAAAATAAACAAAAACCTAACATTTAGACGATGCTTTATCACCCTCTGTGTATTTACCAATGCCTCATTTCATCTGATCTTCTCACCAGCCCTATGAAGAAGACATCATGACTATCTAACAGATGAGCCAACGGAAGCCCGGAGTCACCCGAGGTAACGTCGAAGCTTTGGCCAGGTTTCAAGCCTTGTGATTCTTAATTCAGATGTTTTATTACCAGGCACACCAGTTTCCTGGCATCACTGAGACAAACACGCACACTTTCAAAACTGAATGTTCAAATTTTAATAATTTATATGATATTGACTTCAAAAATATCTATTGAGCACAATGGAGACATAGCAAAAAAAAAAAAAACAGACAAGGTCCTTCCCTATTCTACGGGGGAAACTGAAATGTGAATCTATAACTGTTTCTTTGCTTAATGTATTCATAGTGATACATGTGTAGAAAGGAAATAAAACAGAAAAAGGAAATCACGTGAGGGATGGGGAAAGATTCTATGTAGAGTGGTGAGTAAAAGTCTCTCTGAGGAGGTGAAATTGGGTTGGTCTGAATGATGGACAGGAGAAAGCCACATGCAGACCTTTATAGAGCATTCCAGGCAGACAAAACAGCAGAGAGAAAGAGTCTAGTGCAGAAATGAATTTGGTATGTCTGAAGTATAGAAAGTGGGCCAATATGGCTGGAGCATGAAGAGTGAGGCAAAGAGAGATCTTCTGAGGCTGGAGGAACAGGGTATGCACATCTTTAGATCTTGGAGAGCAGCTTCAGTTTATATTGTGCAAAAGGAAACCAAATAAAGCAGGGGAGTCATCCGACCTGATTTACATTGTGACAGGACCACTCTGGGTCTTTATGAAGAATAGATTATGGAAGGGAAGAAGGGAAGCATGTGGGCCTTTCTGGGAATGACTTCAGTGACCCAAGGAAGAGACTATGGTGGCTAGGACTAGCATGATGGCAGTGGTGCGGGGTATACTGAGTCACCAGAGATACCTGTGCAAGACAGGGTTGATAGGACTCAACAAATGGATTAGATGGAGCAAGAGGGAAAAGAAGAATGAGTTACAGCTCAAAGGTGTTTGATTTGAGCTACTGGTGGCCAGTGGTGCTGCTGAGATGGACTACGGTAGAGGGACAATTTTGGTAGGCTGCGTGGGTGACAAGTTTCATTCTGACTGGGTGAAGTCAGGCATTCTGAAAATTGAGTTTGGAGTTCAATGTGAGGACAAGGCTGGAGACATACAACTGGGAATCATCACCACATTGATAGTCGGTAAGTCCATGGACTTAGATGAGCTCATCCAGGAGTGAGATACACCAGAAAAGAGAAGGCAGAGCTTGAACTCCAAGGTAATCCAACACTTCGAGGTCAGAGGAGATGGACCCAATCAAGGAAATCGAAAAGGAGTGGCTAGTAAAGCAAGAGGAAAAAAATCACAAGAAAGTGTTTCAAGATGGAGGTCAGCTATGTCAAACACAGCTGAAAAGTAAAATGAGGACAGAGAAGACATTGAGGGCAGAGGAGATTGTGATGTCCACAACTCCTGGATTGCATGGGGTTTGAGTAGAATAACCAATATTCAGGAACTTCTTTCTCACTCCACTAAGGAAAGTATGTCAGTGGGGAAAGTGTCCCAAAAATTTTGTTTATTAAAGTTCAAGTGTCTGAACAAAACATTGGATGATTCCAAAAGCATATTCTGAGCCCCATAAGGAATGAGTTTTACAAATATCCATCATTAGCTATGTAGGTGTTATGAAGTTACGAATTAGGTGGTCTGACCTTTAATGGGATCATTAATGACCACTTCATCCTGGTTCCTTCAATAGTTCCTTCAGAACTATTGTTTCATTATCCTTTGGGACACAAGGAAAATTTGAAGGGAGGCTTCGTTTTTAGTATAAGAGGGTTGTAGAGTAAGAAGACGTGAGGGACTGGGAAATGGAACCAGAATAGCTAAATCACATATTATTTTGACCAGAATAATGAGACAGTGAAACATCACACAGAGAGAGCCACAGACAAGGCAATCCTTAAGCTAGCAGAAAATTGAAACATTCTAGTAAATGGCAAAGGGGACACACCGGAAAATGATGAGCGCCTACCTCTCAGCTCTTTTGTACTAGTTCAGAAATTCCCATAGTCCTTAGCAATTTGAAGACTCTGGAGTGACGAAGGCCCCTCCTGTATTAGGTTCTCCTTACCTCGGTGATACTTTCCAAAACACACTAAACCACCTTCAATCGTCAACACCTTGCCAGAATGACTTTCAGCTTTAGAACTTGAAGGTGAGGTACACAGGCCAGAGAGAGCCTGAGAAAAACAATGGAGTGAGTGAAGAGGTGAGGGCACCTTGAAGGGAAAGGGGCTCAGAAGAAGCCGGCGGGTGAACCGCCCAAAATCCCTCTTCCTTCACACTTTGACTGGGACCAGAATGAAACTCAGACTTCCCTCTTTAAAGCCAAAGACAGGGGCTCCTGGGTGATTCAGTCAGTTGGGTGTTCAACTCATGGTTTCAGCTCAGGTCATGATCTCGGGGTCCTGGGATGGAGCTCCACATCCGGCCCTGTGCTCAGCATGGAGTCTGCTTAATATTCTCTCTATCCCTCTGCCTCTACCCCTCCCCCTGCACTCTCTCTCTCTCTCTCTCTCTCTCTCTCTCTCTCTCAAATAAACAAAAAAAAATTTTTTTAAAGCCAAAGACAGTGGAGTTACTCAAAAGGGCCCTGGGCAAGAACTTAGATTCTGCCCCTTGTGTAGACTGAATTTTCTAAAAGAATGGAAGCACAAGGGAGTAGGGTAGAGTCCATGACCATCAAGGCAGGAAAAGGAAATGAGAATATGAAGTCGTAGTCCGGAAACAAGATGATTGAGACAACAGAGTGTGCTCTAAATCATTTCCCTTATGCGACCCTATTACAAGTGGAATCTGGACTCTAACTTCTTATGCCTATAAAACATGAATTTTACAATGTTTTCCTGAACATCACCAAGTGATCTAATAGGATGGTTTGAGGTTACTCAAGTGTGTACCCCTTATTTAACTATCTTTGGTTTTACCTAATTTCTAATCTCTAAATATATATAGACCTGGGATCCCTGGGTGGCGCAGTGGTTTGATGCCTGTCTTTGGCCCGGGGCGCGATCCTGGAGACCCGGGATCGAATCCCACGTTGGCTCCCGGTGCATGGAGCCTGCTTCTCCCTCTGCCTGTGTCTCTCTGCCTCTCTCTCTCTCTCTCTCTCTGTGACTATCATAAGTAAATTAAATATATATATATATATATAGACCTAAATTTGTTTAAGTAAACCTGAGGCTTTTCTAAGGAATATTCTACACCAAAAGTTTGATTAAGTTTATTCTTCATCTTGAACTTCTTCCCCTAAAAGAATTTAAACATTGCAAAGCACTTAAATATATCTAAAACGGAATGATTCAAAATAAGGTAGGAGAGAGCAGTGGCTCTGGTCATCACACACAAAGGAGTCATCAGACTTACCCTCCCACTAAGAAGGAATCCTGAAACTGGACAAAACTAGCTTCCAGGTACTAGATTAGAGACAGGGAAGGGGCAGCGAGCTCTGCCCAGGGTCACTGTCCAACCCATAGCACAGAGAAGTGGAGGCCAGGGGAGAGCATCCGTGAGTCTGCTCCAGCAGCTGGACTTCATGGAGGTGGGGACCAGACATCTGATCTTGACCCCCACCCCCAAGCCAGAAAACAAGCCTCAACAGGCGGTAACTGAGCAGTCACTAGATTAATTGTCGCCTAGCACAAAACTCGAATTCTTTACATGGAATAGAAAAATATTCTTATTCTCAACCACATAGAATCCGCAATGTGCTACATTCAAATAAAAGTTATTACACATACAGAGGACCAAGAACCAGGAGAACATAATTCTACAGAAACAGGCCAAGAGATAACAGGCAGGCCAGGGAGATGGGTTGCGGATGGTATAGCAAGGCAAGAACTTTACAACCATGATTATAAACTGTTCGATGGTTTAAATAAAGAGGTGTGCAAATACACAGTCCTTTTTAACTGGGTTATTTGCCTTTTATTAATGAATTACAATCTTCTTTATATGTTCTAGATACAAGTCTCTCCTCAGATATAGGATGTGCCAACATTTTCTCCTCTTCTGTGCCGTCGTTTCACTTCCTTGATGCTATCCACTGATGCACTAGCTTTTAATTGCGGTAAAGTACCATTAATCCATTTTTCCCTTTGTTGTTCATGTTTTGGGGGCCACATCTAAGAGATCATTGCCTACACCAACACCACACTTAATGATCTGTTCTTCTTTTCAGATGATACGCTTCAGCTCTAGAATTTCCATGTGGTTCTATGTCACAGAAGCTGCATTGCCTGTTTTCTTCTAAAAGTTTGACAGTCTTAGCTCTTACATTTAAGCTTTTGATCACTAGGTTATTTGGAAGCAATGTTTCTGGTTTGTTTTGTCTTAAAGATAGTGGAATGGACTCTCGTACAGTGAGAATGGGAAGAAAATAAAGACACTTCTTCATGATGCCAGGAAGGTGACTTAGTGTTTCTAAGCCCAAGTTTTACCACCTGTAAAATGGAGACAGTAACGTCCACCTTGCCAGTGGCTGCTCCACCATTATTATAATTCTTCCCATCATCCCTGTACAGTTCCAATTTGAGAATGCTAGAGAGAGAACCACTGCCCAGGGGTGTGAGGACCAGCTCTCCAGTTCCTAGGTGAGAGCTCCTCCGAACATCAGCTTCCTCACTGGTGACATGTGGGGTCAGGGACATCACCACACCATGCCTCCTGTTACAATCTCAGAACACGTTTGCCAAACTGTTCAGATTCACACTTAGGGAATGACATTTTTGTTTAAAAACCTGCTTTTTTTGTTTGATGGGCTTGGCTACCAGCACCAACCACTGTCTCCAAACAAATATTTGCCTTCAGTGACAGTGAATCCTTTGGGTCGAAGTAATAATACATAAAATCGGCATCTTTTACCTCAGAAAGAATTTTCTCGGTAAAAAGAAAAACACAGTTTTTGTCATTTCTGAGTTTTTAAAGTTCATGAACTGAGGTTTATTTTTTTAGGTCTCACAGCTGACTTGAAAACGATTCATTTTATCACTCCCTATCGAGATCAGCTTAGATTTCCGCCACCTACCGCGCTATGGAATGATCCAGAGACAGCGCTCAGAGTGTTAGTCCAAAACACTACAAATCAAGCAGTGGGGTCTCCTGATGAAAACACCAGCTAAAGAGAGGAGCTCTCATTAGCATCAGATGGGAGGCTCCGTGCGTTCATTTCTCATTGCTAGAAAGTAGGACAGTCATCAGCCCCACCATTACCCAGCCTGCCAAGTGGAACTTCTGTGATGCAGTCTGCAAGCCCTGGGGAAGTGAGCTGGATCAAGGGAGTTATTGTCAGGCCCTTCTCTTCTGGGAGGGAGGGGGGAGGGGCTATTGTGGCCCAAGGGAAGATGGTCATATCAACCAGAAGGAATTGGAAAGGACACAGAGGCAATGCACACATTTGACAGCGTTCTCGGTGGTACACTGGAGACCTGGTCAGCACAGCCCAGCTCTAGTGACTCCACTCTCTGCTCCTGAGGTTGCTCTTCCAGCTCCCACTGTTTCTGACTGGGATGGGAGCCAGATGTACTAGCATTTAAAATGCCAAATAAACAAAACCAAATACCATTCTTCAAGGGTTTTGTGGCCAAAACCAAATGGACTTGGGCACAAGTCTGGAACGGAAGTTCCTTCTCAGCACAGTTCCAATCCAATCGTGTGGTGGGTTTTATAAAAATTTCCAAACTCTGGGCCACTTTGGTGACCTCAGTCTAAATCTTCCCAAGCCAAGCTCCCTTCACTCATCACTGATAAAAATAAAAGCCCATTTTTTAAAAAGAATTAAAGAGAGCATCTATTCCCTGGTTCAATCTTGAGTTGCTACCTGGATCGATAAGACAGAAAAACAGACACTGAGAAGAACACCTAATCCTGCATCTTTCCTTCTGTTTAAAATGAAACGAGATATTGATATGCAGGTACATTGGCTCATTAATTCATGAGGAATCATTGGAGGCAGCAGGCAGGAGACATTATGATAAATAAATGATTTTGGTTTAATTGATGAGTTCAGCTCTGACTTCCATTATTTCGTGATCCTGGAAGAGTGGGTGCGGGGCAGTGGGTTCTCTGGACTCTGATGCTGCAACATGCCAAGGGCCCCTGAGTGGCAGCTGGATCCGACTATACGTCCTCCTGATAGTGCAGATGAAAGCAGCACGTGCCTGTTTGCCAAGGCAGGTTTGCTGCATTCTGTTTCTGAAAGGTGTTGGCAGCAAAACCAGACCGTGGAGGAGAAGTTAAGCTGAGTTGTAGTCTTTATTTAGAGGCTTTTGACTAAAGGCAAAAAATAAAATCAAATAATAAAAAAAAATCCAGCGTTGCTCAAACTAAGCTGGACTGACCTCCTCAGAGACAAGCAGTCTCAGGGCAGGAAAAACCAAATACCAAACAAACCCTGGAAGGCAAAGGAGATGACTCCTCTTCTCTCTTGCACCAAACCCCGCCTAGCTGGGCCAGACAGCGTAGGTGATGCACAGGCAATGCGCCTGGTCTAGGTGTGAAGGGACCTTAGGCCAGTGAGATGTCACCTTCTCTACGCAAGACAGGTGAGCTGCATACAATTGCCTGATGATAACGTTCTAGCTTGCCACAGCGTCTGAGAGTATGGTTCATACACTGCATGTGTTTTCATGCTCACGTTACACAATTTAGCTGCATCCTTAGCTCTTTACACGGCTGAGAGGCCATGGTGGGTGAGAAGGTGGCAGCCCCTCTGTGGCGAGGCAGGGCAGCCGCTCCACGCTGTGAGGGCTTGGGGCTCAGCAGAGCAGCAGAGACACACGCCGTCATTTTCCATCTGAAAGGGTAGAAGGAATTAACGAGCTAGTATGTCATTACTGAAAGTGAACTGTGGCCGGGCGTAAGAAAGAACATCATGATTCTCTTGGAGTGCCCAGGGTCCCCGCTCTCCATCTGAGCAGCAGGAGGGGCCAGCCAAGCAGAGCTGCGGGGTTCCTCCCGTGGAGCCGGACGGAGGGGTCAGGATGACTCACATGGCACCTGGAAGCCGGTGGCATTCTCCTGAAGCCTCAATGTTCGGAGGTCACCAGGCCAAGGTGAGAGTTGGGTAAATCCCATCTGTCTCCTGAGGAGGATGAGCTCATGGTTCAAAGCCCTGCCTGCGCTGGCTGGTCAGGCTGGAGCACCTGAGATGCTCAGACCATATGCTACAAGCAGGTGGTGGCTGCCTGCATGTGCGGGCGCTCTGGGCTCCCCGGGGACCTGGCTTCAGCTGGCCTCAACCTGCACAAACACAGCCACTGGGGAGAGGCAGCTCAAGTGAAGAGCAATGCCGCTTAGTAAGAGAAACCCTCCCTCTGCTCCTGGTTTCCGGAAAAGTCCTCACTAATTGATAGTGGGGGCAAAAGTTGTTTGGAAATTTACCCGCTATGTGCTGGAGAGAGAACTGTGGTGGAAGCTGTTCTCTCAGAGAGGTTGCTGACATGCCTAAGTCCTCTTGTGCATATCTTACATTTATTATTATAAGTAATAGTCCTTATTATGTACTCCCCGCAGCTGCTGATCGGGGAAAGACGGAATCTTCTGCGAGGCTTTTAGACACAAGGCCCTCAGGAGAGGTACCAGCGGATTTAAAGGAAGTAGAAAAATTCTGCATTTGTACTTGGCAACGGCAAACCCTTCCGGGGGCTCTCAAGAAGTTGTTTTTCCCAGCTCCAGTCAGTGAAGACTTGCTTAATTCTAAATCCACAGTCCACATGGGAACACAACACACCCAAGCCATGTAGTGGGGGTAAAGTGCACTAAATGGCAGGCAAGCAGCCTGAGCTTTGGGCCCAGTTCTTCTAGGACCCACTTCCACGGGCAGCAGGTGTCATCCGGCCCCACCAGCCTGGACTTCGGGCTGGGAGGCGAGTGTGGGCATCTGGCTCCCTGCTTTCTCGGGGCCCTGGCCTTTTGCAAATCACCTGAGTTTTCTGAGTGTCAGTTTTTCATCCTTAAAAAATGCAGAGATAAATGGCTGCGCAGTTGGACTAGGCAATGATAAAGTAAAATGTCAGTGAGGGCATAGGCTCCACATAATGAAGGTTCCCACTGCTTAGATTTCATTGCCTGAAGGTCATTTGTGGTGGTAGAAACTACTCCCCACGTTCACCAGACTGGACTGTTTTCTTCTGCACATAGGGGGACACCCTTGCACAAGTGGCTGCATGCTGGCCCCAGGGGAAGTGGACTGCAGAGGTGGCCGTCATGCTGGGCTGCCCAAGTACAACCCTGTCTATCCTCTGTCCACACTCCTGGGAGTGCAGGACCCTGAGATATGCAGCCACAGAGGGAAGAGAAGAAAGAGTTAAAGCATTCTGGGAGAGAGACCAAGGAGCCACCCACTGGCAGGTGACCATGTGCCCCTAAGACACACCTGCTGGGCTAAGCCACTGAGATGAAGAAGTGTTGGTTCCAGAACCCAGCTGCACACTGAGCAGTACACTAATTACCTGACCTCACACAGCTCTTAACCTCCAAGTGCTTGTTCCCTCATCCATAAATTGGGGATAACTGCATTATCCAATTCTCTCTCACAGGATTGAGAACAAAGAGTTACAATCCTTGGTCACTCGACTGAGGAATTTCTAAAAATGCTGATGCCTGAGTTTTCTTGGAAGACATATGAGAGCCCTTCTCAAGGTGGGGACCTCAGTGTGCACATCTATAAGGACAGGTGGGTGACCGGGAAGCACATCAAGTGGTGAAAGCCATGAAAGTAAATATGAAGTCACTCTAAATAGTGAAAGGAGCAAAATATGTTACACTCAAATGTGAGTATGGGACTGTCCTACAAATAACCATCCATCTGAGTGAAAATGCGCAAGGCAGGGTGAACAGGCAAGTGCAGCTCCTTCTGGGGTCCTCATCTCCCCTCACCACGGTTCAGCACCCCCGGGTGCCACTCACATTCCTGGGTGCTGGCCCTGAGTCCCTGATGCCTGGGAGTCATCCCCTAACCTGCAGCAGTTCTGGAAGAACCAGATGTCTTCTCAGGCAGACAGCACCAGTGACCCTGAAAACCCAGGCCCCTTTCTGGGAGGACCCTCCCCTGTCCTGAAAGCCCAGGCTGTCCCATGCTTCTGTTCCCTGCGCCAAATACCCAGCAAAGCCAACCAGGGTCACAGAGGACTACGTCCCTGGTTATGTGTGCAGCGACCCTGAACATATCACAGCAAACAACCGTAGAAGGCATCCTTGGTGCCACGCACTCTCTTAGGCACCCTCACAGGTTGCCTTTTCATGGCCACCCCATGATGGGCGAGATATGAGGTGTAACCACAGCCTCTGTTTTCTCGTGAGGGATGGAAGCACAGAGAGGTTAATTAACTTGGACAACATCTCACTGCTGTTCGCGTGGACCGCATTTGAACTCTGGCCATGCGGCTGCAGAGCCTGCCCCCGAGTCGGCATTATGTAATCCTTGGCTTTGCTGGCAGGAGAGACCAGCCCTGGTTGAGCCCTTTTTGTGATTTCAAAGCTAGCCGAATTTAGCCCTTGAGCACACCTGTCGATGCTCAGAAAGGAGCTGGAAGGAAGCACAGATAACACAAGCTGGGATGAAACCTATTTCTGCCTCCAGCCGCTTAATTTCATTTTCCCATCCAACGAAGACCATCCTGAGGCCCGCAGGTGGGACCAGTTCCGACTGACTGGATGTCATAAAAGCTTGAACTCCAACATTTTGGGGTCTCCCCAGCATCAAGGGAAAGCACCGGCTGTTAGTAATCATTTATTTGTTATGTCAGGACCACGGAGAGCGCAGACACTCCTCCTTCCTGAGAGCCTTGTCTGGAGCGCCGCTGGGGCCCCTCACTACTAACTCCTTGGACAGGACTATGTCGGGCTGTCCGCAAGGCCTGGCAGCTCCTCATGTTCCACCCAAGGCCACCCTTACCCCCTGAGACCTGGAGCCTCCAGTCCCACCCCCTCTGTGGAGACAAGGCCGGCAGGAGCCAATCCCTTCGGGAAGCACACTGCCTATAAAGATGACTGCCCCAGCTCCAGGGACGACAGCTCTGGAATGCAGAATGCCCATCCAACCTGCAGGTGAAGTGGAAGCCCAAGGGAAACCTCCCACTGTCCCCTTCACTCTTCCCAGGCATGTAGACCACAGCTCCAGCCGATCCCATCCTTCCTGACAGGACAGCAACCCACCTGGTCCAGACTCCTGGGTGTCAGCTGCTCCATCTAGGTTCCTCCTGCCATGGCCCCTGGAGCTTCCTCATATCAGGTCCACTCTTCCTACCTCTCTGTAGGGATCCCCAGCCCCCCAAACTGAATCTTTGGTGAGCTACTAACTAATGCTAATGACTTCACATACTTCCTTTCATTTAAAGAGAATCAGAAGTTGGATCCCAGGGGGGACACCTGGGTGGTACATCTGGTTAAACATCCTACTCTTGGTTTTGGCTCAGGTTGTGATCTTGGGGTTGTGAGATTGAGCCCAATGCCTGGCTCCAAGCTCAGCATGGAGTCTGCTTGAGTCTTTCCTCCTCTCCCTCTGCCCCTCCCCTTCACTCTCCTCTTTCTCTCTCTCTCTACTAAATAAATAAATCTTTTTAAAAAAAAGAAGAAGTTGTATCCCAGGTCTGACCACAGATGCTAATCACCAAATTTTTTGCCTCCATCTGGCTAGAATGAGCTCCCCTATGTACAACCATGCCGAGCCCTGGGGTCCCCTGGACAGAGCCGGCTCCTCCCAGATGGCACAAATAGCCATCGAAGATTATCCCACAGGGCTAGAGCTACACCGGAGTCAAATCAAATAAGTTATTTTCTTGAGGTAAGAATTATGATAAAAGACCTCCAAGATGGAATCTAAAAAATAACTCTTTTCAGATACTCTCCACTCCCTTCAATTGTTTGCTAATATACATACTGAAGAGCAGAATTTGTATCCTGCCAACACTGCTTTTTGCAGGTCACAAAATAAAGTTCTATCTTTTTTCAGGTCTGATTGTACCCTTTTTGAAAACCATGAGCACAAAGAAAAAGGCAGACGGAAATGACATCTTTTGACACAACAGACCATAACGACCCTCTTTAAAACCATTAGCAGCTGTCACAGGAGACAAATGTGCAGAAAGCATAGCTTGGGAGAAGTGCAGCTTACACTTGAGTTCTGTATGTGTTACAAGTAAGACACAAAACTTAACATTTCAAACCAATAGAAAGTCATAGAAAATTCTCCCAACAAAACACAGTCTTAAGCCTTCCAAAGCTGATAGGAAGATTCTAGATAATTGCAGATAGAGGAGGAGAGAGAGAATGGCTTCTCTTGCTCTTAAAGGCAATCTCTGTGGCTTCAAACTCCACATACAAACATTCTTTAAAAATCAATTCAGAGTTTAGAGGACTACATTTATCATTTATCATTTTCTGTGTATCTAAACTGTAGATACCACTGAAGCCACAGGAAACCCCCACATATACTTTTTTTATTTCCATTCAAGCTTTCATTCAAGCCTGAATCCCAGAAACTTATTCCTCTTTCTTCAGCTTTAATGGCCCTAGGAAATCTTCACACTTTGGACATAAACCTGAAATGATGATAAAGGAATGTATGTACAGAGCCTCCTCAATTTATAATGGAGTATATCCTAATAACCTGCCCATGGTTGAAAATACCACTAAATCTACCCTACAATCCAGCAATTGCACTACTAGGTATTTACCCTGAAGATACAAATGTAGTGATCCGAAGGGGCACCTGCACCCCAATGTTCATAGCAGCAATGTCCACAATAGCCAAACTGTGGAAGAGCTGAGATGTCCATCGACAAATGAATGGATAAAGAAGATGTGGGCTATATATACAATGGAATATTACTCAGCCATCAGGAAGGATGAATACCTACCATTTACATCAACATGGATGGAACTAGAGAGTGTTATGTGGAGCGAAATAAGTCAATCAGAGAAAGACAATTATCATGGTTTCTCTCATCTGTGGAATATAAGAAACAACACAGAGGATCATAGGGAAAGAGGGAAAACTGAATGGGAAGCCATCAGAGAGGGAGAAAAAAACATGAGAGACTCTTAACTCCAGGATAAACAAACTGAAGGTTGCTGGAGGGGAGAGGGTGGGAGTAATGGGGTAATTGGGTGATGGGTACAAAGGAGGGCACGTGATGGGATGAGCACTGGGTGTTATATGCAACTGACAAATTACCGAACACTATATCTGAAACTAATGATGTACTATATGTTGGCTAATTGAATTTAAATTTTAAAAATGCATTTCATATACCTAACATCACAGCACAGCCCACTTTAAGTGTACTCAGAACACTCACGCTAGCCTACAGTTGGGCAAAATCATCTAACACAAAGCCTACTTGACAATAAAGTGTCAAGTATCTCCTGTAATGCATGGAACACTGTACTCAAAGTGACAGAATGGATGTGTGGGTGCAGATGGCTGCCCATATATTGGCTGTTGACTCACATGATTGTGTGGGTACTGGGAGCTGCGGCCACCACCCAGAATCACAGGGGAGGGTTGTACCTCCTATCATTAGCCCAGGAGAGATCCAAATTCAAAATTCCAGGTAGGGTTTCTATTGAATGCATGTCACCTTTGCACCATTGTAAAGCCCAAAAATTGTAAGTCAAACCATCATAAGTCAGGGGCTGTCTGTAGTCTCCTATCCATTAAAATGCTTCTCACATTTAATTTGGAGACTACAAAGTCAGTCTTCCTCCTACTTTCTCCCTGTGAGCCAAGACATGACAGATGCCTCTCATCTAGTGTTTACCTGGTAAATGTTGGTTGATATATTAACGGCTAACAGTAAAAAGTTCTAAGAACCACACCTTTATACCAGTTTAGGAGTCTTAAACCTCAACAAATCTATAAAACAACACTAAAAGTGTTGGTAAAAGTCAGTCATGACCATTCCTTCCATGTCTTTACTACAACCACCATCCAAATGGCTTCTTAGGCATATTCTGGGTCTAGACAGGTTGCTAATAGCATCAGTGAGACCTCAAGACCTATCCAAGTCCAATAAATTGCACTAATCGTCTGAATTCTTCATGCTTCCTTTATCCATAGCCCATTTGACATTGCACTTCCTTCTGCAAAGGGAGTGGAGCCCATTTCCCCATCTCTTGGCCACGTGACTTGCTCAGAGCAACAGAATGAGGGGAAGTGACAGAGTGCCTGTTCTGAACCTATAGGTCAAGAGCACTTGCACACAGCCCTTGATTTCCTGCATTTTCTTCTCAACCATGCAAAGGCCGTGCTTCCCCATCCCAGGAGGAAGAGAAGGAGAGGCACATGGCACAGAGCTACCTCAGCTAAGACTCCCCTAGTAGGCCCCATTTAGAGTAGAGGCCACAGCATAAGCAGGAGCAAGCCAGCCAAGCAGCTGACATATGACAAAGCACAGCCAAGATCAGCCAAGCATGGATGCCTGATTCTCGTAAGTAATGGCTGGTGTGTTAAGTCCACCGAGTCTGGGGGGTACTTAAATAGCAATATCTCACTGATACATCCAGCAAATGCATCCCAAAAACTGACGGCATTTTGTGTCAGGATGGTGTCAGACAAGCTCAGCTTCTGTCAAATGACTATTGATTTCAAGCATGGCTAAACTTATATAATACTGATTTGCCTCTTAAAGCATTCTTCATAGTTTGAAACTTACATCCCCAGAGTATCCACACAGATTTAATTTTTTTCTTTCAATCTCGTTATCTGGAACACACACATTAGCAAAGACCTGTGGGATCCAAGTAGTGCATTTTGGATGTCGTTCCACGGCCGTCAGACTGCTCCATAAGGAGTTTTGTGGTCGGCCTGCATCAGTGAAGACATCTACTCTCGGAATAGAATGGAGCAAGGCAGTCCATGTAAAGTCAGCGTCAACCTCACTTTTCCCTTTGGTTATAACCCAACCTTTTGGAGTTCTCAAAAATTAACCAAAGCCCTTTTCTCCTTTCTTGAAAACCTGTTGAAAAAATCATATTCCATTCTTTTTCTCCCTCCAAATGGCCCATTTTAATCTGAACTCAGGGCTCTGAAATGCCACCAGGGAAGCTATCGTGACATTTGCAGAACAGAAAGATAGTGACAGACTCAGGCAGAACTGGGACATGGGCAGGCATGGAGGTTTCTAGTCACCCATACTCCTCCCTTTGAAGGCCTGTGGCCAAATCTCTCAGTCAAACCCACCCCCTTACACTCTTAACTCTGGGCTTAGGTCTGCCTTCGGTGGTCTGCTGGTGCCCTCAAACTCTAAGGCCGAGATGGCCACTGGACATACACATGGTATCACTCCTCCCTCATCCACCAAGGATAGCAACCCTTCCTCTAACACCAGGGGACAAATCCTCAGAATCCTTCTCAACACCGCTCCCACCAAGTGACAGTTCTCATTACATGAGCAACTCTATTCATCTAGATCCATCCATCACCAACCTCCCATTTAACTCACTAAGAAATACTGCACCAAAGTCTCCAGGGCTATTCAGGCTCCAGGATACTTACTATATCCTGAGGTATTGTGCCAGAGGCAAACGTGCAACCAGGAATGAGATGTTGCCAAAACCTCCAGGAATTCTTGTGTTTTTGAAAATGTTTGGCCTTGAGGCATATAGCTGAGCAATGCAGATCTCTCTCTGGCACTGCTGCGGGTCTATAAAGAGATATTTGGGAGCAAGTCTTGCTTTTTGTGATGCACAAATTCTATTACATGGGCAGCTACTTATTATGCTTAGGAGCAAGCTAGTCGGAGGCATATGCAACTGAGACCCCCTTTTCCCCCCAGAATTCATAAATGCCCATGACATTCGAAGGTTGAACACCTGCAGTGTGCTAAACATGATTATTTACTCAAGCTCCATGAGATCCATCTACCTGGCTCTGCTTCATAGGACAGCTAAATTTAATATCTAAACTGCATTTTTTTCTTCAAGTGTTTCATAAACTTAGAAAAATATTTTAAAAGTTCATACCGTAGCAATTTTGGGAAACAATATATAACACAGATCTGTAAGTGTCGGGTGCTCCACTGTGGCACAGGCCTTGAAACCTGCAGGTCAAAAACACTTGGGTGCCCTGCAGGGTGGGGACCGCACCAAGCCGCTGCCAGGTGGCCCCTGGAAAGTGGGACCTCATCAGCGCCTGCAGTTAGTACCCTGGGGGAGTGAGAAGAAATCATATGGATTCCTTTCTGCTATTGCAATTTATTTTTCAAATACAGGATTTTTGCCTATGAATGGTCTATAACCACATTTCAAGTGAGGCCAATCTGTAGGAACTTTTTTTTTCAAGATTTTATTTATTTATTCATGAGAGACACACAGAGAGAGGTAGAAACACAGGCAGAAGGAGAAGCAGGCTCCCTATGGGGAGCCCGATGCAGGGCTCGATCCTAGGACCCCGGAATCATGACCTGAGCCAAAGGCAGACGTTCAACCACTGAGCCACCCAAGTGCCCATCGATAGGAACTTCTAAAATATGGTAATTACCAGGAAAAACAGCACCCATTAGAAGTAATAGAGGCCTTGGAGGTCATCCAGCTCAAAGACGTTCAGACACTATCTGATGCCCCCTTGCAGAGCCCTCAGGGCACCGGGGATGGCCCAAGTTGGGTGGCAAGTGAGGATGGGGCTCCAGACTTTCTGTCTATACCTCCATCGGCCACAGCACAGTCTCAGGGGAGGTTTTATCTACGGATCTTCCTTAAATGGATTTGTCTGGAGAAATGGCTTAATAGTTGAACACCACAGTGTCCTATTCTCTCCATGGGAATCTAGCAAGATGTAGTTCTGACCATCAGTGATGAGGACCCTGAGATCCACACCTTCCTCATAGTGTTGGGAGCCATCTCTAAGAAGAGTCACCGAGCGCTCCAAATCTTGACAGACAGGAACCTCTAAGGTAAAGAAGGCATGGCTTCAGGTCCTGCATGCTGATGTGCAGGTTATCTGAAGCTAGGCTGCATGCAGGGTGGGCTGATCTTCAGGGCACATGTGAGGAGGAAGTAGGGCAGGGCTGAGAGGTAGAGGGCAGGGCTCTTGGGCAACCTGGGAGGACCATGGTGGGTGGAAAAAAAAAAAAAACCTTCATGAAAGCTGTGATCTATCTGCCTGTCCTGGTCTCTCTCATCCTCTCCTGGGTCAGCACTCTGGGTCTGGCCTGAGCTCGTGAGCACACCTGCCAAGCATGGCTGCGTGGTTCAGTACCTGGGCTCTTGGTGGACAGCCTGGCCTACCTAGGGGGCTGCACGACCATGACAGGTCACTGGGGTTTCCATCTATGACAGGGAAGTTGGTATTAGTCCCAGAGTTGTTTGCAGTGGTGAATTAAAACATGCAGAAGGATTCCTGAAGCAGATTGTTAATACCAAGGAGATGTAAGCTACTGTATTTCCCCTCTTACAGCAAATGCTTCTTAATAAATGAAACACTGATGGCAAAGTGGCTTCCCATGGTCAGGAAACTCTGTTTCTCTGATGTAAAGACTGGAACCGTGTTATTAAGCCTGCCAGGTGCAGTGGAAGGCCAAGCCCCAGGCTGAGTGCATGCAGGAGGGGGTTCCTCCCCACTGGAGAGCACATGGGGCCTGGGCAGGAGCTGTCATCCAGAACATCAATGCATCAGTGACTGCAGAGGTTCTATCAGCCACTGATTCTTCTGATCCGGAGACAAGGAACTAAAGCCTTTCTAGATGCCCCTGATTCACATTAGCATGAAATTAATGGGGAAGCAAAATCCTATCTATTTGCTGTTGTCTGCGCCTCTCCGTTTTATAGCTCTTTGGGGGAATCAAATTCCAACATCTTGATTTAAAATGAAAATGTCAAAATATTTTGTGCCAGTGAAACAATGTTTAGGTTCTTCGGTAATTTTCCCGGCTGGTTCGGACAATCGCAAAATATATCTGTGCTCCAAAGAAACATCGTCCAGAACCTATTCCCCTTCCCATCCACTGGAGTTCTTGGTGCTAAATGCATAATGCATTTGTAAACATTACACAGCAAAGTCACTTCCACTGATCTTCCCAACTATTGGAATTAAGTTTTCTGCCTTTGAGAAGTTTTTTCTCTAAATGCATTTTAATCTTGTTTCTCTAACCAAGCTGAAATTAAAGAGCAATAGTAAGTAGAACAGAATATGACTATAGAAAAGGCTCCTGTAAGGAGCTGACTGCCCCTAATCATGACTCGATTTGCATTACATGGAACATGGTGGCTCTTGAGAAATACTCACCTAAAACACTGATAGGTTTACACAGCGAATGCTGCATGGATTTTTTTTTAAGATTTTCTTTATTTATTTGAAAGAGACACATAGAGGGCCCATAAGCGGGGAGCAGGGAGGGAGGGACAGAGGAAGAGGGTGCAGCAGACTCTCTGCTGAGCAGGGAGCCCGACATGGGGCTCGATCCCAGACCCCCAGGATCATGACCCAAGCCAAAGGGAACCACCAGATGCCCTGCTGCATGGATTTAGAGAAGCCAGAAACCCATGGGCCCCTCTGAGGGCAAGAAGGCTGTGACGGGAAGAGAGGATATGAGTGAACAAGACACCAGCCATAGATTTCCTGAGAAGTGAGCGCCAAACTATCTAGCAGCCTCTGCACTGACCACAGGGTGACCCACATGTGCACACAGGGCAGGTGGCCTCAGGAGGTCATTACACCTCAAAGCTGTGCAAACTTCTGCAGCTAATTGTATATCTGGTGAGCTGACGCCCAAGGGACAAAACCACACGCTCTCCCCCGTGGTTGCAGAGCAATGATGGAGTCTGAGAAGATCACTGCACAGGCACAAGACCATGCAGCCCAGGCCCTGGTGGAGGGCAAGGGCAGGCTGAGCTCTTCACACGGCACCCACTATGCTGGACAAATGGGTCTCATAACGGGCCCCGGCTCCCACTCCTCAGCACCTTACAGTTTCCAATGAACAAAAGGGAACTTTTGTCAACACGGAGGCATATCACTCACTCATTCACCAGAGAAACAGAGATAATGGGACGTGGATATTTAAAACCGCATCAGAGTAACGAGGTTCCCAGCATGGGTCTCAGCTCTGTTCAGGTAAGCACATCCGAAGCCAACACTGGGGCAGGAAAGCAGGACAGGAGATGGCAACCCCAAGTCCAGCCTGGTGGGGACAGGGTGATCGGCGAGCATCCCAAGGTGAAGGTGATGTTTGGGCAGGGCAGTTTCAATATTCCATGCCGTGGCTTCCTTCTGTGCCCAAGTTTTGCTACAGTTCAACCTTGGAAGACTGAGACGGAGCCTCCAGACTTCACTGCTGTGCGGGCTGCCACCTAATAATATGTTAACAGGTGCAACACTTGGGCATCCTGAAGGAGTCATCCACCTGGAGGAATGGATGAGCTGGTGTGATTACATGCATGAGCGAGAGAGGGCTGCACATCGCCTTCCTAAAGTTACATCGCTACCTGCCACACTGAGGGTAGTTTCACTCTGCAGGCCACGTCCAAAAGCGACTGAGCATTTATGAAGCACACACAGATACCACCAAGGAGAGATTTTCCTTCCTTGTGGGACAACTGTGTTTTGGAAACCAAATTATATCGTCATAATACCCATTTTCATTATGTTGTATTTATTATTTGTGGCATCGAATTACTTTTTGTTGTCTGCAGATCATTTGCAAAAATCACCTCCACTGGGAATGATTTAATACTTGAAAACTCAGAAGTTATCCAAAAGGCTCCTTTTTTTTAAAGGTTTTATTTATTTATTCATGAGAGAGACAGAGAGACAGAGAGAGGCAGAGACACAGGCAGAGGGAGAAGCAGGCTCCATGCAGGGAGCCCGACATGGTATTCGATCCCAGGTCTCCAGGATCATGCCCTGGGCCGAAGGCAAGTGCTAAACTGCTGAGCCACCCGGGGATCCCCATCCAAAAGGCTCTTAAAGGAATTACCCAAACGACTAGCAAAGTAACAAGTCTAAAAGGCAAAACATACACACCCTGGTTCATATTTTTTTTTCTAATCTATATTTTAGCTCCACAAATCATTTATAATACATTGTAGCTATGAAACATTTATGCACCAAAAAATGGCTTGTTTCAGTTCATCCTAAGTGGCTAGGTCCAAAGGAGTGGCAGAGGCAGTGTTTGGGGGAGGGAGGCGACCACTTCTGTCTGCACCAGGATGGCTGGGAAGGTATTTCTGAGAAAAACACTGGGACACGAGACTTGAAAACTCAGGAGAAATTCCCATGCTTCCTGTACCTCTATGTCTTTCCGGGAAAAGAGGAACTGGTTAGTGAAAACATTTAAGAAATAATAAATTAAAAAAAATTATCCAGACCCTGAATATGATTGTTTTCACCCTAAATCACTTCTCTTCTTCAAACCAATACCATGTGAGATGAAAGTAGGCATGAGGCTCCCACAGCTTCAGGTAACACAGTGACACGGTCGGGCGTGAACCCTGCAGCTGTGGTCTCCAACACCACCCTCAGCCCAGCCACGTGTGAGCTCAACAGCGACACTGCCAAGAGTCCACGCGTGCCATGGAAATGAACTAGACCTTGATTCCCAACAACACATGACACAGACAGAGCCCCAGCCCTTGAAGAAACTGCTACGTGGACACCCAGACCCCAAGGCGCTTGTCAATGACACCCCTCTCACTCACTGTTTAATGATGGTGTGGTCAACAATTGCCACAGAGGTTTGCAGGGACAATGATCCACATGGCCTGGGTCCCTCCAGGCCAGCTTTTTGGAGGAAATAACACTCTATCTGGGTCTTGAAGGGAGGTGGGCCTACAGTGGGAGTGACAGCCCCCACATCTTCCATCTGGTGCTTCTGTTTCCTCTTCCTGCCTTTTCCGAATCACATTTAATGACTGTATGTCACTACGGTGCAGGCACGCTGTAAGCAAGGCAGCATGAAATATTTCTGCTAGGGGGATGTTATCAAGCACAACATCCCCTAAATCACTGTATCCTGTTGGCTCTGACTTCCGTTCTTCATAGAAGAACCCCATGGAGACATCATCCCCTGGGTTTCACTAACAGGAAATGCTTAGAGAGTAGATGGCTTGCTCCCATCCAGGACTTGTGGCAACAGCACCTGCAAGGGGCTTCCCACCCTGCCTTGGCTGCTAGGAAGTCAAGAGCTCTGTCAGCGACTTCTATCGAGCAACCTGTGCAACATCACATCTCTGTGCTGACCGTCACTGAGACTGCGGCCTTCTGATTCCCAGATTCCCTTCGGGCTGATTCCTGCCATTATTTACATACACATTTAAAGGACCATGCGTTTTCAAAGCTTCCAGAAATCTCAGATGGAAAAGGCAGGTTGAAAGTAACCAGCTCTAATGCTGGATCATATCTCACCTGAGGAATGCCAAATGCCTGCTTAGGGCAAATTAAAAGCCTCTAAGCATCTTCCACAAACAAGTTAAGTGGAACTCTCTGCAGGGAAGAGAAGTGTGAGTGGGGAAATGTTATTTTTTCATAAGCACTACACAAAAAGTAAGACTTAATTCACACCTGAAGTCAGTATTACTTTTGATGAGATTTCATTTAGAAAAAAAAAACAAAACTACTCCACAACTAATCAGAATTCCCAGGAAATTAGATTTTTAGGAGAGAGCTTTTAAATAACAAACAAGCACCAGAGACATAAGTTTAGGTCACTGCCTCATCGGCAACTTCTAGCAGATGTTTGGAACCATTACAGATGCAGCCAAATCGCTCAAGCCCTGCATTTCCTACACGTCTGAACCCACTGTTGGTCTTCATCAGACAGACGGCTCTCCCTAGACTCTACTAAGCAGCACACGACAGTTACCTCAGATCTACCTAAAACAGCTAACAATAAAGTTAATGCTGGATACAAAAATGATTTAAAAATCGGCCCCTAGGTAGCTTCAATCCAGTGCCCTATCACACACCCCATTATAACAGAAGTTTTATTGAAAATGGATGGAGCTGGCTCCACAGGCAGGCAGAGAAGTTGCTAGTATGTGGGATGAGAGAAGGACTGGCTTCCTAAAAATATCCATCACACTTTTTTATTCCCTCATTAGAACTTTGGTCCTTTGAGTCTCTTCGGGTAAGAGGCAGCACACTGCAGAAACACACCGAGTTGGGGTTAGTGAGACGGTCTGGATTTGAATTCACATCAATCAACCCAAAGAGCTCCTCACCTCACCTGTAAGAGGAAGGAGTTGAAAGATATATCTCCAAGGCCCCTTTTAGCTCCAGCATCATACAGCATGATTCTACAATGTCAAGTCCCTGACCCATCAGCTGTGATACAAGTTTCTTCAAGAATCCCCTTCTGGAAGACCCTGATTGGATGTCACACTTAGGCAAGAGGTCCTAGAACAGGGCCCGGTAATGCCTTAGCAAAGATGGTCTGGAACTGGGGCATGACGTGCTGCCCTGAGTGCAGGGAGGGGATGCTCCGGGTGGCTGAGCATGACGGGCTATGAACTGTGATCTGTTTTCCATCTGGTCTAGAACCAGCCCCAGAGGGATCTTGGGGAAATAAAGAATGATCAGCCCAACTCCAGCAAAGGTGGGAGGATGAAGTAAGTTGTGTGCAGGGAGAGTGAAGAAGAGGAGCAGGTGCATGTTCCTCTTCAAAATTACAACTTCGGTGTTACACATGCCCACTGTGGTTTGCTGGAATTTGCTGCTGAAGCTGGTATTCCAGAAAGAATACACCGGTCAGAGAACCTGGGGTCTCTGAGGCAGATTTTCGTAAGGCGTGCTGGGCTCTGGGAGGATCACTCCCACGCAATATTCCTTACTCAGGTGAAATAAACTATGAATAAGTCAGTGTCAACTTTGAGGAAGTCACAGAAGGACAGCCTAAAAGTGTGTTTGGAAGATGGCAGGCGTGATCCTGGTGTTGGATCCATTGCTTCAGTCAACATGCACCCATCTACTTGAATCAACATTCTTAAAACCCCTATTGTGCATGTTGTTTTCGTGTATATATATTAATGATATAACAATATACACACATGTGAAATGAGGGAGGGAGAGGACAAGCCAGGAGAAGGACTGGGGATGCGATGCTGGAGATGCAGCTCTAGGGTTGGCAGATTAAGAGAACTTTCGGGCATGACTGGGTCCTGGAGTCAGCACGTCCATCACAGACTGCCGGCCGATAGGCAACAAATGACTCATGGGTGCTGTATCCTCAAAACAGGTCCCTTGGGCACTGAATGAGCACCATTGCAGTTGGATAAAGTAAATAGGCTCAGACAAGAACAGCGAGAGCCCAGATGCTTTCAGTAAATGTACATTAGTTTAACCCAGGCATGAAGACTAAATATCCCCAAAGCAAAAAAAAAAAAATTTTTTTTTTAAAGATTTTGTTTATTTACTCATGAGAGACACAGAGAGAGAGAGAGAGAGGCAGAGACACAGACAGAGGGAGAAGCAGGCTCTATGCCGGGAGCCCGACGTGGGACTCGATCCCAGGACTCCAGGATCACACCCTGGGCTGAAGGCAGGCGCGAAACCACTGAGCCACTCAGGGATCCCCAAAACCAAATCTTTTTAAAAAAATTAGCATTCATTTTTTTTAATTACAAATAAATTATTTTTATTAGAATCGTTACTAAAAATGGGAAATTGTATAGCTTTGCTTGAATGCTTACTTTCGTGTAAGAATGTAAACAATTGAATTTCAGGAAGATATAAGCAGGAACTTGAGAGGTTTTTCTTTATTATTTTTAATAAAACAACACCAAAAGGATCACTCTCAAATAAATATTTTTAAGTATCTGATTCCCTAACGGGAAGAGGCAGAGAAGGACCATCACAATGCCCTCTTCAAAAAGCAGTGAGCTCTATCACCTTTGCAAAACTTGTGTGGGCCTCCCCCCTCCCCTGCATCTGTTCTGGGCACTGGCCACGGTCCCTGGCCCTTAGGTCAGCCCCTGGCTCTCCTTCCATATCTGTGGTCTGCAAATGCCGACTTCTTTCTCCAGCGTTTAGGAAACCATTTCTCCTGCTGCTATAAGGACTGTCGCACATTCTCCATGGGCTCTGTATCCTCCTGACATTTTGTGCCCAAAAACATCCTCAAAAGTTTAATAACACAGAACAGACGTAAAATTTGAATCAGCTTTTGGCAAACGATGGAAAATCCTAAACAAGATTCCGACATGCTCTTTCCAAAAGCTTAATAACTTAATAGTCTCTCCTTCCTCCTGGGTTCTTCCATGAGTTTCAGAATGATGTGTCAAGAAACAAATGGTGATTCTGTGCGGTGACAGAGGGCTTAACGGACCCACCGTGGTAGTCACCTCACATTAACAAGGACGTCAGATCATCACTCTATACCTTACATTGACACAGCACGGCGATGACATCTCAAACAAGCCAGAAGAAAATTAAGAAGACTGCCTTCCAAAAATAAAGAAATAAAAAGAGATTATGTGTTAAATGTGCATGGGTTGACTACTTTGATCTGAGGCTCCCAGCTCTGTCATTCTGTAGGTAACATACCAGGACGCGGTCACTGGTGAGGACTCCCAGTCCATCTCCAGTCCCCCATTCCCAGTCCCCCATTCCCAGTCCCCCAGCCCTAGTCTCCCATTCCCAGTCCCCCACTCCCAGTCCATCTCCAGTCCCCTACTCCCAGTCCCCCACTTCTAGTCCATCTCCAGTCCCCCACACCCAGTCCCCCACTCCCAGTCCATCTCCAGTCCCCCATTCCCAGTCTTCCACTCCCAGTCCCCCATTCCCAGGCCCTCATTCCCAGGCCCCCACCACGATTATCATAATTCAAGACAAGGAGAATCTCCTGTCCCTGAGTGTCCACATGCACACCTGCTCACTGACTCCCGCACACACTCACACTCTTGAGTGCCCTTGCATACACAGGCTCACACATTCACATGTACATACTCACAAGCTCTCAGGCACTCACTCCCATGGCGCTGAGCACCTCACCCCACACTCAGGAACTTCCAGTCCTGCCTCATCGGGCTCCCTCTCCCCAGCTGGTGACCTCTGTGAAAGGGGAGGGGAGACTTGCAGGACATACATACCAGCTCTTCCACCAGGTTAAAATGCTGCTTTCATTTTTCTGGGCAAAGAAATCCCCATTTAAGGAGTTGTTGAGCAGCCATCTGTACCCCAGCCCCGCCCCCCAAGTACTTCCATGCATCATAGACCTACAACTCTGGCTGACTCCTCATCTTGGTGCTCAGGGAAGCAATGCAATCTCCATGGTAATGTGGAGTTCACGGAGACTGCATTTCCAGGATTCATTCATTCCCCCAAACTGTCCGCCCAGGTCCTCCAAACTTATTTCCCAGTCTCTTGTCCCCAGGAAGGAGCACGTCCTCCCCTGTGCACCTGCCCATCCGGACAGTGGATGGCGTGAGGGCTGGATGGAGGTCCCAGCTACAACTCCTCCTGGGCCCCCTGGTGAAGTCTTCTTCCCTGACCTCTCTCCTCCTGCCCCTCCCCCCAGCAATCAGGGGACAGTCAAGTTTGGAAAAGGCCACCTGCCATCAGAATGTGGAACACTAAAAACAGAGTGCAAACCTCCATCCTCATTCCAAGTGAATAAAGGTGATTCTGTCCACGTCCCGCCTCCGTGCACACACATGCACACATGCACCTTTGCAGGCACACACCCTCCCTTACCGGCAGGCTGCGGGAGCTGCAGGACACGGCGGGATCCACTTTGGGGTGGGCTGCCATCAGGAGGGACAGAGCGCCCATGGCCACGGGCACAGCACCCAGGGAGATCCCGTGCCGCCCGTCCTCCTGGCCACCAGTTCAGGCCACCCTCAGGGTGATGCATCACCCTCCTGCATCCTCCCCCCTTTTCCCCACACAGGGGAAGGACCAAACAGGAAAAGCCACCCACCAATGATGAAGTTATGAATCACCCACCGATGATTTTCGCTGAGAAAATCCCACCCTCACTCTCTGGGATTCTCTGGGGCCGAGGGGGGTCCTTAGGGAGTGGCTGCTGAGCAGCTCCCGGGTTGCTGTGGGATTGCCTTCCAAGGTTCAGGTCTCTGCACCCCTGGTTGGTCCCATCGTGCCTCCCCCCACTTCCCCCTAGCTCATATCTCTGAGCAGCTCCACCCTGGGTGGGGACAAAGCCCCCCACATGCTGCCTCCCTCATCAATCACAACAGCTCCCTGGACGGAGGCCACTGGCTCCGAAGGAGGACAGATAGCATTTTATTTCTGCTGCACTTACACACCTACATCCTCGACTCTACTGAAATCAGACAACAAATCAATGGTACAAGGGCAGGCAGATGAAGAAAGCCCGACCCATCCTCCCCAGGCACAGAGCATCAGGACTCGGTGCCAGGCTCTGGGACAACCCAGCCCAGGAAAGAAGGTCTGGGATCTCAGACCCAAGCACCCTTCCACCTGCCGCTGCTCCCAGACCAAAGTCAAGGTTCTGGGGTTGGGAGATGAAGCAACAAAACCCAACAGAAATGGAACATGGTTGACATTTAGTTTAGTTTCCCAAGGGCAGGAAAAAAAAAAAAGATGGTCTGACTTCATCCCTTCCTCCCCCTGTTGGTTTAATTCTATGTGGCAATTCCCAAGAAGACACTTCTCTGCAGATGGATTGGGAGTCTTTCCTCACCTCCTCCCCGATGAGGAGGAATTAGCTTGAGATTTGTTCTAAGACTACATGAAACATACCTGCTTGGGGATGATTTTTTTTTAAACCTGCCTAGCTCACAAAGGGAGACCAATAGCTAGCAATTCAACATAATGAAAGGGCATTTAAGCTACGGTAACTATACCAGGAGCCTTCCTGAGTTGAGCAGTGCATTAATGGGAAGCTTTTAAAAACAACAATTTTTATTATAACCCGACCCTTGTTGAGAGTTTTCTTTTCGAATCATGAACGAGTCAACAGGGGAGATGCCATGAAACTCAAAAGTATGAAATGTACGGCTTGGTGCATTACGACATTTACCAAACAATAAATGACATCTGAACAAATAAAAAATATAATCTGTTTATTTTCTAAATAACCTGCACGTGCCAGAAAGGAAACCAATCAATCCAAACCAAACAAATATTACTCTGGGATAATGCGACTTCACTAGAAATGTGTTTATTACTTATAATAAGTCTTTTTTCTCTAAAGTTTCATTTAAATTAAGTGATTTGACAAAGCTTTTGAACTCCAGTTCTGCAAGCCCATTGCTGTGCAAGGTGTTCTATAGGATAAAGAGAAACATTAATGCCACTTGCCCCAAGAACTTACACACCACCTGATTGGTTTTCCTCAGAAGAGCTATTTCTTGCTGAAATTCAAATCCTCTATGGAAGTTTTAGTATGAATTCACCCATGCATGAAAAATCAAGAACTTGCAGGATTTTAAAAAGAAAAGTTCACCCACGACTCCGGCTAACAGCTGAATTTAATGTTGTGGTATCTCATCGACCTTGACCAAATGGCACTCAACCCTGTGGTTCTCTGGTCTCTGCTCTGGGTGATCATCTGATTCAAGTTTGGACTGAGACAAGGACGTCAGAGCTTTCTTTTTGCCCAGTCTTTTCTTCAGGGCACGTTTTCAGATCTGCAAGATCTAAGCAAATGCCTGGCTGGATCACATCCTAATTAAAAAGACCATGTTCGGTTTGGGGGCCTGCCGAAATAAGATGAACAGGTCCTAGAAGGAGTTTGGAGGAGTCCATAAAACATTTGTAAGATAACTCATGTCTCCTCCTAGACAAGCAGACCAGAAGCAACGAGACTTTCTGAGGAAGACATGATGCATGGAATGAGTTTAAAAGCAATTTGTAAAAAAATAAAAAAATAAAAATAAAAAAAAATAAAAGCAATTTGTACACAAAGAAGTCTTTAAAGAATAACAAACGGGAATATTTTCTGTTTCCAATGGAGACGGGGATGAAAGGGTTTGATTGAGCTTCTGCAGAAGGGAGGTGGCTCAGACACCGCCTGTGCAGCCAGGGGGACTGGAGTGGGGGGCTTCTCCCTTTTCTCCATCTTTGGAGAGTTTCTAAACAACATATTGAGTGTTTTGCTTGGAGAGAGAAGTATTTACCTCTGTGATTTCTCAGGTGCCTGGAAGTGAGACAGCTATCAATGGCCTGTTAACGTCTTTCAGTTATTCTCTTCCACAGAGATTTTTTTTTCTCCAAGGACAGTCATGGACTTGAAATAAAGGATTTTCCAACTGTGGTACTTTCAGTAATATATATCACACCAGAATCCCAATGTCATCAACTTCACAGTGATGTGAGAAGTTCATTTTTCCCCCCACCCCAAATCATCACACGCCATGTCTGAGGCATAGAGCTCATTAAACTAAGATGTCACACAGTCTCTCTCCTTCTTTCTCTGCTATTCCGCTCAAACCTCTACTAGAATATAGAGCAGTCGGGGTCCCCCTGGATGGATGTCCTGAGTGCCTGTCAAAGCCATCTCTCAAAAGCAAAAGTAAACTAAAGAAAGAGCAGCCCCCTTGCTAGCAACTCCTTGTTGGCAGGGCGGTAAAGGTGAGATCCCTTCCCTCTGACCCGGAGTGTGAGGACAGGGGCTGTGAAGCTGGGAATGAGGACACGCACAGTCACTGGCCACAGGCCCTAGGTCTTCTGAGGAGCTGTGGCTTTGGTCCTCATGGGACAGAAGCAGCCTTCCACGTGTAGAGCTGGAGACAGAGAGGGTGAAGTGCTGGCACTGGGGCTACACGTTCCGTGTAGGCGACTCACACGCCAGGAAAGGCAGACAGAGCAGGAAGGAAGCCCCTTCCAGCAGAGAGACAACCTGGCTCAGCTCCATAGTTTCCCTGCATCCTCAGGGTCCCTCTGTTCCCTTCCAAGGTCTCCCACCCCGTCCTGAGATCCGAGTGGCCCAGGGAAGGCACAGTGAGCTCTGAACGTGGCTTTCTGCTCCCATCGGAAGCAGTGAGGACCCTGCATGAGCAGACACCCACCGCATGCTCAGGGCAGGTGGGCACAGTGGGACAGGCTTGCCCCAATCTCCCCGGGAGCAGCAGCAGCAAGTGGATGCTCAGCAGGGGTTGCTAGAACAAAGGAGACAGCCTTTGCCGTGGGGGCCCTCACTCCTGTCGCATGGAGCGCTCACAGAGCCAGTGTTCCCTCCCCACAGCCCCAGAACCAGCGGCAGAGACAAGACTCCAGGGGTAACCCCTCAAACGCCCTCACCACGGATCACCGCTTTACTCTTAAGGGTAGGGTGTCACAGAAGCCAAAAATGGGATCAGAACTCCTTGCTACACCTGAAAAGTTTATATCAAGAGGGCTTGAATCTCAGAACAGTAAATCCCAGGTAGGAGAACTCACGGAAGAAAGAACAGATACAGCAAACGGTATCAGTATGCGGTACTCCTGCCTCCAGGTCCCTTTCCCAGCCCAGGTGTGCAAATGTGGAACTCAGCGGAGCGGGAGTCTGTATTTCCATAACGTTCATTCCGCTGCAACAGAAAGAGGAGAACCATCCCCCGACAGTTGCACCTGCTGGGAGGCAGCATTATTATGCTCCAGGAGTCTGAGCTTCTCAGGATCCCAGGATCTGAAGGGCAGCGACGGCAGAGCTCCGGCACACCACCCCCTCCCCTCCCGCATTCCCACCTGTCCTAAGGTTCGCTTTGACCTCTGCCCATTACCTAGCTATGCGGGCTCTACGGAGGGCTCTTCCTTAGCCCTTTATGATAAAGACTTCCTGAATCCTTAGGCTACCGTCTAGAGGAGGCAGGAGACAGCACGTCCCTGCAGAAGTGGGACAAAGGATTAAAAGACTCAAGTTTCCCATCCTGATTGAGCCACAAACTTGGTGTGTGAATAATACTCAGAAACCTAAAGCCTTGCCCAAAATGCCATCTCTAAACTCCGTGTGTGTGTGTGTGTGTGTGTGTGTGTGTGTGTGTGGCTTCAGGTCTGGGATACGGGGGTGTCACAAAGGCACTTTGGTAAGCGTGCATTTAACACTAGTGATAGCAACTGGCGTCTTTTGTTAAAAACAGCAAGACCTTCGACTCTGGTGGACAAATACCTTAAGGAATCATTTCATAGTAGAAGTGAAAGATCTGATGTTGAACCAGGTCAGGAGCATAAGAAACCATTTTCACTGCAAATGAAGAGGAACTGTTAGCATTTTCAAAAGCGGAGCTGCCTGTGCTGGTCATGATGGAGCCTTAAAGACCAGGGTCCAAAAGCGCGGAGGGTAGCATTGTGTGTGTGTAAAATGACACATGTAAGGAACGACACTAAGCTCTGAGGAAGCAAAAATAAACAAGCCACAGCTCTTATCTCAAGGAGCTGATAACCGAGAGATGGATGCACCTGGGAGTGATAAGATACACACGATCTAAGAGAAGGGCAGTCCCATGGTGGCAAAGGCCCCTGGCTGTCACCCACCGGTGCATGCCTCCTCTTCCCTACCAGGACTTGCTCCTTCCCAGCCCATCACTACATCTCCCAGGGCCCCTCCCACGAAAGTGCGGCCGTGGTCCAGCCCCGCGATACAGCACCACGGTGCCACCTGGGCCCCTGCTGCCACATCAGACTTCGGGCAGTAACAAGAACGGGGAACACAAAGGAGAGAGGGGAGGAAACTCCAAGATTTCTCTAGTTAAGGCCTACTGGTGACATGAGAAAGAACCAGAAGCCACGACGGCCAGGCAGGAGCGCCCGAAAGTAAGAGGCTCGGGAGGCAGGGGTGAAGGGTCTGCCTGGGGAGGTCCCACTTGCAGCCCCCACGTCCCTCCCTTCCCCTTCCAACACTTACAACTCTCCTCCCCAGACAGCAGCAAGTCCCCACTGACACCCCCCTGCTACCCTCCACCCTTTTGGACCGTGATCTTTAAGGCTCCATCACGACCAGCACAGGCAGCTCTGCTTTTGAAAATGCTAACAGTTCTTCCTCATTTGCAGTGAAAATGGTTTCTCGTGCTCCCGACCTGGTTCAACATCAGATCTTTCACTTTTACTATGAAATGATTCCTAAGGTATTTGTCCGCCGGAGTCGAAGCTCTTGCTGTTTTTAACAAACGGCCAGTTGCTACCACTAATGTTAAGTGCACACTTACCAAAGCGCCTTCGTGACACCCCCACATTCCAGACCTGAAGCCCTGGTCGGCTGCTGACACAGTGGAATGCACCGGTTTTGACACTTGATTAGGTCAGGTTTCCTCACTGTTGACTTTCAGAGAAACATCTGCACGGTGAGAAGCCGAGACCTCGCAGGCTCCAAAGGTCCTTTCTAGTCTCACCTGTCCTCCCTACCACAGGACCTTGGCTTGGCTTTGCTTTCCTCCATAAACGCCGACTGCCAGTCATGGCTTTTGCATGCTGCAGCAACCCTACCTGCGGGGTCCCCACTCCCGTGTCCAAGGAACCCCAGCACCTGGCACCTTGAAGGCCATAACTATCACAAACATAAAAACAAGAAGAATGGTAACTGAAATTTACCAAAAATCCTCTATAGGCTGAGCCCTCGCTCAACAGCTTCCAGGCCTTAACTCGTTAATTTTCACATCTCTGTGAAGTGGATTCTATTATTGTCCCCATTTTACAGTGGAGGGACCAGCGGCTGGGAGGCTGTGTAAATTGCCCCAGCTCACACATCTGGCGAGCAGGAGACCCATTATTTGCTTTCAGGCATTTTGACTCCAAAGCCTCCACTTTTCTATCACTTTTACCTGTTTCTAAAGGATATCCAACGAAGACTGAAAGAAGATTATTATCTTGACTTCTATTTGTTTTTATGATCTTGATGTAGAGTCAAAGGTATAAGAGAACTGTTTTTGATCAAGGCCTTACAGAAAAACGTTAGGTGTGGCTTATTTTACCAAGTAAAGGAATAGAACTGCCATTGCAATATTTTTTGGAAAAGCGTACCGTATTTTTTTCTCTTTTAGTCAAGCTGCCTGAATTCCCTGCAGACCCGTGAGACTTTGCTCTGAAGCTTGCAAGATCTCTGGGGAAAATGATCTCCATTTTCCCAAAAGATACTCTTTTGGTCAAATTTCTCTAAGAGAGAGTCTGAAAAGTCTCTATAGGTTAAAGTTTCCAGCCACTTTGTGAGGCTTTTTGTAGTCCTATTTTCAAAGATCTATCCTCCAGATCTGTGCCTCAGGGTGGTCTCTTAGATGGCTCCTTTCATAAGTGAAATAATCCTTCTGTAAATATAAGAATCCTTGCTTTACACCTGTATTTCTTCCACTACCTTCTCTTTATTTGGATATGCACCTGAATTGTCCCAGTCTAGCAAGCTTGCCCCTCTTACCGTGTACCCGGATCTCATGCCTTACACTCACCCCCGAGCCTCCTCTATGTCTGATACACAGTAGGTATTACGTGTTTGCTAAATAAAGAGGAATGCTGAATTAATTGAATTCCCCAAAATACGATTCAAAGGTATTAATCCAAATGCAACCCCTCTTGTGGACATGGTCGAAGGGTCAGTGCATTAGAAAGGTTTAGCTCCATCTTCAGCAATAAAAATACTCCAGAGTGACAAGTTAGTGAGCCTCACGAGGGCTCAGTTCTGGTCTGCTGTGCTAAGCACCGCTCTCTCTTGCTGAACTACGAGCACAGCGAGCACCAAGCAAACAGTGGGCAGCTGCAGACCAGAGTCTCTGATCACAGGGTCCTGGATCTGAGTGTCAACCAACTACCCCCAGAGTGAGAGTGGATGGAAGACCAAAGACATGATGTTAAGCCCCCCCCCTTTTTTTTTAATGTTAGGGCTTTTTATAACTGACCCTTAGGCAGAGAGCTGGAGTAAGGCTCGGGAGACAAATGGGACACTTAAGAGAAAGGAGGAATATTTTCTTGCTGAAGTTGATTCGAACAGTCTGTGTACATGTGCACGTGTACACATGTATGTGTGCCTGTGTGTGCATGTGTGTTTGGTCCCCTCTTCTTCTTGCACATGCAGACATTCCCACATACTCATGATTCTGAACTAGGAAATGTGTCTGAAAACTGATGGGGATCTTAGAAGCATCTAGCCAAGTCCCCCTCCTTTATTTTGGGGTTGAGAGGGATCACCAAGAAGGAAGCAAGCAAATCAAACCATTTCCTCCTCTAGGACCTGAATGTTTGAAAATGCTCAGCTCCAAGGTTATGCTTCCACATAAGCAAATGCAGCAGCCACCACCAGAGTACAATATGAAGACACCTGCCCAGCATCAGCTACACCCTTGAATTAACCTGCTGTCTGAACAAAGCCTACTGTGAGAGGCCCCAGTGGCTCGCCTGACCCACCCAGTCCAAGCTGTGGTCTTTCACTCTGGTCAAGGGTTCCCGCCTGGCCCCAGACAGTAAAAGCCCATGGCACCACTTAAGGGAAACTGACTTGTCACCCAGTGGTCTAAAGCTGTCTCAGGCCAATCAGGCTCCAATGAGCCAAGCCTTTCCAGATCACTGGACTAGCAAAGGTAATCCACCTTCTAACCTGGTCAGCAACACACTAACTTGATGGTTGTACACAGGCCTAACTGGGCCAGACAAGGCCTATCAGGTAAAACAGTCAATGCTCCTGAAATGAAGATACACCAGCCTTTGCCTAAGAAGTTCTGTCCTGTAGAACCAAATGTAGATCATGACCAGCAGTAAAGCTCGTAAGTGAAAAATGAACACTGCCCAAAACTAAAGCTACTCTTTTTCACAGAGACAATAAATGCTCCACAGCCTTTACTCAGTCAATGAGCTACTGGAGAGAATCTTCAGAGCACATGAACAACCAACTCATCTGCCCAAAAACACAGGAGACTAGACCGCGCTACTGCTACACACTCCTGTGTGCACATGCGCACGTGCATGCATGCACACATAAACACACAGGCACACGTGCACCACAGCACATCCGCCATCCCTGAGACCTGTCTGGGTGACCCTTGTCAGTTGCCAAGGCCCACCTGCTAGCTGACCCTGGAGCTACCATAATTCCATTGGATAAATGCCAGATTTCCCACCAGACCTCCATCCTTACTGCCCAGTCCATGACTAGGGGGGATGGATTCATCGGATTTACTTAACCTCTTAGTTGACTTCAGTTTTCTATAATATAACAAGAAGCAGAAAATGTATCAAGGCTGCAAGGGAATTTCTTCCCAATCATGCCCATGGGACTTCCACATAGTTCACTGTAGATATGCCTACTTGGCTAAATTCTATTGAATGTTTAAAAAGGATTGCAGGTCAGAGCAATGGCTTAATATTTCTAAGATATCCATGAATTATAAATATCTCATGCCATACCAAAAAAATCCCACAGTAGAGCTTGATTTTTCACGTGACGAATATTGCCGTTAATTGGAGTGAGGGAGGAAAGCCAAGGAGATTCAACCCTATAGAAAGATTACATTAATAAAATGGAAAGAACTATAAAGGAGAAAACATATCCATTTTACTGTCACTTTTTTTCTCTGTGTTTTTTTCATTAAAAAAATTGAAACCTGTGCACAGCCTAATTTCTGAAGACACCATTACATCTATCCCAATTTGGAAATAAATTACAGTTGAACTTTTGAATAACAAGGAGTTGGGGCACTGACGCCCCCCAACAGTTGAAAATACATGAATAGCTTTTGATTCCCCCCAAATTTAACTGCAAATAGCTTACTGTAGTTTCCATACCAATAATATAAACAATTAGCACATATTTTATATGTATATAATTTGTATCCTTACAAGAAAGCAGGCTAGAGAAAAAAAAATGGCATTTAAAAAGTCCTAAGGAAGGGGCACCTGGGTGGCTCAGTAGGTTAACTCTTGATCTCAGCTCAGGTCTTGATCTCAGGTCTTGAGTTGAAGCCGCACACTGGGTTCCACACTATGCATAAAGCCTACAAGAAAGAAAAAGAAAGAAAGAAAAGAAAAGAAAGAAAAGAAAAGAAGAAAAGAAAAGAAAAAAGAAAAAAGAAAAGAAAAGAAAAGAAAAGAAAAGAAAAGAAAAGAGAGGAAGGAAGGAAGGAAGGAAGGAAAGAAGGAAGGAAGGAAGGAAGGAAGGAAGGAAGGAAGGAAGGAAGGAAGGAAGTCCTAAAAAGGAAAGAAAGAAAGTCCTAAAGAAAGAAGAAATATATTTGCAGTACCACAATGTATTTATTGGAAAAAAATCCATGTATAAGTGTACTCACACAGTTCAAACCTGTGTTGTTCAAGAATCAACTGTACATTCTTTTATGTAAAAGCATATAATATCCTGAATAGATTTGTAGTTTCCCTCTTTTTCATGAGTTTATAAATGCTTTTACATGGTTTATTTTATTTGAGCTTCACTAAACCTTGGAAGATCATTTTCCACATGGGACTACTACAACAATACCAATGATTGGAGATGTTACATGTCCCAATAAAATTCATACAACACGCCAGTGTACAAAGTAGCAAGCAAGTTCCCCCATCTTCCATTGTACAACCCCAGGGCACCAATCTACAGTACTGAACACGTTCAGCAAACATTCATGGACACTTGAAGATTTTAGGAATCACACAGTCCCATGACATGCTGCCTGCTTGCATACACTTCCATGTGGGTAGTCTACGCACCACCATGTGAGCTATTTCTGGTGGGAGAAGTCAGGATCATCTTAATGGGGCTAATACAGTGGTACTCATGCAAGTTGCACATGATATTTACTGCAATAGCCTTTATAACATACTGATGTCTGGACCTCACACCCAAGCATGCTGGTTTAGTTTGTCTGAGGTGGGACATACCATCCATATTTTTCCAGATCCTTCCTCAGTCAATATAGTACATTATTGAGAACCATGGACAGGAGAGTAGTTGTATCTGCCCTCATGTTCTACATTTGACTTGCCATTTCTGACCTTTACTTCTTTTAGAGAAAGTCTGTTTCTGAACATTACCCTCTCATTCATACTTCCTGCTTAAAATCACAGTCTCAAGATCAACTGGCTTTATTGGTAGATGAGGTGATCTAAGAAGCACACAAAATTCCAAGAAATCTATGGAAAGGCTACTAAAATTAATGAGTCAGTTTAGCAAGGTAGTATGATAAAAGGTCAATGTATAAAAATAAGTCCTATTTATCTAGATTAAGAGCAAGCAACTGGAAGTGGAATTCAATTTTAAAATTCAAAATCCATTTACAATATTATTAAAACATGAATCAAAGAATAAGCTTTTAACATGTGTAACACTTGTAAACTGAAAGCCATAGAACACTGTACAGAAGAATTTCAAAAGACCCAAGTAAATGGAAATACATACATGCAAATATATTAATGAACTTGACATTAGCAACATGTCAGTTTTCCCTAAAATTATCTATAGTCAATGCAATCCCAACCAATACCCCAGATGGATTTTCTGTACAACTTGACAAGCTCATTCTAAAATTTATACTAAAATGCAAAGAACCCAAACTAGCCACAACAATTTTATTTTATTTATTTATTTATGATAGTTACACAGAGAGAGAGAGAGAGAGAGAGAGAGAGAGAGGCAGAGACACAGGCAGAGGGAGAAGCAGGCTCCATGCACCGGGAGCCCGATGTGGGACTCGATCCTGGGTCTCCAGGATTGCGCCCTGGGCCAAAGGCAGGCGCCAAACCGCTGCACCACCCAGGGATCCCGCCACAACAATTTTAAAGAAGAAATCTGAACTTGATTTCAAGACCTTTTATAAAGCTACAGTAATAAAGACAGCACAATAATGATACAGTCAAATAGATCCATGGATCAACAAAGCAAAACAGGGAGTCAAAATCGACTCACATAAATAGCCAACTGGTTTTCAACAAAGACACAAGTAAAGACAACTCAATGGAGAAATGACCATCATCTCAATATATTGTGCAAATATAACTGGATAACTATATTAAAAAAGTGATCCCAGAACTGCACATGATGTATAAAATTTAACATGAAATGCAGTACAGAACTAAAGGTAAAAAAAATTATCCAATTTCTAGAAACAAGCACAGGAGAACACTTGATGACTTTGGGTGAGACAAAATGTCTTCAACAGGGCATGAAAAGCAAAATCATAAACGGCAAAAATGGATAAAGTAGCTTCATCAAAATTAAAAGACTCTGGTCTTCAAAAGACACAATTAAGGCCATTAAGAAAATTAAACCAGCCACATGCAGGAAAAAACCTATTTGCAAAATACATTTAACAATACATATTTAGAAACCTTACAATTCATAACAGGAAGGAAAGCAGCCTAATAATAAAGTCGCACAGGATCCACACAGTCCCTCTGCCAGAGAAGTTACAGATGCAAATAAATTCACAACAGCTATTCAACATCATAGCCACATGTGCCAGCTTCTTATAAAGCTAAACATGCTCTGACCATACGACCATTCGTTCTACTTCTAGTTATTTTCCCAGAAAACATGAAAGTCACGTCCTCAAAATTATCTGCACATGAATGTCCACAGCTTTCTTCAAAAAAATAGCCAAAAAAAAATGGGAAATAACCCATATGCCCACCTACTGCTGAGGGGTTAAACAGACCATTCTATGAGCCACAGTGGAATTCCACATAATAATAAAAGGTAATGAACTACTGATACACACAACAATACTGATGGAACTCAAGGGTATTTTACTCAACAAAGGGGCTATCTGCACAAGGATACAGGCTTCATGATTCCATTTATATGAAATTCTGTTTAAGACCAAATGAACGACTATGATAGAAAGTAGAATAGTGACTCCCAGGGCTGGATGATAGAGGGAAGGAATGGACTGTAAAGGAGCAGAAGGAAACTGGTTTTGATGATAAAACATTTTACATTATGATTGCTACTGTGCTTATAGGCCTGTGTTTTACATTATTCAAAACTCATCAAACTGTCTTCTTAAATTGAGAAATTTTAATGAACACAAATTTTATCTTAATGAAGACAGCTCCCAAAAAATGGACAAAGGAAAATGAAGACAAGTTGAGTAGGAGCCTATTGGGGAAGGAACACTATTTCAGTGCAAAGTCACTCATTACAACAAGTGCCCCAACTGGGGTGTCTTGCTGTCAAGCTGGGGAGCGAAATATCATTTAATGAGTTGGTCTCTGGAAGAGTAGGCACCAGTTAGAAACACAATTCTGGAAGTAACATTAACTGGGCTTAAACGCAAAGGAACGAACACTAAATAAGGACAAGCATGGAAGCTGTCGCACCAGATTACTCACTGAGCCCATGTACGAGCTTCCCGATGGAGCCGCTCCTCCACGGAGGCCAGGGGAGCACCAGCAGAAATCATCAAAATCTACTCTTTCAGAGCTCTGGAAATTTACCAAGGGCTCATGACAATCTGCACAGTGTTTATTCAAGACACATGGCTTGATCTTGGCAGGGATAGAGTTTTGTGTCTAACTGGGCCTGCTAGCATACCGCCCCCTCCAGCTCTGCAGGCCAACCACAGTTCCCAGCACAGCCACTGCTGGGTGGACACCCAAGAGAAATGACAGCATATGTCCACACGGAACGCTGGGCAAAAATACCCACAGAAGCATTTTTCATAACAGCCGCAAAGCGGAGAGAACCCCAGTGTCCACGACTGATAAATGGATTGACAAAATGTGGTATTTCGATATACATGGGGACAACATTCAGCCCTACAAGGGAATGATGCTCTGACTCCTACCACGACTTGGCTGAACCCTGAGGAGACATCAGTCACACAAGACCACCGATCGTTGATTCCATTTATGTGAAATGTCCAGAACGTGCACATCAATAGAAATGAAAAGAAAACCAAGGGTAGTCAGGGGCCAGGGGCAGGGAATTGGTGAATGGCCTCTCCTGAGGATGTTGTTTCTTCCCCGAGATGACAATATTCTCAACTTCAATAATGCTATAGGTTGCATAACTGAATATACTGTAACCCCATGAGACTGAACTCTTTACAAATAAGAATTAACGCTTTGTGAATTAAATGTCAAGAAAAAACATACATCCATGACATTCTCTATTTTATAATAATGGACTAAAAAGGACACACATGAAAAACATGAGAATGATTGCTTTGGGGGACGGGGGAGGGGGCCTGTGACACAGACACAAAGGGAGTCTTGCCCCACATCAATCAGCATTAGGTAAGCACTCAGCATACGATGTTTAAAAATCAAAAAGAAAATAAGACTCGCTCCCAAGTGAGGCTCCCTGGAAGGTGGTGGCCCTCTGTCGACACTTCCAGCAGCCCCAAACTGAGGATAGGCGCCGTGTTCTGTGGCTTGTCCATCTGTCCGTCAGGCCGTGCCCTCTCTGTAGGTGACTGGGGCCATGGACCACCGGGGTGGGTGGCATCGCCAGGCTAATTCCACCTGCTGATGTCTAACAAGACCCCCCACCCAACATCCTTGATAAATCCAGGAATACCAATAAAACTCACCATCGTTCTCCTCTCTGAGGCTCGGGGTTTGGTTTTAAGGTGTCTATGTAAACTTACTGAGGAGAGAGCCTCAACCATGAGCTCCATAATTCTGCTGTTTTTACACATCCTGTGTTTCTGTCACTGAACTAACTTTTCCTTCTCTGATTCCCTAAGCTTCAACACCCCTGACTTGTGTCCACTGGCAGTTTGTTAAGGATAGAACTGGAAATCTCTGACACGTCCACCCTGATGGCTCTGTAGAGCTCCAACAACAGTGCATCACAGCACTCTTGGGCCACAAAGAGAAACTGAGGCACCCAGCGAGGGTCTGCACTGGAGCATGGCCACAGCTGAAGGACAGTGCATCATTCAATGAGCCAGGGACTCGATCCCCATGGCACAGCCGATGGCCTCATCACAGAAAGGACATGGCACCAATCCCTCTCCCATCACCGTGAGGAGCTAAGGGTCATTTCACAGGGTGTGCACTGTGGGCCACCGGCTTGTCCAGCTGAGGTTATGTGGTCCTCATCAGAGTCCCAGCCCGGTGTCCCCGATGGGGCTCCCAGCAACCACTAGGGTTCAAACTGCAGACGCCTCCTTAAGGGAACCTGAGCACGACCTGACATAACACATGCTTACCAGGGATGGAAAAGCGTGTCAGGCCTGGGATGCTACATACAAGCCCTAAGCCACCTGTATCCCCAGGGAGCACCGGGTGCATAGAGTTCTGCAAATGCAAGGAATCCCGGGTGCCCTCTCTGCTCGCTCATCTCTGAGGGCTAGATCTCCTTGGGGTCAACTCCCCAGCCAGAGACTTCTTACTTTGGGACAAAATAGACCCTTGTCACTTTGTCTGGTGCCTCTTCAAAGAGCACTTGTACTTTACAAAAGACCCACATCCTTAAGGAGTCAGTGAGGAAATATTCAATGCAATCCCTCTCCTGCACCAGGACAGGGAGGCATTAAGATATCAGAGTGAGTACGGCTGTGTGGGGAGAGGAAGGAAGGGGGGAGGCAGCGGGGCAGCCAACGAAGGTCTGCCCCTCTCTATCCTGTGCAGGGGCGACAAATGTTCCCTCTAAAGACACTGTAGGAACACGTGCTGGGTGTAAACATGAGACCCACTGCCTCCCACGCACGGTCACGCACACACATGCAGGTACGAACAGATCACGAACACAGCTGAGGATTGTTGTGTCGGAAACCTGCGTGGATGTGTATTTTCCAACCTCATCACCTCATGACGCAGAGATTTCCCCAACAACTGAGCAGCTTTGTGTCACCGCCAGAGAGGATGCTTTTGTGATCCTTCCTCGGTTCCTCTCTGTCATGCATCTTCCCCATATGATCTGTCACTGAGCCAGGGGGCTCCACTCACATCTACCCACTCTTGCAAGTCCCATCCAACCCTGAGGGGCTGCCAACTTATAGATCCTTCTATAACACATGCAAAACCAGCACCAACTGGCAGGCAAAGGGTGAGGAAAAATGAAAAGTCCAGCTCCTCCAACACCTCTTGTCTAAAAGGAGCTGCGAGGAGGTCTGCACTCAGCCTTGGGATTCCTGATGCACATTTAGCCAGGCTAACTGGGTTTGTACCTGAACCTGGCGGACAAAGGGCTTGCCTGAGTGCCAAACAGCACTGTTCTCAGCAGCCCTAGAGCAGCTGTTCCTCTCCTTCTCGGAGAATCGCTTTTTAGTCTGGGACTTTTTAGAAATAGCTCTGAGCCATGTTCAAAGGCTCATTGTCATCAAAGGGATGTTGGGGATAATCTCATCTATGGAAATTCAAAGCACAGCAAAATTTTCTAGCTACCTCATTAATATGCCGCCATGCCCAACCAGGAGGCTGTAGTGCTCACCCCTTGGAACGCATTCATGACAACGCAGGTCTTTTTCCTGGAGGCATACAAAAGGGAAAAGCCATGTACGTCCTCGGGCAATGATGTGCTCTCAGATCACCCCATGACTCACTGCAAGTAGGTCATAAACCCAGTGACCCCTACCTGGAACTAGGTACCTGGACAGCTGACACACACACACACCATTCCCTGGAGATGGAAATGAGCTACTAGGGGTGAGCTGGGCTATGGTGTTTTGCCTAAAGACACTGCTTTTGTTTTTTCGTGTGACAAAATAAAATTCAGTATTGCTCACACTTTTCAAATTCTGCTTTCCCTCACACACCAACCATCACTGATCTTTTACAGTGACGCAAAGAGCAAATGCCTACAGCTTTTCCCCCAGAATTTTGCCTGACTCAGATGGTGTGTGACTCTAAAGAATGTGACCAATTTGTCTTGACAAATTAAAACCATGCCTCCAAATGGTAGACTATACACACACCCAGAAGCCAGCCCCATATCTGTAGGACACCAGATCTTTGGTGGCTAGACCTCCGTCACGCAACTCATTTGACAGATTTGGCTCCAAGCGGCTTTGATTGTTTTCAAAAACCAAACACCCATCTTCCAGGAATCAGTTGCTGCCCCCAATTTCTGAAGAGAGTCAAAAGAATCTGTCACAGAGTTCCAAATAAGATGTACAAAACTGTTCACCCAATGACTTCCATATGCCAAGGAGAGCAGCTCTGGTGAGAATCACTACTTACAATAAAGGTGACAGGAAGGAAGGAAGTTTCATTACAATACCCTCTTACTTCCATGTATGTGAGAGAGGGGTACCCATGGACTGAAAAAAATCGCAAGTGCTGACCTGTGTTCCCAGATTTTTACCTTAACATAGCAGGTACTTCAAAAAATATATCCTACAGAAAACGTGAGGGAAAATGTGCATCTGAATTCATACTCTGCTGCTGAGACTGTCAACTGGTGCCACCACTTTGGAATATGATGTCATCTTCCACTGAAATATCAAGTATATGTAACTTATATTCCAGCTGCTACCTTTCTCAGCGTCCCTGCAGGAGGAACACCAACGCATCTATAGCAAGAATATACAAAGATGACCAGTGTGGAATTGTTGGTCAAAGCAAAAATCCAGAAACCACCTGCATATCTATCCATAAGGGAACAGTTTTACTGGCTATGTACCCCCATATTATAGAATACTACACAGCAGGTTGCACGAATGAGGGTGCGTGCGTGTGAGTCCTCAACTCTAAGTCAATAAATGGATGTTACCAAGTCATGCTGTTGGGTGATACTTAAGTGGAGGGAAAAATACTTCAGTATACTACTATTTATGTAAAAATATCATACTTATAAAGTTATACCTATATATCTTCTATATATCCAAATGTGCATATGCATTATATATGCATATAAATGTGCATATATGTAAATATGCATATAAATTTTTCATGTACTTGTATAAACATTAATATCTCTTAGTATATTGATATGTACTTAAATATTATATTAATATTCTATACACATAAAGGCCAGAAATTTACATACCAAAATAATGGCAGCAATTTCTTCTAGGAATTCCTGAGACAAAGACTGGGGGGATGATGAAAATCACTTCACATCTTATATTTTGTTAATATATTATTAGGATAATGCATTAGTATATTTCTCATATACTTAAACTAAAATTATAGGTACCTATGAGCAACTTGGAATAACATTACACAAATAATTGCCTTATTTCACCCATTTAGTGTCTACTCCTAGGAAAAGGTACTCAGAGAAACCAAAGCAGAATTAACAGAGTCAGAAGATAAAAGAATAATTATAATTTTTAAATTTGGGGACATGAATTTGTCATTCTCAATTTAAAATACATGTAATTTATATCTGTTCACATACCTTATATCTGCCCCCTGTCTGTACCCTCAAAACACATACACACAGTCGTGCACACATGCACAGTCAAGTGCACACACACACTCAAGTACACACACTGTCAAGTGCACACACAGTCAAGCACACAGGATTTTTTAAGGACAGAAGGCTGCCATGAAGACAGTCCAATCTATTTCCTCCCCAGCATAACTTGTGTAACAAGCCAAGCACTTGTATAACTCCTTGGACACCAACAATGCCAGGGAGTTTACAGAGCACAATTTCAGGCCTTAAATATACATGTAAAGAGAGAGAGAGAGAGAGAGAAAGAAGTAGAACAGGGGGATTGTAAAAAATATCAAAAAAAGAAAGTGAAGGAATAAATACCACATTGCATAGTAATTATACCCAGAAGCACGATTTGTCATGGACATTAGCATCAATCTCACTGCAGTCAGCTCCCCAAAACAGTCGGAAATGAACTCTATATAATAATGGTCTCATGGTGGGAATTAACTAGGGGACAAAGTTCACAAGCTGGCTTTCCACCCCAAGTGTCGGAGGTATTGTGTTTCTTTTATTGTCTCGACAAATCACATCTGTCTCCTCAGCATGCTGCTGTAAAAAAAAGGCAACAATTTTCGCCCACCCCAAGATATGGTCACAGGAATGATCCCACCCTAGCTGAGTGTTTGTGGTTCCACCCCCCAGCGAGCCCTGGAACACCTGGATTTGGTCAGGACCCCTAACAACAAGCATGCTGTGTGCCAGGAGAACAAAAGGCATTGCAATAAAGTGCCAGTGAGCGGAGGTCAGGAGCCTGCTATTTATACTACAGCAAGAAAAAACCCTGCCATAACTTATTAACACTCTCTCAGCCTGACCATCAGCATCAGAGCGGCCCCGAGCAGGACAGAAAGGAGGCCAAGCTCTTGGCTTGACTTTGAAATAATTGCCATAATTAATTTTTGCCACCAAATGCCTTTCATTAGAGGATCTCTGAACTCACTGCAGCAGGTGAGCGCATGTATTCCCTCAACGGCTCTCTCTGCCAACCAGGTAAATATTATTATTACAAGCAGCGGGAACGGGAGTGCATGCACAGGGCAGACTGCGTTCCGAATGCTTGGGAAGCAGTTTCTGTGTTTTTTGTTGTTGTTGTTGTTGTCTTTTTTTTTTAATTTGCCCATGTTCACAGGTGCTGAGCTGAGGCCCTAAAGGGGCACAGGGCCTCTCTCTCTACACACTCTAGCAAAGGATCCAGCTGATGTGTACCCCCCAGACATGGGGGCTGGGATGGAGGCATGGAGAAGAGCCATGCGTGCGTGGGAAGGACGAAGGTGATTGCACCAAGCTGCATCCGATGATTCTAGGGTTCAGAAAGAAATCAGGGGATGCCTGGGTGGCTCGGCATTTGAACGTTGCCTTTGGCTCAGGGTGTGATCCTGGGGTCCCGGGATCGAGTCTTGCATTGGGCTCTCTGAGGTGAGCCTGCTTCTCTCTCTGCCTGTGTCTCTGCCTCTCTCTGTGTCTCTCATGAATAAATAAATAAAATCTTTAAAAAAAACAAAAAAATAAAAAATAAAAAGAAATTAGGCAGTGTGCCCAAAGGAAACAGAAGTACCCAGCATCATGCAAAAGCCCTCAGCCTTTGGCTGGCCCTGAGTTGTAGCTGGGCACAGGCAAGCCCTCCCTCCTTCCTCGGCTCCCCACCCCTTTAGTTTCCAGCCGGCCCTGCAGCCAGGCATGGTCACAGGACTGAACCTGCCCAACAGAAGAGGATGCGTGCCCAGATCATCACACCCTCCTATGTGGGGTCATCCCAGCTCTTTACCTGCAGGTGGTGGAATGAAGTGACCCTTCAGGACACCGGAAGAAACGCGATGAACATGGCAGAGGTGATGTCGAGGCGCCTGCCCACTGCTCCGCTGACCTATCATCAATCTTACTGCAGCTTGAAGGAAACCCTTACTGTGTTTGAACCATTATTTCTTTGGGGCCTCTGTGCTACCGCAGTGCCCTGACTACAGTGAGGCACAGAGCCAGTCCACGATTATTAACCAAAGAGTGTGTGAACTTGTTGACAAAGTAAATTAACACACTACTCCCAGTGAAAGAGGAATGGAAAATAAAATTAGGCTGTTTTGAATTCTTTATTTCTATACACCAGACAGAGAGGACAGTAGGAAGACTAAGCCCAGCTTGGTTAGAACCATGGATTTTGGGTGCTGGCTGGCAGTTCCCTGAATGAGCTACATGTGAGAAACCACATCTTCTCTCTTACTCAGCCCCACACTCTCTTCTGTAAACCGAGGGGTGTGACAGCAGGAACGGGGACACCTCACCAGGTCACCCCTCCAATTCCCACATCCTCAGCCAGGATTCAGGTAATCGTGATTTTTTCATCACCTCCAAATGGCAGGGACTGGCTCCACTGGGCCCTGGGAACAGCCGCAAAAGCCTGTCCTCCCCTCCCCGGCCCCGAGCTCGCTCACCTACTCTAGGGCACTGCAGTTTTGGCCTCTTTCTGCTGGACGGCCTGTTGCTTTTGAGGTGATCTGGGAGGATTCACAAGTGCAAGGGGCATACAAGACCCTCAAATCCAATCCTCATTCTCTGACCCTCAGAATCATGATTATCACCATGTTTCCTCCTCTTATCCTTGGACTGGCTCAGTTCAGCTGTCTCTCTGATTGAATGTCACTAGCATTGGGAACTCATTCCCTCCTCTGTTCACCTGCTCCATTTAGGCACAGGATGAGCAAGAACCTACAAGCAGACTTGTCCCAAATCTGCTGTCTTATCACTTCTTGGTCAGAACCTGGAACTAAGACCACATGTAGTTTTCATTTGTTTTATTTTCTAGCACCATGAAAACCCCATGAGCTCTCATGATACGGCAGCTTTAAAGGCCTCAATGGGGCCTTAAAGACACAGGTAATGACACAGGTAATAGGCACAGTGGACAGCCATGGTGCTGCAGACAGAGAGACTTCTAGAAGCAGAGGGAGGTCTACGCCCGCCAGGGAGCCCCCAAGCTCCCCACACTGAGACTGGGGCTGCAGCAAAGGTGCTTTTGGGAAACAGGCTCCCCACAGGCTGAAAGTGCAGCACCCTCCCCAGCGGCTACGTCAGCCCATCCCCCATCCTGCTGAGCCTGGCTGGACTCCGCAGATCCTCACAGGACAGTGATACCTGCCACCTCGAGGGATCACGGTCTGGAGGGGCCTCAGCAGGATGGAATGAAGAGCTGAATCTGTCATTCAACAGCACTACCCCCTCCCTGGTTATCCTCTGATGTAATGACCACATCTGAGAGTGAACACTAGTTAAGGGCATAGGCTCTGAAACCACAGTTCCTGGGAGCAGATCCCACTTACCGCTTGTGTAGACTCTGCCAAGTCACTGAACATCATCTGTGCCTCATTTTCTCTGCTCTGAAAAAACAACAGGAATGGCACCTACTCTCATGACTGTCTTGCCATTGAATAAAATAATGCATGGAGGGTGCTAAGTAGGCTATACTAGGCACCCACATGTATCGACGAGGATGACAGTGGTGATGACTCATTCCTGCAAGATTGTATTTGCCCAGCAGGGCGGTTTATACCACTGCTCACTAGAGCGCGATGAAGAACAGAGGTCTGTGATGGGTTTCTGCCATTCATCCACACCCCACTGCCTTATTTCCCAGCACGTGGTTCTCCTTCTCAACCCCACCGACACCAGGAATAATGTGATCACACCCTGCTGAACCCTGGAGATGCCACCTCTAGTGTCCTGCAGGCTACAGAAGGCACTGGGCCCAAATAAAGTTTAAGTTTTCTAAATCAACTGCCAACATTTAAGTGCTTAAATTTCACATAAGAATCCATATAACAGCTTCTCTTAAAGTATTCAGAGTTCCAGTCACTTGGGGGCCCCCACCCCCACACTGCGACATTTGGGTATAATTTTCTCTGAAGGCTGGTGATCTCCAGGTCACCACAGCCCCAGGCCGCGTCCCCTACCACCACCACCTGCCACTCTCGACTCCTTGTTTGTTACCTGCCTGACCCTGGGGAGGCTGCGGGTATTCAGCCTTTGATTGACATCATTTCTGTCATATATCAACCTGCTTGGCCTTCTTGAATAGTTAGGAATATCTGTTCTATAAGCAGAAGCCTAGACCCCCTCAAGTTCAAAACATGAGCACTAACAGGCATAGGAAGGCACACACTAAATTTGCCAGAAATTTCCATTTTGTTAGCTTTGCAGTTTGACATTCAAGAAAGGAAATTCTCCAGGATTGAGCATCTTTGGTGACAGCGTGCCGTGCAAGTTATGTATCTTTCGCCCAAAGAGACACACACTGTAGTTCTGACGGTTAAATGTTACAGACACACATCATAGGCCTGCTGATTAATGGGATATGCACCCCCCACCACCACTACCACCCCCCTGTCGTCCGGGCCTTGGTAGCCAGCTGTGTGGTCAAACACTGGTCTAGATGTTTTTGTGGAGGGAATCTGCAGATGTGCTTAACATCTACGACTACTTCACTTTTAAATAAAGGTGATGACCTTCGAGAGCGTAAGTGGGTCTCATCGGATACACCGATGGTCTAAAGAGCAAAACCTCAAGTTTCCAAAAGAAGGAATTCTGTCTCCAGTCCGTAACATAGAAACCAGTGCTGGCTTCCCAGGCCGCTGGCTGGCCCCAGACCCACCACAGTGTGAGCTAGCTCCTTAAAAGAAATCTTTCTTTTTAAGAATTTCCTTTCTTGGAAATCAAATTGCAAAACTAACATCTAAATTTCTAATCTATGTACATACACGCACCCACACCCTCTTGGTTCTGTTTGTCTGAGGAACTATGATTGATAAATCACAGAACAACAACAAATCTCAAATCCCAGAATTTAATCCAGGTGATCAGGGGACCACTCCCAGCCCAGGTCTGTCCTTTTGTACAGGAGGTAACTGGGACTCTGAAAAAAATCAGAGACTTGCCTGGATGGTGCAGTAAGTTAGCAGAGGAGGCAAGGTGAGGACCCTCCTCAAGACCCATCTCCTCCTAGACACCAAATATCTTCTGAGCCACCACAGCTGAACCAGCTTCTGTGAAAACACATGGTATTTCGAGGATAAAGAGCAGAGGGATTAGACATCTTTTATTTAGGGGGGAAAAGATGTGGGGAGATCTTTGTCATCGCCCAAGTTCTCTATCTCTAACCAGCTATGTGACCTTAGACAAATTACCTCAAATTTTTTTGTTTTCAGTTTCCTTATCTGTAAAGTGGCAGTGATAACACAAATCCTTATTTAATTCTTGCAGGTTTTGAGGATAAAATGAAATAGAGATTTGAGGGCACTCTGGAAATTTAAAGGAAGATGAACAAATGTTTTGAGAAGTAGGTGAGACCACCAAATAGAGACACGATGATGGCAATATTAATATTTATTTTTAGTTTTTTATATTTTAGTTTTTATATTCTAGGTTTTATTTTTTTCAAAGAATGGCTTCTGAACGACCACGTTTCAGTGCTGCAAGCTACAGATAAACATGGGCTTTTATCTCTCCCCCACCTCACCGCATTGTTAGATTATAAAAGAGAACATGAAAATTCTTCTAGGAAAAGATTCACAAAAATAATTTTCTCCTGCATTAAGATACACTTGACTATGCAAAGATTTAGAGCTTTCTAGAGTAAGCCTTTCAAAATTGTATCTGACTGACTTCTGTACTTGACAAGACCTTGAAAGATTGCGGGGTATACAAATTTTAAGCATTCGCCATAAATTGTTATAACTGAATGCTTATTTTCATTTCAAGTTCTCATGGTGAAGGATATGATTTATCATGCCCTAGAGATTTAGCTGAGACTTATAAACTATTAATAAAATAAGTACGGAGTGTAGTAAGGGAATAAATATGCCTTTCAAGATGTCCTTTCTTCACTAGATGGAGTCAATATGCCCATGAGAGGCACGCAGACTCTCAGTTCCCTACATCCCAGCCCTTCCAGGGGTCGGCAGCTATGAATAAATTCCGGGCACATCCCAGCCAGGATTTGCCAAAAACAAATTGCCCTTCTTGATAGAGTCCTCTCAAGGAAAAAAAACCCTTAGGCCTTCGCTCCGGCAATATCACCAGCAGGAGCAGGGCTCCCTAACTTTCCTCAGGGCACAGCTATCCCAACTCAAGAAGAATCGGGGAGGCTCCTGGGTCCTGCCTCCAAGGGCCTCTGCCTTCCACCCCACTGCCCAGCACATCCCACTCCTCAACGGGATCTCCAGACCCCCTGGCTGTCTCCATTCTTCTAGAAGTCCCGAGTGTCACAAGACACCTGCCTAGCACAGGCTGCCAGCACAAAGCACACAGATGGCGGCCTATGGACAATGGACACCTCCTTCTCACGGTCCTGCAGGCTGAAGGTCATGCGAGGGTGGTTCCTGAGAAGCCTCAGACCTGGAGCACACACGCTGTCTCCCGGCTGAGTCTGCACCAGGTGCAGGGCCGGGGGACCCCTGGAGTCTCACAACCTAGCACCACCTCCCCTGCAGAGCATCACACGGGGGGAGGGGTTAGACTTCACAACATGAACATGGCGGGGGGGGGGGGGGGACATGAAAACTCCATCACCCATTCCCTCTCCAAACATGTCCACTGTGTTCACTCCACCCCCACCGCCCTGTTGGGGTCCATGCTGACACTGTGTCCCGCCTTCTCACATGCTTATGTGTACCTGTCAGTGGCATAGTGTGTGGGGCATGGTTCATTGTGGGGGGAGAAGGAAGCCTAGGGAGACGTCTGTCCTCTCACAGAAACTGTAAAACAGAGAAGGGAGGAGATGGACCCATGACACCCAAGCAGACACACAAGGAGATGGCAACGCAGCAGTCAGAAGGGAGCACATGGTAACCACGCAGTCACTGGCGCAGCACAGACCGGCAGTGTGAGCAACATCCCAATGCTCCCTCAGAGCCTGTGATCAGAGAAGACCCCGTCACAGGCAGAGCAGGCATGGGCTGTGCCCCAGGCAGCAGACACAGCAAAGGCAAAGGGCCTGCGGCGGCACACACCTGGTTTCCTCCAGGACACAAAGGAGGTTCCTGTGTCTGCAGCCTCATAGCATGTGATCTCCCAGAAACAAGAGACAGTCACCCCCATGCAGTTAGCACCCCCAGGAACCCGTGCCATCTGCAGCCTCATTTCACATCTACTGCCGAGCCCCCTGCCCACATGACAGTGAGACGCGTCTCTACTCTGCTCCTCGGACACGCCTGCAGACCTTCTCACCACTGCTCTCCTCTCCCTGCCGGAACGGCCTGCTCCCTGCCCTTCTCACAGCCGCTGGTCCTCCAGGACTCCACTTCCATGTCACTGAACCAGGCGGGGGCTGGGTCCCCTCCTCCAGCCCCGCTGCCAGCAGGCAGGAGCATGGCCAGACAGCCGAGCCTGGGGTGTTCTGGAATCCAAGCAATGGCAAAGCTCATTACGGCAGGGCTTTATCCTGCGATCTTGTTTCAATTGATAATTCCGGGGACTGTTCACACGCTGGGAGCAGCGTCCTCTCTTACTCCACTTGGCTCGCGGTCCACGTACACAGCAGATGCTCATCTGCCTAAACAGGGAGCCCTGGACCAGCGTCTGCAGAGAAGAGGGCAAGGGCCAGGAGCAGGATGCGGCAGTCTTGACCAGGGCTGCCTTTGGCTCAGGCCCCAGCCAGCACGCATCACGCCCTTAAATTCTCTTTCTTAAAAAATCAGAGAGGGAGACAAACCATGAGAGACCCCCAATTCTGGGAAACACAGGGTTACGGAAGGAGAGGGGGGTGAGGGATGGGGTGCCTGGGTGACGGGCACCGAGGAGGGCACCTGATGGGATGGAGCACGCGGCATTATACTATATGTTGGCAAGTTAAATCTACATTTTAAAAAAGTGTAAAAAAAATTGCAGTCCAGCAACACTTGGACGAGGGGTATGGAGGTGTTCGGATTATTAAATATAAACCCTGTTATGTGCCTAATAAAAACTGCTGGCTTATGGGGAAGCACAATTTTTTTTTTGTTTTTTTATAAACACTGGGGCTGGCAGACACATGGTTCTGGCAATAATGTGTGGAAAAACGCTTCTGGGTTCCTTGCTCATTCACACCACGGCAGGAGCTGGATGGAGCCGAGCGTGTGGTTTCCCGGGTGGGGGCGGTGCAACTGAGATCCACACCAGGAAGGAAGGAAAACAGAGGCAAGTCATTAGAAAGTAAATGAATATCTGAAACCAGAGGCGCCAGAGGCCAGCCCTGCCCGGGGCCCCTGCGTTGAGTGCCATGACCTGGGCCTCAGAATCCCTGAGAGCTTCCTGACCCGGGTCCAGAGCACTGAGCCAATCTCACGTCTGAACTTTCCATGATCGCTCCATCCTTTTGAACAGGTTGTACTTTCAACATCAGCAGACATCTGTTTCTCAAATCTGAGGGACTGACGAAGGTCTCTTTGCCTCAAAGTATCTTCCCCAGCTGCCAGGTCGGGTGCCACAAATTAGCCATTAGAGATTCACTTCTTTGGAGTTTTAGCTTTTCATATTTGGTTCCACAACTAATAAAATCATCACCGTTGGGCCTTTTTACATAGAACTTTCCAAGGTATATGTGGACGTTGGGGGCAGAACCAGGCTCTTACATAAAAAGGGGGAGACTAAAAGGGAACCAGAAGGCCAATATGAGGAAGGAGGGAGGGGCTATGAAATCATGCCAAGGTCTCACTCAGGGTTGGCTCCCAGTTCAGCATCAGGCCAGCCCTGCCTGGGAATGATGTCCTGCCAGCAGGTCAGCTGTGAGCCCATCCATCCAGTGGCTGTCTGACCGCCAGCCCAGGGCCAGTCCATCACGTGCTCCGTGATTACTGCACAGGGCAGCAGGCAAAAGATAAAGTCTGTGAGGTGGGAGGGGAGAGGCAGAACCAGGAGCACCCCGAGCTGGTCTCTCTGAGCCAGGCTGGGGGCAGGCACCCACAGGCCCAGGGATGTGGCCTCAAGAGAGGTCACGGAGGCAGCTAGGACCTGCGCTTGGGCAGATCAGGGCTGCCCCCTGACAGAGATGCTGACGTTAGAGACTGTGCTCCTGGCCTGCCCTTCACCCAGCGCCCCACCGCTGCCCTCCCCGGGGCCTCGGGCAGCTGCACCCCTACACTCACCCCTCTGCCCACTCCTCACGCATGGCTCCCAGCAGAGACTCAGTGAGGGCCCGGGCCTCTGGGGGTCAGGTGCCACACTCTCTGGCTCTCCAGGGCACTGGCGCTTTCTGTCACACAGTGTCATGAAAAGGCTTAGGGGCCTCTTAGGGATTCGGCATTGACCAGCAGGTGAGGTGTGTGGTGTGAGGGAGGGTGCTTGTAAGTCTCGGAGAAGACACAGAGGCCCGCCCAGGAAGGATGGGAGGGTAGGGAGGCCAGGACACGGGGCGACACCTGGCATGAAGATATTTAATAAAGGGGGTGTCAGGGGACGGCAGGGATGGGTCGCCATCCACGCTTTCCTTTTATGGAAACAAGCACTGCGGTGGCATCAACGTCTTCCCACCAGAGGACTTTGTTACCAGCACAGTATTGTTCAGAGCCAGCATCGCCACACTCCCCTTTTCTCACTGCCATAGGCGAGATACGAGGTGTCAAGGCTTCGTGGAAACTGGGTTTTCCTCAGAACATGAGGGAAGGTGGTTAGGGAGAAACAGAAAAGAGAGATACAGAGAGGAAGAGACTGATTCTTATTTAACATATTCTGGAAACTCCTCTGATTATTCATTCAGAGGCTGCAGTGACAAAAATCTATCTTATCTTGAAAAGGTTTTCATTTCTCATCTCGTTCTGAGTGCCTAATATGTCTCCAGTTGTAGGGTTGACACAATTTGAAAACCTTATCCTTGAAAGGCACATTTCTGGAAAACACCCAGAGCGGCACACATGGGCAGCCGAGGCTAGGAGAGGCACTCGGGCTGGGGCAGAGGAAGGTGGTAAGCTCCTATTTCCTCCTTTCCTCTTTCTTTTATGCAAAAATTCACTCAAGGAATGGAGCTCCCTGGGGCACTCTGTGTCCAGCAGCGTCCACCCTGAGATTCATTCTGGCCTGGATGACAGAGAGTAGCTCACCCACCCAACTTCCAGTCTTTGCTCCATTACAGAACCCACCACCCCTCACGACCAGCCTCAGCAGGGAAAGCCAGGGTGCTGAAGAGCTTATGTGCTGGCTTAAGGGAAAACACCACTTCTGTCCAGGTGTGTCCACCTGGCATCCAGGGGCCACAGGTTCTTCAGCAACTGGACTAGATCTGGCACCGACAGCAGCTGGTTTATGACAACAACATGCTCCAACACTCCAAGTTCTCATTTCCATGCTCACCACCGCTGTGTGTGACGCCCCTAATATACACCAGCTCACTTCCTTCCCAGAAGAAACCTATTTCCTGGGGCCCACTTCTGAGTGTGCACGAAACCTCACTGCGTGAAATCCATGTGCAACGGTTATTTCACCCATGGCTAACTTTCTGGCCTGCAATAGGAAAGTTCTTGATGCCATCTGCCCACTCACGGAAGAGAAACCATACCTATCTTCGGCACCCCTGAATCTCTCCCACATGCAGAAATCCTGACCCATAACGACTGTAGAAGCTCTAGAACTTCTCTCTGGGAGACTTTTAGGAGCAGCGACCTGGTTGAAAGAAGACACCAGATAACCTGTCTTGAAGCAGCATATGCTTAGCAAATACACAGCTTTTATTTAGATCCTACATGTGCTGGGGGTGCAGGGAAGTGGACATGAAGCTTGCTTCCAGTGGCAGCTGGGATGACAACCAGCCCCTGCCAGGCAGGCACTCTTCTCTAAAGGCGGAGTGCTGGGGATGGCCCTTGGCGTGTCTGCACACTAGAGCTCGGATGCGTCCTATGGAGCCTAAGAGGAAATGGATACACAGACTCTGCAGTCGGGCTGCAGACCATGGTCCCCTTCCTCTGCTGACTGACAGCTAATCAAATACGGAGTAAACCCCTTCACCTTTCTTGGGTCATGTCCCACAATCCCATACAGGTTATTTCAGTGCACGGCCATGCACCACTAATTCTTAGCATCCTGCAGACTCCACATCACTGCACAGCACTGGTCTACTCAGCCCGGACACGGAAGTTACTGCTTGTGTAATTAGCATTAATCCTACTGGGGCCAAGGCCTAGGATTCATTTGCAAATGGAAATCCATGTTCCCTATCCTCTGCCAATACTCAGGCTGACCCTCCAGTCAGCATGGAAGATGGGTCCATGTCAGCTTGAAGTGGCACAGCCGGGTGCTCTTCCCCCCATTTCCTCCTATGGGTGCTCTACATTCCACCAGCAGGAACTGGCTCAGGGTCCTCCTGGTAAGCCGAATGGAAAGAACTAGAAAGAAGCTAGGGTGCCCTGACTCATAGTTAGCATGACCTTATTTGTGGGAAGAAACCATTCCATCTCTCATCCTGGCTACCTCGCCAGGAGGTCAAAATAGGAACCAGACTTCTCTACTTTCCATAAATTCTGTAAGTAAAGTTCTCTGCTTTGATGATGCTCCTTGTTATAGGATGATGGTAATGTTTCTTTCCTCTAGCTTAGGAAGAGAAACCTTCACGTTGTCATCAACTCGTCCTCGGAGATCACACCGGCTCATCTGCCTGTGTCGCTGTCACTTGGGGCTTCTTCCACAAGGAGTGCCGGCCCATGACCTCTCACAGCGGTGTGGGCAGTGATGTCACAGACTTCTCTGTGCTTCTTAGCTTTCATACCTGTCTTTCTCACTGGGTGGGGAGCTCCCTGAGAATAAACACGTGGTCTTGTCCATCTCCTCTCTACCTGAATCTAGCACAGGGCTTAGTACTTTCAAATAAACGCCACGTCAATGAACGGAGTCATTCAGAGACCCAGGGCTTCAGGAGCTCCCCAAACGACAGCTGGATCTACCTCCCTCATTGCCATCCTCTCATCATCCCGTACATACCTCTGAGTCCCCATCACAGCTATAATTTAAGACTAATTTCAGTGATTGTTTGTTAAATGCCTGCCTTCACTGCTAGACTGTGAACCTGTGTACTCTACGAGCCCTGGGGCCATGTCTGTTTTGCTCGCAGCTCTGGCACAGAGCAGCACTTAATAAATATTTGCTGAATAAATAAGACAATAATTCTTGGCTGTCAGAAGAGAATTACACAAAGCTAAAACTTAACAGTTGTAGACTCTGTAGTACCTAGAACATTTTAAGCATTGAGTCAATATTAACTGATAATAATGAGTTTGCACTATATATAAAGTGTGAGAGTGATGGCTCCGTTTCTAATTTAATGGATGATGATCTTAGTGTACCCTCTTCTAGGCAATAAAAAATAGAACTATCATTTTATCAAAAATGACATCATTGTTCCTCTTACTGAGTATTTCTATTCTGGTTGTAGAGAATTATAGTGATAGCCCAGGAAAATGCATTTCATTTGGTAAAAGCTGGGGGGGGGGGGGAATGGGGGAACCACCTTTGAAGGATAAGAGCACACAAATGAATGAAAACCTACTTTTATGTTGGCATTGATGTAAGCAGAAAACAGTGCTTTTGTGTGTACGGCCTGAGAATTTTTTTTTTTATTTAAAATTTTTTATTTATTTATTTATGATAGTCACAGAGAGAAAGAGAGAGAGGCAGAGACACAGGCAGAGGGAGAAGCAGGCTCCATGCACCGGGAGCCCGATGTGGGATTCGATCCCGGGTCTCCAGGATCGCGCCCTGGGCCAAAGGCAGGCGCCAAACCGCTGCGCCACCCAGGGATCCCCGGCCTGAGAATTTTTAATTAAAGGATTTGGTTGGCCAAATTGAGTATGTCTAGCCACCATCAGTGATGAGATTCAATCAGGCATTCTGTGCACTCCGCAACATGACAATTCAGAGGACCTAGCAGAGCTCCCTGTCCTCAGGAACACTCGCATCTGGGTGTGTGTGTGTGTGGATTTTCCCACCATTCTTTGCTTTTCTTCTTCAAGGGATAGGACTTGAAAACAGGACTCTAAAAAGTGAATTTCCAGGAGAGGAGAGACAGATGTTGGGGAAGTCATGCTAACCAGTCACAGTGTTGGTCTCACCACGGGGCCACCCATGGATACTATATGCACTCATGTAATGAACTTATCACCCATTCTGATTAATGCTGCATTTTCTCAACTCATCTATTAGGCTTTTTCTAGCATCCTGTAACCTACAGACAAAGACTCCTGTGGTTTTCTGGAAGATCAAATGTCATTTTCCTTGCTTTTCTCTGTTGAGACTTAGAGGCTTGGTTCTCTACCCTGGAAATTTTCATTCATCCTAGAAGGATGTGAATGCCTGCTCTAAACTTCCAGGGATAGGGATCCCTGGGTGGCGCAGCGGTTTGGCACCTGCCTTTGGCCCAGGGCGCGATCCTGGAGACCCGGGATTGAATCCCACGTCGGGCTCCCGGTGCATGGAGCCTGCTTCTCCCTCTGCCTGTGTCTCTGCCTCTCTCTCTCTCTCTCTCTCTGTGTGACTATCATAAATAAATAAAAAGAATTTTTTAAAAAATAAAAATAAAAAAAATAAACTTCCAGGGATAAATCCAGTGATTCCTTATGCGTGTTGTTAGCTGACCCTATGACAAAGTTCAGTACAGAAGAGGAGGTCCCTGTTCCCCAGATCTGAAAGGCTTAGCTGCTCATCCAAGCCAAATGTATGAACAGGATGAAGGTAAAAGAGAGGAGGAGACAGGGAGGTCGATCGGATACCAGGCACAAGGCACATGCCACAGTCTTCAGGATCTACTTGCCACTCTAGCCAGGGAGGTCAGAGAGAAAGGGAGCCTGTGGAAAAGCCCTCCTGTCCTAACCAGAGGAGGTACACTCTTGCTCCACCTGAAGCCCTCTCTAATAGGCAGCTCAGGAACCCCCCATAAGGCCACTCCGGGAGCACATTTCCTGGTGAACCCTCCTACCAGATCGAATCAAATTAAAATGCAGATCAAGGGCAGCAATGAAGGGGGAAAAACATGAAAGAGCACACTGAAGAAAGGAGGCGTCTCAAAGACCTGGATAGCACAACTCCTTCGTTATAGCAATCATTTAAGAGGGAATAGGGCTGCTCTTATGTAATAAATTCATTTGAGGCATCCATTAGCTAGAAGCACCTGACAATCCCACATCTCCTCACTATTTGGTAGCCAGTAGCACTGGGCTCTTGAGACGTTCTAGACTTCCTGTCTATCCTCAGTGGCCCCAGAATTTGAGGCAAGATACTTTGATATCAAGCATGCCGCACCCTCCAAAATGGTTCCCAAAAGCTGGTATCATTCACGTGAGCCTCCCTACAGCCTCTCATGTGGGAGTCCTGGTCCACCACCAATCACTCTGTGCCTGAAAGCCAACCTAAGGTCAACCTCAATCCCAAGGTTTCCAGGCATCCTCCTCTTCCTGAGGAATCGCACTGTCTTCTGGATGGTGCATTAGTTTGCTCAGGCGACCACAGGCAGGGGCCTGAATGACAGAAAGGTGTTATCTCCTCATTCTGGAGGCAGGACTGGAAGTGCCATATGTCACCTCCTCCCCCATCTTAGAGACACTTGCTCAGTTATGGGGGCTACAGCCAGCTGCAGGAGATGGGCACTGTCACACAGCTGTGCTCCCTGGAGGAGCTGGAGGCAATCAGGTGAGAAGTTTGTCTGCATCACAGCATCTGGCCTAAGTTCTCCATCCTGAGCCTGCCAACCACCTCTTCTGCCCATGCCCCTTACTGATGTTCCATTCATAACATGAGTCATCTGACCTCATTTAACGTATATAAGAAATAGTGAAAGGGATTATAAGGGGAGAAAAGGGAACTGAGTGGGAAAAAATAGGGAGAAACCATGAGAGATTCCTAACTCTAGGAAACACACAAAGGGTTGGGAAGGGGGAGGTTGGTGGAGGGTTGGCATGACTGGGTGATGGGCAATGAGGAGGGCACTTAACGGGATGAGCACTGGGGGTTATACTCTATGTTGGCAAATTGAATTTAAATTTAAAAATGTAAAAAAAAAAAGAAAACAAAATGTATTTCCTATATGGCTAGGTGATTCCTTCTGCACTGCCTACAATATGGCTTATCTTCATATTTAGGTATTGTCTTCACTCAGGGGTTGATAAGCTTCCAAAGAAAACTTGCATCCTACTGTGCTTGGTTGTAATACCTACATATTTTCTGGAAAAAACTGGAAGCCAGGATGGACAGACCAGCTTCACCTTCCCCTCCACTGTACCTAGCCCCGTCCTCACCTGAAGGCATCCTGTGGCACAAGAGTCCTTGCAAATAAGAGCAAACGAAGTAACATTTCAGCCTACACATTAGTTATTTGTCACATGCAGGTTGGTGGCTATGAACATCACTCAGCATCAGGTCCTTGGAGGGCAGCATGGGACAATGTAGTGAGCACACCATCCCGACAGAGGCTGCCCTGTAACCACACATCAGGCTGTCTCTGGATGCCAGGCTTGAGCGCAGTGCAGGAGGGGCAGGTGGCCTGGGCCACCACAGGTCTTCCAGGATCAGCCTTCTAGCAGAAGCCAGAGGTTATGGGAACCCGAGAACAGCGTGGCATGGTGCTAGGGCTGCAGAGCAGACCAGAGCCAGGGTGTGGGCCCGGGCCAGTCTGGGGCTTTGCCACATGGGTTTCAGGATTTTTTCATCTGTACAGTGGGGCTACTATCACATATTTCCCAGGGTGGCCTTGGAGACTCAACAAAAACATGTGAGACTTCACCATTGTTGTTTGTACCTAGAGAATGAGCAGGGTGTTCGTGAGAGTGGCCGGCCAGGGCAGGGTCTAGTCTGGGCTGTGAGTTGGGAGAGTGGGCTGGGTGGGCTCGGGCTGATACGGGAAGGGCTGTGATGCCAGGTGTTCAGCACTGATATTACAGACAGTGGTCTATTCTAGGCGGATGAATCACACAATTACAGCCATGATTCGTGGCCTGGCATGGCAACAGGGCTGCCCCCTCAGGACCTCTGATTCACTCTTCCTCCTACCAAGCCAACATGGTCTTCCCCATGGGACCATTTCCCAGACACAGGATTCCTGGCCCATTCTCCCCCGCAGGGTCTCCCAAACTGATTGTCAGCTTCTCTCCTTTGCCTGCCCCGTCACTTGTCCACTGAGCCCAGCAAGTGATGGTTTATTCAGCTATCTCTGTCTTCAAAGTCAGTCCTTCCTTGGGAGTTTCCATACCATCCACCAGGACGGGCTTGGCCACTGGCCAGTCACCCACCCACCGTCTCTGGTGCTCCTCTGAGGGCCTACGGTGCTTTCTCTCAGTCTCCTGCACCTTTGCCAAAATGGCAAAACTTTCATTTTTGAATGATCACGCATCCCATCCCCAGGGCTGCCAGGGTTTGGCTCATCTGATTTGATGACCAGTATCCATTGAAAGGCACAGTGTCCTGGGTCCTGCCTCCCTGGCTCCCAAAAGCCACCTAGGCTATGCTCTGTTTCCTTTTAACAACGGGGCTTTAGCAAATCAGTGTCTGTATTGCCACCTGCACTGTCATAGAGATTCTCTCCTTCAAGACCCCGACTGTGAGTGTGTACGTGTGCGCAAGAATGTGTATGTGCATGTGTTCCAGACAGAGAATGGGAATGTGGGACATTAAAAATATTTTAACAAAAGGTAGGCATGGGGTGGTGGAGAGAAAAGCTTTCCACATTATCTGAAAGGATCACATTCTCATTTCCTCTTTGCTGACCAATGTGTGACAGGGAGGCTGGTTCGGTGCCAGATACTCAGTGAAGCATCTGAAGAAACTAACTTAAGATGGTAAAAGGTTCCCTGTGCTGATAAAGACACTAAGGATGTTTTTGTATTGTTTTTCCTTCTAATTATTAGGAACTTAGATTTTCAACCTGGACAAAGGTTTCTTTGAATTGGCCAGGGCTAGAAGTGAACACAGTTACCTTTTTGGAAATTCCCGACAAAGTGCTCTCTGTTCTAAGCAGAAATAGAGCAAGGAGAGGAATGTGTCATAAGACAAACTGAGTAGCAATTCTCATGGAATCAGAGAACGTTAAAGCTGAATGGGATTTTGCAGATCACCAGCCAATACCCTCCCCCACATCGCCAAAAAAAAAAAAAAAAAAAAAAAATCCTGTTCACAGTTGAGGAAGCTGAGAGCTTACACAGGTACATCCCGAGGACAAAGACCGTGATGGCAAATCTTGGATTAGAAACCAGGCTTCTGGGATCCCATCCAATGTTCCTTAAACCATGACAATCTCCTGCTTGCTATATGTTTAGGGAACCAGGCACCTCTCCCCTGGCTCCGGAGCACATCTAATGAACAATGCTTCTTTTCTGATGGCAGATCCTCCATCTGGGTTATTCTCAATCTCATGCGAGAGGAGAGAAGACAAAGCGACCTGTTGTCCCTTCAGCCCCTAACGTTCTCTCAATGTGCTCGTGACAAAGCAAAAAAAACCGCATCAATCAGAAGACATTTCCCTCTTGGATGTCGGTGGTCGATACTTTCTATAAATGAAATGATCCACCAAAGGCAAGTAGCAACAAAGTAAGGAGAAGATTTCCTCTGGCCTCTCCAGCTCCCATTCGTGTCCCCTATAAATGACCCAGAGTTCCTTGTACGGGTCTGACCAGAAGCCACACCAGGAGAAAGAGTTGCTGGCAAGCTGTTTTGAGATCAACCACTCCACAGTACCACCGCCAGCCAGCCTGGGGAGACCTGGTGGCCGAGGACCAGCAGGCCAGGCACTGGCAAATGAAGGCACAGTGGGCTGCAGAGCCCACGAGCTGGGTGGCGCTCTGACCCATTGTTGTCCAGCAAAAAGTCATTTGCACAAAGAATTTGTGTGCTCAGGTGTAGAAGGGCCTCTGCCATGGCTGACAGCACTGGAACTGAAACAGGGACCCCCCCCCATGAAAGACTTTAACTACTTTGTTCTACAAAGAACAATGTTCTTGCTCACTAGGGTGGCCACTGTCACGGCTCCTGGGAGGCACTGAGTGGGTGGAGACCTTCTTCCTCCGTGACATGGACAGTCTTATCCATTCAAATGCTGAATTCAACTTTCTTTTAGAGAGTGAGGAACATGATCTTTTGTCCAATGGGATGCATCCGTGGTGATTTTAAACAGTGTCCAGTAAGTAATCGGTGTTCTTGGTTCCGTGGCAAAGCCCAGAGTTCATGACTGTGACTCCGGTCTTGCTGACTTTTCAAGGCAACCAAGGCGCACATCCAGGTAAATGTCCTTTCCTGCGTAAGAGTGACCTTGGGACAGAACAAACTCATCCTCATGATGCCACTGCCGCCACCATTCAAACTATCTTTGGAATTCCATTTTGAAAACTGCTTTCTGCATCATACAAGAAAATCAGTCACATTGTTCTGGAACAGGCTGTGTGTGCAGAACACGGCTGCCATTGCTGGCTTATCCTAAGCCAACTTCAGCAAATATTTCCCCAAATCAAGCTCACCCCAATTGCCAGCAGTGAATGACTTTCAAAGGTTTTTTTTTTTTTTTTGAGGATTTAAGATATTCAAGAGAATATATGCCGAGGATATACCCAAGGCTCTAAAGGCAATTCCAGATGCTAACATGTGCCTCCCTGAGCCGCCTACCAAATGGTTTCTGAGCTGATCATATTAGAGGATTTAGTGAGAGCTGGCAGGTGAATCATAATGTTTCATGCTTTAAAAGATGTCTTCTGGGACCACATCCTACCGAGGCCCTTTCAGGGAGAGGCAATGGTGACCAAGCATGGAAACTATGTCATCTTCCCTAAAGACAATGACTCCCAAGTGACAACTGTCACTATGTATTTCATATGTTGGATACGAATGATGCTATCACTTTGTTGTATTGCTGACAGAGGAGTCGGGTAAGGGATGGGAAGGGTAGTTGGCTTTAAGGAGAAAGGGTAACAAGGAAATAGAACTGTCTCCTACACTCAAGAGTCCTAACTTCAAAAAAAAAAAAAAAAAAAAAGAGTCCTAACTTCAAGGCTGGCCAGTGACCCTAACTGGTTGCTCCACACTGGGACCAACAAGAGATGTACTGCTTCCCTTCCATTAACACTCAGCTTACTCACAGTTGACTAAGTTATTCAACACTAAATTTCCACTTTCCAGAAACTGAAGTTCTGGAGCCTGAATCATTCATTGCAGAATTACAAGAGATGATGCAAGGATAGGAACTCTATCAATATTCCCAAATAGCCACCCCCATCATGCTGTGCTCTTTACAGATGTCTCATGGTTTCCACTGTGATAGACTAAAACACCATCTCTTTGACACAGCACTATAGAAAATGAACAGATAATTCACTTTAGTAGAAGTAATGCCAATGACTAGTACATTCAATGAAAATTTACCCTAATAACTGATTGTCTAACAATCAAGTTAATTACAGCTCAAACAATAATTCAGAAAAAAAAATTCCACTTGGCCATGATTTAAAAAAATAGTAATTGAGAGACCAGACAAAGGTGCAGTGTGGCCATCATCATTCCCGCTTGCTGCCACAGGAAAGCATCGCAGCTCCTTTCCCCACAGCCCTTTGCAAATGTCGCAACAGCCTTCCTACTGTCCTATTCTCTCTGCCTTTCTCCATCCATAGCCACTCCCTTCATCAGCTTATCTATCTCAAGGCTGTGCACCTCCTCTACCTGCTGATGGTCCCTGAAAGGAGGTCCCCTGGCCCCCACCTGTTTGCAACATCTCATTCTCGAAGGCTGGCAGTCACCCCAACTCAGCATGTGCCACACGGAACCCCAACCAAATGCACTTATTCCTTCCAGGTTCCAGCCCAAATCTCCATGTCATCCTGGCCCTCTCCAAATCTCAGCCCCACAGCTAAGCTGACTAGAGATCCTGCTCCCACACCTGAGCACCATCTCTCTGCTCTGAGCCCCCACCAATTGTGTCTTGGCCAAATTGCAGAAAGGGACTCCTGAGAGGTCTCTCTGCTCCCACCCTTGCCCACCTATGGTCTCTTCCCGAACTAGGTCTGGTCACCACACCCCTTGCTCAAACCTTCCCATCACCTACCTCACCAGAGGAAAAGCCAGTCTTTATAAGACAATGGGGCCCTCATGAAGGGCCCTCTGTTCTTTCCCACAGCTCCTCTAGCTGTAGCCTCTGTGTAGACTCACCCACCAGGCTGGCCTGTCAACCATGACCTTCTAAGGAGGGTTTTTATATATAAGAGAGAAAGCCCAGGAAAAAGTATAATATGGTATTTATGGTAAGTCTTTCCTGGGTGGTAGGATTACAGTGTTGTGACTTTTCCTCTCTGCTCTCTGCATCTCTCCAGACTTCTCACCTCATCCACAATAAAAATGTGTAAGAAAATAATCATTTTTAAGTCCACAGGATGTCGTTCTTGCTCATACACTCAGTAACCTAGTTGCCAATCTCTGGGGCACCCATCATTCCCAGTACATGTTATAATGAACAAAACTGAAGTAGAATTTATGATCTCATTCATGATATGCAAAATTCTAAGTATACCAGCACCAGAGATAAACCAGAAGGTGCCCACTGAGATACTGAATATGACACATATCAGCATGACAGAGGTCTACACAAACTTTCACAGTGGAATTTCTTAAAATGTGCACATGCACGTATTTATTTTTTGTAATGAGAGCTTTAAGTAAAATACATGATTTTTTTCCCTATAAAAACATTTCTGCAACACTTTTGTTTCCAAATGTTTTGGAAACATCTTTGTAACAAATACAATTTTTTTTAATCTGCATTTTTCCAATGGACCTAGGAACAGCTCTGAGTTGATGGAGTTGAATGCTGTATAAGGAGAAACTCTAAACAGAAAATTATTTTTCTAATCCCTGTCCATATAACAACGAATTTCTGTAATAAACACATAGCATCAGGGTAGTTTGGTTTTTGGTTTTTGGGGTTTTTTGTTTGTTTTGCATCATAGGTAAGGAAAAGATTAGGAGGAAAAGTGTGTAGCTAACTGTTTTACACTTCATTTGCCCTTTGATTAAATACCAATTACCTATCAACTTCCACCAACTCCCCATTCCAGACATCTGAACCACCTAAATAAAACACACCATCATCCGAAAACACCACGAACACAGTGGAGAGAACCCCAGTCCACCGGGTGACATAGGGCAGATACCACCCTCCCCCTGCTGAAGGCATCTCTATTATGCATCCAATTTCTTACACAGAAGTTGGGTTTTGGGTGGTTTTATTCTCTTTTAATCTCCTATTAGGATAGAAATGTGATTTCAAGCAATTTGTAATAGAATCTCACAAATTAATTAAGCAGATTCTGTTGTGATGTGATTTACTCATACAAATGAGCCCAAGATAGAAACATGGATGTGATCAGTGACAGGTAACAGATTACGTTGGGATCAAGAAGCAATGAATGTGGTCTGTGAATGTCAAAAACCCAGAAGAATGGCTGCTTCTCCACAGGAGCTGGTAACCGCTTTGCTGAATGAACCGATGCCCGAGTTCCCCTGGAGAGGCTGCGGGCAGACAGATGTGGTAATGAATGGCTGTCCGATGGGTGTCAGGGGCTTACCCTGGGGAAAAAGCAGAGACCGCACCTGCTGTAGTCAGCGGTGGACCACAGATGCCATGGCCACCACCCACACCATCACATCACACTAGGAATATAGGAATACTTTTGATATAGGTGGACATATATCAGGCACTTACACAATGCAGCAAACATAAATATCCAAAAAACATTTCATTACCCTTCATGAGGACACATTTCAGAGTCTGTAGGACTAGAAGGATTAAGAAACCTGCCAGGCTAGATCCACATGCCAGACTGCCACCTACACCAGAACCAGGACTTGCTAGCAGGGTCTTGGACGGGTCTTCTCAGGGCTCCTGAGCTCTCTCAGAGTCCCAGTAAATGGCTCCTTTCTCCCCACCCTCAACCCTGCCCCACAGGCTCCACCGCCAGCCCGGGCTAGTCAGCAGGGTTCATCCTAGCCCTGGAAATACGCTGCTGATGACCAACCATCTCAGCAGGCAAAAGTGATGGCACCCTCATCCAGTCTTGACTGCCACACCACGAGCTTGTGGCAGCCTCCCGCCAAATCCTGATGGCCAGGATGCTGACTTCTCAGCAGACCTCCTGGGTGTTCCTTTAGCCAACGGAGTGCCCTCTCCACTGCTCTGCCTTCACCATGCTACCAGCTTCTGGGCACTTGAAGTATCCTGAAACGCCTGGCCCCAGGAGCCCTCTGCTCTTTGGATCTGGCTTTGATGACTCAGACCAACAACCAGGCAGATGGTCCATTATTCGTCAGCATCAGAGACCAACCAGCCATGGCCCTAGCTTTCCTCCTTCTTCCCAAAGCATGGATTCAAAATCAGAGTCACACACTCAATGTAGTGACTTATAAAGAGGAAGAAGAAGCTGGAAAGAGCCCAGAGAGTTGAATTTTGAATAAGATTTCCAAGGAGGAGAAAAGTGTGTGTGTGTGTGCGCGCACGCACACACATATATATGTATATATATATATATATATATATATATGAGACACTACACATAGGAGATACATGTATATATCTAAAAATATCTAAATCTACATCTAAACACACACACACACACACACACACACATATATAAATCCGTATCTGTATTCAGATGCTATGTTCACCTTGCTCTTTGTCTCAGGAAGCTGGTCTTTCTAAAAGGCCATGTTTTTCAACACAGACACTAGATTCCAAGTTCTGGCCCCCTAAGTGCTCTGTGCCTGGCAATCTTCAATTCCTGTCTGTCCCTTTGCCATTTGGGATGCCCTCACTTCTCTGGCTGGTTGATAGCATCTGGCTTTGACGTCCTGTCCTCTGCTTGCTGAGGATTCAAAGACCATCTGCAGCACCTGCTTCTATAATTAAGTGGCTTGGGCCATTCTAAGCAGCAGCTTCCAGTTTAGTCAAAATGATAAAAGAGTCACCAACCATTTAGAATCACTGATGTCGGGGACTGGAGATTTCTGGCTTGCCTCATTCCTGGAGTACCAGCTGTGGACTTTCCATTCCTAGCTGTATTCCAAAGGCTGGATGCCAGACACACCAGGCATGTCGGGGTCTGGCTGACGCCCCTCCAAAAACCCTGCAGAATCCTTTCTTCTCTGACACTGAGTGACATTTCTGCTATGACAAATGTCCTTTTATCATATTTCATCACATCTTTGGGATCATTGACTGTAATCCTCCACATTATGGCATGGACCACTTACAGAGAAAAATTACTTCCAATTAAAATATGACATGCCATTCTTTATAAGACACACCATGCTATTAAAGATAGAGAAACATGTAAATAATTTGCATCTTAGACCTGAACAAATACAGTGTAAAGTCAGTGGCAGCTGGCTGGGATTGCGGCTTTTATCGTCAACAGTGAAAAAGGAAACCCACGTGGGTCTGCAGTTTGTGTGGGGCTGGGGGTGCCCCAGCTCATCGCAATCATCCATGACTTGAGATTCCCACTGGAGACCAAGATATTAATTGAACTGGATTAACAGTGCCTGGAGTTGCAGTGCCCGCAAGGCAAAGCTGTCAGCACCACCCCTTCTCCTAGGCTTCCTGTTTCCTGCCATATGTAGGCAGAGAGGAGGGGAGGTCCTGTCATCACTTTGCTTTTTCACGTTTACTCTCCAAGGATACAGCTGGGTGTGTAAGCCTGGCCAGAGCCTGCTCCTCAGACCTGGCTCTCCTTCTCCCCTTGCAGGCATGTCAGAGCCAGCTGGAACCAAGATTTAGATGTGGGGGGTCCAAAAGCAACGGGGTGGGGAGGAGGGGGGGAGAGGCTCTCCTGAGCCTGCAGACCTAAGTGATGCACCCGAATCCAGTCCTTGGTCCCAGGGGCTGTTGTGAGCCTGCTCCACTACTAATAAAGTATGTGGAATACTTTCATTCTCACTACTTTTGTCCACTGCATGAGGAGCTCATTTGAGCCAAGAACAACTAGTTTAATAAGCTTGAACAATGTGTACCCTCTTCACAATGGCTTCCAGAAAGCCAAGCCCACATGCTGCTCACCTTGGGGAGATGCTTCTCAGAACGCGTTCGATGAAATGATACTGGGCTTGCCCTCAATTGATTTTTCTGCCCTAATTTTTTTTAATTTTTATTTATTTATGATAGACACACACAGAGAGAGAGAGAGAGAGAGAGAGAGAGATTGGAGGAGGAGGAGGGAGAAGCAGGCTCCATGCACCGGGAGCCCGACGTGGGACTCGATCCCGGGTCTCCAGGACCATGCCCTGGGCCAAAGGCAGGCGCTAAACCGCTACGCCACCCAGGGATCCCTGCCCTCATTTTTTGACTCAAGTCTGTGTGTGTGTGTGTGTGTGTGTGTGTGTTATAATTAATAAATTTTAATTCCACTGAGTTGCATTATGTTTTGTAAGTTGCACTTTATCACTGGAAATGGAAAAATGTGACAATACAGATGTTTCAATAAGCATAAGTTTAGGGTGGCAGACTGTTGGTCCCTGAGATGTCTCGAATCAGTCAGGGTTGGCTGAGTTATGCTGTAGGAACAATCAGCTCCAGGATCCCAGAGGCTTGCCAGGACCAAGGTTGGCGTCTTGCTCCCACTCAATGTCTGCCACGGGTCACCAGGTGCTCTGGCTGGGACCCTGGGGCCCAGGCTGATGGCACAGCCTCTGTCGAGAGCTTACGCTGATCTCTGTTCTCTCGACAGAAGAAAGAGACACAGAAAAGTGTGCCTGCACAGAAAAGCATGAGCGGGCTCCTAACACTTCCATTGACATGTGAAGTACATCACTTTCTCCTACATTTTGTGTCAATACAAGACATACTGGCCAAATCTACCTCTAGAGCAGGGAACTGAGTAATTGTGACAGACACAGCCTAGCAGAGGTCCTCCAAGACCCTGGCAGCAACCACCACTGCTGCAGCCTTCTAAGCCTTAGGCTTTTCATCTACGAAGGGACTCTTAGTCAGCAACATTGGTGATTCCACCTGTCATAACGTTAATAATGACTAAAAAAGACTGACTATCTAGATATGAACCGAGGTAAGGACCACCAGCTCTGACCTTTCGGCCCATTCTGGAAGCACACATTACCTCAGAGGACCCAGATCGCACTCGCCTTCCTCTCCCTTCTTTTCTTCTCTCTCTCCTGCCTTCCTTCTTTGATTCTTCCTTTTAAATCAGTTCTACCAGCAACCGAAATATGACAGGATTATTTCCAAATGGCACTAGGATATTTGTTCGTGCTCAGTAGAGCAAGCTGGCTGCCTCACGGTTCTCTTGGCCGATCCTGTGGAGACCCCACAGAGGAAAGAAATTTGCTTCACAGAAAACCGAAAAAAAAAAAAAAAACCACAAACACCATGAACCCACTGACAAGGCCACAGTTATTCACCCTTCTAAACCTCTTTTAGGGAAGCTAATGACCAGTGATAACAGGAAGGCCTGCTGGCTATCACTGGTGGCCAAAGGATGCCACCAATGTCAGCAAAGCGGGCAGATTTCTTACACCTTATGTGGCCCCACTTGAGATGCAGGTAAATCATTATCACTGTAGGATATCTGATAGGAATTTTGGCCTCCAGCAGGAGGTAAATATGTATTAATAAGATCGTGTTACTTCCAGACACCATTACTACTGGGAAGAGTCTCCTCTGCCAGCCAGAGATACTATTTTCTATGCACGTGTATCTATGTCTTAAAAAGAGTAACCTGTACAAACAATCTACAAATAAAGGCAATTACAACATCAACAGCCCTGCTTGAATGTCCACAATAGCCAAACTGTGGAAGGAGCCTCGGTGCCCATCGAAAGATGAATGGATAAAGAAGATGTGGTCTATGTATACAATGGAATATTCCTCAGCCATTAGAAACGACAAATACCCACCATTTGCTTCAACGTGGATGGAACTGGAGGGTATTATGCTGAGTGAAGTAAGTCAATCGGAGAAGGACAAACATTATACGGTCTCATTCATTTGGGGAATATAAAAAATAGTGAAAGGGAATAAAGGGGAAAGGAGAAAAAATAAGTGGGAAATATCAGAAAGGGAGACAGAACATGAAAGACTCCAAACTCTGGGAAACGAACTAGGGGTGATGGAAGGGGAGGTGGGCAGGGGGTGGGGGTGACTGGGTGGCGGGCACTGAAGTGGGCACTTGACGGGATGAGCACTGGGTGTTATTTTGTATGTTGACAAACTGAACACCAATAAAAAATAAATTCATTAAAAAAAAAACAGCCCTGCTTGATATCTCTGACCTAAAATATATGAAACAACAGCTCCTAAATGTCACACACACAGTTATATATCTGTTTATATATATATATATATATATATATATATATATATATATATATATATATATATATCTCCTATTGGTTCTGTTTCTCTGGAAAACCTTGACTGGGAATGAAGGTTCCATTTGTAAATAAAAGGGTTTGGGGACAGCCTCGGTGGCTCAGCAATTTAGCGCCGCCTTCATCCCAGGGTCTGATCCTGGAGACCTGGGATCAAGTCCCACATTGGATTCCCTGCATGGAGCCTGCTTCTCCCTCTGTCTGTGTCTCTGCCTCTGTCTCCCTCTCTCTGTGTCTCTCATGAATAAATAAGTAAAGTCTTTAAAAAAAGAAAAAGGGTTTGGACTGCTGGCCTCTGCCATCCATTCCCTGAGAGTATATTTCTTTGAATGAAGTGCATTTCATGTCAGTTCTAATCGTCTGAAAATTATCATTTATAATTTGCTATCATGAAACCTTATATTAAATACATTTTTTTCCATCAACACAGACAACTATGCAACTCAGGCATAAGAGTAAGAGTTCACATAGGTAAGAGTTCACCCTAGAATTAAATGTGTAGGCCATGGTGGGGAAGAACTCATATGAATAAGGTTAAGGAGGAGGCTGGGCTTCTCATGGGAGCTAGCTTATGCTAATGCTCTTTGAGCTTATTTGCCCCAGCTAGGCATCCTGCAAATGAAAGTCAGGAGACTGCATGAGGAGCATGCCAGAGAACACATTCCCCAGCTCTCCGCTGATGGAGAAGGGATGGATGTGAGATCAGATCACCTGGCTCCTGGATGACAGTGTTGTCACCCAGCACCTTCTCCCCCAGCCAGACCTACAGCTTTCTTGCCAACCCCAGACGGTTGGTGGGTAAGACCAAGGAAATCCATCTGTAGTTTAGATGTTATTTTTAATCCAAGAATTCTGCAGCTGTCCCACATGGGGACCAGTCTGAGACCCTCCCTGTGACACATACTAGTTCTGATTTCAACCACTCAATCCTTGGTGGAGAAGACAATGATCTGCAGCAGTTCGCTTGGCTACACAGAGACATCACTTACTAACATTTTTTCTTAAATCATCACTTCTTTTTGACTTAGAAATGTCCAAAGTGATTATGATCAATCATTTTAAGACAGCAAAGGGTATTTTGCTGAAAGCAAATCTTTGCTGAAAGCAGTCTTTACCAATACATTATTTCCACAGCTTATGACAAGAAATAACGAAGAAATCTTCGAACAGGCAATTAGAAATGATATTTCCTTCTATTTTACCTGTCAGTCTCCACAGCAATCAAAGTACCTGGGATCATGTTGTAGAGACAAATAAGGCAAAAGAGTTCAGGATTCTGTTATTTCTTGCCACAAAGTCTTGGGGATCAACCAAAATGCAGCAGTGCACAGAGTACTTCTGCTCATGAGGGCCAAGTGCACTGGATTTAGTTTGTTCTCATGCATTTAAAACTAACAAATGAAATGTCAAAAATACATCCTACTCTTAGATAACTCTTCCAGGAAAACAGAAAACATCATAGATGATCAAACGAGCTGTTTGTAAAGAAATCTGCAATTTTCTGAATCATGTGACGAAACGTGTCAGAATTGAGATCAAATCATTTTGGAAAGACCTTGGAGATTTTTCTTTTATTTTGCCATCATGGATTGATCAAAGTAAATAAGACTTTTGCTCAGGCGGAAGCCCAATGCAATTGGAGATGATGGTAACATTCAGATCAAAACAAAAGTACCACCCAGGAACAGGAGGCTCAGCCCATGGGGTCAGGACAATCCCACATAATCCACAAAGGATTCACAATGTGCATCATAAGCTTTTTTTTTTTTAATGGAAGTGCTTTATTTCTGTCTTCCTGGAAGCTTCAGATAACTGGAAGGGAAGCTATGTGTCTAGGAGGAAGATGGCATCCACACCTGGAGTCCATGTGCTCAGTGGCCTAGGACAGCAGTGGGAGGGACTGTGTGGCCACCAACACGGCTGGACTCAGCCTTCTGTTTGTACAATATCCAGGGGCTTAGAAGTTCCTGAAGGTCACGTACATTTCTTACTATATGTACATTCACATGATCAGTCAGTGTAAAAATTGGTAAAATGCAGGAAAGACAAATCCAACGAGGTCTTTCCTCCCAGAATATATTCCCCCATCCAACTCTGATGGCAATGTGCCCTAATCCCCAGGAAGAGAGGAAGGAAGAGCAGGGAACCCTGCATTAATGAGTCCTGTCTCTATGTCTGGCTTGCTGTCCCCCTCCCCCAGGTGCCACCAGACCTTGCTACTTAAAGTAGACCATGCTACTTAATGGCATGAAGATGCAGCATCCCCATCACTCTGGACTTCTTAGAAATGCAAAATTTCAGGCTGCAGCCAACCGAATGAACAGAACCCACATTTGAACAAGATTTCCAGATGATCCATATGCCCATTCCAGTTTGAAAAGCAACGCAATAGGGATGCCTGGGTGGCTCACTGGTTGAGCATCAACCTTGAGCTCAGGTTGTGATCCTGAGGTCCTGGGATCAAGTCCCGCATCAGGCTCCCTGCATGGAGCCTGCTTCTCCCTCTGCCTACGTATGTCTCTGCCTCTCTCCCTGTGTCTCTCGTGAATAAATAAATAAAAACTTTTTAAAAAGAAAGAAAAAATAGAAAAGTGATAGTAGCTATGTGCTCAACTCTGACAGCAACTGTCAGTAATCCCATATCCACAGGTTACTTTAGCTACAAGAATCATGTCAAAACAAGTCACTGCAGTCAGCAAAAGATGCATAATGAAGAATAGAAATTTCACTGGGAGTTTTTTTCTAACACATGGTAATAAAATTTATAAAATAAAAGGTAAATTTGTGCATGATGTTTTATAGCTTTGAAAGTAAGAGCCAATGTGGCCCAAAGGCTGCCTCCTAACCCCCCTGATGGTTATTCAAAAAACACAGGAAAAGAGATAGAAGACTGTCCAGGCTTCTCTTGATCCAATAACATATTTTTGGGGAACATAAATAAAGATGTAATTTATCTTAGAGTTCCAGCTGCTGGCCTGTGTAAGGGATTTATTCTTGTTTACTCATTTTGCTTTCCAAAATTTTAAAGGATTGATCCTTTAAACACATGCCTAAATATATTATTGTCTGTAGTCTTAAATCCTATCATTTACCACCTTCTTATCACCAATACACGAAACAGCAGAAGAACCCTGAATGCCAAACAGCGCAGACACCAGCAGGTCGGGGGCCGGAGAGGATCTTCCATGTGACCTGGAGCCATTTTCTGCTGCCTTCATCCCAGACCTGAGTCTTGTCCCCGGGAGGCGACCCTCCACAAAGCGCTCCAGATGATCTCATCCCAAGCTTCACTCTTGATGCTTCTCCCTTAGTTTCCACCAGTCTAACTTCAATGTTAGAAAGAGCTATGAAATGTTCTGACCAGAAATCTTGCTAAAGGGGCACCTGGGTGGCTCAGCAGTTGAGCATCTGCCTTTGGCTCAGGTCATGATCCCAGCGTCCTGGGATCGAGTCCCGCGTTGGGCTCCCCACCCAAAGCCTGTCTCTCCCACTTGCCTGTGTCTCTGCCTCTTTCTCTGTGCCTCTCATGGATAAATAAATAAAAGCTTTAAAAAAAGCAATCTTGTTAAAACAATCGGTCATTCAGACTAGAAGCCCCACAATCAAACAGCTCCCAGGACAGTCAGGCCACCTTGACCTCTCACCGGTAAGACAGGTTTGAGGGGTGCATTCAGCATCAGGCATAGGGGCTGGGTAATTCCCAGGCATCTTAGACACCCCTAAGAATACCAAAAAATGGGTCAAAAACTTGATCTCCAACCCTCTACAGTGGAGTTACCTTGGACACAATTACCATATGCCCAGAAGGTTCTTACTGCGGTGAGGGAGGGAGCATCCTTCACAAGATGCAATTGAAATTTTGGGGTCCCAACTTGAGCCTTCAGCCGGATTTTTTGTATTTTCCTCTCGACACATTTACTGGCTAGCTTTCTAAGGACCGATGCATCTGCTCTAGGAGAATACAGAGGTAAAACGGGAAAGGTTCCACTGTTAAACAGTTAAATCACTTTACCAATTAAATAATATAATGATCTAATTAACTCAGTAAATGAATTAGTTAAAATAATTTTATTTATTAATTTAAAAGGGAGTATTAGCCACTTTAGCTAGACAATATCCAACATAATTTAACACCTTAAACCATAAGCAAAAGCAGGAGTCCAGACCCAACCACTGGTGAGCCGGGAGAGAAAAAAGAGAGCCACAGCACACAAAACATAACCTGATACTAACCTAACATTCATGGAATGGATGAGAGCTGACAAGGCACATCCCTAGCTTCCTCAACTGATGTACCCACAGACCCTGTGAAAGAAGCAACAAAGGTGGTCTCTGGAGCTTGATGTCTTTATCTATAAAGAACAGGAACAAGTGACTTCTCCAAGATGCACTTTCAAAAAGAAGCCTATAAAATGGGATGAGGTCTCTTTTGGGGGTAAGGAAAACGCCCTCAGTTAGACTGTGTTGATGGAAGCACAGCCCTGTACCCACACTAAATTCATGGAACCACACACATATGTATGCTCAGCAAGTTACAACGCCGCAGAGCTGTTAGGAAAAATCCTGTGGTGGGGAGAAGGCCCTTCTGCCACTTAGAAGGTCTCCCTCCTGATGGAGCCAATTGTGATACACCTGCAGCCAGCTGGGGAGGTGAGGGCCACTGGTGAGTCCCCAGGATCAAGGACTGGCCCTGCCAAGGAAGTCAGTTTGCAGCGAATACCGAATCCAGGCCTTCTCCCTGGCTGCTCAGATGATAAGAGACACAATAGTCCCTGGCATTCATAAGAAACTCCATATTCCAGGGACCTAACTCTCACATGTGAAAATGTCGGTAATACTGCAAATAATAACCCTGCAGAAGGAGCTGAACCCTTGTGCCACCATTACTCAGAGACTGCCATGGAATATTCACTATGTTCTGTAGTTCAGATCACTCCGAGTCACACAGTAGTAAAGGGCTCCCCTGAGAAGCTGCAAAATGTTCCTAAAGGTCTAAAACAGTAAAATGTAACAGTGGCCCCCAAAACTGAATTTGCCAGTCTCTTCCCTGGGGAAAGAATGCTCAAGGGAGATAGGATATTATTCCCTATGTTATTAGGATAATATTAGGATAATATTCCCAGATATTAAATACAGATGGCTATCCAGTGATGGGAGGTAACACACACTTTGCGCTCGTCCAAACCACAGCTCTACGGCCAATGTGTAGAGATACAGGGATGTAGGAATTAAGGACAACAAAAGTCTTTTTACAATTGAGGGGAAGCAGTATCAAATACCCTCCAACCAGCATGCATCCCAATTTTGAGAGGTTACGGCTCTGGAACGTAGCTTATAAAAACATGCGAAAACAATGGATTTCTGTTTTATTTTGATACACTCTGGATCAAATTGAAGAACTGATAGGTTACAAACTAGAAAGAACCAAGGGGTTTAGCTGAAACCCATTATCTGAAGAGAAGATGGACCATGACTCCCAAACACAGTTGTACACAAGAAAAACCTTAGTAAACCGGGGATCCCTGGGTGGCTCAGCAGTTTGGTGCCTGCCTTTGGCCCAGGGCGCGATCCTGGAGTCCTGGGATCGAGTCCCACGTCGGGCTCCTGGTGCATGGAGCCTGCTTCTCCCTCCTCCTGTCTCTGCCTCTCTCTCTCTCTCTCTCTCTCTCTCTCTCTCTCTCTCTCTCTCTCTCTCTGTCATGGATAAATAAATAAATAAATCTTTAAAAAAAAAAAAAAACCTTAGTAAACCATCACCCGCCAGAACAGAGGACACCAGTTAACACAGCAGGGGTTTCCACACACACCTTGATGCTCAAAAGCTGGACTGTGGATGTTTACCCTCATCAAGTTCTCAAGTCATTTAACAGGTTGACTATTTTTCCTCAGTTAGAACAGGAGCAAAGGGGCTGCTTACAGTCACAAGGGAGAGGCCGCGGAGAGCACCTGCGGAGGAGCGCTTTCGCAGCTCAGCTACTCCTCCCTGCAAAATAAGACATACATGTAGGTATACACATGGACACCCACGTGCACACATGTGTACACATGTGTAACTGTTAAAATGTCATTGTCTACCGCTTGAGAAAAATGAGAGTAAAACCCCCTGGAGAATTCAGAGCTTTAGGAATTTCGATACGAGGAAGACTGCCCTGATTTTAATCCTCGTGGTTTTTTTTTTCCTTTTCAAGTTCACCCTATTATTTTCAACAACCCACTTCTCTCCCCCCACCGCTCTCTTCTTACAAATAGCTCTGTGGGAAATGCTGCAATTTTTAGTATCTCTAAATCCTTCTAAGCACCAAATTCAAAGAGCTATTTTGGCAGCCCAAATGTAATGGGAAAGAGAATTTGGATCCAGGCTGGGGAGGATTTGGCTTTTTGCAGAGGGGTCCTCCAGCGAGGGAGCAAGTCCAAGTGCATCTCTTTCCGGAAGGGCTGGCTCCCTGGGTTCCCAACAGACCCCCTCCTGGCGGAGGCCACGTCACCTCCTCCTGCTTCCTACACGTGGGTATCTATTCATCTCAGTCCAGTGCGTATGTGTCTTGACTTTGCAATGATCACAGGATATATAGGTCACAATTTCAAAATCCGTAAAGCTCTTTGAAACTCATTTGAGAACAAAATGTTATCTGACTTGAACTCATTTGGGGGAAAAAGTTACTGGAACTGATGTGAAGCAACTGACAATTTTAATTATTCTACTTAATGACTAAGTGTAGTGTTTTTTGTTTTTTGTGGGGTTTTTTTTTGGCGGCAATTATAATGGTCTGTTCACAGGCTAGTACCACAGATACTGTTGATGGTGTTACCTCTTAGAAAATCAAGCACTGAGTTAGTTTCTTAAATCCCAAAAAGCTCTGAATTCCTAACTGAACCCAAGGTTCTCAGATAAGTGGCTCTGGACCTGCCCCAGGATAGGCTGTTCAGCATCCAGCTTGGCATGATCGCCTTAATAAGCGTTTAATGGATATGATTACACCAAGTACACTCAGTGGTGTCTGATCCAAATAGGAGACACGACACGACAATTACTTAAAAATAGGTGTCAAAACATAACACCACGGAAACTGAACTGGTGACAGTCACGTAACAGGACAGTATTTCTCTTTCTGTATTCTGTGCCTACAGAAAGAACTTCCTTGGACCTCAGCTTATGAATCTGCATGTTATCACGTTGCCACTGCAAGGGAGGATCAACATAGACCACCTTTTGTTTATAGCATGACAGCCAGCCCAGGATCTTTTCAGTAACACAGCTGCACTGCTCTCACCTCCCTCAAGTTCAAACTCATCGCTAATTTTTACTTTCTTTGCCCTGGAACTGCAAACTTACAAAAAGTAAAGAGACGTCCAAAATACTTTTTAAAATGTCATATTTGGAACAATCCCAAGCCCACATTTATTCACCCCATCTACATTCAGTAGAGCACCTACTGTGTGGCAGCACTAAGGACATGGAAGGCAAACAGGGAGAGCTCATCCGGGGAGCTTATACTCCAGCTCTGGGATGTAAAACCAACCAGTTGATGACTAATAGGATTTCAAGAAAGGTACTGGGTCCGGGTTAGCAAGCATCTAGGGAGGAGTCATGGTATGGGGGCCAGGCAGTAAGGGTAAAGAATTATTTTAGTGTGGAGATCTAGAGGAAGAACATTCCAGAAAAAGGGAGCCAGCATGGAGAGGGACAGAGTTTCAGGGGGTGAAAAAGCAGGTGAACAAAGGTGAGGCTAAGGAAGGCTGATTCTTCCAGGGTCCCCAGCGAAGCCAGGGTCAGAACAGATTGTGCAAGGCTCGGGAAGCAAGTGGGGTCACAGAGATTTACAGCAAACAGGTGTGTCCCAGTAGGAATATGGACTTTATCCTAGCATGGTGAGAGGCTACTTAGTTAAGTTGTCTGATCTATGCCTAAAAAGACCACTCTGGAGGCCGTAAAGACAGTAATCTGTGTCTGACCCAAGTGGAGACAGGGAGACCAAGGAGGAGGGTGGGTTTAGCCCAGGGAGGGAGGACGGTGGCATTGCCTGAGGCCAAAGTCCCAGAGGAGGAGGAGTGGGGTCAGATGCAGGATGCACTTGCAGCCTGGGCTGTCTGCTGACCGAGTGCCTGGCTGTGAGGTGCAAAGGGCGGGAAGGCACAAAGGATCCCTCCAACTGTTCAACCTGGAATGTCAGATTGTATGATGGTTCCATCATTCTACATCTTTCCACTGAGATCAGGAAGCCTAAGGAAAAAGGTTTAAGGTTGGCGAATCCAGAGTTCTGTTTCAGCTGTGCCGTCTTTGAGAGGCCCAGTAGGCATGTGAGAGGGAAAAGTTTGGTATAAGAATCTGAGGCTCGGAGGCTGGGCTAGAAACCTGAGAGCCTTCAGCACACAGATTCTGCTCAGAGCCATGTGGACTGAGTGATACCACCTACAAAAAGGCAAAAGTGGGATTCCTGAGCTCTGAGCAAGAGGAAAACCCAGGCAGGGTAAGAAAATGAGCAGCCAGAGATGTAGAGATCCACAGCCCAGGAGCAAAGTAAAGAAAGTGACCAAAAAAAAAGAGAAGATACCATCCCCTGTGTTAGGTGAGAACTGGCTTTTGGATCTGGCTGTGATGTTAACAGGTTAAGACGTCCCTGGAGGGCCAGGGACTGCAGCCTGACCGGAGAAGATACGGAGAAGGAATGAGAATGGAAATAGCTACATTTTGCTATTAAGTTGTACAAGAGAAGGACTGGTGGCTGGAGGGGTACATAGCATCAAGTTGTTTATGAGATTTTAGATTCG